>NC_044550.1:77617032-78251032 GCF_007565055.1 Rhinopithecus roxellana
AAAGAGTATTATAGTTACTCTCAGGCACAGGTATTATTGGCAGTAGGGGAAAAGATTAGAAGGGCATAGATAGACATGTAACCAATCCCAATACTTGGATGCTACCTTCAGTGTCAAATGGTGGGAGCAATTTTATTTTCATAAGTAGCATACATTCTTCCACTGTTCAGCATCTCTAGATAAAAATGGTTCTCAACAAGCCTACTATGGAATGTTGTTGTTTTAAACAGGCCATCCACAACTCTTTCCTCTCAATTTCAATAGCTGCTTCTCATAACCCCATTCTAGCTGCCCCTATATCATGCTGCCTTCAAGGATGACACCGTTACCTGGGGGGAAGGAACCAGTCTTTCTCTCTCTCTCTCTCTCTCCAGTCTTTCTCTCTCTCTCTCTCTCTCTCTCTCACACACACACACACACACACACACGCACACACACCCCAACTCATCACTGTTCGTTGAAAGATGAATTAAGAAGTCTAAGAAATATACTGTTGACTCTTAATTAGGAGAGTGCTTCTCAAACATTTGTGGTTAAGAATCAGTTTTGCCAACTTGGGGACAGGGCTGAAAAAAATCAGTTTTTCTTTGTTTTTTAGTTTTCAATCTGTTACAGACTGACACTTTCATAAAAATATGATGCATATGGAATACTAAAAAAAAAAGAAATGACATAAAAAATATAAGCTTCCAATTTTTTGATTAAAATTAACAGACAATTGTTCTAGGTTCCTAAATGCTTAATCTCAATATCTGTTCTTAGCTGGAGGCAGACTGGTAACAGTTTAAAATTTGGTACTTTAAGTCAGCAGTCCCCAACCTTTTGGCACCAGGGACTGGTTTTATAGAAAATAATTTTTCCATGGACCAGAGGTGGGGGGTGGGGTGGTCGGGGGATGGTTTGAGGATGAAACTGTTCCACCTCAGATCATCAGGCATCAGATTGTCTTAAGGAGCATGCAACCTAGATCCTTTGCATGTGCAGTTCGCAATAGGGTTCTTGTGCCTGTGAGAACCTAATGCTGCAGCTGATCTGAAAGGAGGTGGAGCTCAAATTCTCCCTTACCTGCCGCTCACCCCGTGCTGTGCAGCCCAGTTCCTAAAAGGCCACAGACTGACAGGTGCTTGTCTGCAGCCTGACAGTTAGGAACTCTTGCTTTAAACAGTATTAAATTAGGGAAGGGCAGGCTCTAGGGCAGTCATGTTCCTGAGACTGTTTCTTAGAATCATTTATATAGCTTTACAGAGCACATGCAATTCTACAACTTTCATTTGGGAAAAAGTGACTGTTTTCACAATGCAAACTAACATAAAACTCAACATACGTGAATGAAGGAGGCGTGAGGGTTTTGTTGTATGTTTATCCCAAGGGGCACTGGTTAAAAAGTGCTGGGAATATAAACTAGTGTATTAGGTGATCCCCGAGAGACCCCTGCCTCATTTCTTACCAAGAGGGGAGTGAGCTACAGGGGAAAGAATGACAAAGCTAAGAGAGGTGGAGCACCCACTCTGTAGAATTTCAAACAGTAATTCTGGATCACAGGGTCTTTGATATACATGCTTATGTAAGTACTCACGAAATAAATGCTCAACGAGAGAGAGAGAAGCTGTGACTTTCATATTTTCCACCTCAAAAGATAAAACACACGCTGGGTTATAACTAAGCAAACAGAGCAGAAAACTGAAATCTGAAGAGCATTTTATCTGTATCCAATTAGTATGTGCTGCTCAAATCTCCCAAGCACCCTCAAAAGGCCATGTCTTCCAGGAGCTGTTCCATTTCCCCTGCAGGCCCATCTCTTAAAGTCACAAGCACCTGCTCCTGCATAAAGTCAGAACAGCTGGAATGGATTTTTCCATCCCCTTGGGGCAGGGGTCTGAGGAAGGAATGATTCAAATACTTTATTAATGCAATACCTTACTCTACACCCTAATCAGGACCAGCTACATAATCTGTGGGGCCCAGTACAAAAAGAATATTCAGGTCCCCTTGTTAAAAACTTCTTCAGAATTTCAAGGCAGCAGCAGTAGAACATGAAGCCAAGCCCAGCGCTTTTCTAAGTGTAGGTTCCTGTGTACAAGCATACCTAGGAAGCTGGCCTTGACCCTAGCAGTGTGTTGGCTCGTTCTCTCCCCACAAACAAGCTTGCTGCTTTCAGACTTTTGTGCAGGACCCAAGTCTGCTCTGATACAGACCAATGAGGACAATGGGGCTGAACTTATTAAAAAATCACCCCAAGCCTTGTGTGATCTAATTCCTCAAAGAAGCCCCTCAACAGGAGGGGGCTTAATTTAATTTCCCCTCATGCCCCGTAATAGGAAAGCGGATGCTATTTTCTTAGATTTACAGCTGCTTCCATGTGCAACAGGAAGTTATATTGATTCTAATCTTGGCTGTAGAGGCGGGTCTGAAAAACCTAAAACTCAAAGGTCAAGGCTGACCAAGGTCAACCTTGAGAGGTAGGAAGCAGGGGCCTTTTTGGTGCTAGTAGGAAGAACTGATCGCTATGAAGCCCACCTCTGTTTCTAAGAGATTAGCTATATCAGTCCTCTCCTGGATACCTGGGGGCAATGCCCCTCAGATCCTTCTCTCAGGAAGGCCACATTTGCAGAAGTCATTCACTGTCCTGAGTTGTCAACCCTTTTTCTAATTCATGTATCCTCTTACGTAGTACATCTGCAAATAATTGAGAGCATCTATAAGCTAAAGAACAACTTGACAATGAAATAATATGAAATAGAAATAATTCTGAATTAAAAATTACATTTAGGTAATGACCTAGAATGTCTAAATAAATTATAGTACATTGATATAATATTTAGACATTTAAAATCATATCCTCAAATAATTATTTAATGACATGGTGAAATGCACCTAGTATATGAAAAATAGCACAAAACTATTTACTGTTCTATATGATCCCAATTTGTCCAAAAAAAGTATAATATAACCTATATTACAAATTATAGTACATGTATTAATTTTAAAGAATACAAAACTAAATACGAATATTAACATTAGTAGGTGAGATGACAATTCTGCTATTTTATGGTCTTCTGTGTTTTCAAAAATTTCTCAAATGTGCATTCAATACATTTATGATGAGAAAACAAAAAATATATAATTACCTCCAACCTTTTATTTTGGGCTTTTTTTAATTCAAAGAGAGCTCATGTCATCAAGTAAACAGACAGTTACCATGGTTATACTAAAGCTGCTACTTCACAACAGATAACTACAGGTTAGAAATCTTGTTGCTAGGTTGCAACATGCTAGTTAAGAGTCAATATCTAAATGAGAAGCTCCCTCAAAAACACACTTCCTTGGAGAGGGACCTGATTTTTACATTTTAGAAATTTTTTTTTGAAGTTCATTTTTTCCTTCTGGTATACAGAGTTCATCAATGCTACAAATTGGTACATATTCATACACACTGAACCACATTCCTTACTCCAGTTGCAGACACCTGATGTTTAATAACTAGTTTATCTCAAGTCAGGAAGTTTACAGTGCAAAAATGAATCCAATTGATTTCATCATTTTTATCACCAAGTATTCTCTGAGTATGCTCTTTAAAATATATATACATATATACACGCTGGGCGCGGTGGCTCACGCCTGTAATCTCAGCACTTTGGGAGGCCGAGGTGGGCGAATCACAAGGTCAGGAGTTTGAGACCAGCCTAGCCAACATGGTGAAATTCCATCTCTACTAAAAATACAAAAAATTAGCTGTTCGTAGTGGTGGGCGCCTGTTGTCCCAGCTGTCGGGAGGCTGAGGCAGGAGAATCACTTGAACCTGGGAGGTGGAGGTTGCAGTGAGCCGAGATTGTGCCATTGCACTCCAGCCTGGGCAACAGAGTGAGACTCCGTCTCAAAAAATAGATAGATAGATAGATAGATAGATAGATAGATAGATAGATAGATAGATACATGGGGCCTTGCTTTGTTGCCCATGCTGGAATGCAGTGGCATGATGGTTTCCAGACCAAATTGAGGGTCGGGCTGCTATTTCTCATGCCCTAATAACAAGATGCAGATGAACTGGGGAGGAAGAGAGTTTTTATTTCTGCAACCGTTTACAGGGAGAAGGCCTGGAAATTATCACCAGGCCGACTCAAAATTACAAAGTTTTCCAGAGCTTATATACCTTCTCAGCTATATGATTACATGTAAGTGTGCATTCATCTAAAGACATAGTGATTAACTTCTTTAAATCTATAACTAAGGTCTGAGTCTTGAGGTTAATTTTTAAGCTTTTTTTTATAGAAATGGGGGTCTTGCTATATTGCCCAGGCTGGTCTACAACTCCTGGGTTCAAGGGACCCTCCCACTTTGGCCTCCCAAAGCACTGGGATTACAGGTGTGAGTCGCCTCATTGGCCTTCCAGTGAGTATCCATTAAATTTGTAAGTACCCATGGTGTTGCCTTCAGCTATATATAAGCAAGACAAAGAAAAATGCTATCTGTGCTTATACTAACAAAGGAAATGCCAGGAAAGATGCATATTAAATTTAATAATGGTTACCTCTTGGGAATGAGAATGATATGGCAGAAATCAGAAACCTTTTTTTTATTATTTGAACTATATTTTTAGGCCAGGAACAGTGAACTGTAATCCCAGCACTTTGGGAAGCCAAGGTGGGAAGACCGCTTGAGCCCAGGATTCTGAGACAGCCTGGGCAATAATTAAGACCTTGTCTCTACAAAAAAATATTAAAAATTAAGCAAGGTATAGTGGTGCATGCCTGTAGTTCCAGCTACTTGGGAGACTGAGGCAGGAGGATCGCTTGAGTCCAGAAGGTAGAGGCTGCAGTGAGTTAAGACCACACCCTGCAGTTCAGCCTAGGAGACACAGCGAGACCCTGTCTCTGAAAAAGAATTATTTTTTAAAAAAAAGAACTATATTTTTTGAAGTAATTTTTATACTATTAGAACTATACACTATAAAACATTGTACTTTATAATTTTTACAATGCACATGTATTATAGTCAAATAATGAACCACTAGGTTGGTGTAAAAGTAATTGCAGCCGGGCGTGGTGGCTCACGCCTGTAATCCCAGCACTTTGGGAGGCCGAGGCGGGCGAATCACGAGGTCAGGAGATCGAGACCATCCTGGCTAACACGGTGAAACACTGTCTCTACTAAAAATACAAAAAGCTAGCCGGGCGTAGTGGCGGGCGCCTGTAGTCCCAGCTACTCGGGAGGCTGAGGCAGGAGAACGGCGTAAACCCGGGAGGCGGAGCTTGCAGTGAGCCGAGATTGCGCCCCTGCACTGCGACCTGGGCGACAGAGCAAGACTCCGTCTCAAAAAAAAAAAAAAAGTAATTGCAGTTTTTAATACTATAGGAACAATGAAACATTAAAGCTCCTACTATAATAGTTTATAAATGATGAAGTCACATAACCAATCAGCTCCTACTGCTTTCTGTAAAGGTCACTGGCAAAAATCAGAATCGGTAACCCTTGGCATAATGCCTGGGGGGCTGAAGAGGCAAATGCAACATGATACAGAATAAAGCTGCCTTGTGCAGCCTTTCACCAGGGACTTTGATTAGTGCAAACACACAAGGCTAAAACATGGCCTAGGATGAAAAGATGAGCCACTTCCCTTGTTGGCAAAAAAGAGTCAAGCTCTGTAAAATATTTAAAGAGGTTTATTCTGAGCCAAATATGAGTGTTCAAGGCCTGAGGCAATCTCAAGAGGTCCTGAGAACATATGCCCATGGTGGCTGGGTTACAGCTTGGTTTTACATGTTTTACGGGGACATAAGACATCAATCAACACACGTAAGGTGTACCTCAATTTGGTCTGGACAGGAGGAACCACTCAAAGTGGGGACTTCTGGGTCCTAGGTGGATTCAAGGATTTTCTTTTTTTTTTTTTTTTTTTTTTTTTTTTTTGAGACAGAGTCTCGCTCTGCCCCCAGGCTGGAGTGCAGTGGCCGGATCTCAGCTCACTGCAAGCTCCGCCTCCCGGGTTCACGCCATTCTCCTGCCTCAGCCTCCCGAGTATCTGGGACTACAGGCGCCCGCCACCTCGCCCAGCTAATTTTTTTGTATTTTTAGTAGAGACGGGGTTTCACCGTGTTAGCCAGGACGGTTTCGATCTCCTGACCTCGTGATTCGCCCGTCTAGGCCTCCCAAAGTGCTGGGATTACAGGCTTGAGCCACCGCGCCCGGCCTCAAGGATTTTCTTAATGGCAATTGATTGAAAGTTATGATCTAAAGACTTTTAATCATTAGAAAGAAGTGGTTGGGTTAAGATAAGGGGTTATGGAGACCAAAATTCTTATTATTTAGATGATGTCTCATAGGTGGCCACTCTGAGAGGCAACAGATAGCAAATGTTATCTCTTCCGACCTTCACAAGGTGCTAGGCTCTCAGCTAATCTCTTCAGGATCAGAAAAACACCTGGAAAGGGAAGACTTTCTACAAAATGTACATTTCCCCCATAAGAGATAGCTTTCCAGGACCATTTTAAAACATGCTAAAGAAATAAATTTCGGGGTAAAATAATTTTTTCAGAGTCTGCTGTCATGTGATGCTATACTAGAGTCAAGTTGGAATTTGGCATCTTACTGCTAAAAAGAGTCTGTTTTGGAGCAGGCATAGTGGCTATGCCTGTAATCCCAGCATTTTGGGAGGCTGAAGCAGGAAGATCGTTTGAGCCCAGAAGACCAGCTCGGGCAACATAGTGAGATCCTGCCTCTTCAAAAAAATTTAAAAATTAGCCGGGTGTGGCGTTGTGCACCTACAGCCCTAGCTACTAGGGAGGCTAAGGTGGGAGGATTTTTTGAGCCCAGGAGAGATCGAGGCTGCAGTAAGCAGTAGCCCCACCACTGCACTCCAACCTGGGTGACAGAATGAGACCCTGTCTCAAAACAAACAAACAAACAAACAAACAAAAAGTCTGTTTTGTCAGTCTTAAGATCTCTGTTTTAATATTAATAGTGGTCAGTTGTGCCTGAATTCTCTCTGAATGAGGCATATCCGACCCCACTTTCTCATCATGGCCTTAACTAGTTTTTCAGGTTTACTTTGGAATCCCCTTGGCTGGCAGGAGGGGTCCAATCAGGCAGATGGGAGGCTTAGAATTTTCAGTTTATACCCTCCAGTTATCTTGCTTCTGGTCTTTCAGACTGGCTGCAGTTTGCATGCAATCTGGTAACAAAGCCCAGAAAGTTGAATTCACAGTACCTTGAATGAGTCCTGTTCCTTATAACCCAAAGTACCCAACTAAAACCCTAACTAACTCCTTTGGCTCCATCTGGATAGACTTTTTGAGTAAATGTTCCCTTCTACACTATAGCAAGTTACATAAGAAGGTGCACAGGCATTAATAGCAATAATGTTTTCCAGTCTTGCATTCAAATATTCTAACACAGATAAAAATAGTGGCTACAGACTGTAATTAAAACAATCATGCTATTTGCAAGGGAGAGATACAGTAGTAGCCTGGCTTGATTCCTGGGAGTTTCATGGAACCTCACCACTTTGAGGGCACGCAACTCCACCTGTATTCCACTTCTTTTTTTTTTTTTTTTTTTTTTTTTTTGAGACGGAGTCTTGCTCTGTTTCCCAGGCTGGAGTGCAGTGGCCGGATCTCAGCTCACTGCAAGCTCCGCCTCCTGGGCCCATGCCATTCTCCTGCCTCAGCCTCCTGAGTAGCTGGGACTACAGGCGCCCGCCACCTCGCCCGGCTAGTTTTTTGTATTTTTTTAGAATAACGCGGGGTTTCACCGCGTTAGCCAGGATGGTCTCGATCTCCTGACCTTGTGATCCGCCCGTCTTGGCCTCCCAAAGTGCTGGGATTACAGGCTTGAGCCACCATGCCCAGCCACATTCCACTTCTATCTTAGCCTTTATTCACCTGGATAAGACTGAGGGACTTCACAGAGAAATTTCATTTTGTGATGGATAATGTGACAGCAATCTTCAGCTAAAGTCTAGATAAAGCCTTAAAGAGAAAATTGAGCTTAGAGGACCTGAAAATAAAGAAAACACTGTGGCACCAACAAGGGAGAGAAATGAAACGAAGAAGCTCACCACAGATGATTTGACTGTAAAAACCATAGGTACAGTAACCAGTAACACCCCTATTTTATCAAGATGTCTATTGTAACACGATGTGTTTTCAATAAATGAAACAAGCTGTAAATGTAGATAAGTCCCTTACAGAATACATTAGGCCCAACTGAAATTTCCTGAGAATTAGTTTAGTCATGGCCTGAAGATAGCCTTGCAACCTGTTTTGAAAAACATTGATAACAGGTTGGACACAGTGGGTCATGCCCACAGTCCCAACACTTAGGGAAGCTAAGGAAGGAGGATTGCTTCAGCCCAGGAGTTGGAGAACAGCAAGGGCAACACAGTGAGACTCCCATGCCTAGAAAAGTTTTTAAAAAATCAGCTGGGTGTAGTGGAGCTTGCCTACAGTCCCAGCTACTTGGGAGGCTGAGGTGAGAGAATCCCTCGAACCTGGAGATGGAAGTTGCAGAGAGCCATGATCGTGTCCCTGTACTCCAGCCTGGGTGACAAAGCAAGACCCTGTCTCAAAAAAGAAAAAAAGTATATCAATAATGGATGAGAAGAAATCATCATTGGCACTCAAAAAAAAAAAAAAAAAAAAAAAAAAGTAGTGTACTAGAGTAGGGGGGCCCTTCTTTGCAAAGTAATTACAAAGTCATTTCCAGGAAACCATTCACTTTTCATGCTATAAACTTGTCACAACAGAGGGGTACGATACCAACGATATCACTCACTCCTTACATCCTCAGTTAGAAACTGATGAGCAAAAACACAAGGTGGGAGAAATTTTTTTATATTATTGATTAATGGGGAAATTTAAAGTAATGAAGAACTTACGTTTCTTTCCCCCTTAATTATATTGTCTACACCTAGTTCCTCAAAGCAAAAATCACACCCACACCCACACCCTCTACAATCCACTATGCTGATTTAAAACATGCTCATTTAAACTGAGTTTAGAGTAATGGGGGTTCTAAAAATAAAAACCAAACAACACCACCACCAAAAAAAAAAAAAAACACCTCCAGGTTTGGTCTCAATCTAGCTTTGCATTTAATAAAACAATAATGCAATGAAAGACTTGGGTTATATCAAAATAAGTATTTTTAAACTTTTTAAAAAGACAGTCACCTGCAAGAATGTACTTTATGCCAGTGTTTCTCAAAGAATATCCTCTTTGAATAAACAAAGGTTTCCGTTTCTTCCTCACATTCTGTTATATCACCCTAAATAAGTCATAATCCTTATTAGGACTTATGTAGAGAACCAACATATGTTCCCTGAACCAGGAGATGCAGACAGGAGCTTTTGCCCAACTTTCCTGTGTTGTTTTGTAGTCGGGGTTGGGAGGGGGGTCAGGAAAGAGAGAGGGAGAGGGAAAAAGCCCAAGTTGTTGTTGTTTAAAATTTCCAGTTATAAAAACAACCATATTTAAGCTGCTTCTTCAAACTGTGCAGGGCTTCCTGTTCAATAGCTATGACATAAATGATTCAATAATGGCAATGATTCTTTGTTGATGGCTAATTCACCATCCATAATCCTTTTAGACATGACTCAGCTTTCCTCTTGGAACAATATTTCATTTATGACTATCAAATTAATTTCTCTACAGCATGTTAGCTATAACCATATACTGGGTTCAATAAACCTTCATTTTCAGCTGAAAATGAGCAAGGGCAGCACTAGGCATCTCATCTCAGAACTTGCTGGCTTCAAAACTTTTCCTTTGCTGGTCGAAGACCGGGTGATCTGTGAAATCTAGGACACAGATCAGGGAAACAGATTCTTTCTACAGCTCAGTTGCAGCGTGAAGATTATGAGATTGGGAGAAGTATGTGTTTCATGTTCTCAAGGTTCCCAACTGGGTACAACACAGTGCAGTCATGAAAGACAGACTGGAAAGCCATGGTATCCCCAGGAGTCCCCCAACTTATTTCTCTAAGTCTACAGGCCACAACTTCCCAGTGGGACCCCAGAAAATGATGACAAGCTAGCAATATACCTATTGTATTGGTTCTTAGGGTACCTTTTGTGCCCTGAAAATACTATCATTTTCTAAGTATTCTATGACATGAAAATAGGTAGAAAGCTCTGTATGAGAATAAATAAAGCATTAAAAGCCTTTTAGATAATACTGCTTTACACTACAATATTTCTAGACATTTAATTTCAATGCATACTGATGGGATTCAATTGAGTTAATAGTATATAGTTTCCCCATAATTTGCTTTTAAAAAGTTAACTGAAATATGCTTTACTTTATTTAAATGTGATATACCTAGTTTTTTTCTGTTCTTTTTTTAAGAAAAAAAAAGTACATTCAGCTATGCACATTGGGAGGTGACTCACAGGACATTCGCCTGATCTTGATGCTAATTCTTGGAACATTTTTATTTAGACAGAACAATCCCCTCTTTGCAAAAGTGTGAGCATCTCTGGTCTTCATTCCTCTCTCCTCTGAACGAACCCTGAGGAAAACAGAGTCAGAGCTACCCTATATAATCCTCCATGTAATAATTACCCCACATAAATCCAGGGCCTCATACCTCCTTAGCTCTTCCCAGACAGTCCAATGAATAAGCAACAACAATGACTGAACACTTTACAATGAACAAGCCACATGATTAGGAAATTACCAACACGGCTATTTTCAAATAATTTCCAGAAGATGACCAGGGAAACCCCCAGAAAAACTAAGTTCACGGAACTTAAATCCAAAAGAGCACCCCGCAGTCTAAGGAAAAACATTTAGATGTTTGTTCTGGCCTATTTCTATGACAGCAATAAGAATGTCCCTGACATTCCTACCTAGTGTTGTGTAAAGTAATCAGAGAAAATGGATTCAGTCTGGGCGTGGTGGCTCACACCTGTAATCCCAGCACTTTGGGAGGCCAAAGTGGATGGACCTCTTAAGGTCAGGAGTTCAAGACCAGCCTGGCCAACATGGTGAGGCTGTTTTTATTTTTGTAAAAATACAAAAAAATTTGTATTTTTAGTCTGTACTAAAAATACAAAAATTAGTTGGGTGTGGTGGTGGGTGACTGTAATTCCAGCTGCTTGGAGGCTGAGGCAGGAGAATCACTTGAACCCAGGAGGTGGAGGTGACAATAATCATGCCACAGCACTCCAGCCTGGGTGACAGAGCAATACTCCATCTCAAAAAAAAAAAAAGAAATTGGATTCAAGTCTTCATTTCCTCACTCACAAGCTGTGTGGCTTCAGACAAGTCACTTAGCTTCTCTGAGTCACAGTTTCCTGCCACTAACTGTATCAGGGATATTTCATCTTCCCTGCCAGTCTCCCAGGGTTGTTGAGAAACAGATGACATACTGTGTATGGGAGTGCTTCAAAAACTGTAGAGTCTCTCGGTCATGTAATCTAACTAGGATTTTTCTTTAATGCTTAATTTTGGAGTAGGGAAGGAGCTTCAAGACATAAACTTGCATCTTCTTTTTCTACAGAGAAGGAAGCTGGTCACTGGATGGAAGTGCTTGCTAAAGTTATGTTCCGAATTCCAGGAAGTAGTCACCATGATTTTTAATGTCTAGAAGAGGTGAAGGAAAAATATGGCCTTAGTCCCGGAGGCATGTGATTTCATCCTTAGCATCATGAAATAGACACTGAGCACCTGTGGAGAGGATGCTTTGCTGGGCACTGGAAATATAATCTATCACTGATGTCTCTGAGAATAGAATCTGGCGGCAAAGAAAGAAGCAGCACATACAAATAGCAATCATTAAAGTGGTCATTTGCTCAGTCAGTTCTAGGGTACGTAGCTCAAGAGTAATAGAGAAGATGTTACACGGTACTTACCCAAGGTTGGCGTACTCATGCAGGAGACTGTTTTGAACTGGCTCCTGGAGTTGGGTTTGGTAGAAGTTAGCTTTTCAAAACCACAGGCTTTGTATTTAAGAACCTGGGTGGAATCCCAGTTCCACTGCTTCCTAGGGTCATGACCTTGGGGCAAGATATATAATTGATAAAAACCACAATTTCTTCACCCATTTAGTGAAGATAATAGTATCTTCCAGAGAGGTTGTAATGAGGATTAAAGGAGATACTGCACATAAACCAATTTTGCACAGCACCTGGCACTTGGTAGGTGTTGAATAAACAGCACTGATTGCGGTTGCTGAAGTGTGGCAAGGCAGCCCCCAAGGTGGAAAGGCACATGGGAATGTGTGGGGAGCAGTAAGTCCATCAGCTCAATAGCAAGGGAGTGCTTCAAAGGCTTGGGGTAGACATCAGATTGTGGCGGGCGGCCCCATGCTAAACTGCTTAAACTTTATCAATAAAACAAAAAGTTTCTGGGCTCAGGAGTCACATGTGTTGTTGTATAAAAACCACTCTAACAACAGTGTGTGGTAGTTAGGAAAGAGACAACAGGAGCAGAAGACCAGCTAGGAAACTTCTTATGAGGAAGAGGAGATTGATTAGGCCCCTTCCTTTAGGCTAGGAGGTTTCCTAATACAGAATTATCTCTTTAATCTGCACAAAAACCCAGCTAATTATTATCTCCATTTCACAGATGAGGAAATGGAAGCTGAGACATTAAGTGAGCAAAGCTATGATTTGCTCTACTGTCCAAGTCAATCCACTTTGCTGCTTCCCACACACAGGAAATGTGGGCTGTGGCCCGTCAAGAGGAGTGAGGATAGCAGCATATTACCTGGGTGGTAATATTGGCCACCCCAGAGAAGGGGGCAAGTTCTCTGCTGTTATTATTTCTGTTAGGGGAAAGGCTCCTCAATCTACCCTCTTCCCGGAGGATTAACCTTTGAAGAGCTGGTTTCTAAGGTGACCCATAAGCTTCTAACCTTGGTGACAAGTTTCAGCCTCAGCAGGTTTAATATTTTCTGTTTGTTCTCTGGAAGGGAACAACATGGCCCTTGTAGGTGAGACCACAGACCAGCTCTTTGTGTGTGCGCCCAGACGGGAGCCACTGTGGCCCAATCAGTAAATGCAGCTCCTTTCTTTCTTGGCTCCTGGAAAGTGCTCTTTCTCTGAGGTCACAGCCCTCACTCAGCTCAGCCAGCCTTTGAAGGTTCCCAGACTTGTGCCGCACCTGACTGCCAGCAGATAAGTGGACCTAGAAGGGTGGGGAAGACTGGAGATCCTGGGGGCCCCTCTCTGAGGGTGCAGCGGGGTCTGGGGAACATGGTCCCCATTTGCACTGTAAATCTTATTTATATTCTGGTTGGCTTTGTTACAAAAAGGCAGAAGTGAAACTAAAAATGTACTAGATAGGCTACGCATACACTATTTCAATTAACTCTTGAAACAATAACCAAATATCACCAGTAATAGCTAACAGTGGTGACCTTATGCCAGGTACGCTCCTAACCACTTTATATGCATTTTCTAATTTAATCCTCACAATCCTAAAACATACATGTAATTATTATCCCTATTTGATGGATGAGGACACTGGAGCATGCAGTTACCGGGTGGCAGCTAAGTGGCAGCTCCAGTCATTGGGCCAGGGCGGCAGGACCCCAGAACCTGTGGCAGTGTTGATGCATCAGCTTCTAGGATAAGTTCAAGGGAGTTGAGGATGCTCAGAGAGAAGTTGCACAAATACAAAGAGGAATAATTGGACTTTCTCTAGCTTCCAGAAAATTCAACCTTATTTCAATCACTACCTACTTCAGATTCCATAGCATCCTTCCCATTTTCATTATTTTTAGCTGATAATCTATAACAATTTCAGTATTCTCCTTAATCCCCACTTGTGTAACTTCTGGAATGTTAATAGATTCCAAACTCCCATCTTCCTGATGGTTTTATTAATAACAGGATCATTTTGACCCAGTGTCTAGAATTGTTCTCCTGCGACTGAATGCCCATCTTGATAACTTGCCCAACACCCCATATCTCCTGAGCACGTAGTCCTTCTGTCTGCTAACATCTGCTCATCTCGGCCTAGACCTCAACCAACTGCCTTCTGCTGAGCCCTTACCAGATTCCATGCCTAGCCTCGGTGAATTTACATACCTGGCCCATTCTCCCAGATCTGGCCTGTCCCATCACCAGACCAGGATTTTTACACCCCTGTCCTGTGACTCCTATAGGAGTCTGTTTTTTAATCAATAGAAGTAGTAACTGAAGTGCAATTCAACTGAAGTGCAGGGAGCCTGTGGAGGGTAAGAAAATGTTTACTCAGACCAAGCTTCAACCATAATAGCTTCAAATGGCATGAAAACAAGGAAAGGAACATGCCTGAGAAATTCCACTGATCACTTTTAAATTCCACTCATTCATTTTCCATAAATGAAAGGCAGGGAGGAAGCTCAGAAATAAAAAGAAGCAGCAATGTAAACTGCATCCAAGGGTGGTTGTTGAAATCCTTCCCCTTAACCTTTCCATCTGGTACTACAAATAGGTAAATCAATGTCTTAAAGCCAACACCATAAATATTTTTATTCAGCCTACACTTGGGTCAGAGGTCTAAATATACTCTAACAGCAAATTCATTTATCATTCAATCATTTGTTCATCTGGGAAACATTTGCTAACTGACTTACCATGTGTCTGGCACTGGGCTGAGTCTTGGTAATGCCATGTTAAATCTTAAGGAACCTTGGGATGGGTAGGGAGTAGCAAGGCTGGCAAATCACATAATGAAAAAGAACACTAAAATTCTGACCTAATGATAATTATTAAAAGTGATACCCTCGTAAACTATCTTTTTACTCGTCAATTATTATTAAAACAACTAAAACATTATTTTCTGCTCCAGGTTGGTGTTATTTCTTTTTTAAATTTTACTCGGAAAAGACTCTCATCACTACTTTGTCTGAAATGTCACTCTCACTCCCTCCTGGACATACCTCTGATTCTCCCCTGTCCTTTCCTTCTCAGAACATGGATTACACCAGGAGTTCTCCTCCCCATTGAGTTATAGCTTATTACTCTTTGGGGTTCTCTCTCATCTCTCAATCCCTCTTTTTCTTTTCTGTCCCTTCCCCACTCTTTATTTGATTCAACCTCTTTGTGAGGGAGTAAATGTTTAATCTTTTCTTAGGCTATCAAATTACATTGTATAATGGAAATCATAGTACCCACTCATTAGAGTTCTTCCAAATAAGAAAGGCCTTACTGTGGCTGAGTGATTATGGCCTCTTGAATTACAAACTCTAATAATGTTTAGTAATTACTGTTACACGCTATGTACTCTCAGCTTCTCTTCTCAGGACCCTGGGTAGCCTGCATGAATACAAAGGATGTCCATGTTTCACAACTTACGATTATTATGGCTTCAACTTGCGTTACCAGTGTCCTTGAAGGGTTTAATAAAAGAAAGTGTCAGTCACAGATCTGGCTTCAGGTCTTTATTCCCAGAATTTTTTTTTGTTCTTGAGACATGGTCTCACTCTGTCGCCCAGACTAGAGTACAACGGCGTGATCTGGGCTCACTGAAACCTCCGCCCCCTGGGTTCAAGCGAGTCTCCTGTCTCAGCCTCCCAAGTAGCTGGGACTACAGATGTGCGCCACCACGCACGGCTAATTTTTGTATTTTTAGTAGAGACAGGGTTTCACCATAATGGTCAGGCTGGTCTCAAACTTCTGACCTCAAGTGATCCACCTGCCTCAGCCTCCCAAAGTGTTGAAATTCCAGACGTGAGCCACCATGCCCGACCTACTTCCCAGTCTTTAACATAGATTCCTTCAAATTGGGACAGGCTCTTAGAATTGCCGAAATGAGAAAAATTTTAACATATAAGCCCCACAAACTGCCGCGTATTTATTTTTAATTTGTATTTATTTATCAATTTTATTTTTAGAAACAAGGTCCTGCTCTGTTGCCCAGGTTGGAGTGTATGGTGTGATCATAGCTCAAACTCCTGGGTTCAAACACTCTACCTAGCCTCCTGAGTAGCTAGGACTACGGGTGTGAGCCACCATGCCTAGCTAATTTATTTTTATATTATAGAGACAAGGTCTGGCTATTTTGCCTAGGCTGGTCTCAAACTCCTTGCTTCAAGTGATCCTCCCACCTCAGCCTCGCAAAGCACTGGGATTACAGGTGTGAGCCAGCCAAAAATGTCAAGTTAAAAGATCAAAGCTCAACTATTGAGGTGGCATTACTTTCTGAATACATTTGAGATACTAAAAGTCACAAGAATAACAAATGATGGCATATTTGTGAATTGGACCAAACAGGCCTGATTAATGCAAGGCCATGGCACAGTGTCCCGGACCAGCTGGTCATTTCTACTCTACCTCTTCTTTCTTACCATCCACTCAAAAGTACCAAGAAAAAGAAATGGGATACAAGCTAAGGATGGAGCTGGTCTGTTAATAGTTCAATAGGCAACTGGAAATAGCTTTGCCCAGCACCAGCTCCCTGAAGCTATGCTACAGACTAGAATGATATAGAATGAGCCATAAATTTCCAGCCTCACATAGCTGTGATGTGGCCCAGGTACACAGTGGCCATTTTCTCAATGGCAACCTAACCAACACCGATACGTACAAATTTTTGAAAGTTTTCTTCAAAATTATCTTTAAATTTTAGAGTGGTGAAGGCTTTCTAACTGTGACTCACAATCCCAAAGCCATGAAAAACCTGATATATTCTTCTACATAAAAATTCAAACTTCTACATGTCAAAAACACCATTAAATTAAGAAAAATTGGAAAAAAAAAAAAAAAAGAAGACTTGCCACTCAGATCACACACAAAAGGCTCATGTATGTAATATACAAAGTTCCTAAATTGGTCAATAAGAAAAGGAGCAACCAAAAACAAAGTGGGCAAAGAGCAAGTACAATTTATAGGAAAAAAATCTATAAATGGCTCATAAACATGAGAAAATGTTCAACATCACTTAAAAGAAAATGCAAATTAGAAGTACACTGAAATACCATTTTCACTTGTCAGAATGGCAAAAATCCATAATATGATAACACATTCTGTTTTGCAAGACTGGGAAAACAGACATTCCTCACAAATGGTTTGTGAGCATGCAACTTGGTAAAACCCCTAGGGAGGGCAATTTGGCAATACCTATCAAAACTGAAAATGCGTATATCCAATGGCCCTAGAATTTCACTTGTTGAAATTTATTCCACAAATATATTTCACATTTAGCCCAATAACGTATGTACAAGGCTATTTATTGCATCAGTTTTATAGTATATGCCTGAAAATAGAATAAATGTCCCTTAACAGGGGAGTAAATAAAATGATGGCATTGCCATATAATGGAATATGCAACCATAAAAATAAAAAGCAAAAGAATGATGACATGCTATGTTTTGATACAGAAAGATATACCATTGTACGGTAGATGAACCTGACAGCAATAACTTAAGCATACCCTGAGAACGACCCTGTATGGCCTATGCACCTGATTGTGTGTTCAGAGTTCCAAGCTAAGCAATCCAAGAGCAACCAACCTGGAGATTCATTTCTTATCTATGAGGAACATCTGAACCCCTGTCAGGTCCAGTGGAACAAGAGCTGTTCAGAGGATGGGGGCCCTTTGTTTTGGTTTAAATGAAGGTTGCCGGGTGGAGGTTGTTATGGGGAGAGTGCTAAGTTAAAATGCTATATCAAGTGCATGCTTTTTACAACTGGTGGCAGTTCTCCTGTCCAGCCCACTGACACTGGACCACTCTGGAAATAAGTTCCCTCTAGTAAAACACCATATCTCGTTTGCTGGATGCAGATCTTTTCTTTGGCCTCTCAAGCCTGGTGCTGTCCCTCCTGGAGTTAATAGGGGTCAGGCACGGAAATTGTTCACTGAAAAAAGCACGGTATGGAAAAACCCTTTTGTACAAAGGTTTCAGGGAAGTGTGGGATAAAATTACATATTGTAATTTGCTTGTACATGCAAAAAGAATCTGGAGAGCATGAAAAAATAAATACAGTGGCGACCTAGAATGGGTGACAATGGGGTAGTTGAGTAATAGGGCTGAGAAATTTTCCACTGTATGCTGTTTAATATCTTTGGATCTTCGAACCATATAAATATATTATTACTCAAAACTTTAAAAAACTGGCTGGGCACAGTGGCTTATGCCTATAATCCAGCACTTTGGGAAGTCAAGGCAGGTCTCTTGATCACTTGAGGTCCTGATCACCTCAAACTCCTGATCACTTGAGGTCAGGAGTTCAAGACCAGCCTGGCCAATATGGCGAAACCCCATCTCAATTAAAAATACAAAAATTAGCTGGGCGTGGTGGTGCATACCTGTAATCCCAGCTATTCAGGAGCCGAGGCAGGAGAATCAATCAAACCCTGGAGATGGAGGCTGCAGTAAGCCAAGACTGCGTCACTGCACTCCAGCCTGGGTGACAGAGTAAGACTCTATCTCAGAAAAAAAAAAAATTAAAAAAATTTTAAAAAGTATATTTGTGCCTGTGTCAAATATATTTTTTGCTGAGAACATTAATAAATTATTAACCTCAAGAATTTGGGGATGCTTGAGGGAGAGCTGCTCAGGGTCAACATGCACAAACTTTTCTCCTCTTATATTTTTTCTTAAATGTGAATTATGGGGCTTGAAGGTAGAGACATTCTCACAACACCCCTACCCCAGTACTACCTTGTCTTAAAATGGTGTTACTTAAATACACACAAACATAAAACCAAGTATAAACTTCTTATGTTCAAAGCTCATTTATAATATAATTATAAAAAATAATAAAAAATATTTACAAAGTAAATACGGTAAAATTATAAAACCAATGAAAGTCTGAAATAACCACATTTACTTACGTGCAAGATGAGACTGTTTTGTTAAAACTAAATCATGATTTGATCAGAAATGCTGTACAGAGTAACATGGCCCAAGTTCTCCTGAATTCAGCATACTACATTATCTTTTGTGACGCAAAGCAGTTACTCTACCACAACTTTTCTCTATTCTTTGCTTAGTGTGCTGCGAAATCATTTGTCCTTCTTTTGCCCAAAAGCATCTGTTACATAGTCAAGCTGCCACTGTCATTTACTCAATATCTCATAACAACTGATAGGCGGTCAACCCAGTCATAAATCCAAGTGCCAACTCAAACACTAAAGTTGGGTGTCAGTGGTGAGTCATAAGGTGGTCATTCCGATAACCCCAAATAAACTTGTATCAAGGTTATCTTGTTAGCATTCTTAATATCAAAACAAAAATGAAAATATCAAATGCAAAAATTACAGAGAGAACTTAGACTCTGAGTGGTATACAGATCCCCAGCAGTTCACAGAGTCTAGTGTGCAAAACACAGCTGTAATGAGTTACCATCTAATTATCTGTAATTTGTTTGAAAGGCAATGATTGCCTCTATTCACTGCCCCAGTGGAAGACTCTGCCATGGATCTGATTCTCAAGCCTCTGAGGGGTCAGACTCCTGACTACCTGGCTCTCTCCTGGCTTCTGCATCTACTTTCACCTTTAATTCTCTCTTTGCATCACTGCCCACAGCAGTGGGGCAGGCCAGGCCCCATTCTGGTGCCCACATTCAAGCTCTTAAAGCCCAGCCTGGGGCAGAGTCCCAAACCACCTATGGCCTAGGATGGAAGGGTGGATATTTTGTGATGCTATAATCCCCATTTAGCACAAATAACTATTTTCCATAAAGGCCACATATATTACAGTATGCATTTCAAAGCCCCTCATTAAGTCTTATCAAAAACCAAGAAACGAATTTCCATATTAAAAATCTATTCTTCTGATTCAGAATGTGCTAGTCAGCAGATTCTTGCTGAATACAGTCTCTTAAGCATGGAAATTTGTCATATATTTCTGCATCCTTGGTGCCTACCTGTGATAAGCACCTAATATCTGTTCCATGAGTGAATAAGTGAATAAATGAATGAATGAATGAGTGATGAATTAGCCAGGAAGTTAAAAAAAGAAAAAAAAAAAGGAATGGCAAAGCACCCATCAAAGTACTACACGCTGGTCAACTCCACCTGAGCAGTCAGTTGGCCTTTCTTTGCTGTCTATAATTTCTCTAATTGCACAGAAGGAGTATTACCTTTTGCTAATTAAATTCTTTCTCCAGACAAAATTCTCTTTAAGAATCATAGTCTACCACAAAAATATAGTAGAGTTCCCATGCACATTTATTTTATTTTACTTTATTTTTTAACTTTTAACTCTAGCTTCTATAGCAGGAAGGACACATTTATTTTTAAAGTATTTGCAGATGTAGTATAGGGAGTCATTCTGATATCTGGCCTGTTGCCATGGCTAAAGCTAAAACGAGCAGGTTCTACCGGCCTAAAGTTAATAAAGAAGGTAAGATGGTAAACACTGTTCCACCAAATGCAGTGCACACAGTCATTATAAAGGTCACTGGCTACATACTGCAGACATTCTTTTGATACCATATTCTTCACCAGTCAGGAATACTGGCCAAAATCCAATGTAAGGGGAAAAGAAACAAAATTCTGTCTCTCCAAGTCAGGTGTTTCTGGGTTATATTTAAAAATTTTTAACTTTAAATGGTAAAAAAAAAAAAAAAAAAAAAAAAAAAGTAACAATTTTAACAAAGCTTTCAATTAATTTAAGTTAGCCATCTTAGAAAAGTAGAAATCTACTTTTTTTTTTTTTTTTTTTTTTTTTTTTTTTGAGACAGTCTTACTCTGTCACTCAGGCTAGAGTGCAGTGGTGCAATCTCGGCTCACTGAAACCTTCACCTCCCAGGTTCAAGCGATTCTTGTGCCTTAGCCTCCCGAGTAGCTGGGAAGCTGGGATTATAGGTGCATGCCACCACGCCCGGCTTTTTTTCTTTTTCTTTTTTTTTTTTTTGAGAAGGAGACTGGCTCCATCGCCCAGGCTGGAGTGCAGTGGCTTGATCTCGGCTCACAGTGACTTCTGCCTCTCAGGTTCAAGCAATCCCCCTGCCTCAGCCTCCCAAGTAGCTGGGACTACAGATGCGAGCCACCCATACCTGGCTAATTTTTGTATTTTTAGCAGAGATGGGGTTTCACCATGTTGGCCAGGCTGGTCTCAAACTCCTGGCCTCAAGTGATCCACCTGACTCAGCCTCCCAAAGTGCTGGGATTACAGGCATGAGCCACTGCACCAGGTTGAAATCTACTTCTCTGGATGAAAACTGAGACACATGGAAGGTAAATAAATTCTCAGTGTAATTCTGGGGCCCATGCTAGATCCTCTTGGCAATGCTTTAACATCTTTCTATTCTTACTTCTTACTCTTTCCCCTCTTTGGATTTTCTCTCTGTCATGCAGTCCTCATTTGCCACAGCCATTAATTGGTTACCCTCGCTGAAGGTTGACATTTCAAGTTTCCCGTAACAACAGGGTGAAACCACCTCACTGGATCTCAGAATGTGAAGCTCTATGTAAAAGTAAAATTACACAGACATAATGTGTATACTAGATAATTTACTTTTCATAAGATATGAGAGATAGGCATAGTTTAAACAAATGCCCAGTTTCAACGAGATTTAACTAATCCCAGAAGATTCTGATGATATGAAAATGAAATTGCACTCAAACACATTCTCGAACTGCAACTTATCCATCACAACAGCAAAGGGCCCCATGGAGGCACCAAGGAGATGATAATTTCAGTTCCATATAATAGGCTGCACTTCCCTTCCTTTTGGTTTTCAAAATAGAATAAAAAATAATGACAAGACAGGGTTTTCTCCCTTGCCATATTCCTTTGTAAAAATCCCCTTTTGGGAGGCCAAGGCAGGAGGAGCATGAGGTCAAGAGATCAAGACCATTCTGGTCAACATGGTGAAACCCCATCTCTAATAAAAATACAAAAAAATTGGCCAGGCCTGGTGGCATGTGCCTGTAGTTCCAGCTACTCAGGAGGCTGAGACAGGAGAATCGCTTGAATCCGGGAGGCGGAGGTTGCAAGGAGCCAAGATTGCGCCACTACACTCCAGCGTGGTGACAGAGCAAGACTCCGTCTCAAAAAAATAAAAAGAAAAAATCCCCTTGAGTGGTTATTTCATTGCATCTGAGCAAGCACTATTTTTTGTCTTTTTTTCCCCCAGGGGGTACCCAGCACTGAGAAAGCACTGTTTTGAATGTATTATCACCACCTACTTTTCCAGATATTTTGTTGTGGTTTCTGCTGAGCCAAAATTCCCCATTTTAGCAATAGCCAGGGATTATGCCTTCCACCACATAGACTCCCGAAAATCAGGCAGAAAAAAGTCTTCATCCACTTTACGTGTCTCTTTGTGTAACTTCATAAAGCTTAAACCCTTGAGTCCCACTCTCATTCCAGGCACTAAAAAGCTTTTTCTGAGAGTTCAATCCTTGATATGATAAGTAAGCCTGCATGGGACCATCATGGGTAGCTCTTCCTCATCAGGCCACTCTGACATTAATGTCTATCCCATAGCCTGGTGTGTGTCAGCTGGCCACTCTGAGAACAAAGGGCCCCTGGTCAGGAAAAATCCCTCTGCCTTACATTCTTGGTACCAGGGGACGTCAGATGTTGTCTAAGACTTTCAAAGATACCCTGACAAATAATGGATCTGATGGCACTGTCTAACTGAGACATCAAGTAATAGGACAAGGGCTAGGCATGGTGACTCATGCCTGTAATAATCCCAGCACTTTGGGAGGCCGGGGTGGGCGGATCACCTGAGGTCAGGAGTTCCAGACCAGCCTGGCCAACATGGCAAAACCCCGTCTCTACGAAAAATACAGAAATTAGCCAGGCGTGGTGGCAGGTGCCTATAATCCCAGCTACTCAAAAGGATGAGACAAGGAGAATTGCTTGCACCTGGGAAGCTGGGTTGCAATGAGCCTAGATCTCACCACTGCACTCCGGCCTGGGCAACAAAGCAAGAGTCTGTCTCAAAAACAAAAACAAACAACAAAAAAGAAATAGGACATGAATTTGCTTGCACCTGGAAGCCCCTGATGCACAACAATGGTATGGAGCTGAGGCCCACAGGCAACAAGTGTGAAGCGTGAGTACTTGCACTCTAAAATGGAGAATCCTGCAGATACACCTTCTTACTACTGGAACTACTACTGTCCATTCTGAAGATGCTTTGAGCTGCTATTCCGAAGAATCAGACAGTAATTGCTTGTCATCAATGGACTCAAGTTAAATGATACTCGTCCTTTACCCAAAGACAGTCAGCCACATTCTTACTCAGACCATGGGACCATTCAAACTTGCTTTTAAGGTTCTAGAAATGCAAGGGGGAAAGGCAGGTAGGCTGCAGAGTGTTTAAGCAGGTAGACTCAAGGAAGACTGCCTGGGTTTACATACCACCAGCTCAAGCGCTTATTGCTGAGGAGCTTCTCACTCAGTGCCACCCTCTGCAGCACAATGATGATGGTAAGTGCTACTTACTGGCTGTTGTGTTGGTCAAGAAGAGAGCATGTATAAGGCACTCAGCACAGTGCCAGGCTCTCAGTAATTAATATTACATATTATTAGGATCACTAATTATTATGTGGAGTCTCACTGCCCAAATCCAGAAACTGTCTCCTGACTACCCATTAAAGAAGGAAAAAGGGCTGGGTGAGGTGGCTCACACATATAATCCCAGCTACTTGTTAAGCTGAAGTGGTAGAACTACTTGAGGCCAGGAGTTTGAGACCAGCGTGGCCAACATAGTGAAAACCTGTCTCTATAAAAATAAAGGTTTCTAGAACCACCAAAATGATTGATTCACAAAAGGGTCAATGGTTTCCAAGCTGTTGCGTGTCTTATAGAATGAATACCTAGTCTAAAATTCTACACAATGGCACCATAGGTTTAAAGCACACACACACACATATACACACACCAAACATTTGCAGGGACTTCAGTGCACTCACTACAAATCTGATCTTCACAAAAAATCCTGAGGAGCAGATACAATTTTTCTTACTTTACAGCTCTATGAAAAAACATGCTGGTGGAATTTGGTCTCAAAGTGAAGTCTTCTTATTCTAAAACCTGTCTTCTTTCCACCATACCATAAGAGAAAATGTTCCTTAACTGGTATATTGGTGTTCCATCTGAGTGATGTGCACATTGCATAAAGGTACCTGGATGAGAGGGATGGGTGGTGCTGAAATCTAGCCCCAGACCTGCCTGGAAGTCTGTGCTTTTCTGGTGACACAGCTCAGAAAGGATACCTTTTTCTAAGTGCACAATGCCCACAAAGACCCTACTCAGGTAATGGCTCCAAAGTCAGGCTCTTAACCATAAGTCTATGCTCACCAGTCTGCTGTCTCTAGAAGTAGTACCAGTTGAAAATGCAAATTTAAAGGAGTGTTGATAAACACATGAATAACATATAATATGCAGTGGTTTTAATTTATTAAATGGGAATGAGACTTAGAGGTATGGGAGATATTATACCTTAATCTTCTCCAGTTGACCTCCAACACATCAAATCTCCATGGACAGTGGCTTGTCTTTGTCAGAGACATGTCACAGGTCTTGTTTAGAAAGAAAACCCTAGGCCGGGCGCGGTGGCTCAAGCCTGTAATCCCGGCACTTTGGGAGGCCGAGGCGGGCGGATCACGAGGTCAGGAGATCGAGACCATCCTGGCTAACACGGTGAAACCCCGTCTCTACTAAAAAAATACAAAAAACTAGCCGGGCGAGGTGGTGGGCGCCTGTAGTCCCAGCTACTCCGGAGGCTGAGGCAGGAGAATGGCATAAACCCGGGAGGCGGAGCTTGCATTGAGCTGAGATCTGGCCACTGCACTCCAGCCTGGGTGGCAGAGCGAGACTCCGTCTCAAAAAAAAAAAAAAGAAAGAAAGATATCTTTGTGCAGTTGCAAAATATTTAAATCTGCAAATACATTCTGCCTTAATAGCCATATACTATTGTAAGATGTCTCAAATATAATTACAAGAAGACTTTTGGGAAATCAGAACACCTTTCCCATTTAGGACATTGTTACTGTTTACTTGCCCACGTTCTCCAAGTTCTAAATAAAACACTGCTCAGTTCTTTCTTCCTCTCATTAAGTACTTATTTAATTAACTGAAATGAAATCTGGTGTTGGTCGGGTAACATCAGCCACAGCACTACAAGTTAAAACCAGTTTCAACATAGAACTCAAGTCCTCCACAGCTGTCTGTACCAAGGAACACAACACCCCACCAAGTCCTAGAATTCCTTCACTGTTAACAGGAAACCAGGGTTTTATTTGGTGGAAAGGGTGATTATTTGCATCAGTAACACTTTGGGGCAAATGTCAAGGATGCTTAATAAATATCATGAAATGAAAATTCCTATTGATACAATCCAACAGATACCATATATATGTAAATTATAATATACATCAATGGTGACACTGTACAATACAATTGCCACTATAAAAATAGCTTCTGACTACTGATTTCAGTTACAGCATGGACTCTCCAATTTCCCCAGTCCTCATCACTCCAGACCGTCTCCTTGACATTAGAGCTGAGTGTCAGTTTCCATTTATCACCTTGTACTCTTAAAATGAAAACTACAAGCATTGTTCATAGAAATGCATCTCTATAACCATAAGCTGTATCTCCCTCCATCGTGGAAAAATAAAGAGAACTATATATTTTAAAATATTTAGGAAAAGGTATCTATCTACACAATAAAGAATATTCCTAATTGTTTAAAGTCTTGAAAATTTGACCTTTACAATACAGACAATGTACCTCTTTCCTTACTCCCCTTTGAAAATAATTATGTGATTTTTAAAAAATGCCAAGAGTTATTAAATGTCCCGATATTAATCCCTCCTTTGTTTAGCTGATGTCAGGACCAGACTTGCCCAGGAAAAGAAAAAGTCTTTGAAGAGAAATCTGAGAGATGTTTTCTACACCCTTCAGGATTTTTCTGGGACAAAAATTTGATTCTCTTTAATGCCTAGACCTCCATTTTCCCTATTAATTTCAACAAACACCCCTGCAACTTTAAACTAAACATTATATTCTTATTATATGTGTTTACATACTTATTTCCATGAAATCATAATCTTACTGACTATACCTGGGCAGTCTGCACAAATGGCCTCCAGATATCTATTAAGTAGGTTTTCTGTCTGTTTCTAGTTTGAGTGTCCTTGACAAAATCTTCATAGGGTATATGGAATCTAAAGGTTCATGAAAACTCAAGGTACATGGAACTGCCTGTGCTTTCTGTTTAACTCTATATGTGATATAAAAATAATGCACTATACCATTTCCAAATAAATAAGCAATAGTCATTCCGTTTCACCTAGATTCAAAAAAACAAATGGGCTGACAACTTACCGTTCCAAATAGTTACTGTAACCAACATTTTTCTTTTATTTTCTTCTTCTTCCTTTCCTCCCCCCTTTCCTCCTTCACTCTTCCTCCCCATTCCTTCCTTCCTTTCTTCCTTCCTTCCCTCCCTCCTCCCTCCCTCCTTCCTTCCTTCCTTCCTTCCTTCCTTCCTTCCTTCCTTCCTTCCTTCCTTCCTTCCTTCCTTCCTTCCTCCCTCTCTCCCTCCCTCCCTCCCTTCTAATGAACCTCTGCTCCATGTGGACAAGGCTGTTTTAAGTATACTATCCTTACATGGTAAATGCTGTCACCAAGCTGATGGCCACTTTGTAGATTTTTGATACTGCCATTGTCACTGATCCTGATTTTGTCGAGTAGATGGAGGATACTTTGTCTTTTGGATTTGTATTTAATTTTTTGAGACACAGTCTCACTCTGTCACCTAGGCTGGAGTGCAGTAGCACTTCCCTGCAACCTCTGCCTCACTGAAATCATGGCTCACTGCAACCTGTGCTTCCCAGGACTCAAGCAATCCTCCCATCTCAGTCTCCCTAGTAGCTGGAACCACTGGCACATGCCACCACACTCAGCGAATTTTTCATATTTGTTGTAGAGATGGGGTTTTGCCATGCATCCCAGGCTGGTCTTGAACTCCTGGGCTCCAGCTATTCACCCACCTTGGCCTCCCAAAGTGCTGGGATTACAGGCATGAGCCACCACACCCAGTCAGATGGTGGATACTTTGATAAGAGAAAACTACACTGAGGAACACAGAATCCTAATACCACATTAGGCCCTACACAACGCAGGCCAGGTGCGGTGGCTCACTCCTGTAATCCCAGCGCTTTGGAAGGCTGAGATCGGAAGATTGTTTGAGGCCAGCAGTTTAAGACCAGTCTGGGCAACATAGTGAGACCCCCATCTCTACAAAAAAAAGCTTTTTAAATTATCAGGATGTGGTGGGGTGTACTTGTAGTCCCAGTTACTCTGGAGGCTGAGGTGGGAGGAACGTTTGAGTCAAGGAATTTGAGGCTGCAATGAGCTATGATCAAGTCAAATGCACTCCAGCCTAGGTGACAGAGCAAGACCCTGTCTCTAAAATAAAAATAATATATACAAATTTGAAAAACCTAATTAATGCTTTTTGCTTTCAGTATCTCATTTGACCCTCACAATAAACACATGAGGTGGTAGGAGGAACCATTCCCAATTTCAGATAAGAAGCAGTCTCAAAGAAGAGAAGAACTACAGTCACACATTTAGCAGACACCACCGCTGGGTTTCCTTATATTCCAGAAAGGCCTTTAAGATAGCAAACTCCAAAAATGTTTAAACTCTTTCATTGCACGCATAATTTACAATGAAAGATTAAATATAGAATTTCCTTTTATCGGCCGGGCGCGGTGGCTCAAGCCTGTAATCCCGGCACTTTGGGAGGCCGAGACGGGCGGATCATGAGGTCAGGAGATCGAGACCATCCTGGCTAACACGGTGAAACCCCGTCTCTACTAAAAAATACAAAAAACTAGCCGGGCAAGGTGGCGGGCGCCTGTAGTCCCAGCTACTCGGGAGGCTGAGGCAGGAGAATGGCATAAACCCGGGAGGCGGAGCTTGCAGTGAGCTGAGATCTGGCCATTGCACTCCAGCCTGGGCGACAGAGCAAGACTCTGTCTCAAAAAAAAAAAAAAAAAAAAAAAAGAATTTCCTTTTATCAAACTCTTTCAACCTGCCTAAATGATTTCAAACAGAAAGAGATATTCTCTTTGACATTTACATTCTGTTTGAAGGACATTCCTAAGGCCCTTTGAAAGATGATTAACCCTAAAGAAACTGCCTACATTTGCTAAGCTTTTTGAAAATACTATCGCCCATTCTGTATAACCACTATGGTCTAAGACAAAGATCTGGCTGGTGAATAAGAGTGAAAAAAAAAAGGTATTTATCTAAGGACTTTATAAAATCCTGTGCTCATCTAAACTTTAATGAAATGGGTTATAGGCACATCGGAAATAAAAATCTGCAAGTGACTTTTAGAGCACGTATGTCAGCTGGCCATGGTAGCTCACGCCTGTAATTCCAATACTTTGGGACGTCGAGGCAGGAGGATCACTTGAGCCCAAGAGTTGGAGATTAGCCTGGGCAACATAGTGAGACCCATTTCTACTAAATATCACAAAAAATTAGCCAGGCATCATGTATGTGTCTGTAGTCCCAGCTACCTGGGGACTGAGGCAGGAGAATCACTCGAGCCCAGGAGTTCAAGGCTGCAGTGAGCTATAATTGCACCACTGCACTCCAGTCCAGATGACAGAGCAAGACCCTGTCTTAAAACAAATAAGTAAATAAAAATAAAAGTGCACATGTCAAAGTTTAGTACAGTTAACACAGAGTAAATAGGAAGACCTACAGTGGCGTACAATAACATCCGACTGTACACTGAGTGCTTTTCTGGGTAAACACACCCTGAAACTGGAATGATACTGACAAGATTAGCAGGCTTCTGAAAAATAATGGCCCACAAATTTACAAATCATTTACAAAAAGAAAGCTACCTGATACCTCCCTAGAATATGCCATGAAGCTGAGGTTGTCAGAAAGGAAAATTGGGTTTTATTAGGGAGAGAGTGAGGGGGAAGGAGACAGTAGGTTCAGAGGAACAGGTGAGAGCAGATAAACAGATTAAAATCAAAGGGCATCCGGCACGATGGCTCACACCTGTAATCCCAGCACTTTGGGAGGCCAAGGTGGGCGGATCACTTGAGGTCAGGAGTTTGAGACCAGCCTGGTCAACATGGCGAAACCCCATCTCTACTAAAAATACAAAAATTAGCCGGGCATGTTGGTACATGCCTGTAATCACAGCTACTTGGGAGGTTGAGACAGGAGAATTGCTTGAACCCGGGAGGCAGAGGTGCAGTGAGCCAAGATCATGCCACTGCACTCCACCCTGGGCAACAGAGTGAGACCACGTCTCAAAAAATAAATAAATAAATAAATAAAGTCAAAGGGTAAATGGCACCCTCTTCCTGAAGATCAGTGGTTACACTCAAGCAGAGCCATATTTGGGAAACTAGAGGTGACCCCACTGCAAAACAGAGAACAGGAAGAAAGAAGGGTTTGCAGTTCTTATGACTAAGATTAGCCTCCTGACAGTTAAGTAGAGCAGAGTATGATCTGTAGGGTTAGCCATACTATTTAATCAGAACTGTACAATGATTACGCTGAGAGCTGAATTGCAGAGTGCAGAAAGGAAATGCCAACACACTGTGCTGTATCTGGACCCCACTCTTTTCTCCATTCCCCTGTGGGGAAGCAGAATTAGCAAGAGGCAACCAGTGGAGTCACTTGTCAGAACTGCATGCTCCACATCAGCAGTCTCCAATCTTTTTGGCACCAGGGAGCAGTTTCGTGGAAGGCAATTTTTCCATGGCCGGGGGTGTTGGGGCAGCAGGGGTGGGGATGGTTTCAGGATGAAACTGTTCCACCTCTGATCATCAGGCATTAGATTCTCATAAGGAGTCCACAACCTAGATCCCTTGCATGCGCAGTGCACAGTAGGGCTGGAGCTATTCGAATCTAATGCTGCCACTGATCTGACAGGAGGCAGAGCTCAGGAAGTAATGCTCGCCTTCCCGAGTACTGGACTGTGGCTTAGGGTCTGGGGACCCCTGCTCCACATTACAGAGAATCCTAGTGAGGGGCCCCTGAGCAGAACATCTGCAGGAAGAGGGACAGCCAGGGCAACATCAGTTCCTAGATTAAGGAAAGACCCTCCGTTTTCTTATTCCATGTCCTGTTCCCTCTCTACCTCTGTTCTCTATCTCTCTGTCTGTCTCTGCCTGAATCTCTCTCTCTCCCTGCACCCTCCCTTCTTTCTCTCTCCCACACACACACACACACACACTCACACTCACATCCGTAGGGTCTTCCCCACAATAAGAAACTAAGTGCTGTGGTTGACGGGCTCCACATCTGGGTACCAGGATAAGAGTAAGAGATAAGCACTAACATGTTTACCATTTTGTAGTTACAGACAGTGATACATTCCTATTGCTTAAACAATATATAGTGAACTGAACATTTTCAACTGATTGAAAGGCTAAAAGAATTTCCTGGAAATGAGATAAGATGTCTTACAATTTATAGTAATCCTGCTGCAAGCACAATACTAAATCCCTGAAAATCGCTTTGGTGGAAAATTTGGAGTTGAGGAATGTCAGACATTAGGAAACCGGTTCTTAATTCTTTGATTCACAATCTAATTTAAGAAGCTGACAAAAAGTGGAGCCTCAGTTACGGAAAAATACACCTTCACACTTAATTCCATCAATCTTGTATATAATTTCATGTTGTTCAAGAACCTCCTGAAATTGCTACCAGTTTCAAGTACTACTAAAAGGAAAAATAGATTCGTGAGCCAAGGTTGTAACGATCCTATGAAAACTTTAATAATAATTTTACGTCCACATAAATACTAAACAAATAATATTAAACAAAGAATATCTTTATGACATTTAACACAAATTACATTAATGAAAATCAATACAGTATGTCAAATGTGCAATTCTCCTCTCTTGTTCTCTAGAAACTATAAAAGGAAAATCTTGGGACCGCAAACTACGCTGAAAGGAAGAAGTTAGGCTTGGGAACTGAGTCATGCAAAAACTGCCTTCCTTTTGTTCTCAAGCAGATAGCCGTAATTTCACATGCTTACTTTATCTTATGTAAAATGTAGATTTGCCAAGCATAAAATGAATGCATAATTCACTCCTCCCACTTTCTTTTCACATGTAAAATGTAGATTCACTAAGGACTAATCAGAGCCTCATAAGAATGTAACCACTGGCCTCATTGCCTACCCCTCTCTCCCTTTTTACTCCTTTTTTCCTCCCCTCCTTCTTGCTCTTTCCCCTTTAAATGTTGGAATTCCCAAAACCATCTTTGGAAAAAGCACAAGACACAGATCCTACTGTGACTTGCGTTTCTTTTTCCCTGGTACATCCTCAACCTTGGCAAAATAAACCTCTAAATTGAGACCTGCTTTAGACACTTTTTGGTTTACAAAACTTTTTGAGAGTGACCACCCTCACAATAAACAAGAATATTTGTCTTTGTTGAACATTCATACAAACAAGTCTTTCCCTTGTCTAGTCTTCCCGTCAAATGCCCAATGCCCTCTTAATTTTATATCTCGGAATGGCTCTATATTGTTGTCCCAAAGACAGCTGGACTTAGAAGCCTTGAAATGGGGAAAGATTGGAAAACTTTTTTGAGAAAATCCACATGGTTTTCACACTTCCCCCTGACATAAGTTATATAACTATAATCCATGACAACCAATAGCCAATGACATCAAAACACGGGAGAAGGTACAGCCTCACTCTACTAGCTTCCTCATTTCCACACTCAAGATTGAATTTTTTTTGGAGACGGAGTTTTGCTGTTGTTGCCCAGGCTGGAGTGCAACAGCATGACCTTGGCTCACCGCAACCTCTGCCTTCTGGGTTCAAGCGAATCTCCCACCTCAGCCTCCCAAGCTACTGGGATTACAGGCAGGTGCCACCATGCCCAGCTAATTTTGTATTATTAGTAGAGACAGAGTTTCTCCACGTTGGTCAGGCTGGTCTCGAACTCCCGACCTCAGGTGATTTGCCCGCCTCCCAAAGTGCTGGGATTACAGGCTCAGCCACCGCACCTGACTCAAGACTGAATTTTTAAGACTGGAACTGACTTTGCCCCAGTTTCCTTTAGCTTTCTAAAGGATGCACTGTAAGATCATCTTCCTCCCTCCTTTTGTAAAAATAATCTCCCTTTTTAATCCTTTTCTCTTTCTAAACTCAGTCAAAAATGAGTACAAATCCAAGCTCTGCCTATGCTACCAGGGTTTCCTCAGGTAAATACTTCTATGAGAACTCAGCTTCCTCACATATAAAGGGGAATAATAGCTAACCTACAAGGTTGTTATGACAATCAAATTAGAGAATGAAAAAGTTCTCAGCAGGATGCCTGAATCACAGATTTTTGGCAAATTTTAGCTCCTCTGTCTATATATTGTCTATGCTAATTATAAAATGAATTTTTAAAAATTCATTTGTACATACTACCAAAATGTAGAATTGTCCTTATTTAGAGGCATTAAAGCTGAGCACAGCGGTACATGCTTATAGTCCCAGCTACTAGGGAAGCTGAGGTAGGAGGATCACTTGGGGCCAGGAGTTCAAGACCAGCCTAGGCAATAACAAGACCCTATCATATTAAAAGAAATTTTTTTTTTTTTTTTTTTTTTTTTTTTTTTTTTTTTGAGATGGAGTCTCGCTCTGTCACCCAGGCTGGAGTGCAGTGGCCAGATCTCAGCTCACTGCAAGCTCCGCCTCCCGGGTTCACGCCATTCTCCTGCCTCAGCCTCCCGAGTAGCTGGGACTACAGGCACCGCCACCTCACCCGGCTAGTTTTTTGTATTTTTTTAGTAGAGACGGGGTTTCACCGTGTTAGCCAGGGTGGTCTATGATCTCCTGACCTCGTGATCCGCCCGTCTCGGCCTCCCAAAGTGCTGGGATTACAGGCTTGAGCCACCGCGCCCGGCCAAAAGAAATTTTTTTTAACAGAGGCATTAAAAGTAATCTACAAGAAACAGAATTAGATAAACAAGAGTTCCCTTTTGTTTGTTCAGTGTAAACGGAGATCAAATCCTTAATGTTCTGCTTGATCTTCACTCTAGCAAGTATCTGCCCAGCAAGCCTTAGAATAATGGAGCTGAAAAGGTAGGAGTGGAGGTACAGTCATGGGTGTGCATTTCTGACATCACCTCATGGACCTTCATCTAGCTTTGTGCTCCTTGGACCCAGATATAAAGTAGAAGAGTTGATTTTAGGCCTCTGAATAATAATCTTCCCTGATTAAACCTCTGGAAAACCTCTTTGGAAAAATAATCCCTGAACTTCAGTCTAGAGGCTGAGTCATACAACAGGCCTCTTCCAAATGAATAGTTGTTCCTAACACTATGTATCAGCCAGGTTCCCATGGAAAGGTAAGAGGCCTCAGGCATCTGCTGAAGGACTGCCCTAAAATATCTTCAATAAGTAAATCCTTTTCTGGACTTCCATAAACAGGGACAGACAATTTTAACTTGAGGTCAACAGTCTGAGTCTAGCTCCTAAAACTAAAGTGTTTTCCACACCAATAATATTCAATTACAATCTTATCTTCCTGGGTGCAGGAGAAAGACAAGGTTCATTTCCTCCACCTACCTAGAAAGGGTCTACATAATGAACTCCCCCTTTACTTGCTTTTTCTCTTCAAACATTCACCTTATCTTATGTAAAATGTAGGTTCACTGGGCACTAACCAAAGTGTCCCAGGAATGTAACCAATGCCTTACATCATACCTTCCCCTCTTCCTACATGCCTTCCCCTGCTTTAAGGAAATGTATAAATATTAACCATATTAATAATTAAATATTATATAAATATATAAATAATTAAATATTAAATATAAATATTAAATATAAAAACCTCTTTGGAAAAACAGCCACAGATGTGTCTGCGCTAATGTTTTTCCCAGACATGCCCTAAAACTGGTTTAATATATATAGAGGAGTGAGACTTACACCTCAATCACTCATTTTGGTTGTCAATTTCATCGAAATTAAAGTTCCTTAGATCTCCAGTGGAGAGTTAGAAGGAAAATCTTAATGGATTTCCTGAGTGGATCTCACAGCTAGAAAACCTAGCAATCCAATGTTCCCTGAAAGAATATGTAAATAACCTATAAACCAAAAATGAAATTCTAAGCCCTGCAACCAACTGAATGGACCTCTCCTCTCAGTCAAGGGACTTCAAAAGTAAACTGAAAAACTAGTTCAGGCCATAGTGGGAAGAGTAGTGGGGGTGGGGTGGTGGGAGCTGTCAGTCACACCTCATTATAATCTCCTCCCTTTGGAATTCCAGAAAAACTGACCAGCATTAACATTAAAACAGAGATCTTAAGACTTACAAAACAGATTCTTTGTAGCAAGAAGATACTAAACTCCAATGTGACTCTAGCATAGCATCACATGACAAATAGCAGGCCCTAAAGAAAGAAATTGAAGTATTTTACCCCAAAATACATTTCTTTGACCTATTTAAAACGGCCCTGCAAAGCTATCTCTTTTGGGGGAAAATTTACGTTTTGTAGAGAATCCCTTTCCCTTTCCAAGTGTTCTCCGGATCCAGGAGAGATTTAATTAAGAATCTAGCACCTTTTAAGGTCTGATCAGAGGCATTTATCAGGCCAGGGTGGTGCCTCACGCCTCTAATCCCAGCACTTTGATAGGCTGAGACAGGCGGATTGCTTGAGCTCAGGAATTCAAGACCAGACTGGGCAACATGGTAAAACCCCATCTGTACACAAAAATACAAAAATTAGCTGGGTGTAGTGGCATGAGCCTGTAGCCCCAGCTACTTGAGAGGCTGAGGTGGGAGTATGGCTTGAGTCCAGGAGGCAGAGGTTGCAGTGAGCAGAGATCATGCCACTGCACTCTAGCCTAGGCTACAGAGCCAGTCCCTGTCCGGAAAAAAGAAAAAAGAAAAAAGAAAAAACCAGAGACATTTACCTTCTTTTTCTCTAAAGCCTGCCATCTGGAGGCTTCATCTACATAATAAAAACCTTGATCTCCGCAACCCCTTATCTTAACCCAGAAACTTTCTATTGATTCCAAGTCTTTAGACAATAACTTAACTCTTCCAATCAATTGCCAATCAGAAAATCTTTGAATCCACATATGACCTGGAAGCCCCCTCCCTTTTGAGTTGTCCTATCTTTCCAGACCAAACCAATGTACACCTTACATGTACTGGTTCATGTCTGCCTATAACTTGTGCCTCTAAAAGGTACAAAATAAAGCTATAACCCGATTACCCTGGGGAACATGTTCTTAGGACCTCCAGAGACTGTGTCATGGGTCATGGTCCTCACATTTGGCTCAATAAATCTCCTTAAATATTTTACAGAGTTTGGATTTTTCATCAACAAAGCTAACAGCAAAACTGTGACATGCCATTTGAAACCAACTACAAGCCAGTGGCAATTGTAGAACACCTTAAAAAAATTACTGACTCGCTGGGCACAATGGCTCACACTTGTAATCCCAGCACTTTGGGAGGCTGAGGCAGGTGGATCATGAGGTCAGGAGTTTGAGACCAGCCTGGCCAATATGGTGAAACCCTATCTCTACTAAAAATACAAAAATTAGCCGGGCGTGGTGGTAGGCACCTGTAGTCCCAGCTACTCAGGAGGCTGAGGCAGGCTACTTGCTTGAACATGGGAGGTGGAGGTTGCAGTGAGCTGAGATTGTACCACTGCACTCCAGCCTGGGTAACAGAGTGAGTCTCTGTCTCAAAAAAAAAACAAACAAACAAACAAAAAAAGCTGACTCATCCACTGGGCTTTTTAGAATGCACATCTGACAAGAAAAGAAAAAGAAAAAGCAGAAGGTGGGTTATTGACTTCTTCACAGTTCTCTAGTTTCACTAGTAGAGGATGTTTTCAACTTACAAATTCATAATAACTATACATACACACACTCTCCACAAACCTGCAAAGAGAAAAGGTAACCCTTCCTCCTCTCTCTCCCACTCCAGTCCTCTCCCTGGTGATTCCAGTTTGCCATTCTCAGAGAGGACCATTTGTGCAAGAAGGAGACAGAAGAGAAAAGAGAGAAGAAAGAAGGTGCAGGGGCAGGGGAGAGAGGAGGAGGAGGAGAAAGAGAAAGAAAGAAACTACCTTTTACTGGTAGAGCTTTCAAAATGTACACACAGTATCAGGAAGGGAGGAAAAGGAAGGGAAGGAAGGAGAGAGGAAGCAAGGAAGGGATGGAGGGAGGGAGGAAGGAAGAAAGAAAGAAGGAAGGACAGATGGAAGGAATGATGTAGAAACAATTTAAGGTTGCTGATCAAAAATTATCTTCTCCAAAACGCCTGAGTATTTGACTCAACGTTGTCAAGCTGCCTAAATATCAGACAGATATCCATTTGCTTTAACAGCATCCTTCAGAAAATGTAATGTCTCTGTAAACTGCAGAACTCTTCCATTACTCACACTTTGCTGTGAATTAGAGCCAGTTGCCTCCTAATACCTAAATGAGATCATCACCAAGGGAGGACAATCATGGGACAATCATCTATGAATGGTTCTTTATGTTTCCTATATTTTACATAACTTATCTCAGATTCTTCATAACGGGTGCTAAAAGGTTATTAAGCCACATTTTAAATAAGGAAATTAAGCTCAGAAAGGAAGAGAAACTTTACAAATCACATGTCCAACAGGTGGAGCTGTGATTTGAATCCAGTTGTCGGCTTACTAAGTAAAGGACTAAAGAGTAGAAGTCAGTGAGAGAGGTAGAGAACACAAAGACTCTGTGCAAAGAGCAACCCTCAGAGTTTTGGTCTGTGGCATTCCCTGCACACTGCTGTGCCATGAAGCAGGCATGGGCTTCCACCTCCAAGACTCAGAACTCAAGGTGGTACCTACCACAGCTGTTGGCATTATAAGCTGCCTAGATCCAAATAATTACAAATCCTGGTCTGTACGTAACTACAAAACAGGCTTTTGTGGTCAGGCCTGGGAACCATACCACAATTCACAATCTGACCCCTTCATAAAGTGGGTCCTCTCTGTGCATAAGGATGGCAAAGCAGAAAGGATATGCAGTGTCCCTAGAGCAGCAAGTCTGCCTCAACCTTTCAAATTCCTCAAATTTCTAGAGGGAAGCTTGGAGTAAATATTTTCTTGCCTAGTTTTTGTGGCCAGTTTATAAACACCCAGAAGTTGTCAAATGTCATGTCAAATCCCACACAAATTATATGCATTCATTCCCACGGTTTCTTTGTAGAATAAGGCAGTCTCAAGACAAATTGGTATGGATGATGGAATTCTGTGAACACAATTATCTTAAAGTTGATAATAATAATGCGGTGGAGGTGGGGGGGGGTTCATGGAATAAGCAAGCCAAATCTGCTTTTGTCTAGTCATGCTTCCTGCCAGCAGCATTTTCCTATTAATAATATGTAAGTATTATGAGCCAGCTCCACACACAGCTACAGACTACTGCCCACCCCAACACATAGAAATCACCAATATAAACCAACAATAAAATTCTAACCCCCCAACTGACTGAATGGACCCCCTCCTCTGAGCCAAGGCGACTTCAAAGAAACCAAAAAACTAGTTCAGGCCATGATGGGAAGGGGGGTTTTCAGACATGCTTCATTATACCCTTCTCCCTTTAGAATTCAGGCACAACTGACCAGCATTAACATTAAAACAGAGATCAGGTCTTTTTTCTGATCCTAAAGAGTTTAGTTAGGTGTCTAGTACCTTTTAAAGGTTTGAGTAGGAAACATCTGCCATCTATTGCCACTAATGGCATCCACCTGTGAGACCTCACTACCTAAGAACCTTGGGGCCCTGGAGCTATAGTTCACGCCTGTAATCCCAGCACTTTGGGAGACCAAGGCGGGTGGATCACCTGAGGTCAGGAGACCAGCCTGACCAACATGGTGAAACCCCGTCTCTACTAAAAATACAAAATTAGCTGGGTGTGGTGGCACACGCCTGTAGTCCCAGGTACTTGGGAGGCTGAGACAGGAGAGTCGCTTGAACCTGGGAGGTGGAGATTGCAGTAGGCCGAAATCTCACCACTGTACTCCAGCCTGGGTGACAGATCAAGACTGGTTTTTTTTTTTTTAAAAAAAAAAAGAAAAAAAAGAATCTCAGTCTTCACAACCCCTTATCTTAACCCAGTCACTCCTTTCTATTCACAACTCCTATCTTAACCCAGTCACTCTTCTATTGATTCCAGGTCTATAGATAATAATTCTTTAATAAAACCAATTGCCCATCAGAAAATCTTTGAATCCACCTGTTACCTGGAAGCCCCACCTCTTCAAATAGTCCTGCCTGCCCAGACCAAACCAATGTACACCTTACATATACTGTTGTCTTATGTCCATCCCCCTAAAAAGTATAAACCCAAGCTATAACCCAGCCACCTTGGACACATGTTCTCAGGACCTCTTGAGAATGTGCCTTGGATCATAGTCACTCATATTTGGTTCAGAATAAGCTTCTTTAAATGTTTTACAGAGTTTGATTCTTTTCATTGATACGAATTATAACATTAAGTTCCATTAGGAGCTAACATAAATTTTAACTGCTTTTATATTACAGTTGACCTTTAAACAACATGGGTTTGAACTGCCTGGATCTACTGCCTGGATCTATTCAGCCTCTGCCACCTGAGACAGCAATACCAACCCCTCCACCTCCTCTTCCTCAGTCTATTCAACCTTGTGAAGACGATGAGGACAAAAACCTTAAAGATGAACCACTTCCATTTAATGAACAGTAAATATACTTTCTTTTCCTTAGGATTTTCTTAATAACACTTGCTTTTCTAGCTTACTTTACAATAAGAATGCAGTATATAATACATATAACAAAAAATATGTGTAATCTACTGTTAATGTTATCAGTAAGACTTCCGGTCAACAGTAGGTTATTAGTAGTTAAGTTTTGGGGGAGTCAAAAATCATACACAGATTTTTGACTGCATGGGGGATTGGCATCCCTAACCCTTGAGCTGTTCAAGGGTCAACTGTATAAATAAATACACAAGCACTACTAGTTGCAACTTTACTAATACAGTACTTACAAGCTGGCAAGATGAAAGCATTTATCCTAAAAACAAACACCTCCTAACCAGTCAGAACTTCATGAATACCACTTTGTTATTTCTCCTACATTTCTGGGAGTTATCTGGTTGTTTGATTACGAAATGGAAAGTCTCCCTAGTTGTGGAGGTCTCCACTGAATGCAGTACGTCGAATTCCTGGACAGTCCAATGCTCTAGCTCAGATGGAACAATTTGATATGGACTTAATTCATCTGCACTCTTATCATCTCCACGCCTATCTTCTTAAATCTCCTGAATTTGTTCACCCATGTTTCATCTCAAGGTTAATAATGTAACCCAGCAAAAACTGGCTTTTTCTTTCTTTTACATCTTTGTAAAGTTCAGCACCCTAAACATAGTTGATACACAAACACATTTCTGAGACAACAGTTTATTGAGCAAATCACACATTTTATTTTGTGTAACGAGAAACAGTCTCCATCTCTTGAGATCTTTTAACTTGAAGCCCTTATGTTCTAATTCACTTGGGATCCATTAAGCTCCTAAAACTGCAGGCAAATTTTTGGAGTGCTTTCATTTTTCTCAGGGTAGAGTCCACAGCTTTTATTAGATTTTCAAATGGGGGGTGGTTATAAGAGGAAAATAAGATTAACATACACCATTATAATTAATCTATTAGTTCATTTTCACACTACTGATAAAGACATATCTGAGAGGGGACAATTTACAAAAGACTGAGGTTTATTGACTCACAGTTCCACATGGCTGAGGAGGCCTCACAATTATGGTGAAAGATGAAGGAAGAGCAAAGGGGCGTCTCACATGGCGTCCAGCAAAGAGAGAAATAAGAGTCAAGCAAAAGGGGTTTCCCCCTATAAAGCCATCAGATCTCGTGAGACTTATTCACTACCACGAGAACAGTATGGGGGAAACTGCCCCCATGATTCAATTATTTCCACTGGGTCCATCCCACAACATGTGGGAACCATGGGAGCTACAACTCAAGACGAGATTTGAGTGGGGACACAGCCAAACCATATCAGTCTTGTAAAGAATACTAAACAGGCCGGGTGCAGTGGCTCATGCCTATAATTCTAGCACTTTGGGAGGCCGAGGCAGGAGAACTACCTAAGCTCAGGATTTTGAGACCAGCCTGGGCAATACAGTGAAACCCCATCTCTATTAAATAAAAATAAATAAATAAATAAATGCATATAAAGAAGAATACTAAATAGGCTGGATGTGGTGGCTCACGCCTGTAATCCCAGCACTTTGTGAGGCCTAAGTGGGCAGATCATCTGAGGTTAGAAGTTTGAGACCAGCCTGGCCAATGTGGTGAAACCCCTCCTCTACTAAAAAAATACAAAAAAATTAGCTGGGCATGGTGGCATGCACCTGTAGTCCTAGCTACTTGGGAGGCTGAGGTAGGAGAATTGCTTGAACTCAGGAGGTGGAGGGTGCAGTCAGCCAAGAGTGTGCCACAGCACTCCAGCCTGGATGACAGAGAGAGACTCTGTGTCAAAAAAAAAAAAAAAAAAAAAAAAAAAAAGAATAAATAAACACAAAATCAAACAGGCTCGCACTTATGAGGTGTGGGACCTAGGGTAAATCACTCAATCTCTTTAAAGCCTTAGTTTCCTTTTCTACATACTGAGGATAATAATAGCATCTACCTTATAATGTCAGATAAGATAATCTATACCAACATCAACTAATCAGGACAACTATACAAACTGGACAAAATATATTTTAAAATATCAAAAAATTAAAAAGCAACAAATTACCATACCTGAAGAAAAGACAGGCTCAAGGGGGAGAGCTCTGTATTTTAGAGTGACAATTATTTTGGGAGGCATGTGCCTCTTCCATAAGGGGCTGCTGAGTAGTTGAGAGTCTGGATGTGCTTTTAACAGAATCCTGGACTAGGGGGACCAGGATAGGAGTTAGTACCACCAAAGAGGTAGGGAAGCTAATGATGCCACCTTCTCCTCTTTGGGTTGGGACAATGGAGGGCTATGACCTAATCATAACTGTAAATCCTAAGTAGGCAAATCCACTCAAGTTAGAGCTCAGCTTGAAAATATATCAGTACAGCCGGGCACGGTGGCTCACGCCTGTAATCCCAGCACTTTGGGAGGCCGAGAAGGGCGGATCACAAGGTCCGGAGATCAAGACCATCCTGGCTAACATGGTAAAACCCCGTCTCTATTAAAATACAAAAAAATTAGCCAGGCGTGGTGGCAGGCGCCTGTAGTCCCAGCTACTCGGGAGGCTGAGGCAGGAGAATGCATGAACCCGGGAGGCGGAGCTTGCAGTGAGCCGAGATCGCGCCACTGCACTCCAGCCTGGGCGACAGAGTGAGACTCCGTCTAAAAAAAAACAACAACGAAAATATATCAGTACCAAAAATTAGTGATTTTAGTTTGCAACTGACAGAAAAAAATTTTCTCATAGAAAATAACATTATCTTCTCCTTCAGATTAGTTTCACAAAGTAGAAGTACAATGTCCAGTTCATAATCAAAAGTAGCCAGACATAAAAAATGACAACAGAGCATGAATGAAAACCAGGAGAAAAAACAGACAATAGAACAGGCTTATAAGAGCTGGAGATATTTAAGTTAATTGAGGCCTTATAAGAACCATACTTGCTCAAAAATAACAAAAAAATAAGATTGAGAATTTAAGAACTGAAAATCAGACAATGAATCAAATAGAAATTTTTGATTAAAAAATAATTAAAAGCGGTTGGGCTGAACAGATTAAATACAGTTAAGGAGATAGTTATTAACTTGGAACAGAGATCAGAAAAAAGTAGCCAAAATGAAGTAAAACTTAAAAGGTAACAGACATAGAAGACATGATGAGAATGTCTAACATACATGTAATTGGAGTGCCAGAAAGAGAGATGAGGGAATGAAAGAAAGGCAATATTTGAAGAGACAGTGGATGAGAAGTCTACTAACCCAAGGAAAGACATATTAAAGAACACCTACTACCCCTAAGCAGGATTTTTAAACATCCACAAATTATCTAGATCATATTAAAACTGCAGACGACCAAAGTCAAAGAGAAAACCCTAAAAGCAGTTAGAGAAAAAAGACATATTACTCACAAAAGAACAACAATTCAGAGTGACAGTTTAACTCAAAAGAAATGATGTCTCAACCACGCTTTTTTAAAACATATTAAGTGCCAACCATTCAAAATAAAAATATCCTTCAAGAAAGAAAGCATAATGAAGACATTTGGAGACATATAAAAACTGAGAAAAGCTGTCACAAGCAGGTCCTCACTAATGGAAAGAGTAAAGGATGTTTTTCCTGGCAGTGGAAAACGGATTCCAGAAAAACCATCAGAGAGGGAAGAAGAAAGTAAAACAAAAATGGTAAACATGTGGAGATCCAACTGAATATAGGCTTTAAAATCAGTAATAACTGCACGTCCTTGGGTTGAAAATATGTTAAGAATTAAAATACACTATTACAACAAAAATGGTATGTAAATTGCGGGTGGGGAGTTAAAGTATTCCATGGTCTTTGCATTATATGAGAAAAGATTTAACATGTCAATTTAAAAAATAAAAAATAATGGCCAGGTGCAGTGACTGACACCTCTAATCCCAGCAATTTGGGAGGCTGAGGTGTGAGAATCACTTGAAGCCAGGAGTTTGAGACCAGCCTGGGCAACATAGTGAGACCCTGGTTTTCCTTTAAAAAAAAAAAGGTAAAAAAAAAAAAGTACTGGTTGACAATATAATTTGATGAGTCAAAACTGCATATGTAATGTCCAGAATAACCACTAAAAGAATAATAAAATGAATATAGAACTTCTAGCTAATAGAGTCTCAAAAAGTTTAACTTGAAAAAAATTATTCCCATATCCCACCAAAAGGCAAGGAAGGCAAAATAAAAAGAACACAAGATAGCTAGAAAAAGTATAAAGCACTTAATAAAAGAGCAGATTTAAATCCAAGTCACATGGACATTAACTAAATAATACAATTAAGGGTCAAAAAATTTCAAAATTGAATAAGAAAAAGTCAACTGCCCGGGTATTGGGGCTCATACCTGTAATTCCCAGCACTTTGAGATGTCAAGGTAGGAGAATTGGTTTAGGCCAGGAGTTTGAGACCAGCCTGGCCAATATAGTGAGACCCCATCTCTATTTATAAAAAAATAATTAAATTATTAAACATTATAAAAAGGAAATAAATCAACTATCCGCTATTTGTAAAAGACACATCTAAAACATAAGGATAGAGAAGAGTTGAAAGTAAAAGTATGAAAAAGAGATACCATAAAAATACTAACCAAATATATCTGTTCTAACCATAAGAATGAGACAAAAGCAATTCTGGAAATATATGTGAATATTTCATAATGACAAAATGCTCAATTCACCAGGAATATATTACAATTATAATGCTATAATGCTATATTATTAGGATTGCTTTATAAATGCAAGTTCAGGTAAACACTTGAAAATCAGTTACTATAAGTTACCACACTAACAGGATAAAGGTAAAATCATGATTACATTGATAAAAATGGAAAAGCATTTCTTAAAACTTCAGCATCCAAATATAATCAAAAACTCTTGGCAAACTAGGAATAAGAACTCCTCAAAATAAAATAAAATGAAAACAGGCAGGGAGAACAAAAATAAAAAAAAAGAAACAAAAAATTTTACAAAAATTACCATACTTAGCAATGAACAAATGTTGAAAGTCTTTCTTTTAAGACCTGGGAAGGGATAAGAGTACATACAATTGCCACATCAATTCATAATCGTATATGAGGTCCTGGCCTGTCAAGAAAGGCAAAGACAATTTTTAAAACCATAGGAATTAAAAAAGAAATAAACTGTCAATATTAGCAGGTGATATGGTTGTTCATGTACGAAATAAAAAAAAAGAATTTACAGATAAATTACTAGAATTCATTTCTTAAGTTAGCGACATTCTGGATACAGGTGAATATATAAAACAACTATATTTCTACATCCCAGCAAAAAAGAAGCAGAAAATAAAATTTTAAAGACAGAATATACAACAGAGCGAAAAAAAATGAAATACCTATGAATAAATATAATAAATGAAGCTTAAAACCTCTACAAAGAACACTATAAAACACTGAGAAAAAATTTTAAAGATCTAAATAAATAAAGGAATATACCATGTTCATGGACCAGAAGACTTGATACTAGAAAAGTAAAAATTTTGCCCAAATTTATTTACAGACTCAATGTAATGTCAATCAAAATCTCAATAGTTTTAACATCTTTGTTGCTGCTGCTGTTTTGTTTTGGTGAGACTTTGCAAGCTGATTCTAAAATACAGATGGGTCCCAACTTACATGGTTCGACTTACAAATTTTTTTTTAATCATAATGATGCAGAAACTATACAAATTCGGTTTGCTCCTTGACATACAATAAGGTCACATCTGGATAAACTCACTGTAAATTGAGGATATTTTAAGTTAAAAAAATGCATCAATATTTTCAACTTATTGAAACATAACTCCACTGTAAGTAGAGGAACATCTGTATTGTACTCAAGGAATAGTCAAGAAACCTGTAGAGAACAAAGAACAAGATAATAGAACTTTATCTACTGCATATAAACTCTTACTATAAAAGTACAGTACACAATTACCCATGTAACTGTGCATGTAACCCCTGAATCTAAAAGAAAATTAAAATAAAACTACAGTGTGGTGTTGGTGCAAGAATATACTAATAAACAAAAGAAATAGACTAGAAAACCCAAAACAGACCCACACATATGGGTACCTGATTTATGATAAAGATAGCTCTACAGAACAGTGAAGACAGAATAGCCTTCCCAATAAATCACGCTGGGGCAAATGAATGTCCACAAAAAATTTAAAATACAATACCTAACCCCTACTTCACACAATATGCAAAAATTAATTCCCAGTGATCTATACATGTTAAGGTGGGGGTTAAAACTGTTACATTTCTAGAATATAGAAGAATATCTTTACAACCACAGAGCAGGAAAAGACTTATTAAACAGAACACAATAAAATATTAACCATAAAGGAAATGGTATCTAAAAGGAAATGGTATCTAAAAAGGACTTAAGAAATTTTAAAAATTAAGAATCTCTGTTCATCCTTTACAGAGTAAATAGGTAAGGAACAAATGAAGATTTTGCCACACATGTAACAGTGGGTTCATACCCAGAATATATTTTTTAAATTTCTACAAGTTAGTAACAAAAAAGACAATCCAGTTGAAAAATGGACAAGAGACTTGAACAATCATATCTCAAAATATTCCAAATGGTGAATAAACATACGGAAAAATGCTCAACTTCATCAGTCAGGAAAAAGCAAATTAACCCTGCGATGTGACATTACTCCAAAACCACAACAATGGCTAAAATTACAAAGACCGACAGTGCTGACAAGGATACGTGATGGAACAAGGGAAACTTCCATAAGCTGCTGGTGGGATTATATTGGTACAACTACTCTGGAAAACTGTTTGGTATCATCTACTGAAGTTGATAATACATTATAAGCTAGCAATTCCTCTCCTGTTTATAGAGCAAATAGAAATGTATGCCCACAGGCACCAAGAAACATGTCCCAAAATGACCACAGCCACATGATCCATAATGCCCCCAAATGGACCACCCAATGGTCCACCAACAATATAGTTGATAAACACATAAATAAATTGTGGTATACTCATATCATAGTTTTCTACACAGAACAGAAAAATGAATGAATTACAACCACCAGCAACAAAATGAATATCACATGCACAAGGCTGAGCAAAAGAATCCAGACACAAACGAATACATACTCTATAATTCCATTTCATTTCTTGCTAAAAAAAAAAAAAAAAAGGCAAAACCAAAATATAGAGTTTAGGGATATGTTCTTTGGAAAAACTATAAAGAAAATCAAGGAAGTGTTTACAAAAAAACATGAGGACAGTTTTTATCTTTGGGGGAGGTGACAATGATTGGCTGAGAATCACAAAGGGGCTTTTGGCACAATAGCAGTATTGTATTTTTTTAATCCTGGTGTTGGTTGCCAAGTGTTCACTTTGTACTAGATCACTGCACTTTGCATCTGATGTCTGTAATTTTATGTATATGTATGAAATCTGTCAAAGGGAGTTAAATAAATCAATCAAATGCATCCACAATAGAAGAAGGACTTCATTGCATCAATGCCTATACATATTGCTTGGAATCAGGAACCCAGAATATCTTAATTTTTAAAAAATGTTAAGTGTCCTCAACTTTGACCCATTGCTTTTACAGCTTTCTGTGCTAATCTTTCCAAGCTCCCTGATGATCACACTTTGAGAGCACTCCTGGCCAGTTCACACTGAGCAAGTTTCCCTACTCATCTGTCATCTATTTGCTGGGTGTACACATGTGCACTGATCCAGATAATGCATATTATGTAAAAGTACTGAGATCTTCCAGAAAATCTCCAACAACTGAGACCTAACACTTATTCTTCCCTCCTCTCCTCACAGGTGGATCTTTTTCTTTCTTCAGTTCTAAGCTCAAGGGTCACTTCCTCAAGGGATCTTTCCTTTGCCTCCACCTCCAAGACCCCATCACTTAACCGGGACTAACCAACATCATGGTTCTCCTCTTACGATATTTGTTCTGATCATTCTCAGTTTGCCCCTATCCATTCCTGGGAGGCTGATCCCAACAGACTACATTACCAGGACTCTCTTTCCAGCTAGATTCTTTTTTTTTTTTTTTCCCCTTTTCTAGAGATAAGGTCTCACCACTTTGCCCAGTCTGGATTCGAATGCCTGGACAAAAACAATCCTCCAGCCCCAGCCTCTCTAGCAGCTGGGACTACAGGCATACGCCCCCATGCCCTGTTCCTTAGCTGGCTTCTGTTGGCTTCCAAGGATGGGAGGCAGTGGCAGAAGCTGGGAGGGTGGGAGAAGACAGAAGTCAGGGCATGTATTCCCACTCCCTTTCTGCTATAGTCTGTATTTTTACAAGTGGCTGCTTCTCTCCAGGCTCAAGCTCCTCTTCCCTGGCTCCAGCTCTCATGGACTCCTGAGAGTCCTGCCTCTGGTTTGTCTTACACCAGTTCAAATAACCATACCTCCATTTTTCGAAGTTGTCTTTTCACTCATCTCTCTTCATTTGGATTCTGTTTTCTGCTGGGACTCTGTAGAGTGGCAATTTTACTTTAATTTATGTGATTATTTCATCAATACCTGTCTTCTACTAGGCTTGAGCTTCATGACATTAGCACTTCTAGAAGTTGCCAACAAATATTTGTTAAATGATTTAGTAAGTTAGTGAATGAATGAACTTACATTAGAATCAGAATATACTACACAATGTATAACATTTCTAAAATGTTCCTGCTACATTTAACATGGCACCAATGTATTAGACCAAACATTTTACCTCTGTTGCTTGAAAATAGGCTTTGTTGTGAATATTTTTACTCATGACAATGATTTCAATGATTCCAATAAGTGTAATTGCTGTGATTTCTCAATTCACAAGATGTAATTTTACCTATGTGAAATAAGTCATTGATGACAAGATGAGATTTCAAGTGGACTGTAGTCAGTTATAGCTCTAAAAACCAGTAAGAACACAATACAAATGTTAAGCAAAAAAAGAAGGCTCTGAATCCCTGAATTTTTCACATCCTATTGCAAATGATACAGGTAAATGAATACTTAATGTTTACAAGGTGTAGGAGGGTTAACTGCAGAAGGAAATATTCTTTTTTACTACAGTAAATTATCTACTCTATGTTGTTGTCCTAGGCTTAAAGGACTATGTGGGCCAGGCGAGGTGGCTCACGCCTGTAATCCCAGCACTTCAGGAGGCCAAGGTGGGCAAATTATTTGAGATCAGGAGTTCAAGACCAGCCTGGCCAACATGGTGAAACCTCATCTCTATTAAAAATACAAAAAAATTAGCTGGGCATGGTGGTTCATGCCTGTAGTCCCAGCTACTCAGGAGGCTGAGGCAGGAGAATCGCTTGAACCCGGGAGGAGGAGGTTGCAGTGAGCCAAGATCGCACCACTGCACTCCAGCCTGGGCAACAGAGCAAGACTCTGTCTCAAAAAAAAAAAAAAAAAAAAGGACAATGTGGGCTGATTCCAATATTAGACATGTAAATTACATATTAACATTTAGAGTTAGATAACTTCTACAAAGTGAACTGGAAAATCCTGGTATCAGATCACTAGTCAGTATTTCCAGAATGGGGTCTGGAGCTCTGCATATTTATCTTCTCGGGTAGAAGCAAGTTCCTTCAAACATACCAGTATATATTGTACCACATGACACTTGAATTTTAATCTTGAGAAAATCAGGTTATAAATATAATCATAAGTAAATACATATATCAAGAATCTTTATTTCATAGCACAGCATTTGAAAGCAACAATTTACCTAGTGTGCAAACCCCAGGTGATATATGAGGTTGATAAATGCTCAACTCCGAGGAGGTCAAAGTTCATCTTTTTTGCAGTCTCCTTCCTAGTGAAACTTCTACTATTTCTTCTACTAACTTTTTCACTGTACAAAGTATTCCAGTTCTGTTCGTTCTAAATAACACAGAGAGGGAGAAGATCCAATTTCTCTGGTATGGTATGAGTTCAAGATTATTTCGAATATGGCATTACTTTGGATATGGGTCTGACTGATCTTATTATCCTGAATGATATGATATGGCTTCAGCAACAATTACAATAATACCTTGAAGGAAGGGGGTTTAGGGAAGATGTGATTGAGCCAAAATAGTTAAAATGCAGTTATACAGCCAATTATTTTTACACCTAGAACCAGACAGCTTGCTTTGCTTTATTTCTAATCAGGTGAAACAAAAGAATTCCTGTTTCCTTATTCATTCTCTTCGGTCATAACTCATCTAGGAAATGACCACATCAGTTCCTTACTGATCGCTTCCCTGGAAACAAAAGAGCATTTTACACCTGATCCTGCTGTTGCCAGTAAAGAAAGTGGAGTAAAAATTAACCTTCTTCCTTCCCTCTTCTCCATTTGGAAAACAGTATTTTTAAGGGGGGGAGGGGAAGGGAATGCTGCATTCAATTTATAGGGGATAATACATTCCCTCCGCCCCAGACTCACTCTTTTCCATTCTCCTCAACATCATCTACTTAAAGAGCGCTCAGTACGCTAAGGGCCCCAAAGCCTGACAGAGTCAAAAAAGAAGCATCTCTGCCCAACCTGAACAGCACGACTTTCGAAGCCTCGCACACAACGAGGCAGGGCGAGTCGCCCAGCCCCAGGGGACCGGGCGGCGTCTCCGGAGCCTGCAGCCCAGGGCGCGGGCGGCGCCGCAGCGCTCCCGGCTCCCCTCCTGCAGGGATCTGCCAGGGTCCTTACCCGCCAGTCCGCCGCCGCCGCCTCCATCGCCAGCGTGGCCCTTCCTCCGCTGTAGGATGAAGTATGGGTTGGCCCTCTCGGTGATCCACAGCGCGTTGGCCAGCAACACCTCCTCGGGGTTCACCCACATGGTCCCGGCCGCCGCGGGCGGGCGCACAATGGGCCCGTGGGTCGGGTCCTGCACCCACCACCGCGACAGGCGCGCTCTCCTGGGCACTCGCGCGCCCGACCGCCCGCCCGTCCGCTAGGTGCGGCGGCCGCAGGCGACTTCAGGGGGCGGCCTGCGGCGACCGGGCCACAACAAAGCCCCAGGAGGAGGCCGGGGAGGACGGCGAGGACGCGGGCGCGGCGAGCAGCATCCTCCCCGTAGCGCCGCCGCCCCGCAAGAGCCCGCGGCCGCAGACGCCCGGGCCTGGCGCTCTGCAGCCCGGCTCCGGCCCACAGCGGCGGGAGGAGCGGGAGGAGGAGGAAGAGGAGGAGGAAGGGAGCGGGAGGAGGAGGAAGTGGTATAGCTCAGTCCCGGGATGCGGCTCGGCGGCGGGCAGGGCTCCGGGCCACCCGAGTGGATTCGGCCCCGCGGTCAGGCCCAAGCTGGGCTGGGGCGCTGCTGCTCCCGCGGCGCCGACCGGAGCTCCAGGGCCCCTGCCGTCTCTACCTGCTGGAGCTAGCGAAGTGGCCGCGCCTTAATGCGCCCTGTCGGGACCGCTGGCGCCACTAGCGAAACCCAGCTACCAGCTGGAAGGACGCTCCGGACACTGCGAATGAATGACGACAACGCGGCTCACTTGGAGCGGGTCCGGGTTTCCGCGGACTCGGTACCTCCGCGAGCTCTGTGCGCCGAGCTGGGCAGCTGTGGCTGGCTTCTGGGGAACCTTCGGGGGGAGCTCCTGGGGACCGTGTGCCAAGCACTGGGCCCGACGCCCATCCCAGCAGGGAGGACGCCGCCAGCCTGCGTGGGTGTGTGTGTGCTGTTTGTGTTTAAGGTTGACGCTCTATGGGATAGCGCCACCCCTTTTCCCAGGAAACGTGTTTCAAGGTTCCAGACCTGGAGCTCGGTTAGAGACCCGGGTCGGAAGCCAACGCAGCCAATGGTCGTCGATGTTTTTGTTTCCTGCATCCCCAGGGCAAGTCATGCGCTAAACTTGTCACCGCTTGTGACCCCTCCCCCTCTCCATTCCATTGTAATTAAAGTGGCCTAGCTAAGTGCATTACATCACTTCTTTCCTTGACCTGTAGGGCATGAGCAATAGCGAAGTTGGAAGCAGCCCAAAAGCTTAGACCAACTAATTCACACCACAGCTGTTCCTATATCGCGTTTGGGGCTTCGAAAACTGGGCATGGCAGAATTTTAAAATTTATCCACGCTTGGTAGATGGATTTTTTTTTTAATCAGTGAAACCCGAAACACACAAAGCAGGCCAGCTTTATCCCTAGACAGTTTCAGTTTCCCCCAATACTTCGAGCTTCCTGTGGTGATCACAGCCCATCTGCCTGCATATCTGATGACCTTTTTTTTTTATTATTATTTTTTGCCATCCCGCCCAGGAGATCTGGAGGATAATTCAGGCAAAAAAAAAAAAAAAAAAAAAAAAAAACTCCTCTTCCCAAATGATGGGAATTTAGCAGACCCTGCTTTGTTGTGGATGCTGGGCGATCCTAGGGACTTTTCCCTTTCCAAATGAGTAAAGATTCAAACGAGACTTTCTTGTGTGGGCTTCAAAATTGTGACTTTTGTAGCTCCGACTTGAATTGTTGAATTCCTTCAAATAGTCGAATGAGCAAATCACCAGCCATTCTAATGAGACTGCCATTGCATCTGTTCGCTTCCTACCCCTTGGGCTCTCAAGGAATGGAAGTTTCCCTTGATGTTACCACACAGACTGATCCATCTCTTCCAGGCATCGGTGGAAACCTGATATATTTAACACAGACTCAAAAAAGTCATTTGGCACTTTTGGTCACAGTGCAGTGCCTTCAGTCACAAAATCTGCAAATGAAAAGCAAACAATAAGATTACAAGTCATACATATGTAAAAATTATATTAATATATCATGTAACTTTTATATTTTTGAAGTGTTTCCATAGGTATTCTTTTACTTGATATAATTGGTATTTTAAAAAACTAAGTGCCTTTATACCATGTCAGGGTTTGGAAAATGATACCACAAAGCATGGTGCTTTGGCATGCTGAGTACTTTGAACTGAAGGAGATTGAAAGGCCTCAGAAGCAGTTTCTCTCTGACCTTCTCCTGCCCTCCTGTCTCCCACCTCTCTTTCTCCCCCAAAGTGAGTCATGGAAACTGAAGGCCAGTCATAGAAACTAAAATCCCTCTCCCCAAAGCAAGCTACAAAACCTAGAAATATTAACATTCCTCACTTTTCTGTGTAAGAATAGGCATAAAGAATAGAGAAATAAAGAAATTATCTACCCTACCTTGTCTGACAGTAGGTCTCCTTTCCAAAGGAGTCCTGCTCTAAACCCAGCAGGAGGGAAAGTTACATGGAGAGGCCAAGAAGAATCTGAAAAGACAGGCTGGGTCTCCGTTCTCAGAACCATTGGATCTTACCCTTCTGTCCAACCATATCTACATGGCTGCTCACTCTTCGTTGAACCTAAGCACAAAAATGGACAGAGCGAGACTCTGTCTCGAAAAAATAAACAGGCTGGGCACAGTGGCTCATGCCTGCAACCCCAGCATTTTGGTAGGCGGAGCCAGGAGAACCCCATCTCTATTAAACCAGAGAGACCTCATCTCTATTTTTAAAAATAGACAGGGTTCCCTGGGTCTTTCCGTCTTCATTTCTGAAGGTTCCCATGTCACCTAAAACTTTGATTAAACAAATGTGTTATGCTTTTCTATTAACCTGTCTTTTGTTATAGGTATGTTGGCTATGACCCTTATGGGAAGGAAAGATATCACACCTTTTCCCCTACAACAATCTTTTGTTTTTTGTTTTGTTTGAGACGAAGTCTCACTCTGTCACCTAGGTTGGAGTGCAGTGGCACGATCTCAACTCACTGCAACCTTCACCTCCCAGTTCAAGCGATTCTCCCACCTCAGCCTCCTGAGTAGCTGGGACTACAAGTGCGAGCCACAACGCCCAGCTGATTGTTGTATTTTTAGGAGAGACGGGGTTTTACCATGTTGGCCAGGCTGGTCTTGAACTCCTGACCTCAAGTGATCCGCCCGCCTCAGGGCCTCCCAAAGTGCCGGAAGCCACCATGCCTGGCCTACAACAATCTTTTGGCGTGTCCTTGGCATGCTGCTTAAAGTTGTGGTTTCACACCAAAACCTATAACCTAGCCCCAAAATGTAAGTTACTTTGACCTTTTTTATATACTGGTACCAAATGCTATTTACTTATACAATTTATGCATTCATTCATTCATTCACTTACTCAACATATAATTATTGAATGCCTACTATACCCTAGGCCTTGGAATAAAAAGTGAATAAGGCCAGGCGTGGTGGCTCATGCCTGTAATCTTAGCACTTTGGGAGGCCGAGGCGGGTGGATTGCCTGAGCTCAGGAGTTTGAGACCAGCCTGGACAACACAGTTAAACCCCATCTCTACTAAAATACAAAAAATTAGCCGGCATGGCACTGTGCACCTGTATAGTCCCAGCTACTCAGGAGGCTGAGGCAGGAGAATTGCTAGAACCCGGGAGGCAGAGGTTGCAGTGAGCCGAGATCGCACCACTGCACTCCAGTCTGGACGACAGAATGAAAAAAAGTGAACAAAACTACCAAGTCCCTGCTTTTGTGAAGATTAAAGTGTAACCAAAACAAGTCTATAAAAATTTGCTTTGAGAACAAGATAGGACACCAAAAGGAAAGAAGAAACATTTTAAAATCCTTAGCCATTTTCGGAGCCGGGCACGGTGGCTCAAGCCTGTAATCCCAGCACTTTGGGAGGCCGAGACAGGTGGATCACGAGGTCAGGAGATCGAGACCATCCTGGCTAACACGGTGAAACCCCGTCTCTACTAAAAAATACAAAAAAAAAAAAAAAAACTAGCCGGGCGAGGTGGTGGGCGCCTGTAGTCCCAGCTACTCTGGAGGCTGAGGCAGGAGAATAGCGTGAACCCGGGAGGCGGAGCTTGCACTGAGCTGAGATCCGGCCACTGCACTCCAGCCTGGGCGACAGAGCGAGACTCCGTCTCAAAAAAAAAAAAAAAAAAAAAAAAAAAAAAAAAAAAATCCTTAGCCATTTTCTAGTTTCTTGGAAGACTTAGAGCACATTCTCTCCGGGAAATTAGGACTGCCATTATTATCATGACTTGTGATAACCTGTAGTAAAAGGACATTGCAAAAACCTAGAGAAACTATAAGGAGTTTATGGTGGCTTTCCAGTCCCATACTGCTACCTACTCAATTAAATGTGACTTTGAAAAAACGAAAGACAATCAAATATACCTAGACAAGAAATGACACAAGGAGAACCTAATTAATCTAACTAGTTCCTCTGTGAAATAGATGACTATTTTTAGCTTTCAATTTATTCTCACAGGTTTTAAGCCCTAGGATAGTCTCAGACCACCTGAGGAGGAAAAGCATTCAACAGATGGCTAGATAAGGTAAAGGTAGATGATGTCTTTCCCTCCCTCTCTCCCTCCCTCCCTCCCTCCCTCCCTCCCTCCTTCCTTCCTTCCTTCCTTCCTTCCTTCCTTCCTTCCTTCCTTCCTTCCTTCCTTCCTTCCTTCTTTCCTTCTTGCAGAGTCTTGCTCTGTCATGCAATCTACAGTGCAGTGGCACGATCTTGGCTCACTGCAACCTCCGCCTCCCGGGTTCAAGCAGTTCTCCTGCCTCAGCCTTCCCAGCAGCTGGGATTACAGGTGCCCACCACTGTGCCTGACTAATTTTTGTGTTTTTTAAGTAGAGATGGGGTTTCATCATCTTTGCCAGGCTGGTCTTGAACTCCAGACCTCATGATCCACCCACTTCGGTCTCCCAAAGTTCTGGGATTACAGGCGTGAGCCACTGCGCCCAGCCTTGTTTTTCTGTCCCTCAGATCTCTCACTCTCCCCTCCAACCCTAATAGGTTTCCCTTTTCTTTTTTTTTTTTTTTTAGACGGAGTCTCTCTCTGTCACCCAGCCTGGAGTGCAGTGCTGCCATCTCGGCTCACTGCAACCTCTGCCTCCCAGGTTCAAGCGATTCTCCCAGCTCAGCCTCCCAAATAGCTGGGATTATAGGCGTGAGCCACCATGCCCAGCTAATTCTTGTATTTTTAGTAGAAATGGTGTTTTACCATGTTGACTAGACTGGTCTCAAACTCCTGACCTCAGGTGATCTGCCCGCCTTGGCCTCCCAAAATGCTGGGATTATAGGCATGAGCCACCACACCCGGCTGACCCTGATAGGGTTCTGACTGCTTGACGTTTGAGCAGTTAAGCCGTGTATTGCTTAGTGGGAAGATCTGACTGATGCAAAATTCCAAGTGTAGTTAGTTAGTCTTTGGCAATTTCCACCCCCATTTCTGCAGTATGCCCTCCTTTTCTGCTTTTTCACCTTCACAGTGGTGTGTTTTCCTCCTTATCCTCACTCCTCTCCCACTCAGTCCTCTGCTTGGTCTTCTTGGGACTTGCCCCACTTTGGAAATAGCATGGAGTCTCAGAAGCACTGTGCCCACACATCTCGCCTCCCAACTGCAGTGTCTGCTCCTTCATGGCTCAATTCTCCCAGAAGCAACGGGACAAAGGCTGCAGAACATGGGTGTTAACAACCATTCCAGGTCGGGTGCGGTGGCTCACGCCTGTAATCCCAGCACTTTGGGAGGCCGAGGTGAGTGGATCACTTGAGGTCAGGAGTTCAAGACCAGCCTGGCCAACATGGTGAAACCCTGTCTCTACTAAAAATACAAACATTAGCCAGGCATGGTGGCACATGCCTGTAATCTCAGCTACTTGGGAGGCTGAGGCAGGAGAATAGCTTGAACTCAGGAGGCGAAGTTTACTGTGAGCCAAGATTGCACTACTGCACTCCAGCCTGGGCAACAGAGACTCTGTCTCAAAACAAACAATCAAACAACAACAACAAAAAACATTGCACTGCCCAGCAGTCCCAGGAGTGGTCAACTAGTAGAAAATTCAGTTTCAGTTTCAGCAGAGAATTCACCCAGCAGAGTAATAAAGTGCTAATGCTTCCTTGGAAGAACTCCCCTAGGCTTCCTATCTGAAGATAACATTTTAACAAGAGCTTTTTAAAAAAAATAATTAATTCACCTATCTTTGATATTCAACCTGGAGGGACAGTAGCTGTAGTAGGATATTGGGAATTTCTTATACCCACTGAGGTAGAAGAAGGATGACCAATTGGGATAGCAAAGAGTAATATTGCTTGAAGATCCAATACTTTGAAGTTGCTTTGAAATCTGCTTTAGTCAAGATTCTTTTTTTTTTTTTTTTTTTTGAGACAGAGTCTTGCTCTGCTGCCCAGGCTGGAGTGCAGTGGCCGGATCTCAGCTCACTGCAAACTCCGCCTCCCGGGTTGACGCCATTCTCCTGTCTCAGTCTCCCGAGTAGCTGGGACTACAGGCGCCCGCCTAGTCGCCCGGCTAGTTTTTTGTATTTTTTAGTAGAGACGGGGTTTCATCGTATTAGCCAGGATGGTCTCGATCTGCTGACCTCGTGATCCGCCCTTCTCGGCCTCCCAAAGTGCTGGGATTACAGGCTTGAGCCACCGCGCCCAGCTAGTCAAGATTCTTTAAAGAGACAGAACCAATACACTATATACTATGAGAGAGGATTTTTAGAAGAATCAGCCTGGAGTTCTGATGTCCAAGGATAGAGAAGAAGAGTATGTGGTCAGCAAAATGTCCAAGAACAGGAAAAGAAGATCTGTATATCAGATCCACGTTCACCTTTTCTCCGTTTTAGTTCTCTCTAGGACCTCAGCCAACTAAATGAGAGTGAATCCTTCCTCCTAGTTCACTTAGACTCACACACTAATCTCCTCTGGAAACACTGTCACACATGCACTTAAAATTAATGCTTTCCTAGCTCTCTTGGTATTCCTTAATTCAGTCAAGTCGCTACCTAAAATTAACTATCACAATATAGAGACCTTCACAGTGGATCTGAGTTGCTGAACCAGCTGAAGAAACTAGATCAACCAGTCACCACATTGTCAACTCTGCAAGTAATAGAGCTAATTGATACAGAAGCCACAGTTTGGTTATTTTAGCTTTAAGTGAATGAACAATTCTACAGCCAGGACCATCCTTATAGTATGATTGAAGGGAAAAGATTCCTCAAAATAGCTCTTACTGTAACAGTGCTACCTTGCATCCATTCATTAAATCATTCCACTTTCAATTACATTCTGAGATGCTCTGGAAATAAAGAATAAATGAAACTCCCTTCCTTCCTTCCTTCCTTCCTTCCTTCCTTCCTTCCTTCCTTCCTTCCTTCCTTCCTTCCTTCCTTCCTTCCTTCCTTCCTTCCACGGGGTCTTGCTCTGTTACCAAAGCTGGAGTGCAATGGTGCAAACATGGCTCACTGTAGCCTTAAGTTCCTGGGTTCAAGCAATTCTCCCACCTTAGCCTCCTGAGTAATTGGGAATACAGGTGTGTGCCACCACATCCAGCTAATTTTTAAATTGTTTTGTAGAGATGGGGTCTCCCTATGTTGTCCAGGCTGGTCTTGAACTCTTGGGCTCAAGCAATCTTCCTGCCTCAGCCTCTCAAAGTGCTGAGATTACAGGCAAGAGCCACTGCACTCAGCCAAAACGTTTCTTTCTATGTTGGGGACGTTGTGGTCGATGACCTCTGTCAAATGTATCTGTATTCCTGGAACGAAGGAAGGAAAGAAGACCCTAGCCTCTCTGAGGGAAGAATAAAGCTAAACATTAGCAGAGATTTATTTTCAGACTATTTGTCATCAAGCAGGGCAAGTTTTTGTGTTTTTGTTTTGTCTTTTCATGAAAGAGTCAAACCTAAGGACAAGTTTTAATGGTTGGGAAAGAATGATAAATAAGGAAGAGACTTTAGAACAAAGGGCAAGTGGTGAAACACTTTTCCTACTTCAAAATTATCTACTGCAAGTTCCCTGAGGGCCAGGACCCTCTTTGTTGGTGTTCTTTTGGTGTTCACATGACGACTGAATTTCTCAACTTATGTTTACAGATTTAGAAGAAAAAAGGCCCTAGGAGACCCTGAACATAGTTATATTGAACTCTTCATTTTATATACAAGGAATGAAAGCCCAGAATAAGGAAGAGACTTGACTAGGGTCACTTGGATAATTAATAGCAAAGTTGGAAGTTGGTCTTATTTAGAAGACTATGAAGAACCTGAATACAAATTGCAACTTTTCCCTCTTTCGTTACACATTATTTGTCACATTTTTCTCTCAAGAATTAAGTTTATATTTATATAATGCTTTCACGCCATTACCTATCAGTGTGGTCTGGATGTTGAAACCTATCCACTGCTTGGCCAGATATAAACCATATGCCTGCCCTGGTGTTGGTGGTGGCAGAGGAGAGGCGACAGTGTGTGAGGAATAGTCCCCAAGGAAAAAATCAGAGAACTATGAGAATAAGGAGACAGGGTCGTGGGCAAGCCTATGTGACAGAGGTCTACTACACAACCTACTATTGACAACTTGTTTTTTGGTGACTATATCTTCTTGAATATAATTTGATATTGCATGTTAATATCAAACAATATAACATGTTTTGTTTTCTGCCAACAAACCTAGTGGTTTGACTCTTGATAATTATGGTCAGAAGTCATTTGAGTTACTTAATTTTTTTTTATATTTAAAGCAAAGAAATGATTGCAAAGGTTCAGATAGACTAAACTAGTACCAGAGACCTTTAGCAAGCTCTCAGATCAGGACAGGTGCAGTGGCTTACATCTGTAATCATAGCACTTTGAAAGACCAAGGTGAGAGAATTGCTTGAGGCCAGGGGTTCAAGACCAGCCTGGGCAACATAGCAAGCTCCTGTCTCTACAAAAAAATTTAAAGTTAGCCAGGCATGGTGGCACATGCCTGTAGTTTCAGCTACTTGGGAGGCTGAGATGGGAGGATCGTTTGATCCCAGGAATCTGAGGGTGCAGTGAGCTACGATTGTGCCACTGCACTCCAGCCTGGATGACACAGGGAGGCCCTGTCTGGGGAAAAAAAAAAAAAAGTTCTGGCCCGGTGCTTTTCTCCCTACCTAAACCCTTCTCTGAATCTCTGCTTCTCTCTGTACATTTGGTCTAGTGTCTTTCTCCACTGATCAGCCTCTTTGCTAACAATGGTATCTAATCCCTTGTAATTTAAGCATACACAATAACCATCATAGCCTCTCTAGTTCCATCTCTCTGTTACTGCTTTCAAGCTATAACTCCCACCATTCAGTTTTCTCAAGGAAAGAAGAAACATTTCTTGGCTATTTTCTGAATACTTTAGGTAGGTATTTCTTAGCTATAATTCATGAGGAACATCAGTTGGTTCAGCTTATCGTTTTGTCCAAGGTCAAGGCTGTTGCATTGCTTATGACTGGCTGTCATTTTGAGGCAGAAGAATAGGGAAATAGGGTAACCAAGGGTTAAGATAGAAGCAAAAGAACAGCAGGTGCAAACAGTTCTAGGCAAGATTCGACAGCATACAGGCCACAGGCATTTCCACTTCAGCCTCTGATTGACCACCGGACCAAGTCTCCACTTCAGCCTCTGATTTGTTGGGGGCCAAGTCTCTACTTCAGCCTCTGATTGGCTGTGGGCCAATCCTTCATAGGGTGTAACCAATTGGAGGCCTCTAAAGAGCACCTGGGGGTGTTACCAAATTGTTTTAGCTAATAAAAACCCTAAAAACCATTGTAATGCAGTTTCTCGAGCTGGTTGCTGGAGTCCACTCCCACTCTCTACTTTTGCTTTGCTAAATCTGCTCCAGTTTCTTCTTTTGTTGCTTTGTTTGTGAGTTTTGTTTAATTCTTTTTTTCAACTTGCCAAAAACCTGGACAACTCACAGTCAAGACTTTCCATCTGCTAACAATTTGGTCAGATCAACAAGACATGGCATCTATGTAAGTATGCATATTTTGTGCAACTGGTACTTCACAAATTCTCACTAAAAGTGTCCCATCACTTTGCCTTCAAATGCTATACTAGTTGAAAAATGTCTGAAGTATTTCTTGTTTAACACAAGCCAGTCAACCATGCCAATAAAGACTAAAGCTCTTAAACCACCCTGGGCAATATAGTGAGATCCTGTCTATACAAAAAATGAAAAAATTAGTCTGACATGGTGGCACATACCTGTCATTCCAGCTACCTGTGGGGCTGAGGTGGGAGGATCTTTGAGCCCAGAAGGTTGAGGCTGCAGCAAGCCATGATTGTGCCACTGCATTCTAGTCTGGGGAAAAAAAGACAACAGCTATTTAATGTGGTGTATTTTTAGTTATACTGTATGCAGTATAATATACAGAATATCACAGAGTATAATAATTTTTATTATACTGACAACATTCTCATTAGAGAAATACTACATTTTATCTTATAAATCTCAGATCTTTAAAACATTTTTTTCTTTTGAGTTGGAGTCTTGCTCTGTCACCCAGCCTGGAGCGCAGTGGCATGATCTTGGCTCACTGCAACTTCCGCCTCCCAGGTTCAAATGCTTCTCCTGCCTCAGCCTCCTAAGTAGCTGGGATTACAGGTGTGCACCACCACACCCAGTTAATTTTTGTATTTTTAGTAGAGACAGGGTTTCACCATGCTGGCCAGGCTGGTCTTGAACTGCTGACCTCAGGTTATCTACCCACCTCAGCTTACCAAAGTACTGGCATTACAGGCGTAAGCTACCACTCCTGGCTCTTTAAAACATTTTTATGGTGTGTTTTACTAAATGATTTAAAAGAAAGAAGAATATCTAGGCATCAATACCAATACAAAATAACACCTTACCACCCAAACCTTCTAATTTATCAACTATATATAAAACCACTTATCTCATGATTTCCAGCCCCTCAGGATTTCCAAAAAAGATTACAAATCATAGAACAGAATTTGATCTGAAGATCCCAAATATTTGAAAAACCTTAAGTGTAAAACATTAAGGGGAGAAAAAAGTATTCACTGCACCAAAGGAGAAACTCCCAAAGGTTAAACATGAGACTTGGCTCTCAGGCTATCTTTACCAGGACTAATCAAAAGTCCAAAAAAAAAAAAAAAAACCCAAAAAGGACTCAGGCCGGGCATGGTGGCTCACACCTGTAATTCCAGCACTTTGGGAGGCCAAGGTGGGCAGATCACTTGAGGTCAGGAGTTCAAGACCAGCCTGGCCAACATGGTGAAACCCTGTCTCTTTTTTTTTTTTTTTTTTTTTTGAGACGGAGTCTCGCTTAGTGGCCCAGGTTGGAGTGCAGTGGCCGGATCTCAGCTCACTGCAAGCTCCGCCTCCCGAGTTTACGCCATTCTCCTGCCTCAGCCTCCCGAGTAGCTGGGACTACAGGCGCCTGCCACCTTGCCCGGCTAGTTTTTTTGTATTTTTTAGTAGAGACGGGGTTTCACCGTGTTAGCCAGGATGGTCTTGATCTCCTGACCTGGTGATCCGCCTGTCTTGGCCTCCCAAAGTGCTGGGATTACAGGCTTGAGCCACCGCGCCCGGCCAACCCTGTCTCTTTTAAAAATACAAAAATTAGCTGAGTGTGGTGGTGCATGCCTGTAATCCCAGCTACTTGGGAGGCTGAGGCAGGAGAACTGCTTGAACCTGGGAGGCGTAGGTTGCAGTGAGCCAAGATCATGCCACTGCACTCCAGCCAGGGTGACAGAGTGAGATTCCGTCCCCCATCCACACCAGCAAAAAAAAAAAGGACTCAGTTTTCATTTGTTCTTGAGGCTCTCAATACCCTGTCTCTAGGCATTTACTGCTGAGTTTTCTTTTGCAGAATCTTTGCCCTCAATGATGTTGTTTACTTCTGTAAAATACAGACCTAAATCAACATTTTCATCATAAAATTGTACTGGTGAGAATTTTGCTCTTTTTGTCACTTGCAATCCCCTTATAGGCTGTGAAATGTAATCTTCCACAAAAAGGAAATGTGTTAAATCACACTGATTTCTATTCCAATGAAAATTACAGTTTGCTTTTAGTGGGCATGACTCAGTCAATCAGATTGGAAGCTTGACATTCTGTGCCTGAATGAAACTTTTTAAAACAGTTTCGTCTTTCTTCTCTTACACGGAGCCATCATTCACCTAAAGAACACTGAAGAGGAAGGCATATAATGAAAACAAAAATAAATGCCTGCTGACTTTATCCTTCTCTACAAACTGTGGCCCTCAGATTTTTAATATCAAGTTGCAAGTAAGCCTTTTGAAAGAAATGAGAAAATCTTTTTAGATGTGCCAATAGAAGATCACAAAATTCTAGATAAAGATAGCTGACTAGTGGTTAAACAGTGCTGTAATAAAGATTACAATTTAATCATACTTGGGTAAAAAGAGAAAAATAATCATACTTGAATAAGAACAGAAAGATAAAAATGAAAAGACTACTTTTTTTTTTTTTTTTTTTTTTTTTTTTCAGACGGAGTCTCGCTCTGTCGCCCAGGCTGGAGTGCAGTGGCGCGAATCTCGGCTCACTGCAAGCTCCGCCTCCCGGGTTCACGCCATTCTCCTGACTCAGCCTCTCGAGTAGCTGGGACTACAGGTGCCCGCCACCACACCTGGCTAAGTTTTTGTATTTTTATTAGAGATGGGGTTTCACCATGTTAGCCAAGATGATCTCGATCTCCTGACCTCGTGATCCGCCCTACTCGGCCTCCCAAAGCGCTGGGATTACAGGCGTGAGCCACTGCGCCCGGCGAAAAGACTACATTTTATTAAATCAACCCTATGTAGCTATGTTTAAGTCTCCAGTGGAACCCCTTGAAGCTGGTGCCAGATGATATACAGGCTTTCTTAGAACCAGGAACAAGTAACCACCTGTATATAAAAGTGTGTGTGTGTATGTGCGTGTTTTGTAAGGGGAGCACATGAACTATTTTACAAATTTAAACATCTCCAATTAATAATCCTCCTGATGTTTTATTTTTAATTATACAACTAAATAATGTTCACTGTAGAAAAATTAGAAAATACAGATAAACAAAAAGGAAAGATACCAAATCTATATGTATGTAGTGTTTTTCTTCTCAAACGGAAAAGAGTTCATGCTACGCCTAAACTTTTGTAATTTAGCCTGGACAACATAGCAAGACACTGTCTCTACAAAAAATAAAAATAAATTAGTTGGGTGTGGTCTCATGTACCTGTAATACTAATTATGAGGGCTGAGGTGGGAGGATCACTTGAGCCCAGGAGTTCAAACTGCAGTGAGCTATAATTGCACCAGTGCACTTTAGCCCAGGTGACAGAACAAGATCCTATCTCAGAATAAAACAAACAAACCTACAAAACTTTTGTAACTGCTTTTATTACATGACAATATTGTAAACATATTTTCAGATTTTCAAAAAATATACATTTATATCATTACATTGGCTGCGTATTTTTTAATTACATGATATACCTTCATTTATCTGCCACAATTATTTTCATCTTTAAGATGTTATAAACAAATCTGTGATGAACATTTAACTGTGTATCTTTGTATATTTATCTAATTCTTTTCTTTTCTTTCTTTTTCTTCTTCTTCTTTTTTTTTTTTTTTTTTTTTTTTTTTTTTTTTTTGAGACAGGGTCTCTGTTGCCCCAGGCTGGAATGCAGTGATATGAACACAGCACACTGCAGTCTCAAACTCCTGGGCTCAAGTGATTCTCCCACCTCAGCCCTCTGAGTAACTGGGACTACAGGCACATACCACCACACCCAGCTAATTTTTTTGTATTTTTTTTTTATATTGTCAGGGTCTTGCACTGTTGTCCAGGCTGGTCTTGAAGTCCTGAACTCAAGCAATCCTCCTTCCTTGGCCTCCAAAAGGGCTGGGATTACAGAGGTGAGTCACTGCATCTGGCCGAATTATTTTCTTAGTATAGACTCCTTTTAAAAGTGGAATTTCTGGGCCATCTAGAATATGCCTTTTAATGTTATTGACATACATTGCTCCAGGAAGAATGAAACCAATTATTTCCCCCAATAAATAAAACAGGATATACATTGCTCCAGAAGGAATGTAACCAATTATTTCCCCCAAGAAATAAGACAGCACCTGGTTCTCTACAGACTCATATACTATGTTTCATGAAAATGTCTGTCACTGTTTTTTTTTGGGTGGAACATGATAATATGACTGTATTTTTATTGCATTTTAGTAATTTCAATGTGTGACATTGTTATACGATTTTCCAAGATTAAAATAGTTCTGTTTTCTGATTATAAAAATCATGTTTATAATTAAAATGAGCAAAAGAGAAAAGCATAAGAGAAAGCAAAATTCCTCGAAATATCATCACTTAGAACTAACAACTGACCTTCCACATATCAATCTGTGCATATTAACATATATGGACAAGGAGATATCCTTTATTCCTGGGCTAAGTGCTATTCTGAGATAACATGACTTTCCATCTGTATTCCAAGGACATCTTTGATGCTCTTTATGTATACTGAGTTAAACTAAAGATCAGGACTGCAATTATGCAGCCTTTCTCCTAGAGCACATGGACAGGTCCAGGGGGTCAGGCGGAGGGAGGTCTGTTTATGTACCACTTGCTTATGTATTTGTAGACCAGGCCCTGAGATGAAACGTAACTGTGTGTGGAAAGGTCAGTGATTACCCCAGCATGTTGCTCAAACTTGAAGTAGAGGACAATGCAAATGATTCTAAATTTCCCCCTTCAAAAGAGGTGCATGGTTCCTTTCTAAAATCTGTGGTAAACTCTATTCAGCAATTGCCAACACAAACAACGTTTCCTAAACAGCAGAAGGGTCACCTACTAGAATAGCTGCTTCATAATGTTTTCATGAATCCAACATATTTGAAAAACTGAGGTCCTCTAGAACTCCTTTGTACAGTTAAAAATAGGTATGTAATGTCATTTTAAATATTTTTCCCCTAATTTACTTGCTGTGATAGCTTTATCTTGTCAAATATGGGTTTGTCAACCGTGGTACTGCTAGGGGAATTGATTTTCCTCCATTGCCAAGGGAGTACTGTACATGATTTTCAGAGTGCATATTTGATTTTTTGGCTGCTCATCATCTGAACATTCTTCTACTCTTTAGGGTTGTCCCTCAAATGACAGCCAGACTTTCTCTGCCAGGATGATCTCAGCTCCTACCTGGCTCTTGGAGCTGATGATCCACTGAGATGCAGGTAGCTCCCCACATAGCCCTAGAGTTCTCTCTCCACACCCTTCTGATGAGACTTCCCCTTCTTCCAATCAAGAGAACCTCTTCATAGCTGGGCATAGTGGTTCATGCCTGTAATCTCAGCTACTCGGGAGGCTGAGGTAGGAGGATTGCTTTGAGGCCAGGAGTTGGAGAATAACCTGGGCAACACAGTGAGATCTCATCTCTAAAAAATGAAAAAACAAAGACAAAAGAATGCTTCCAGCCTGCCAGCAAGTTTTATTCTTTATTGGTGATGGGTGTGCTGTAGAAGGGAAAATATAAATTTCTAGATCTTTCTCTGCTCTCCCAGTTAGGAGGTTAGCTCTTTCACGACAGATACAACATACCTCCAGTTGTGGGTTATGGCTGCTTCAACATGATGGTGTGTGTATGTGTGTGTGTGTGTATACACTTGTGTGTAGGTACAATCATCCCTTGATATCAGTAAGGTACTGGTCCCTGGACACCCTGTGAATACTCAAATTTGTGGATGCTCAAGTCCCTTATATAAAATGGTGTAGTCCCCAGTAGGCTAGTGGTTAGGAATAAAATAATATATAAAAATAGAAATAAAAATGGTGTAGTATGGTATTTTCATAAATAACTAATCTCCTGACACTTTCATTTTATTTTTATTATTATTTTTTTAGACAGAGTCTCACTCTGTTGCCCAGGCTGAAGTGCAGTGTCATGATCTCGGCTTACAGCAACCACTGTCTCCCGGGTTCAAGCGATTCTCCTGCCTCAACCTCCCAAGTAGCTGGAATTGCAGGCACTCATCACCACACCAGGCTGACTTTTGTATTCTTAGTAGAGATGGGGTTTCCCTATGTTAACCAGGCTGATCTTGAACACTTGACTTCAAGTGATCCGCCTACCTCGGCCTCCCAAAGTGCTGGGATCACAGGCATGAGCCACCATGCCCGCCTTCTGACATTTTTATACTTTGGGTCCCCATACCAAATTTCTAGTGGTTTAAAACATCATATGACACTAGTGAGAATTGATTAGAGTTTATTTCTCACTTATCTAGCAGATCTACTTCTGTTAGGAAAAATATCCAGCTAACGTTGGGAAAATCCTTACACTTTAATGTGTTTTGGTAGAGTTTACAAGTGCAAAAGTTTCTTATGCTATCCCTCCTCTAAGAGAATAAAGAAAGAGCTAAAATACCTTCGACTCACTTGAGCAAACCTGATGTTATCCTCTGACGCAGTCTAGCCGTATTCAAAGTGTCCATGGAGACACTGAACATTTCCTCAAGAAAATAATCTCCTCTCTCCAAAGCTTATTCAAGAAATGTAAACATATTCTCTAGTGTGGGATAATAAAATACAGTCCTCTATTTCTGTTTCCTTTCTTTTCTATTCCTAGTAGAAACCAAGAAGAATCTGAAAAGTTGAGTCAAAATAATATCCGTGGCAGCAGAGTGAAGAAGAAAAGGACCCAGGGCCATGGGTAGTAACAGAGGGAAGGCCTGTTTGTTCAGCATATTAGATGACTTTGCTGGTGACCCACCATTCTAGGATTATTCCCTAGGTCAAGTGAGAAGGACATTTAGGAAGAGTATTGTTATATTGCATTAGATGTATGGAGTTATTTAGGAAAGACCTTTGATAATGACATTATGGAGAGGTATAGCCATGTAGCCAACAAAATGCCTCCTGATCTTTATGAATATTGAAAGAGTGTCTGAATTTGGTAATATCTACAAAGTAAAACATTCAAAAATGAAAATATTTTTTGAGTTAGAATCTCATTTCTAAGAACTTATCTTACACACATACTTGTGTATGTGCCAAAGATGACTGCACATATGTTTTATTATGGAATCATTTGTATTGAAGCACAAAGATTGCAGAAACCTAGATGTCCTCAGCTGGGCGCAGTGGCTCGTACCTGTAATCCTATCACTTTGGGAGGCTGAGGCAGGCAGATCACTTAAGGTCAGGAGTTCAAGACCAGGCTAACCAACATGGTGAAACTCTGTCTCTACTAAAAATACAAAAATTAGCCAAGTGTGGTGGCATGTGCCTGTAGTCCCAGCTACCTGGGAGGCTGAGGCAGGGGAATCTCTTGAACTACAGAGGAAGAGGTTGCAGCGAGCCAAGATTACACCACTGCATTCCAGCCTGGGTGACAGAGTGAGACTCTGGCTCAAAAAAAAAAAAAAAAAAAAAAAAAAAAAAACCCATACAGGGGCCAGGCACGGTGGCTCACACCTGTAATCCCAGCACTTTGGGAGACTGAGGTGGGCAGATCACCTGAGGTCAGGAGTTTGAGACCAGCCTTGCCAACATGGAGAAACCCCATCTCTACTAAAAATACAAAATCAGTCAGGCGTGGTGGTGCACACCTGTAATTGCAGCTACTCGGGAGGCTGAGGCAGGAGAATCACTCGAACCCAGGAGGTGGAGGTTGTGGTGAGCTGAGATCGTGCCATTGCACTCCAGCCTGGGCAACAAGAGCAAAACTCTGTCTCAAAAAAACAAAACAAAACAAAAACCAAACAACAACAACAGAAACCCCATACGTTAGCTAAAAATAAAAATAAAAATCTAAATGTCCTTTCAACAGAACACAAGTTATATAAATCATGCTGATCCTTATCAATTGTATTAGACACAACTTTTAAAACATGAGGCCTATATATATCTCCTATGAAATGAGTTTATATGAAATAATGTTAAGTTAAAAACAATCAAAGTTCAGGACAATATATGTGGAACATCCTCATTCACATAAAAAGGTAGTTATATCTGTCTGTCTATATTCTAGTATATTAATAGCAATATTTTCTAGTGGTTGCCACTGGGAAAGGAAGACTGCAGAAGCAATGATCTGGAGTGAGAAGAATTGATTGATTGATTGACTGACTGATTGAGACACGGTCTCATTCTGTCACTCAGGCTGGAATGTAGTGGCACAATCATGACTCACTGCAGCCTCTACTTCCCAGGCTCCAGCAATCCTCCCACCTCAGCCTCCCATGTAGCTGAGACCACAGGCATGCACCACTTTGCCCGGCTAATTAAGAATTTAAAAGTTCCTCAAATCTCATGTATCTTAGCCGGCTGGGGCTGTCATAACAAAATATAACAAACTAAGTGGCTTGAACAGCAGAAATTTATTTTCTCACAGTTTTGAAGGCTAGAAGTCCAACATCAAGGTGCCAGTAGTGTTGGTTCCTGATGAGGCCTCTCTTCCTAGCTTACAGATCGTGACTACTTACTGTATCCTTACAGGATCTTTCCTCTGTGCATGTGCAAAGAGAGAGAGAGAGGAGAAAAACAGAGGCACAGAGAGATCTGGTGTCTCTTTCTCTTCTTATGAGGGTACCAGTCCTATTGGATTAAGGCCCCACTCTTACAGCCTCATTTAACCTTAATTGTCTCCTTAAAGGCCCTATCTTCAAATTCAGTCACATTGGGTGTTAAGCTTTCAGCATATGAATTTAGGGGGAAACACAGTTGAGCTTATAACACCTCATAAGTGAACTTCAAAGCACAAGTCTACCATGAATCAGCCTGGCCTTTTCATCCACCGACAGCTCTCAGGTTGTGCTCCTTGGAGCACCCGTAGAAGGAAGTAAGGAAGTAAGAACTAGAACAAGAGACTGTTGAGGTGAAGAAGTTTGCTATCAACTCGGAACTAATATTACTTGTGGCTTTCCTTTTTTATCATCACCACTCCTTGCCCCTTCCCATCCTAGGACCCAAAACAATCACCTGAGGACACTTAATCAAAAATCCCCATTTATTTCACAGCTTCCAGACCGTACAAGATTATCTAAAATAAGATAATTCGTGAAATAAAGCAGTGTCCTGAAAGAGTTAATTGTCTTGGTTTTCCAGTGAACTTCCTTTTCTTTTCTCCACTTTGGATCTTGGTGGAATTAAGTCAATTGTTAGGCATACATTTTGAATGTCATTGTGGATGCTTTCAGCATCCTCCCTCTGAATGTCCTTGGTTTTATTGAAGCATTCTAGACTCTGCCATAATGTGCTGGAAGTGGTCTTGTCTCATATAATCATTTCCAAAGTCTCTTCAGGAGAAGACTAGATCGTCTAAGCTGACGATCATTTTGCTTATGGTACTTTCCAAAGCATGGTAGAGGACACCCAGCATGCATAAGAAACATACAGAGGGAAAGAGAGGTCAAAGGAGTCGTCATTGGTCTCATGGAAATTGAGATAGGTGCAATGGGCTCTACTTGTAATCCATTAGTGTTTAACCACAGCTTTCCCAGTAAAGTCTTAGCATCATCTATGAAGGTCTCACAAACTGGCTCCCATCTTCCTCTAAGCCTCATTCCCACATTCCCTCCTCATCCTCTATTATCTTATGATATGGAGCTGCTCTACCTGCCAAAACCCCTGCTCTTCATGCTGACTCTCCGTTCCTTGCCTCTACTCAATGATCAGTGATCAATAATCAATTTCATTTCCACATTTCTTTGTCCTGATAAATCTATCTTATCTTGAAATATTCAGTGCAAGCCTCTTTACCTCTGGGAGGCCTCCCTTAGATCCACAGTGAAGTACTAGCTCTTTGCTATTTATCCATTTCTTCTCTCTGTTTCTCTGTCTGTGTCTCTCTCTTTCTCTCCCTCTCCCTCTCTTTCTCTGTCATGTATAATTTACCTTTGTATCCCAAGCAGCTGGCACACTGCCTGGAACACAGCAGGTATTAACAAAATGCATGTTGAATTGAACAGTGCAACTTGAACAGTGCATCTCCTAACGAGTCTGGTGTTGGTTCTCGGCACTCAGAATTTTCTCCTAGTTAAACCTGTGATTGGAAAAGACTAGTTCGGAGACTTGCAGTGGATTTTCTACATACGACATTATTGCTCACTAGGAGATCGCAAAGGTGCCTGCCAGCTTGCCTGTCTGCTTGCTTTCTGGAAGTAACACTAGAGAAACACATCACAATGTCAGCAGTAAGAAATGGCAGTTGGAAGAGCCAAGAGTGCTTACTCTAGCCTCTAGGTAAATATTCATTCATTCATTCATTCATTCATTCATTCATTCATTCAATTGCAGCCTCATTTTGAGGCAGGCCTTGTGCTGGGTGCAGGAAACAAGACACACACCCTGATTTCCTGGAACTCACAATCTTGTTTGGCTGATAGACGTGTAAACAAATACAGCCGATCCTTCTCTTCAAGCATTTAAAGTTTACTGTTTTGACCAGAAGGCACAGGATTGGCAGTGGTTTGTTTTTGTGCTGAGGCCTGTGTGTGAGAATGAACTCTGAGCTAGTGAGTGAGGTTAACCAACAACTCAATGTCTAAGCCTATCTTGGCTTTAATTTCCTTTATTATTATTTTCTCATAATCGAGAAATATATTAATATATTCCTGAGTGTAGTAAATTAAAATTTTTACTGTACTATATTTTATAAGGAAAATATGTTCCACAGTAAATTGTGAGAACACATGCAAAGGAAATTTGCAATATCGCTGTAATTTTTGTACGCTGTGATAAGTATATTTCTAATATCTTAAAGCTATTCCTGGCTATGATCGCACTTCTACACTCCAGCCTGGGCAACAGAGCAAGACTTCATCTCTAATAAATACATTAAATGTTAACAAATAAAAATTAAAATGAAAGAAATTATCAAGCTGTTTCTGGGCAAGAGATAGACATGTAGGAGAGGTTTTATGAGGAAAACAGCAATAAAGCAAAGATTTCATTTTCAGCATGAAAGCATTTTCTGTTCTGTCGAAAAAGATCAGACTCCTAACCAGATTTAGAGATGCAAATATTTGTTTCTAAAGAGGAGACTTTTTCTCCCAAAGTATAGTTTAGGGCTAGTCATCCAACCCTAAAATATAGGCCAAACCTTCTTCAAGAAATATATTCTTGATTCTAGAGAGTAAAAAATGTAACCCCACCTATCTATTCTAGCAGGTTCTGATCTCTGGAAAGCTCCATGATGCAGCTAGGGGAATATAAGCCAGCTGGCATCCCTGCCTGAGGGTGATGAGATTAGGGGAAAGATACTTGCACCAAGCCTCTAGGTCTTTCCTCTGCTTAACGTGGTTCTTCATCACAAGGGCAGACAAGTCCTACCTCATTGGCATGCCTCACTTTAAGCAAAGCATAAATGAGAATATAAGCATTTAAATAAAGTGCAGATAGGAACATTCCTTTTTACCCTATAATAAATGCCATTGACCTACTATGCCATAGGAGCATAGTAAAAATACTTTGTTTTGAATAGTTTCAACTAGGTAATTTGTGAGCATATAGCAAAATGACTATTGAGTTTCCATTGTGCAAATTTGGAAAACCTTACATACATTATGGAAATTAGATTTCTTTCCTTTGACAAATGTAGTTTGTGTACTTTCAAAACGTGTGACATTTTAAGTGTTTGAGAAATGGCACACTTGCACACCTTGTTAAAGACTAAGAAAAGACAGCAACATCTTTGATCAATTCTGCCCTATACTTAGACAGCTGTTTTCCTTCTAGAATAGTCTGTGAACTTGAATAGTAAGTACTAAGTTCACTCAAACATGCTCCCCTGGCTTCAAAAAATTTCTCCGTCAATAGTCATTGCATTCAACAGAATCTAAAGGTCAGAGTGAGCTAATGAAATGTAGTCTGGGTAATCAGATTTCATAAATAATTCAAATGGTAAATCTGGTTTTTTTAAAAATTAATACTTTATAAAGTAAAATTGTATTCCTAAAACTTAGTGAAGTCAACTTCATGCCTTTTAATGATGCTTGAAGTGTACGTGTGAGCAAGTCCCATATTTACCTTGAAACCATGTCAACAATTTTTGAAAGGGTATTTGCTGTGAATGAGATGATCTTTTTCAAACCATTTTTGAGTTTACATGTAGATCAGATGTTTTGACTGATAAACTCATTCTTATCACTCTAACAACAAATTAATTTATATAAATGTCTTTTCATTTAACTGAATTATTGTTTAAAACATTTGGCCAAATTGACTTCTTTCTTTGGTATTTAGTAGTTGCAACTAATTAATTAATGAAGCCAACATTTTTAAAGGGTCTATTAAATATCAGTACCTTTCTAGGCACGATGAAGTCACCTCTAACCAACCAGGAAGTTGGTTAATTTGACTAAAATTTTCACATTTGGAGGTTTATTCATCTAGTGTACTGTGGCTGATTTTTCTACTTTCTTCTACTAGTTAAGAGAGAACAACTAACTCTTTACTGAGATGATCTCTTTCATATCTGGCACTATTATTCTGTTTCTAAAGAGATGCTAGTCTATTTTAAAGGGCAAAAGGGTGTATTCAGTATTCAAATAGACAGGTACACCATAAAATAGCACACAAAATCCTGGAGGGCTAAATATACCTAAGAATTCAAGAAATATTTATTTTTTTAAAGATTCATTTTTTATTTTTTAGACTAGCCAAATGTAGTAGCAAGAATGGGGGGAAAGAGTAGAACAAGAAGCTTGATCTTGGACAATCAATGGTAACAATTCCCTACCTTCAGACCAGCTGAGAAATATTTATTGAGCATTCATAGTGTAAAAGATAAGAGTCTGTAACCTGCTGGTCATGTTGGCTCAAGTCTGTAATCCCAGCGCTTTGGGAAGCTGAGATGGGAGGATCACTTGAGCCTAGGAGTTCGAACCCAGCCTGGACAATATAGCAAAACCTCATCTCGACAAAAAATAAAAATAAAAAAACTAGCCAGGTGTGGTGGCACACCCCTGTGGTCCCAGCTACTTGGGAGGCTGAGGCAGGAGGATCAATGGAGCCCAGGAAGTGAGGCTGCAGTGAGCCACTGCACTCCATCTTGGATGACTCAGTGAGACCCTGTTTCAAATAAATAAAAACAAAGATAGTCTGTAACCCCCCTTAGTTTCAGTTTAGCAGGGAGGGTTAAGACAAGCATACTAGTGAATGGAGAATGGAGACCACAAGGTCCACAGTATAAAAGAAAAAACATTTGAATTAAGGGTATGACTTTGGACATGTTAACTTAAATTGTGATTTTGTTCCCTTATATCTAAAACTGGCTAATAATGCTAAATTTATGTTGTACAATGTTTCAACAACAACAACAAAAAAGCCTACACGAAGTAACTTTGTATGCAGTAGAGACTTATAAAAACTTGCTATCATATACTACATCCACATGTATTGATATCATACAAATATCCATATACATTGCATGTATACATATATGTATACAAAAGTAATTGTGGTTTTTGCCATTACTTTTAATGGCCAAACAGCAATTACTTTTGCACCAAAAGTAATTGGGTGACAGAGCAAGACCTTGTCTCAAAAAAAAAATTTTGAACAAGGATAAAAGTGATCATACTTAGCCTGCACGGTCTTTAGAACCTACATGACCTAACACAATGTACTGTTATCTATTAATTCTCAAACATGGAGACCTAACACTGCCTGTCCTCATCTACCACCAGGGCCAAAGAAATTGCTTCTGAATTCTTAGGATATCCCCTGCTCCTTATTCTATTCTAGTCAAAGACATATCCGACAATGATGCAGTGGGAATTAACCTAGTTTAATAAATACTGAAAGTGGAGTGTGCAATGGGAGATAATGGAGACAATGGCCAATTTCTTGGTGAAAGGAATTTTCCTTTGGCTGATAATGTTTATATAGAATACAGCATATCAGAACCAATGTAAACTTTCCTGCATTCAGAAAAGTCCTCTTCCGGGAGAGTCTGGGCTTTTTTTTCTTGAGACAGGGTATGAATCTGTCACCTCAACTGGAGTGCTGTGGCATGATCTTGGCTCATTGCAATGAGGAAGATTTAAGAAATGTCTTCTTCCTCCAAGGACATGTAAAAGAGATATGCATTGGTAAAAGTTTTGGCAAACTCATGTATTTGAAGCTATTGAACACAGTCACAGGCAAGCACGTGCCAAGATCTTCTTCACTGGCTTTAGAGACAAACCACTCACCCCTGCTTCCCCTCCTATTGGATTGATGGCCTTTTATTATAGCTGCGATAGGATAAAAGTATGAATGTAAGAGTGTTGACATGTTTTCTCTCTTCTCCAAAGCCCTAGAAAAAATCTTATCCTTTTCAACCCAGTTTCAGCATTGTACCCTTAAGAAAAGGAAGAATTTCTTCTGGCTAAGCCAGAAGAAAAAAATCTATCTACATAAATTATTGAGGAAGACAGGAAAAGGAAAAAAGTTTGGTACGTTGAGGGTGGGGAAAGTATTTTTCTTCTGGAGGGAGGTCGTAAGGAAGGCTGAGCTGGAGCAGTTGTGTGTATGAAAAAAGGAAATAAGATCTAGGGGCTGTAGCGCATGCTTATAGTCCCAGCTACTCAGGAGGTTGAGAGGCAAGAAGACTGCTTGAGCCCAGGAGTTTGAGGCTGTAGTGCGTTATCATGGTCATCTGTGAATAGCCACTGCACTCTAGCCTGGGCATGTAGCAAGACCCTGTCTCTAAAAAATAATGACAATAACTTTTTAAAAAATAAACAAATAAAAGAAGAAAGGGGGTTTTAGCAAGAGCTGCTATGGACCACGTGTTTGTATTTTTTAAAATGTCCTACAAGATATTTGAGTAAAGAATAATTTAAAATATTTGTAATTATTTCTGCCAGTTGAAGTGTATTTCTTAAATATGATACCACCAGTACTGAGCCACATGGGTTCTGGGCATATAATTCATTATTCAACAGCATTTCATATCTCTTTACCACATGCTAGGCCAGTGGAGGATCTGTGTAGGCAAAGACGAACATGATGGCCTCCACTCTCAAGAGGTCAAATGATCTCCAGTAGAGATAGATATACACGTAATGAGTTAAATGAAGTGTTTCAAGTACTGAGATGTACAAGATAAAAGGTTTTCTACCAGATGCATGTTTTTAAAACATAAAAGCAAGAATATTCAGAGTTGCTGGGAATGGGGGACACCAGGAATATCCTCACAACTCCAGAGATGCTCCTGACTGACCCAGGAGGTGGCAATGGAAGAGGGAAGAGAGACCAAAGGGTAGTGAGGAATGGAACCATGTGCTGTTTTCCTTCTGGAAAGACTGAGCTCCTATATTTTTCTTTGGAAATATTGAAAGTTTGATTTGTAATCAAGAAAAGCCAAGAGGGGAAGCGTGATCTCCTCATGATTTGAAAGATAACTCTGGGGAGCCAGGCACAGTGGCTCATGCCTATAACCCCAACACTTTGGGAGGCCAAGGCAGGCAGATTGCTTGAGTTCAAGCATCAGGAGTTGCAGATCAGCCTGGAAAACATGGCAAAATCACATCTCTACTAAAAATATAAAAAATCAGCTGGGTGTAATGGCATGCACCTGTAGTGCCAGCTACGTGGAAGGCTGAGGCGGGAGGATCACCTGAGCCTGGGAAGTTGAGGCTGCAGTGAGCCATGATTGCACCTCTGCACTACAGCCTGGGTGATGGGAGTGAGACCCTGTCTCAAAAAAAAAAAAAAAGGAAAGAAAAGAAAGATAACTTCGTAGCATTCACACAGGAGAAAAACAGAGGACAAAGTCAGATGACTGTGTTCCATAATTTGTACAGTACAAGATTTCTTAAGGAGAAAAAGCAAAAAGTACACTATTCTATTGCTAAAGACATAGCAAGTAATTGCCAACTTCCTTCAAAACTGAAACCTGAATGGTCATGCTCACAGCAAATGTCATTGCACAATTAAACGCACAGTGTGCTTAATTGTCAGTGTGTGAGTAATCTATACGTTGTGTTTGACACGAGGCACATGAGGCGTCATGACTGACTAAGGATACATTCTGTCCTGGCAGTTTCAATAGCATGAAGCATGACAACAATGGGGGAGGAAAAAGAAGTCAAATACACAGAGAGAGAGAGAGAGATTTTGAGACAGAGTCTCACTCTGTTGCCCAAATACATGAATACATTTTTAAAAATCGTGTCTTCTATTTCATGGACTTTACTTTCCATCTTGCATGAAAAGTGAGAAAGGAAGTATAAATGCAATTGAATCAAGCTTCTCTTTTCGAAGTTGCTCATTACCTTATATAAGAATGTTTCTGTGCCTCTGTCTTTCAGTGAGAAGGAGGGAGATGTGGGAGAGGAACAAGCTTGACATCTCCCGAGTGCTCAATTATTGCCAGCAACTGTGCTGGTGTGTTATCTGTGCTGTCACTGACACAGAGCAGCAGGAGGGGTTGGCATTAGAATGAACTCTGGGAACAGGCTCTAGGGTAGGGGTCCTAGTTCAGCCACTTAGCCCTGTGACTGAACTAAACTCTCAACTAGCCATAGCAACTAACGGGGCATTGAGAGTTTGCCCTGTGTAAGGCACTGTATCAAGTATTCTCCTATTATTTTTTGAATCCTCACAACATCCTTTTACATAAGGTAGAAGAAATTGAGGTAAAGTTAAGGCAGAAGGAATGGCATAAAAATGAAAAGCATCTGGGTTCTAGAGTAATACTGCTGGTCTTCATGTCACAGCTAGACCACTTATTAGCTGTGTCACTGTTGGCAAATTAACTTCTCTTGAGACAGCTAGAGCATACTTTGAATAGGGTTTGGCACACAGGAAGAGCTCAGTCATATCAACTCCTATTGTGACTCAGTGAAATGGCAGGTATCCCTGTTTGTGAAGTACATTTACTGCTTAGTCTTGAGTAATGAAGACAGAGAACAGATATCATGACTTGAGGACACTGGTTTGAGGCCAGAGAATGTAGAGTACACACAGGTGTTGTAGGCGGGTATCGAGGCCTGCACACGTGCTCACTGGTCCATCTCTACTCCAACAGCGCGTGTTCCTCTTTCAGTTCCTCTTTGGGGTCTGGGTGGGGAGAAGTGCAAAGGGAAGAGGTGTCATGCCTTTGTGATTTCTTTCAAGAGCAAATCAAGTCTGCCAGTAATGAGTACCCTAAAGTGTCAAGACATTCTCTAGCCAAAAGGTCACCAGCTTCCCGATAAGGGGAGTATCTGTGACATGCAGCACACCCAACAGAAATAAACCTCATGAACTCAGAATTCTATCTGGGGGACTCTTTATTTGTGCTCCAGAACTTTGAAGGCCAGTAGTAAGGCCCACTCAAAAAATAAAGACGTTTCTATGTTAAAATACTCAGAGGATTCTTTAATCAAGATTTGTGAACATGGCAAAAAGCTAGTTTAAAAACATGGAACTCTCACTCATGTAATGAAAAATTCATGAGTTATGTATTTATCTCACTAAGTGATAGATTAGTTTGTGCTTAAGCTCATTTTCAACACGGGTGCTCAGACTTTGCAAAATTGCTTTTAATTGCCAAACCCCCCAAGACTCAGAAGGCAGCCAGTATAAGGGCAGTTGTCTGTTCTTTTAGAGGGAACATGAAGAAATGCATTCACGCTTCTCCTTATGAATCACTACTCTTTCTAAGGCTCTTTTTTTTTTTTTTTTTAAGAGATGGGGTCTCCCTCCCTCTGTCACCAAGGCTGGAGTGCAGTGGTGCTATCCCAGCTTACTGCAGCCTCCGACTCCTGGGCTCAAGCAGTCCTCTCTCCTCAGCCTCCCAAAATGCTGGGATTACAGCTGTGAGCCACCGCGCCCAGCCATCTTTAATTTTAAAGGAACACTCTGAGCTCTGTTGGCCAAGATGGGCCATGGATGCTGGAGGCCTCTTCTACGACCAGCCTGGATTCCCTGCCACTTTGACAATCTGAGTGAGGGTCTTGGCTTGGCAGCCGCAAAGCCAGTGAGTGGCTAGAGACCCGTCCATTATCCAGGATGAAATTCCCGTTTCTGTTTGCTATCTTTTCTTTGCCTCATTTCATCCCTTCTCCAGGTTTTATTTCCAGACTATTATGATGGACATTTGGTCTGGCTAGATAAGACAGTCTCCAAACAGAGACAGAATGATCTTGAGAACAAGATAGCACCATCATTTGAATGGTTTCCATGGATTTTATTTGGGGTTATTTGATCTTAGCATCTCCTAAGTAACCTGAATGGTTCAAAATGCAGCCTTCAGTTTTTCCTGTCTGACCACAGTTAGGTCTTAATTGAGATCACCATGGTAATCTGTTTTAAAGTATGAAAAAGGACCTGTTTAAGGCTAACTAGCAGAGAGAACGTATATCTCCAGGTTTGAGGCACACGCTGGTATCTGCTTCTCTCTAAAGACACCACCTTCTGTTTCCAATGTGAAAAGAGATAAACAGAAATTTTGAATGAGCTTGTAAGGATAATAAAATAGAGTATGCAGGCTGAGCGCGGTGGCTCATGCCTGCAGTCCCAGCACTTTGGGAGGCAGAGGTGGGCAGATCACAAGGTCAGGAGTTCGAGACCATCCTGGCCAACATGGTGACACACCATCTCTACCAAAAATATAAAAATTAGCCGGGCGTGGTGGTGGGCACCTGTAATCCCAGCTGCTCAGGAGGCTGAGGCAGTAGAATCGCTTGAGCCCGGGAGGCGGAGGTTGCAGTGAGCTGAGATAGAGCCATTGCACTCCGGCCTGGGTGACAGAGCAAGGCTCCGTTCTCGAAAAAACAAAATAGTGTATGCAATACTTAAAGAATGACTGTTATCCAATAAGATAAACCATAAATAATTCTTAAGATAACCTTAATAGTATTTTCTGATATAAGAAATTAGCTTTAAAATCCTATAAATATAAAATTATAAAATTAAATTTGTAAAATAGGGAAAAGTTATTCCTTAAAAGTTATATATATGATTAAAACATAGAAGACTAAACTAAATGACTTCTGGCCACTGCTGTCAATGGCTAGTTTCTCTTTAGTGTATGGGTACCCTGCAAAGAGATGAAGAGTAAGGGAAGGGGTTAGAACTGGGTCTTCCCCAAGTCTCATTATCCCCGTCCTGCCTTCCTTATAGCCCCCTCTGCAACAGATAGGAGAGATTTGGGGAGCATCAGCCTGACTTGCCAAGCAGAGTAAGACAGGAGAGGGATTGTCCTGTTCTGTGAGATCAGCAACATGCAGAGGAGGCCCCCATGGTGCCCCGTCTCCCCACCAGGCTGTTGGAGACTTGAGAGGTAGAAGAGGGGCAGAGAGTGGCCTTGTTCCTCCCAGAATCAGGCTGTGATGTGTGTATGCTGCTCAGGTGAAAGCTCTGCCCCTTCCCACACCCTTCCCTGTGTGTCCTAGGGGACTCCACTAGCAGGTAGGTAGGACCTGGACAGGGCTTAATTTTGTAGCCGCCTTGAGCATTTACAGAAGCTTCAGTACCTGCTCTGTCACCTTTGGCATTGAGGCAACTGCCATCCGTTCTTGGAAAAGGCAAAAAGATGATCAATATGTCAAGGTGAAAGAAAGAAATTAAAGTATATCTGCAACATTCCCTTTTCTCTTACCCTTTGATTCTACTTGAGATCCTTTGTTCCCTGCAAGGAATCCTTTGTTCCTTGCAAGGTGGCCAGGCCCTTGCAATACTGAACGGAGATGCCAAACTGAAGGAATCCCAGTGGGGGTAGATCCCTCTACATAGGAAAAGGAACAGGAAGAAAAATTCAGCAAGGAAACGGGGGCTGGGGAGAACAACAACAACAAAAAAAGTCAAATGTGAAGAGGGTTTTTAGATAATCTGGTGGTGTATTGTGTTACAATTTCCTATCCCTTCTCCCAATGGCCATATCCTAATCACACTTATTCAGCAAATCCCATATTATCGTTCTTTCTAGTTCAGAAAATATTTTTAATCTGTAATTTTAAACACTTAAAAACTAACAAATATGCTTACTGTGCATCAGGGGTTTTCTAGGTTATTTAAAAATACTTGAACCCTCATAATAACACTCTGAAGTAGAAACATTATTCTTACTTGATTATTGAGGAAACTGAGGCAGAGAAGATAAATAGCTGAAGGTCACATGGGTAGAAAGTGAAAAATCTGGGCTTCAAATTCATAGTCTGGCTTTTGAGTCTATGCTTTTAGCCACTGCACTGTGTTGCTTCTCTTACATTTTTATATTAGATCTTTATTAAACATGTAAAAATGAATATAATATCCTGGCAAAAAATTAAGTCATTATAAATAAACAAAGTCATTTCTGGACTGTTCTCCATCCTCAATTCTGGCTCTTTTTCTTTTAGAGAGAATCATATTTTCGCACAGCCTTTATCTCCTACATACTTTCATGCATATGTATACACATGTGTCTATGCATACACATATACACACACATATATAAGTACAAATATATATCCACATACATATATGTGCACATGTATATATATATGCAGCATATATAATTGTAGAAAATACATATTGTGTGTTTAGTTTTTTATTTTGTATTACTCAACAATGTGTCTTGGAGATCTTCCTAGTCTACATATAATACAGCTGCATTTAAAAAAATTGTTGCATGTTATTTCATGGTGCACGTCTTATATGAGATACTATGTCTCATATAAGCAAATTCCTAGTGAGAATGGAACATGTAGGGCTTTCCCCCCTATTTTATACTCTTTCAAACAATGCAGCAGCAGTGACTGTCTTTGTACACATCTCCTGTGTGTGCAGATGAGTATTACAGGGATAGACTACAAGAAGTAGCATGCTTGGTCATATACAGTATTTACTTAAAATTTTTGTAGAGCTGCCAGTTTGTGCACAATAGTAGACATACACATTGCTGAGACTTCTTATCTTCTGAAAAATCATACTCCCCAAGTAATACCACTTATGGAGAAAAAATGACCTGGGGCAAACACCTTACAAATCTATGCTGCTTTGTAATCAGAGCACTAACAAAAACAATTTTCTTTCTTCAGCCATTCCTGCTCCAGGCCTGACCTTCAGCCTGTTATGATGTAAGTTTAGCCTGGCTACTCAGAACCAACTCTAAACAGAGGTAACTTAGCACAGGAATGCAGCTCATCAAGCCAGAGGATGCCTAAAGGGGATATTAAAAATGCACAAAAACACTAGAAATGCTGGACTCTAAGCACTGAGACAGTACATAAGGAAATGAAGCTCTGAGCCAATGGGGCTGTCTTTGGGGTAAACAAGGAGGGCATGCAAACTGCCACAAGCCCAGAGTCATGCAAAGGTGGGATGCACCTCTCTAGGGAAGAAGGGAGGAACAGGGGCTCATGTTATTTATTTGAATAAAGCTGAGAGGACTCTGATCTATGTGCAACAGCTGATCTGAGAACTTGCATTTTTCTTATAGAAGAATATTAATGCTACTTCCACTCTTCCAGGTTTCTTTGCCTAGCAAAAAGTATGATCCAACATAATTCATGCATTCTACTGACCTCATTCTCCTATTTATCAATCATGTAAGAGCTAATTCATGTTATAAAAATGTATAAACTGACTTTTGTTGATTTGCTTTCAAAAGCATCACACCAATGACTCTAACACCACAGTGTAGCATCTTCACTTTTTAGAGTTGGATTTATGTTGCTTTTGTTTTTGTTTTCTGAGACAGGGTCTCACTCTGTCACCCAGGCTGGAATACAGTGGCACAATCATGGCTCACTGCAGCCTCAACCTCCTGGGCTCAGGCAATCTTCCTTCCTCAGCCTCCCAAGTAGTCCAAGGGACTACAGACATGTGCACCATGCTGGCTAATTTTTTAAAAATCATTATTTGTAGAGATGGGGTCTCCCTTTGTTGCCCAGGCTGGTCTGGAACTCCTGGGCTCAAGTAATCCTCCTGCCTTGCCTCCCCGAGTGCAGGGATTACAGCCGTGAGCCACCGCGCCTGGCCTATGTTGTTTTGCGGTACATCATCTGCTGTGACAGACTCAGGAGGACCTGATATAATCAGGTAACTCTATAGCAACAGGATGCTTTATTTTTCATGTTTTCTTAGAATGATTAAGCTTAATTCCTTTGGGCCCTGATATTGATTTAGAGGTCTTAAGGTTTTCTTTTAAATTGTCTCACTTGTTTTTAGGCTAAAGTTTCCTGTTATTTCTTTCTAAACTGAATATGAGGCTCTTTAACAGAACAACATTGGAACTGAATATTTCTGCCTTTTCGTGACATTAACTTTATGTTGCCAATGGCAATCTTGATTTATAAGATAACATACGCAGGCAAAAAGTAGAAAAGATATTTTAAATGTCCAATTTTTTTCAAGAAATAGTAAAAAGTACAATGCAAGGAGGAAATGATTATCAACGGATTTCTAAGGAAGTAAAAGTTTAATGTATTGCAAAGCTTATCAAAGACTGTTAGTTGTTCCTCAGTGTTATGGGTCTAATCATGCACCCTGAAAATTCCTGTGTTGAAGTCCTAACCCCCAATACCTGAGAATGTGACTTTATTTGGTGATGGGATGTTTACAGAGGTAATCAAGTTGAAGTGAGGAGGCCGTTAGGGTAGAACCTAATCCAGTATAACTGGTGTGCTTGTAAGAAGGGGCAAATCTGGTCAGAGATACACACAGAGAGATGACAACATGAAGAGACAAAGGGAGAAGATGGCAGTCCACAAACCAAGGGGAGAGGCCTGGAACAGATTTTTTTTTCTCAGAGCTTTCAAGGAATCAAGCCTGCAGACACCTTGATCTTGGATTTCTAGTCTCCAGAGATAGTAAATTTCTTTTCTTTTTTTTTTTTTTTTTTTTTTTTTTTTTTTTTTTTTGCCGCCCAGGCTGTAGTGTAGTGGCGTGATCTTGGCTCACTGCAAGCTCTGCCTCCTGGGTTCAAGCAATTCTCCTGCCTCAGTCTCCCGAGTAGCTGGGACTACAGGCACCCGCCACCACGCCTGGCTAATTTTTATGTTTTATTTATTTATTTATTTTTAGTAGAGGCGTGGTTTCACGAATATTGGACAGGCTGGTCTCGAGCTCCTTGCCTCGTGATCCATCCACCTCGGCCTCCCAAAGTGCTGGGATTACAGACATGAGCCACTGCACCTGGCTTGAGATAGTAAGTTTCTTTTGTTTACGGCCACCCAGTTTATGGTATTTTGTATGGCAGCCCTAGTGAACAAATACATATACTCAGTATACATACATCTTATCATAATTAGCTCCAGCGGTGGCCTCCAATGTGCCATGCCCCCCAGGACCTACACCTGATCAGTCTCCTCCCCTTGAATCTGTGCTGGGCCTGAGGCTTGTTTTAACTCATAAAATGTGGCTGAAGTGAGGCTGTGCCAGTTCTGGCCCTCAGCATTAGGAAGGTCTGGCACTTAAAGTTTTGCACTTTGGGGAACCCTAAACTGCCATTTAAGAAGTCAGACTACCCTTCAAGAGAGATCATGCAGAAAGGTCTTATGGAAAGGGAGAGACCTGAGTCTTTATGGAGAGACCTTTCTACATGGAAAGGCCCAACACTCCACACATGCCAGCTGAGGTCAGTCTTCTAGCCGTCCCTACCAAGGCATTGTAGATGCAAGTGAGCATGTTGGCCATGATAGCTGCAACCATCATCTGACTTTAATTACCTGGGAAACGCTAAGCAAGGTCAGTAGAGGGACTGCCCGTTCAATTCACATAGTTATGAGTGATAATAAAAAGTTGATATATTTGAAGCCACTAAGTGTTGGGATAGTTTGTTACATAGAAATAAATAACTGAAATATGCCCTTCTTCTACAGCAATACTTGGTCTCTCTTCAAAGAGACCAAGTACTGGCTGATGGGATATTAGGAGCAATGGTGTGTCTTACTTCCCAGACATGTTCTTAAATCTCTTTTCCCCTTCGTCCTCCAACCTGCTCTATGGAACGTGGTCATAAGATCCACCCTAGACAATATGCATGCACTATCCTAGAGACAACTGAGTAACCAGGTAGAAGGAGCCTGGGTGCCTGCCATGCCAGCCCCAGACTGTTACATGGAAGGGAAATGAACTCCTAGTTTATGCTGAGCTCCAATTACAGCAACTTATCCCATATCCTAATTAATATACAAGGGACAATTTATTGATGAAATGTTTTACAATCTTTTTCTTAGTAGGTTTCTCAGCATGTTTTACAATCTTTTTTTTCAGGAGGCCATTTTTCTACACTGCAGTAAATTAGGACATTGTTTCAAATGAAAGAAAAGGAATTAAAGGATGAGAACATGAGATCATATATGGATACATATGACAAGATTTCTTCAGGTTGAAGGCCAGGCATGGTGGCTCAAGCCTGTAATCCCAGCACTTTGGGAGGCTGAGGTGGGCAGATCACCTGAGGTCAGGAGTTCAAGACCAGCCTTGCCAACATGGCGAAACCCCATCTCTATTAAAAATATAAAAATTAGCTGGGCATGGTGGTGCATGCTTGTAATCCCAGCTACTCGGGAGGCTGAGGCAGGAGACTCGCTTGAACCTGGGAGGCAGAGGTTGCAGTGAGCCGAGGTTGCGCCATTGCACTCCAGCCTGGGCAACAAAGCAATAATACTCTGTCAAAAAAAAAAAAAAAAAAGTCTCTTCCTTCTGTTTCGGTGAAGCTAAGTTCAGTTCCTGTTGGACTCCTTCCCTATAGCGATAGTCATTACTGAATAAAATCTATCCTTCTGGCTTTAGCTAGTGTCCAACTTAGTTCGTCTTTGACAGTCAGATTGCTGCTTGCATTCAGCTTTTCCTAATCTCCGTAGCCCTTGACTTGGTCTCATTCCTTATCACATTTGCATACTGAAAATTGGAAGAGTAATGGTCAGACTCTCCTGAGAAAGGATGAACCTGGTTCACTCTGAAGCACAACAGAGGGTGTGTAGTTAGCATCTGGCTAGGTTATAGTCATTAACATATTATCTGATTTTTTTTTTTCTGAATGGTTGACTCAATGTTGGGTAAGACTTAATAAAAATCCATTTTATCTGCTTTCCTTTTTCCTCTCTTTCCCTCAATCTTTACTGTTTTTCCCCCTTAACTTTGCATCAGGGTGTTCCCAGGATATTGTGTGGGGGGTCTTAACTTATATTTGATGTATGAAATGAAATGCATTTTCCCAACATAGCTATGCTTAAGTTGGGCAAACTTCTGTGTTCTAACCCTCCCCTTTCCATGACAGTTTAGGAGAGTAGAAGGAACATCCAGGGTAGAAGCCTCTGGGTCATTGCTCCCTTGGGATTCAGGGTGAAGACTAATATCATTAGTCAAGGCCAGAGGTGACTGGGTTTCCTGCCAAGAGGTTGGTGAGAGCCTATCTGGAAGTGGGATGATTTGACTGGATGTCTTGCCAACCCTGGAGAAACCCCTGTGGAGGGGAAACCCAGTGTTAGAACCGACGAGCTGGGGGGTGTGGGTGAGCACCGAGTCATACCATCTGCAATTCAAGTCAGTGACTGTGGATCTCCCAGACTCCCCTGCCCATCCTAAAGTACCCATGAGGAGCTGTGGTTATCAAGGACAAACTACCAGATGGGTGACTGTGCCAGTAGGACCAGCAAAATGGAAACTGAGGAGCTGAGGAGCCTAATACCAACCACAAAACCCAAACTTCCCAGAAAGATGAAATTCTTCATCCAGAAACCATACAGGAGATACTGTAGGACACTTTTAAAAGTCCTTAGTGAATACCCAGGAAATTTCACCTATGCTGTAGGCACTGTGTTAAATGCTTTGTGAACATGATCTCATCTGATTCTCTCAATATCCTAAGTGGGTAAGTTCCATTACTACCCAGTTATAAAGAAAATGGAGCCGAGAGAAGGTACGTAATTTACCTAAGGGTGTAGTCTTTTTTTTTTTTTTTTTTGAGACAGGGTCTCACTCTGTCACCCAGGCTGGAGTGCAGTGGCACGATTTCGGCTGGAGTGCAGTGGCACAAACTCCACCTTCCGGGTTGAAGTGATTCTCCTGTCTCAGCCTCCCGAGTAGTTGGGACTACAGGTGTATGTCATCACACCTGGCTAATTTTTGTATCTTTAGTAGAGCCAGGGTTTCACTACGTTGGTCTCATCTCAAACACCTAGCCTCAAGCCATCTGCCTGCCTCGGCCTCCCAAAGTGTTGGGATTACAGGCATGAGCCACTGCATCCAACCAGGGTGTACTCTTAGCAAGTAGCAGAGTGACGACTGGAATGCGTGATGTAATCCCTTGCTACTTCTCTGGTTTGATATCCTTACCAGGCCATCTCTTGGTGATCCCATTGAACTTCTGGCTCTTCCTCTCAAAGCCAAGCATGCTCTCCGCTAGTCCTGAGTGCGCTCTTTCCTCTGTTGGGCTCCCCTTCCCTCTGATTACTGTGTGGGTTTCTCCTTCCCTTCAACCCTTAGACAGGTCTCTGTTCAAATATCCTTTTTCAGTGAGGTCTTTAACTCTCCTATCTAGAATGGCATCCTTAGCCCTTATTGATCTTTATCTCCAGCAGCCTGCCTCATTTTTCCTTTTAGTTTAGCAGCTGTTTATTTTGGCCTGGACCTCTTTTTTTTTCTTCTTCTTTTAGAGATAAGGTCTCGCTCTGTTGCCTAGGCTATGGCTCAATCATGGCTCACTGCAGCCTTGAATTCCTGGGCTCAAGCAATTCTCCTGCCTCAGCCTCCTAAGTACCTGAAACTGCACCTGTGTGCCACTACACCCAGCTAATTATTTTACTTTTTGTAGAGATGGGGGTCTCGCTATGCTGCCCAGTCTTGTCTTAAACTCCTGGCCTCAAGCAGTCTTTCTGCCTCAGCCTCCCAAAGTGCTGGGATTATAGGCATGAGCCCTAATGCCTAGCCCATGGACTTCTCTTCTGAACTCCAAGCTGTGATAACCAATTTCCAACTTGACATATCCACTTGGCTGTCTATAAACTTCCTCAAATTTGCCAAAAACTTTCAAAAATGAGCCCTGATCTTCCTCCCACCTTCCTTCAATCTGTTATTCTTGCAGTCTTCTTTATTTCAATGAATGGCACCTCTAGTCTTCCAATCTCTCAGAGTAAAAGCTTAGGGTCACCTTTCACTTCTCTCCTTTTCTCACTCCTGCCCAACCTGTCAGGGAATCCTGTTTTCTACCCTCAACTTAGATCCCAGCTCCAAACACTTCTCACTGCCTCCACGGCCTCCTCACCATCACTGCTTCTCACCGAGATTATTGTGATAATTTCCTCACTGATCTCCCTGCTTCTGCTCTAGGTTTCTTCAGCTTATTCTCTGCATAGCAGCCAAAGTGATCTTGTCTAAATATGAGTCAGATCATGTCACTCCTCTGCTCAACACCCACCAATAGGTTCCTGTCTCATTTAGAGTAAGAGCCACCGCCCTCACAATGGACTACCAGATCCTAAACTCTCTGGCCTTGGTTGCCTTTCTGACCCTATCTCCTAGATAACTGGAGTATGTATTGGGAGAATGTTTTAATCTATAGTATTTATTATATATCTATTTGTTTACATGTTTGTTATCTATCTCTTCTAGAATATAAACACCATGAGTACAGAGAATAGGAAATAGTAGATACCAAATCAATATTTATAGAATGAATGAATACACAGGTAAACCCAGACCATCTGATTTTAAACCCCATGAGCTTAATCCACTATACACCACACCAAAAAACAGATGGGCTTTAGGTCATTCCAATTTTATTATGTATTCCAAATCTTCTGACATTTCCCTATCATATATATAAATATGATTAAATATATATATATATATATATATATATTTAATTCTCTGTAGCAATTTGACACTAGCAATTTGCCTAGTTTTTAAAGGAGGTTTCATGGCTTTGTTTTTCTTCTATGCTAATAGTTACCAAATTCACTATTTCAAGTTCCAGACCTGGATTTTTAAATAACTGCTGTGATGTGGCCTGGCCTTCCAGAACCAGTAAGAAAACGCATGCTGAATGCTAGCACAGAGGATGACACCAATGAAGATTAGTTCCCTTTCCTTTTATCAGGACAATGGAAACACACAAGTTGGTTCAACTTTAAGTTGGGACTGCAGATGGGGGAGACAGGAACGCAGGAGAGGGGACAGCTCTTTGGGCAGCTGAACATTTCCCAGAGTGACTGCTGTGTGGGCTGCCTCTCATTCACATTGGAATGAGGAAGTGAAAACCATCTCCTGCACCCGCTCCCCGCCCAGACACGTCTACATCCTTCCCCTTCACTGTAAAAACAGGTGCTCTTCCTCTCTGGAAAGGATTTTCATTTAAGGGAGCCATGAATGCATTTTGGGTCATGTCCTTCTTTAGTGTTTTAGCAGAAGGAGATTTCCAGCCACATCCCTTGGTAGCTCTATGATGTTGGGCAAGTCACATCATTTTTTTCGTTTTGGTAAAAATGGATTCCTCGTGTGTAGAATGGGTGCATTATTTACTCGGTTTAGTATTGTAAGGTAATAGTACTTTCAGACATTAGATGTATACCATCATCGTTTACATTGTAATAAAAGTATTATACAAGGGAAGTACAATCTGTTTAGTCCTCCTGCAGTGTATAAGCTAGTCTTATCTCAAGATTTAATCCTGAAGCACACAAATACATACCTTTTGGCTTGTTTTTGTTTTCTCACCTTTTTTATTTTTTGAGATGGGGTGTTGCTCTGTCACCCAGGCTGGAGTGCTATGGCTGCTGTAAAATTTGTTAGTTTGAAACATCACTCGTTTATTCTCTTACAGTTCTAGAAGCCCTAAAACCAAAATCCGTTTGGGCTACATAAAGTTAAAGGGTCACAGGGCTGTGTCCCTCTGGAAATTCTATGTGGTTCCAGTTGCGGTGGCATTTCTTGGCTCATGGTTCCATGGTCCCTTCCTTCCTCTTTTTTGTTTTTGTTTTTTTTTTTTTTTGAGATGGGATCTTGCTCTGTTGCCCAGGCTGGAGTGTAGTGGTGGGATCATAGCTGACAGCAGCCTTGAGTTTTTGGGCTCAAGGGATCCTCCTGCCTCAGCCTCTCAAGTAGCTGGAGCTGGGACTGCAAGTGCGTGCCACCACATCCAGCTCCTCCCTCTTCAAAGCCAGCAGTATAGCATCTTCAAACCCCTCTCTGTTTCTATCATTATCACATCTCTCTCTTTCTCTTCTGTGTCAAATCTCCCTTTGCCTACCCCTTAGAAGAAACCTTTGATTGCATTTTGGGCCCATCTGGATAATCCAGGATGATCTCCTTGTCACAAGAGCTGTAATTTAATCACATCTCAAAAGACCCCTTTTCCATATAAGGTAATATTCACAGGCTGCAGGGATTAGGATGTAGATATCTTTGAGGGTCATTACTCAACCTAGCACGGAAAGAGTTCCATTTTTTTTCTAAAAACAGGTTAAAAGCTATTATGCTAAATAATAACAGAAACACTTATATACTACATTCTATATGCTAGACATTAAGTATATTTGTGTGTGTTTGTGTGTGTGTATGCATGTGTGTGTGTGCTCGTGTGAATCATTTGTTTCTTATTCTAAGGATTTGTTTTTTTTTTTTTTTTTTTTGACAGGGTCTCTCTCTTCACCCAGTCTGGAGTACAGTGGCATAACCTTGACTCACTGCAACTTCTGCCTCCCAGGTTCAAGCAATTCTTGTGTCTCAGCCTCCCTAGTAGCTAGGACTGCAGGCATGCACCACCACACCCCGCTAATTTTTGTATTTTTAGTAGAGACGGGGTTTCACCATGTTGGTCAGGATGATCTCGAACTCCTGACCTCAGGTGATCTGCCCGCCTCAGCCTCCCAAAGTGCTGGGATTACAGGCATGTGCCACTACACCCAGCCAGGATTTGTTTTCTGAGACAGAGTCCTGCTGTGTTGTCCAGGCTGGAGTGCAGTGACATGATCTCAGCTCATAATTTAGTTATTTTAGTAATAGCAATGAAGAGTTATTATAAAAGCAATTGAGAGGGAAAAAGGAAGGGTTTCCATTTGTGTTTCCAATAGGAGTACAGCCACTTAAATTTGAACTGCAAGGTATACTTTTTTAAAAGTATAATTATTGAAAAGTTATAATCCAAGAAAATATTGTTGATGCATCAATTTAATAATTTCTGAATCAACCAGATCGCCAATAATAAACTAAATAGGTAACAATGAAGCTAAACTAATGGGAATTGATAGCTAAAAGAACAAAGAGAGTCACAATAAAAATATAACTATCTCAGGACAACATTAATGACAAGAAGTGCTTCCTGAAAACTTCAGGAATTCCAACCCACATGTGAGTGGGTGCATGGGCAATAGGAACTTTGATATGTTAGCAAGCATTGCCTAGCAGCCAGTCGTCTGAGTAGAATACTGAATTAGAGTCTTTAATAAACTCTAGATATGCTAATTTTTCAGTACAACATCAATTTTTTTGTTTTTGTTTTTGTTTCTTTTTGTTGTTAGAGACAGAGTCTTGATCTGTCATCCAGGCTAGAGTGAAGTGGCATGATCTTGGCTCACTGCAACCTCTGCCTCCTGAGTTCAAGCAATTCTCCTGCCTCAGCCTCCCAAGTAGCTGGGATTACAGGCACCCACTACCATGCCCAGCTAATTTTTTAATTTTTTAGTAGAGATGGGATTTCACCATGTTGGCCAGGGTGGTCTCAAACTCCTGACCTCATGATCCGCCCGCCTCTGCCTCCCAAAGTGCTAGGATTATAGGCATGAGCCACTATGCGTGACCAACAAACATCAAATTTTGTTAATTCTTAGAAACTTCCTATAACTATGAAGTCTTTTCTCTTCTTCTTTTTTTTTTTTTTTTTTCGAGACGAAATCATGCTCTGTTGCCCAGACTGGAGTGCAGTGGTGTGATCTCGGTTCACTGCAGCCGCTGCCTCCCCGGTTCAAGTGATTCTCCTGCTTCAGTCTCCTGAGTAGCTGGGATTACAGGTGCATGCTATCATGTCTGGCTAATTTTTGTATTTTTAGTAGAGATGGGGTTTCATCATGTTGGCCAGGCTGGTCTTTAACTCCTGACCTCAACTGATCCACCTGACTCAGCTTCCCAAAGTGCTAGGATTACAGGTGTGAGCCACCGGCACCCACCTGTATTAAGTCTTGATAATAATGATGAAAACTCACATTTTGAGCCCTTAGTATGTGACAAGCACTGTGCTAAACACTTCAGTACATTAATTTCTTAATCCTCGTACTAATAGAAATTATGTATCTGAAGTACAGAGAAATTAAGTAACTTGCTCCAAGTTGCACAGATAAAAAATAGTGGAGCTGGGAGAGGAACCCAGGCAGCCCCTAAAGAATAAATATGGAAGGCTATGGGATAGTTTGAGCCCGCCTTCAAGAATCATTGTTTTAGATATTTACACCACTGCTTTTTTCCAGAGTTGTTGTATAAAACTATAAGCACTTTTTATAACTTTACTGAAGCTACAGTGGACTTGGATTGTAGTCACTGATTCCTGCATTAAATTGTCAGCTCCAGGAGGTCAGAGAACCCATCTTGTTCTTTTGTTCTCCAAGGCCCTAGAAAAATGTCTAGCACAGAGTATTGGATCAACAGATGTATATACTCTTTATTTAATAGTTTCACATAATAATGCTGACCAACATATTTTACTTCTCTGCTGATCTCAACATTTATTATTTCAGTAAACATGTATCTAGCACAAGCCATGTGCCTACTTCAGACATGGGGATAGAGCAGTGATAAACTTACACATGGTCCTACCCTTAGGGAGTCTGTAGTCTAATGGGGGAAGCAGACACTAAGGGAGCCATTAAGATGATGAGATGGTAAGAGAAGTATGGATGCCATCCCAGCACACTGTAAAGGGGCTGACAATAAATAACGGCCAGGGAAGGACTTGTGAGGAAGTGTTGAAGGTTGAAAGCTGAAAGATGAGTGGTAAATAGGTCAGACGAAAGGAAAAGGGGATATGGAGATGGTGGAGAGAATATCTTCAACCTTTCAACAGTGCGTTGAAAGGTGCAGGGATGGCCAGGTGCGATGGCCTCACACCTGTAATCCTAGCAGTCTGGGAGGCCAAGGTGTGAGGATCGCTTGAGTACAGGAGTTCAAGCCCAGCCTGGTCAACATGGTGAGACCCCGTCCGTATTAAAAAAAAATTAAGAAAGGTGCAGGGGTGAGAAGCACAAAGCATTTGTGGACCTACACGAACTTTATTGAGTCCTTGAGCCTAGTGGACATAAGGGAGAAAGGCCAGCCATTAGGCTAGAGAATTAGTCATGGCCAACTCTGGGAGGGTCTTGGTAGGAGTATGGAATTTATTGCAAGGTACTGGGAAATCACTGTAGAATTTCAAACATAATGTTTTGCTAGAATTTACGTCCAGAATGATTTCACTTGTGGGCAGTGCAGAGAATGGATTCACTTGTGACAGTGCTGAGTAGGAAGTAAAACAGAAGGTAGGGAAACCAGTTAAAAGGTTATTCCAATGGTCTTAGTGATAGAGGATAGCAATGACCAGGAGGGAGAGAAGCTTGAGAAACAAACACCTAGCCAATGACGCAGAGCAACCAAGTTTCTAATGAAAGTGTTAGTCAGACTAGAATTTTCTCCAACTGTATCATTAACCTCATCACTTGCCATCCAAAGAGTGTATGCTCTAGTTATTGTTCTGATTCTAAATTCTGTCCCAAAGGTCAAGAGTGCAGTACCATCTTCACAGTGACGATGCATTGGGCAGCAGTGTTTAATGGTCAACTATGGTCAGGAGGGAGGGGGTTGAGGGACCAGAGGATGAATATTGTAGTTTCAACCAGAGAGAGCTATACATCAAAATTATCTGTAGAGCCTTTAAAAAATAACTATACTAGGTCCCCATCCTAGATCTGTGGATTTACAGTCTCCAGAAGTGGGACTGAGGAGTGTGCACTTTATAAAGCTCCATAGAAGATTTTGATACTCTATGATTTAGAACTTTGTGTGTGGGGCATGAAATACTGGGAGCCTGAGTAGGGCTTTTCAGAGAATACAAATGTGGAAATTAATAAGGAGGTATAATTTTCAGGACTTGGCAACCGGCTGGATGTGACCCAGATGGCAAAGAGAGGTTCTACAGATAGAGGTATCTTTGATCGTCCACTAGGCCGTTTACAACCTAGGCAGAACTTTTGTGAAAACTGGATAAAGTCACCTCCCTGGGCATAGGGCTTGGCAAGCTGAGCCAGGTGCTTCCATCAGGCCATCAGTTCTATATGGCAGTCCTGGTTTCCCACCTGGAAATGGGAGGTCCAGGCAGCATAGGTGAGCAGGTTAGCAAAGACACTGGTAGGTTACGTTTGGGTCGAAGTGTGTTTGGTAAGCAGGAAAATATTTATCTATCCTCAGGTGTTAGAGCAAGTAAGTGGAAATCCTGTTTGTTGAAGACCAAGGATTGAGCTGAGAGATACTGGCATAGTGGCAGAGCTGAAGGTCTGCATTGTTTGATACAGTCAAAGGGAAGACTGCAGATAGAAAACAGAGTTCTCTGTTACTCAAGTGTAACTGCTGACAGTTAAATGTACTGGGAAGAAACAATTACTTAGAAAGTAACCAATCATACAACAAAATTCCCTCCATAAAACTTAAATGTTATTTTCCTGAAACTTAGCCTAAAAAGTAGTAGGAAATTCCATGGTGGGGTAACAGGCTTTATGGGAAAAGTAGGACAGAAGAACCAACCTTGGCAGAACTTATGAATATTGTCACATTTTCTAAACTCAAACAGTGGAGAGCATAATAACTAAATAGACTGTTAGTAACATTAAACACAGCTTAAGTTAAAGGGTGCTGGACAGTTAATCACCACGTACCACCTCCTGGTTGTTAGACCCTTCAGAATTTCTTCCCCCATTTAATCGAGGTGGTTGCAAGTTCATTTCACGTTATTGCAGATAATGCTTACTTGCATTTTAAGATATGTTTACTTTATTCCTGTTCTACTCATGTATCCAGTCTTTTCTGATTTGGAGTTGTTTTCTCCTGCTTCCTAGAGTAACTTGGATACTTGGAAAGGAACATCTGCATAACTGAGAAGGTTTTTTCTTAAACTCATTTATTTACGCAGAGGGTCATGAAAACTTCACCAAAAGAAAACAGAGCATTGCAACCTGTTAGTTCCTCTTAGAGGTTTCAGTTCTCTTCTCCCAGAAGATAACAGCTAGTAATATAAACAACATTCTTTCAACATTTCCATCTGCTGAGTGTTGGGCTCAGAGTTTTACATATGTTGTGCTATTTACCCTTACAATAACATTGTAAAGCAGGTGATATTATCATCTCCATTTCAGAGATAGGGAAGTTGGCTCTTAGCCTAACAAATTTGGTCAAGGTCAAAGCAGTATCATTAGTCAGTGGTAGACATAAATTTGAACACAGGGTAGGCTAACCCTGAAGCCCTCAATGTTCTCTTTTAGAATTATGGTAAAAGACACATAACATATGTTAAATCAAGTTTAGACTAAAGCTGCCTCCTTACATATTTTAAGTTCAGCCTAAAGGTTTTGCTATACATTGTGAACTATAACAACTGGAAGTGTAAACAGGCCATAGCCTACAGTTGTGCCAAATCACCACGTTTTGGCAAATGAAATGTAGCTAACTGTTCGAACGGTGTTCAAATAAGGCAAATGCAGACCGGTAACTAATCCAGCTGTTTCTGAACCTCACTTTCCTTATGCTGTCCGTGAATCTTCCACAAGGCGGCTGCACTGGAGTCTCTGAGCCTACTGTGGCTCAGAAGGCTGCCTGATTTGCCATTAGTTCATTGCTCAATTAAACTTCTTTAAATTTAATTCAGCTGAAGTTTTTGTCTTATCTCATAGATTTACCATCTTAACCTTTTTTTTTTTTTTTTTTTGAGATGAATCCTTGCTCTGTCGCCCAGGCTGGAGTGCAGTGGCACGATCTCGGCTAACTGCAAGCTCTGCCTCTTGGGTTCATGCCATTCTCCTGCCTCAGCCTCCCGAGTAGCTGGGACTACAGGTGCCCGCCACCACCCCTGGCTAACTTTTTGTATTTTTTTTTTTTTTTTAGTAGAGACGGGGTTTCACCGTGTTAGCCAGGATAGTCTCGATCTCCTAACCTTGTGATCCTCTCACCTCGGCCTCTCAAAGGGCTAGGATTACAGGCGTGAGCCACCGCACCCTGGCCCAGTCTTAACCCTTTTTAAGCATACAGGTCAGTGGCATTAAGTACCTTGACATTGTTTTGCAACTATCACAACCATTCTTCTGCAGAAGTTTTTAATCATCCCGAACTAAAACTCTGTACTCATTAAACAACTCCAAATTCCCACCTCTTCCAGTCCCTGTTAACCACCTTCTACCTTCTGTCTCCATAGATTTGACTATTCTAGGTGCCTCATGTAAGTAGAATCATAAAATAGTTGTCCTGTGGTGTCTGGTTCATTTCACTTAGGTTCACTTATGTTTTCGCATTTATAAGGATTTCCTTCCTTTTTAAGGTTGAATACTATTCCATTGTATGTCTATTCTACATCATATTTTGTTTTGCCATTCGTCTGTCCATTGGGTTGTTTCCACTGTTTGGCTATTGTGAATGATGCTGCTATGAAGATGGGTGTACAGGCCAGGCGTGGTGGCTCATGCTTGCAATCCCAGCACTTTGGGAGGCCGAGGCGGGCTGATCACTTGAAGTCAGGAGTTTGAAACCAACCTGACCAAAATGACAAAAACCCTGTGTCTATTAAAAATACAAAAATTAGCTGGGTATGGTGGTACACGCTTGTAATCCCAGCTACCTAGGAGGCTGAGGCAGGAGAATTGCTTGAACCCAAGAGGTGGAGGTTGCAGTGAGCCGAGGTCACACCATTGCACTTGAGCCTGGTCAACAGGGCAAGACTCTGTCTCAAAAAAAAAAAAAAGAAGTGTACAAATATCAGTTCGAGTGCCTGCTTTCAATTTAAGAACTTAAATGTTAAGCACTGCTCCACAAAGCAGCAAGATCCAGCAAGGTCACAGCTCTGAGATAGAGGTTGACCAGCCTGCAACTTCCTTTATGTAATCCAGTACAAACATAGCCTCATGGGGGAGGGAAAAAAGGAATACAGGAACTTCATCCTCCTCCCCACAACTTTCTAGTTGAAAAACAGATTCTACTATTGTCAACCTGATCGTACTTGGAATCAGTTGCAGAAGTCCTGAAACGTAAGCCACACTTCTATTGCTTCTCCTTCAGAGTTAAAAACAAAAAATACACATTTTTCAACAGTGTAGAAAATACCTATTTTTAAAAAATGCTCTTCGATATAACATGACAATCTCTCCCTCTCTCTTCTCTCTCTCTCTGTCTCTCAGGGCCTTGTTCTGTTGCCCAGGCTGGGGTGCAGTGGTGCGATTTTGGCTCGCTGTATTCTCTGCCTCCTGGGCTCAAGCAGTCATCCCACCTCAGCCTCTCAAGTAGCTGGGACTACAGTTATGCACCACTACACCTGGCAAATTTTTGTACTTTTTGTAGAGACAGGGTTTGGCTATGTTGCCCAGCCTGGTCTTGAACAGCAATCCACCTGCCTCAGCCTCCCAAAGTGCTGGAATTGCAGGCATGAGCCACTGAACCTGGCTGACAATGCCACTTCAACTACACCATCGTACCTGCCTGGTCTCCCTGCCCATCTATATTAGCTATTGTTCATACTGATAATGCATAGATTTATATCACTTGAAAGATACATTTCAGCCTCTTTAGTCATTTTCCATTTTGATGGATCAGGTGTGGTTTATTTCTTGGTAATTAATTAGGAAAATGTAAAGACAAAACTCTCCCTTCTGATTTTTTTTTTTTTTTTTTTAGTGATTTTTCATGCTAAACGTCTTTCACAGCCCTTGTCAGTTCTCTCAATATCTCTCTCTCTCTCTCTCTCTCTCTCTCCCTCTCTCTCCCCTCTCCCCGCTTCCTCTCTTTTCCTCTCTCCCTCTCTCCTTCCCTCCCATTCAATAGAATGTGGATGAGGCACACTCACATGATGAAGGGTAACCTGCTTTATTCAAAGTCCACAGACTTAAATCTTAATCTCATCCCAAAAAGCGTACCTTTATAGAAACATCTAGAAAAATATTTGAGCAAATATCCGGGCATTGTGTCCCAGTCAAGCTGACACATAGAATTAACCCTCACAGTGGGGGAAAGGCAAGAGAAGTACATTTTATTTTAAACAGGGGAGCTTTGCCACCTGTTAGACTAACAAACAGAGGTTTTAGTGGCTGAGCCGTTTAGAAATATCTTATGGTTAGACTAGAAAACCAAATAAACTAAGCTTTCTACATGAGAAAGGTCAAAAAGCAGAGGCGCCACGCAGGTCCTGGCTGTGGATTTTCACAGGGTGGTGAGCAGATGGGAGCCTCCTGGTGAGAGCAGAAGGCACCTCTCCCTGGAGGCCGAGGCTCCTGAAGCCAGCTGCTGAGGGAGATTAAGAGCCTCCCTACATGGGACAGTTTCCAGCTCTCACACCCAGCTGGTGGGCTCCTCTTTGCACTGGCTGCCACCGCCAGCAGGTTCCTGTGCTGCCTCCCCAGGGAATTCAACCAGAGAAGCAGGCTTGGGGCAGACAGTGGGCCCACACCCCCTGGAGCTCCAGCAACGCCCCGTTTCACTTGGCAGAGACCATGCATCCTGGGCTCTCCTCCTCCACTCCCTGCAGATGCACTTTTTATTTTTCTTATCCTGGAGAATACCTCTACAGTTCTTCAAGGCTCTGCTCAACTGCCATCTCCACAGCAAGGTTGGTGCTGAATCCTCTGGCTGACATTTATTTCTCCTCCATGACATTGTTTCAGCAATTACTCTGAGCTCTGAACTTACACCCTCTTGAACAGATGTCATCTACCTAGCTGCGGGACTGTCTTAGTCAACTTGGGCTGCCATACCGAAGTCCCACAGACTGGGTGGCTTCAACAACAGACATTGATTTCCTCACAGTTCTGGAGGCTAGAAGGCCAAGATCAAGGTGTGAGTAGAGCTGTTTTTTTCCAAAACCCCTCTCTTTGCTGTGTAGATCTCTTCTTCCTGTGTCTTCACATGGTCTTTCCTCTGCACATGCAAATTTGGTGTCCAAATTTCCCCTCTTTATAACGACACCAGTCATATTGAATTTAGGCCAACCCCAATGACCTTGTCTTAACCTACTTACCTGTAATCCCTTATCTCCCAAGTCACCTATCTCCCAAGTAAGGTCACCTTCTGAGGTACTGAGAGGGGGACATAACTCAGAATTTTTTTGGTGGGTGGGTAGGGCATAACTCTGCCCTTAACAGTGACCTTGGGTGAGTTGCTTCACCACTCAGTTTCCTCACCTGCAAAAGGGGGATACAAATAATGACTATCCCATAGTGTTTTTATAAAGATGAAATCACTTAATGTATGTAAACCAATTAGTGTAGAGTCTGATAGGTATCAGTCATCCAATAAACAGAAGTTACTTTAGTAATACTTAAAATGATTCTTTATTAAATAAAAAGGATTATTAGTTACTTTGAAACATTTTAAAAGAATGCAGTGTATGGGGCCCTAACAAAGAAGGAAATCCTGTCATCTGTGACAGCGTGGATGAACCTGGAGAACATTATGTCCAGCAAAATAAACCAGGCACAGAAAGACAAATGCCGCGTGATCTCACACATACGTGGAATTTATAAAAGCTGAATTCATAGAAGTAGAGCTCTCTGTGGGGGGTGGCGAGTCAGCAGATGTTTGTTAAAGGATAAAAAAAATTTAGATAAGAGGGACAAGTCCCAGAGATCTATTGTACAGCATGGTGACTAGTTAATAATCTATTTTGAAAATCACCAAGATAATAGATTAAAAAATATATATATAGAAGGTGTGTCACCATGTTGCCCAGGCCAGTCTCAAGCTCCTGAGTTCAAGTGATCTGCCCCCTTGGCCTCCCAAAGTGCTGGGATTATAGGCATAAGCCACCACGCCTGGCCTAGAGAATAGATTTTTAAGTGCTTTCACCACAAAAAATAAGTATGTGAGGTAATGCACATTAATTAGCTCAACTTAGCCATTCACTATGTATACATATTTCAAAACATCATGTTGTACACAATAAATATATACCATTTTATTTGTCAGTTAAAAGTTAAAAAAGATTTAACACAAATTTGTTCTTACTAAAATAAGAATGATTAATAATAAGAGCAGTATGTTACAACTGTGGACTTTAGAGTCATGCAGACATGAACTCCAGCCTCCAGCACCTGCTAGCTTTTGGTCAGGGCAAATTACTTAATCTGTTTGTCTGTATCTCAGTTTTTTGATCTGTAAATGGGAATATAAAATAACTGCCCCACAGAATAGTGTAAAGATCTCTTGAGCTAATGTATAGAAAGCATGTTAATCATTCAATAAATAGTAGCTCTACCAGTTAGATTTAAAGTTAATATGTGTGTCCACAGTACCGTGCTTAAAGAAGGAAGAGGTTTATTTTTCCCTCATGTAATAGTCCATGGCGAGTGATCTGGGCTAAGAAGGCAGCTCTGCATTACCAGATAAGTTGCATCCCAAGTCCCTTCCCCCTGTTGCTCTGCCATCCTAGGGTGTTATCCCCATCCACGAAGTTGAAGGGGGATTGTTGCAAGGTTTATGTTCCAGCCAGTGGGAAGGGGAAAGAGGAAATCTAGGATTAAGTGACTTTAAACAAGTTACAGAGAAGAAGTCATCTTTGGTAAGAACTTAACCACATGGCCATAACTAACTCCAGAAAAGCTGGGAGATAGCCTCTAGCTTGACAGCCTGTGCAGGGCCAGAATTATACCGTGACTATGAAGAGAGAATGGATCTGGGGTGGTGGGTGAGGGCAATTAGTAGCCTGCCGCAGCAGCTTTGATAATATCATTGTGTGGCTTAAAAACACAACTGGCGTGCCTTCCAATGTCTTACCACTATGACTATACTGTATAGCTCCTGAAGGGAGAGGTGTCTCATTATCACTTCAGCCCTGTCTTTACATCCAAAGAGCTAAGCCATAAAGGCATTTTTGCCAGTAGCTTTAATAAATACTTGAACTTAGTTGTATGTATCAAGCAACATAGCATTAATATGGTTATACTTCAAAACCAGGTCTCCTTTAATTTTTTAAAAATATATCTTCCAACTCTGTTGCCTATACAGTAAATAACATTTTTCTAGTTTGCTTCCATTAAACACTCTTAGAAATATTCCTAAAAAAAAAATCAATCTGATTAGTAGGGAAAAATTAAGGCCTGAGAAACACTTTGGAAAATATGTGATGTGAAAACTATAAACCTTTGGTTGAGAACAAGTAAGCATTAAAACTGATATTTTATATAACATTATTTTTTAAATGGTTTAGCAATACAGTTTTGTAAGTATCCCACCCTGTCCCTAACACAATTACTGGTGCTCACACCAGCTTGAGTTTTTGTTTTTATCTGTCTCCAGCCATCCTTTCTCAATTTCTTTTTTCCTTTTTTTTTTGAGACTGAGTTTCGCTCTTGTTGCCCAGGCTGGAGTGCAATGGCGCAATCTTGGCTCACCACAACCTCCGCCTCCCGGGTTCAAGTGATTCTCCCACCTCAGCCTCCCGAGTAGCTGGGATTATAGGCATGCACCACCAAGCCCAGTTAATTTTGTATTTTTAGTAGAGATGGGGTTTCTCCATGTTGGTCAGGCTGGTCTCAAACTCCCAACCTCAGGTGACCCGCCTGCCTTGGCCTCCTAAAGTGCTGGGATTACAGGCGTGAGCCACTGCGCCCAGCCTTTCAATTTCTTTAACTATTGTTTTTCTGTACATCTTCCCACCAACATTTTTCAGTAACTGCAAGATTTTACTGCTCATCTTCTTTTCTTATTCCACTTTCCCCAGGTGAGCTCATTCATTTTCACACACATTTTTTCTACCCAGATTCATATTTTGTATTGAATTCCAGCCAAAAATTTCCAGTTTCCCATCAGACATCTCCGCCAGAATGTCCTACAGCTAGCTCCAATGCACTGTGCCTAAAACTGAGGTTGTTATCTGACCTGCCAGTCGGCTCCTTCTTCTGTATTCTCCCAGTGAAGAACATTGTCATCTACACTATAAGCTAGAAAGTTTGCACTCTGTTGTTTCTCCTCCTTTTCACCCTCCTCTGCACAATCTAAATGTTCAACAATCAATGCCTATCATTTCTTTTTTTTCTGAGATGGAGTCTCACTTTGTTGCCAGGCTAGAGTGCAATGACGCAATCTCGGCTCACTGCAACCTCTGCCTCTCAGGTTCAAGTAATTCTCCTGACTCAGCCTCCTAAGTAGCTGGGTCTACAGGCACAGACCATGACACCAGCTAAATTTTGTATTTTTAGTAGAGACAGGGTTTCACCATGTTGGCCAGGATGGTCTCGATCTCCTGATCTTGTGATCCGCCTGCCTCGGCCTCCCAAAGTGCTGGGATTATAAGCGTGAGCCACTGCACCTGGCCTAATACCTATGATTTCTAACTTTGCAATGCCTTTGGGATCCATTCCCTTTTCTCTGTTTCTTCTGTCACTGCCACAGACTTAAAAAACAAATTATCTCTGGCAGTATCATGTTATTGGTTCTAATCTTCAGCCAGCAGCTTTCTAAAACACACATCTGAGCTTGTTACTTCCTTTTTTTTTAAAAAAATATATTTTATGGCTTTCCATGGCCATTAGGAGGCTGTAAATTCTTTTGCAAGAATAATCAATAATCATCACACTCTGGCTTGTTCTTTGCAATCTTCTCTTCCACTCTCAGCAATTATGTAACTCATAGTCTAATGCTTTGACTATTTGGCATTTCCCCAAAGTGCCTTATAAAGTCCTACCCCTGAATCCTTTTTCATGCTAGTTCCTCTACCTGAAATATGTAAGAAAATCCATAAGTGCAGTAAGGGGCAAGAAAGCAGGAGTGACTGCCATTGTCTAGCATCATTGGCAGGACATTTCTTTTGGAGAGATGGATCTGCAATGGGGAGTAATGTGGCACACATTGTGTCTTCATGGTGGGGAAAGATATAAATGACACTGAAAATCAGAAGAGGTTTGCAAATCCAAACAACATTTCAGACCGTTTAAATTTGGGCAGGCCAGGTGTGGTGGCTCACACCTGTAATTCCAGCACTTTGGGAGGCCGAGAAGGCAGATTGCTTGAGCCCAGGAGTTTGAGACCAGCCTGGGTAACAAAGCAAAACCCTGTCTCTACCAAAGTTACAAAACTTAGCCAGGTATGGTAGCTCACACCTCTAATTCCAGCTACTCGAGAGGGTGAGGTGGGAGGATCCCTTGAGCCTGGGAGGCAGAAGTTGCAAAACTGCACTCCAGAGTGAGACCTTGTCTCAGAAAAAGAATAATTAAAAACAGTAATTTTTGGCAAACTCTTTTATGTTGTAGAACCACAGATTCACCAACTGAAAACTGGGTCTGGAGAGCATCATTTCAGCTAACAGTAATAACATGCCTTTAGAAGAGATAGTGTGTTGGGCTCTCTGAAGGTTGATGCTAATTGGAAAACAACACAAAAGCAAACCAAATTAAATTCTAGTCTCTACCACTGAGGAGCTTCCTCTAAGAATTACCAAAATCAGCGTCTGAGGCAGGCTGGACTGGTGTGAGCATTCTGATGGCTGCAAGAGGCAGCGAGGTGTCAGATGAGAAAGTGGGAACCAAGTGAATCCTTCGCCCTGCTTCTTCCACTTGGTATGCCCCCCTTCTTCCTGACAGTAACTAGCTCTTCCAGAAGGCAGCAGAATCAGCACTTACCCAGGCTGCAAATGGCTCTCCCACAGAGTTTCCCTACTGGTGATGAACAGCCTGGGGAAGTGACGATGGAGCATGTGGCAGATATCCAGCAAACAATGAAGGCAGATAACATACGTGCAGTGTCCTTTAGACACAAGTGGAATCCATTCTGGATTACAGAATGGACTATAGGGATAGTGAAACGTTTCCCCACATGCGCTCTTCACCCTAACACTTCTCCCTTCTTCGCCTTTTGGTTATAATGAAGACTACGAAGAGAGAATGGATCTGGGGTGGTGGGTGAGGGCAATTAGTGGCCTGCTGCAGCAGCTTTGATAATATCATTGTGTGGCTTAAAAACACAACTGGCATGCCTTCCAATATGTTCTAAATTGTTTTCAGAAAAAGAACTTTCTCACATTATTCAGAGCATTATTCTCATGCTGGGGTATTTGATCAGCCTGGACACTTGGACTTGCAGAACTCCATAAATGCTTTTGATTACAGAGAGAGACAGAGAAAGAAAGAGAGAGAGAAAGAGAGAAAGAGAGAAAGAGAGAATTGGAATCAGCTGTGGCAAAGTGTGTTCAGGGAACCATTTTCAGAATACGAGAACATCATGCTTATGGGGATGGTTTAGGCTTCAGCACCAGGAGAAGAATATTTGGAAGAAAATCCTATAAATGATGGAAATCTTACACATATGGCAGGATTGTCTTAGTTTTCCTAGAGAGTATAGACTAGGGCTAGCACCCAGGCTAGCACTCTTTCTAAAACTGGCCACTGTCTCTGGTGATACTACCTCTGCCATAGACTACTGACAATGTACCACATGTAGAATGCTAGCTGATGAATGAGTGACTAAACACTTAGCAATTGCCGCTGTATTGAAACATGAAGTTTTTTTTTTGTTTGTTTGTTTGGCTTTTTTGTTTGTTTGTTTGAGACAGGGTCTCACTCTGTTGCCCAGAATGGAGAGCAGTGGTGAGATCATGGCTCACTTCAGCCTCAATCCCCTGGGCTCAGGTAATCCTCCCACCTCAGCCTCCTGAGTAACTGGGACTACTCGTGTGCCCCAACACCCAGCTATTTTTTGTATTTGTGTGTGTGTGCGTCTGTAGAGACAGGATTTTGCCATGTTGCCAGGCCAGTCTTGAACTCTGGGGCTCAAGTGACCTGCCCACCTCAGCCTCCCAAAGTGCTGGGGTTATAGGCATGAGCAACTGGACCTAGCTGAAGCACAAAACTTTATGAGAGTGAATTGATTATGGAGAAATGGTGGAAATGTGGCCGTGACACACCGGTCAGAAGATGTCAGAAAACAGTTGAAACAGAAGCCAGGAAATGAGAATTTTGATGACAGTATTGCATCTGTCTGAGAGTTTTTCTGCCAGTTCCATGGGCTTATGCCTCAGTCTAGGGTGGAAGGGATGAAGAACAGAAAGGCAAAGAGTGGTTCCCACACATGACTCACTGTTGGGCACTGGGAACCCAGGCAAGTCTCCCCTGCAATTGTGGTGACAGAATGGTAGCGGAAAGCACACTCTCCACTTCGGGATGGTTTTTTTAATTTTAATTTTTTTTAAATCAATATTCAATATAGTGGGAGGGCTGTTTTAAGGCAGATCTATGTTGGTTCAGAGTGACCTTGGTGGCCAATCCCAGTGGTAGAGAAGCAGCATCTCAATTTGACTTTGTCAGCAAAATTGTGAAAAAGAGCCAGAGCAGAAGAAAAGGAAAGACCATGTGTCCAGGTGTTGCACTAAATGTTTGTTTGGAGGTTCTCCCGCTATCCCAGGAAGGCTGGAGAAAGGGGAGCAGGAGGCCTCACCCAAGTGGGTGGAAATGAACCAGATAAGTGTGCTATATGAAATCACCAAAATGAACTGTCTCAAACACCTTTTGACTTACACCAAATCCTAAGTCATGACATCACTAAGAGGCTACTTGCTGTTCTTTTCCCAATTTAATTTAGAGGCTCGCGTATTTCATTTGACACAGTTCTATTAGGTATCAACAAAGATTCCACATGGTGCTGTAAATTTGCTCTTCCAAGAAAAGACTGCAAAGATGCGTCTTGATTTTTCATCTAAGTGTTCTTATGAAGAAAAAACTCTTAAAAGATGAACTTCATATTTTCTTGGATTATGACTGTTTTATTTTATTTTATTGTTTTTTGGCTTCTTTGGAAGGAAGTTTTCACACCTAGAGATGAGCTAGAGTTATTTTATCTGTGCGTCTGCTATCATCTAGACTTCTTCAGGGATCACTGTCAGCAATTACCAAGCATTCTCCTTTTGCTATTACTAATAATTGTACATTTTTGTAATGCTGTTAAGCTCACAGAGCACATTAACCTAACACCTTCATATATTTTCTTCTCACAAGAAGCTATGGGCTACATTTTACAGATAAGAAAACTAAAACTCGAATATCATCTTCAAGGAGTAGCTGCTAATGGGACAGATGCTGCCTAAAGCTGGGCCTCCTGGCTTTAAAGCTATATTCTCTCTGCTATGTAAAAGGACATTGTACTACTGATAAGTGTTAGTTATAAGTCATTTCTAAAATGCAATTCTATCCAGACCTTGTCAACCAAATCGATAAGCTGGAAAAAATGATAGGTTTTCCCTCTCTTTGACATAATTGAGAAAATTGACCAAAGTACAGTCTATGGGAAGAAGAAAATTTCTCAGAAATCTCAAGCTGTCATTTTTGTATGTTTCTTTGATAGAAGTTTGCCAATACAACGTTGGGCATGTGCAGTGTGGCTCTTTCTTTGTGCACTGATCTCTCATATAGAGCACACAACGTAGGGCTTGCTCCCTTTGACAATAAACTGCTGTCTTCTTTTGTCCCTGTCTTCCTCATTCAAAATCTGGGCAGGGTGCAGGAAAGCCCACAAGGAGACCACTGGGTCACCCCTTGCTAAAGCAACAACATGCCTAAAGCTGTTAGAACTACAAGCCATCCTCTTGTAAAACACCACAAGGCACAGTTAGCATGGCCCACCTTTCTCCTTTGATCATCCCTCAAAACTCTACATTTTCTGATTTCATTTTCCCTTTAGTGTTCAATTTTACCCGATGTCCATCATTTGAATATATTAGGGACTGCCGCATGATTTCATTTGCCCTGTTTAGGCAGAAAACACATACTGTTTCTCTTGTTGATTGACAGATTTGGCATGTTCTTCCTAGAATATATTGCTTTAAAAATCCACTTGAGTTCTATTTTGTCTTGAGGTAAAAAACTCATATGACTGACATGAGTAAAGTGTTTGAAACCCTGGCACCTGGTCACTGATTCCTTCTGCACTAAAGCAAGTTAACATGCTATTTTTGGAGGAATGACTGACTGTCAGTTCAGCAATGTGTTAGAACTTCTTTTGGGCCAACAGCAAGACACAGTGCCAAGCAGGAGAATTTCCTACCAATTAGGTGGTAACCAAGAATAATTCAAGACATCGGCTAAGTGAGGACAGGTGCAATCTTCCTGGACTCATGGTTTCAGTGCCAAATGCACCATTTCAGTTTCTAACATACTCAAGCACGGACAGTGCATGAAAAATGCACATTTATGTACTGCATGGAGCACCTTTAGTTTTTTTTTTTGGCTATTGTTGTCTTGGTTCCTCTAATTCGGTTCTGCTTTGTGCAGGGCATGCCTAACAGTGAGCTGGAGGTCTGGATCTTGCAGGGGTTTGTCCCATGGTTTGGGCCACATGGACAGGACTGAACTTGTCGTACTGGAACTGGTGTCCACTTGCTTAAGAGTGGCTAGTTCTTTCACTCAAAGCTTCTGCTCTGGAGAGCCATAATTCGATGTAGGAAATGGGGGTCCCATGAACTTTCTAATCACTTGTGTTATGATAAGAATGTCTTTACATTTGTATCTGATATCTGTGTTACAAAGTACTTTCGAGTTGCTAAATATTATGATTTCTATAAGAATCTTGTTGTCAGGAAGGATTATTATCCAGAGTCCACACATGGAGAAACTGAGAAACCTAGGGAACGAAATAAGGAGTAGGAACAAAGGTTACTTTTTTTGCTGTTTACTGAGCACCTACTATGTGCCAGTCATGGTAATTATTGCTGTATTCATATGATCACTGATTTGGGTATCAGACCTTAATCTCATTGCATTGACAAAGAATCTGATGCTAAGTTGCTCAGTTAGGTGATTGTTTTCCTCAAGGATACAGAGAAAGTTCCAGAGCTGGATATAAACTCAGGCTCCTCTGACTCCAAATCTCAGGGTCTTTCTACCATGTCACACTTAGGTAATTTACTCAAGGAAGCTGAGGTCTTCTGACTTTAGACCTAATTTGCTTTCCAGTGCATCAAGATATCTCTTTGTGGTATAATCTTCTTATAGCTATTTTAAAATGCATCTTTGGTTGATGTGCTCTCCTGTATTCTCTTTCTCACATACCTAGATTTCCCTAAGAATGTCCAATTGAAAACGATGTTTCCTAACATGGCTTTGTAGATTTTCAGGTTATAGCCAAATCATGATATTCTCAAAACAAAGGCAAGCTTAATTGCCTTTTTTTTTTTTTTTAATAAAAAAGGAACTACATACTGAGCAGCACTTTTTCAAAAGACGGGGGTGACATTATAGAATATTATTATCCTAGGCAAGGCTTGGGTTTGGAGCACTTGTACTTCTATTAGACAAGGATTATTCATTGAAAGTGACAGAAAATCAACTCAAAATATCTTCAGGAAAAAAGGCATTGACTAGTTCAGATTTGTGAAAGGTCTTGGGCAGACTACATGCTGGCCCTGTCTTTTTCCACTTCTTACCTCTGTTTTCCTCTGTGTTGTTTCCATTCTCAGAGAGGCCCTCTCTAAGGGACAATGTGTTAGTTTACTAGGGCTATTGTAATTAAGTACCATAGGCTGGTGGTTTAGGCAACAGAAATCTATTGTCTCCCAGTTCTGGAGGTTGGAGGTCCAAGATAAGACACAAACAGGGTTAGTTCCTTCTTATGGCTATGGGGCGGAGTCTTTTCCAGGCCTCTCTCCTTGGCTTTTAGACAACTGTCTTCTCCCTACATCTCTTCACATTGTCTTCCCTCTATGCCTCTGTCTCTCTAGGTCTGCGCCAAAGTTTCCCTGTTTTATAGAGACATCAATCCTATTGGATTAGGACCTACTATAATGATGTTACTTTTAATTGTAAAGACTGCATCACCAAATAAGATTATAGTCTGCAGTCCTGGGGGTTAGGACTCCAACATATGAATTTGTCGGGCAGGGGGACAATTCAGCTGATAACAAGTGGGAAGATTGCCACTCCAGAGTTACAAGGTCTGGGTAGTTCCCAATCCCAGAGAAAAGTGAGCCACCCTCAAAGCATAAAATCTCCTGGGGAGTCTGACTGTCTCTGGCTGGTCAGGTGTGCATAGCTTAGACCCAACCCACTGTGGACATGTGGATGTTTTCTGGAGTGGTTGGGAGCCACAGGTTTTTTGTTGTTGTTGTTGTTGTTTGTTTGGTGTTCTTTTTCAGTATAAGTGGGTGGAGCCAGCTCCTTTTCTCCAGTGACTTCCTCCTTAAGTCACTGTCCAATCAGCAATATAACCTACCAGAATTTTCAGTGTTCTAGGGCAGCTCTGCCAAAAAAGGAGAATGTTTCCTGACTCCCCAAAGGCTGGAGGTCACCTCCATCATAAAGGGTTTTATTTATTTGCTTGTTTGTTTTAATCAAGACAATACCAATAGCAAGAATTTCATTGTCTAGGGATGAGCCAGTGGACTTTATGGGGCTAATGGTGTTTCTTGGAAAACCAGAAGCCCACTCACTATGTTGTTTCTTAGATTCATTCATGTATAGTCAAGCTAGGCTAACTGCTCTAACAATCCCCAAATTTAGTGAATTCACACGATAAAGGTGTATTTTTTTGTTCATCTCATTGTCCAATTCAGGATAGGGGGTCTCTACCCTATTCAGTTGTTTGGGGACCCAGGCTTCTTCCACTTGGCTTCTTTGCCATGAGACTTGGGGTCGTCTACTGGGTCCTCTGCATCTGCCTGGCACATGGGGAGAGATGATGTTGGGGGTTGTGTGGGAGATTTTAGAGGACTACCCTGAAAATGGCACCCATCATTTCTGCACATGTTCTATGGGCCAGAACTCGGTCACATGGCCTCTTCTAGATAGAAGATGCCACAACCTACCCATCCATCCACTTATCCATCTATCAACCTACTTAGCACTTTTTCTTTTTTTTTTTACACCTGTTTTGTGTCAGGCACTTTGTCATCAGGAGCTCACAGTTTCTGGAAAACAGGCTGAAAAAATGACCTCTATAATAGGGTTGGTGTTACAGGGAAATGTAAATAGGGTACTAGGGAAATATTACAGAAGGAAAAACTCACTCTGCCTAGGGGTTGGGAAAGCCTTTCAGGGGTGAGGCTTAAACTGGACTTTGAGGAAGAAGTAGGATAGTGCAAGGGCATTCCATAGAAGGAACAGCATGGAGGAAGTCATGGAGTCATGGAAAAGCATGATGTGTTTGAGAAATAGTCAGTAGTCCAGTGCAGCTGGAGGATAGAAAGTGTTGAGAAACTACTCCCTCCCTAGGACTTTGGAGTGGCCTAAGAGGACAACTCCAGTCTTACTGCCACTGGATTTGAATCTACAGTTCATTAGGTTATTATCTACAGTTTCCTGTTTGTTTCACGTAGTTTTTGATCCTCATATGCAATAAACACCTGTCATGGGCCTGAGAATTCTCTAGTTCTAGGGAGAAGCTGAGAATGAAAAGTGGAACAGAGAAAAGGGAGGAGCCCATGTTTCAGTCTAATTCCCCTTGAAGTCTAAGTTTGAACGTCATAGGTTTACCTTGAAATTTTATTGTGCAAAAGTAACTTAATGAACACAGTTGCTTTAACAGAATCTGAAGTAAATCAATATCTTCACCTCCCTCTGAAATAAATCAACAGCTGCTGAATATTTTAACATTGACCGCTCCTCTCCCAATTTACATAATTTTGTTATTTTTTTATAAGTAAATTTAATGAGGGTCTGTTGGTAGTAAACTTTCTCAGTATCTATCTGTCTGCCTGTCTGTCTATCTGTCTGTCTGTCTATCTATCTGTCTGTCTGTCTGGAAAATGTCTTTATTTAGGCAACAGACTGGGGACCAGGGAGGATGATTAAACATAGGCTCTGCCTCTTTGGACTATAGCCTGGTGACGTTATTTTCCATTTAGTCTCTCAATACTTCTATATTCTCTTTCAGTGACCATTTATATGAGGCTCTTACAAGTGCTTTATATTCCCCCATGCCAAACTTGCTTTTGATCTAACATTTAAATTAGGAATCTTTTGGAAAATCCTCAGAGAAGTGTCCCTTTACCTAAAGGATACATCCATGAAGCAGGATTGTGGAAGCTGATTTACAAATGGTGAAGCCAATGGAAAAACTGGTTTCTATAAGCCATAATGTAGATTTTACTACTGGCCTATCATTTTTTAAAAATAAACCTTTAATTGTGGAATATTTTTAGATTTACATTAAAGTTGCAAAAATACAAAGAGTTCACATGTGACTCTTACCAGATTCAGTTTCCCCTAATGTTTTCATTTTGTATTACTGATGTGCACTTATCACAACTGAAAGTATACATTAATATGTCACTATTAACTAAACTGCAGACTTTATTTAGATTTCACCAGTTTTTTTCCATGAATGCCCCTTTTCTGTTATAGGATCCCACTGAGGATATTATTACATTGCATTTAGTCATCATATCTCCATAGTCTCCACTGGTCTGTGACAGTTTCTCAAAGACTGATCTTGACAGTTTTGAATAGTGCTAGTCAGGTATTTTGTAGAATGTTCCCCAATTTGTCCACTAGACAAATTGTCCAACAAACGGTTAGAATGGGATTATAAACTTATGGTGAAGACTACCACAGAGAATAATTACTTGTCTTATCACATAGTATCAGGGGATGCTTTGGTCCATCATGTTAAAGACTCGATCTCTTTGTTGTTTTTTCTCTTGAATATCATGACAGATTAAGAATTGATTTCTTTTCTTAGAATCTTGAAAGGCCTTTAGGTTATTTCTTTCTTCATATAAGATATCCTATGCAGATCTCTTCTGATTTGGCTGCTTACAATCTGCCAATAAGCATTCTCTAACCTCTCCCACATTGCAAACAATTTGTCTTTTAATTCTGCCTGTTCCTCAAGCTGCTTATCTTCCTCTCCATCCTTCCCTTTCTACCTCTCTCTCTCTCTCACCACCACCTCTTTATCCCATTTCAGACCATCAGTTCACATCCGAACTTACTTGAGCTTTGGCTGGAGACTCTTTCTAGCTTCTAATGTGTGTCCAAAGATCTGTGGTAATCATTGTGATAGTTAATTTTATGGGTCAACTTGACTGGACTGAGGGATGTCCAGATAGCTGGTAAACATCATTTCTAGGTGTGTGTATGAGGATGTTTTGGAGGAGATTGACATTTGAATTAATGGACTGAGTAAAGAAGGTTGCTGTAACTCACCTAGGTGGGCATCATCCAATCCTTTGAGTCCTGAATAGGACAAAAAAGGTAGAGGCCGGGCAAAACCTCTCTATTCTTAAGTCTGGGCATCCATTTCCTCCTGTCCTCAGACATCAAAGTTCCTGGTTCTCAGGCCTTTGGACCCTTTGGGACCAATGGGACCTACACCATCAGTTCTGCTGGTTCTCAAATCCTTGGACTCGGACTGATAAACACTACCAGCTTCTCTGGATCTCTAGCATGCAAATGGTGTATTGTAGGACTTCTCATCCTCCTTAGAGCCAGTTCTCATTATAAATCTCCTCTTATAGATCTATATATATGCTACTGGCTCTGTTTCTCTGGAGTGCCCTGACAATCATCACGCCTTATGGTTGTTAAAGCGAACTAAATATGGCCTGAGAAGGACTCCATGCTTCTATATTTGAAATATTGTGGATGAACTGTAACCTAGCTTAATAGGTAGACAAGATTGAAAACCTAACTTAGGGGTTTGCGCCTGTAACAATAGCTGAGTCTTGGCCTATCCCACTGGCCATACTTCAACCACTCATACACTGCTGGGTGTTCAAACTGTGTTCAAATAAGGCAAATGCCGAGCTGTAACAATCTAGCCATTCTGTACCTCACTTCCAATTTCTTTCATCATTTCCCTTATTTTGTCCATAAATCTTCTTCCACCACATGGCTGTGCTGGAGTCTCTATGAATCTGCTGTGATTCTGGGGGCTGCCTGGTTCGCAAATCATTTGTTGCTCAATTAAACTCCTTTAAATTTAATTCAGCTGAAGATTTTCTTTTATCATGGTGGAGGAAGAGAAATCAGGAAAGGAGGTTGAGAGTCGAAAAGACTCATTCTTCTAGAATCTCATTTGGGGTACTTTTTGTAACTCTTGGAAGAGTTCGTCATCCCCACCTTTGAGTTAGCACACACCTTGTACATACTTCTATTATGCCATTTAATACATTGTACTGCAAGGCCTGTTTCTTGTTTATTTAATGTACCTATGCTCTATTATTTTGGGTTTCCTGAGGGCAGTTACTATGACTTACTTAGGTTTCCTTAGTATCCACTACAGGTACATATTTGACACAAATTTTTCATTGAATGATTAGATCAATTAATATTTAATGTTGGGTAAGTAAAATACTACCATCCTTACACAAGTGTATTGTTAAGATCAAATGAGACAATTGTGTCAGAAGCACTCAGTGATTTTTAAAGAGTTCTGTAAACTTGAGTCATTGTAACTCCTAGTCACTTATTTCTTAATCCTGTGAATCTTCTCCATCCCAAATACTTTGTTTTTATTGCACATATGTACTCTTTATATACCTTGTTTTGAGGGCAGATCATGCGTATTATTAGTTATTTATTGCTGTATAATAAATTATCCCAAAACTTAGTGACTTAAAAAACCACAAACATGTAATCTGTCAGTTTTTGAGGGGTCAAGAATTCAGGCACAGCTTAGCCAGGTCTTTGGCTCCCAGGGCTCCCAGAGGCTGCAATCCTCTCCAGACTTGGGTCAGGGAGGATCTGCTTCCAAGCACTCACCTGGTTGTTGGCAGCCATAGGCCCTCAAAGGTACTCGGCCAGAGACATAAGTTCCTTGCCATGAGGACCTCTTCATAGGACCACTCACAGTATTCCAGAGCAAGAATTGGGAGGTGGGGGTGGGGGGAGAGACAGAGAGAGAGAGAGAGATTGAGATTACAGTCTTTTTGTAATCTAATCTTGGAAGTGGCATCTCATCACTTTTGCCATATCCTATTTGTTAGAGAGGAGTCACTAGATTCAGCCCACAGTCAAAGAGAAAAACAGCTTGCATAAGGACATGAATAACAAGAAGCAGGGATCATAGGACCATCGAAACAGGCTGCCTACCACCGCATGTTGCTAACTTTGATGCCCTGTAGTACTTAGTCCTGGCTGACATAAAGCAGTTGCTCCAGAGGTGGCAGTAAATTGATTTTAAAAGAACAGAACTCCTGTCACCCCTGAGGTGGATAGAATAGGTGCCACCAGGAAAAGTTTTCCCAAATGCTTTCCTGCAATTTACAGTTCTACACTGGGCATCCTGATCTATGGAACAGAGCGGGAAGGTGAGGTCAGCCGAGGAAGTCAGCACAACCTATGTAGGGTATTGCTCCAATGTCTTTCCTGCCATTGTCCATCTTGAATTGTGTTTCATTCATGTATAGCATATGATCAGTTAGTCATTCAACAAAGACTAATTGGGGTCTTTCTATGTACCAGGCCCTAGGGACACAGTGATGAAGAAGAGGAAGGCCCTGCTTTTGTGGAGACTGCCTTGTAGTAATTATTTTCCTTATGAGCTTGAAATGGTTTCCCAATTAGTTTTTGGGACAAGAAGCCAAACTTTATTGCACCCTAATTGCTTTGTAATAGAAGTCCTAGGGAAAACATCTGAGCTAGTATTAGCCATTAGCTGGAGGGCTACTACTTTCCTAACTCCCTCATCTTCTTCAAGTCTTTGCTCACCTATTCAATGGGGCCTATCTTACTATTCTACTTAATAATGCAAACAGAGCTTTCATACACCCACTCTCAATGCCCCTTAACCTCTCCTATTCTTTCTCCCTGCCCCATGTCACTTTTTACCTTCCAATACAATGTACTTAATATTTTTACTACATATTTTACTACACAATCCTATCTCCCCTCTGCTTGAATCTAATCTCCAGTGTGAGGATCTTCATGTGTGTTTCTTCTGCTACTCTGTGCCCCAAATCTAGAATCGTGCCTGGCACATAGGAGGTGCCCAACACGTATTTGTTGAATGAATGAACTGAGTCCCTCCACGTCAGCCTTCCTTTTTAGACCCTACTTTGTAGTTGGGAGAATTTTTTCTTGAAGGAATAGAGATGTAGTGAAAACCGGCCATGCTCTTAGCTGTGGCTGTTGATTCCAAAAAAGGGAATTAGATTTAATGTGTTCATAGGGCTGAGAAATGAGATGTGATTAATAGATGCCAAATTAGTCAATGATGAATGGATTTTCTTCCATGTAGTCAATCCTACAGCTGTCTGGTTTTCACTCGGTTTTAATGAGTCTTTGCACATCCAGGTTGAGCAGACATTGTAATGGAAGCTGGGGGTTGCCTGGTGATTTGGAGTGAATTGTGTCTAATTGGAACAAAATCAGCAGCTCTTCCCCTTTATCCCCCAAAGAATGAGGAGATACTGGGAAGCAACAATTGCATTCCTGCAGCATTTCAGAAAGTTTAATATTGCAAGTTTTCCAGGCCTTGCAAATAATAGGAAGTGATTATGAGAAGTGAAGTTACTCTGGCTGACCTCACCTTTTTGGTTTGACTTTGTTCTGACTTGTGTCTTACTCTTAATGCTTGATGGTTTTGAATTAAACAAAATCCTTTAGCTAAGCCCTTAACATTTTGGTGGATGGGGAGCCCATTACAAAAGTTCTGCTTTTGTTACTGAACTAAGTTCAGACACATACTACCAGAGTATGATGAAAACCAGGCTTCTGCCTTTCTCCTCCGGCAGCTTTAGTGCACACAGAGTCCACTTCAGAAGGAAGGAGTTGTCCACTGCTGTTTCCCCATGTTTTCTCTCCTGTCTGTCCTCAAGGTCTCACTTCTTCTTCCTGGCTGACCCAGGTTGTCATTCATTTATTTCAGCTCATCTGGTATTCCCTTGAAAGTGGCTTCAAGTTACATCTAGATAAAAAAGGAGTGAAGCAAAAAGGACCTTTGAGGTCCAGATTTGCTAGTGGTACGAATAACCACACCTTAGCACGACTCTGGATGTTTCCTCTTTTCTTTGCCTTATCAATAATCAATAAATCTATTCATGTTTTCTTTTCGTTTTTTTTTTTTTTTTTTTTTAAGAACAAGACAGAACCTGGAAATAAAGCAGATGTGTCCTTTCACAAGAAGAAGGTGAAATGGGAGAAAAATCCCTCCTATCATATAAACCTGAATGGAAACAAAATCTCTGCCTCTAGCAGTGGGAGCTCTCTTTAGGTAGCTGGAGGTGCTTGGTGAAGACACTGTATTATGATATAGAATCAAACACTCAATCCAACCGTGTCTGAAACCTGAGTGCACTGGAAGCTCATTTAAAATTTTTTGTTTCAATTTTGAAAATTGATATTTGTTTTTTACAGTTTAAAGTAAACTATGTTTGTTAATGTAAATTGAAGAAAAGCAGAAAAGTAGAAAGAAGACAAAATGAAAGTCACATGTATTCTTTATCACTGGAAGATAAAGGATGTCGATGTTTTGTTATACTTCCCTCCAGTCCCCTTTTAAATGTTTTTCTTCACAGAATTGCAACTATCTAGTCTCTACAATTCTGTATTCTCTTATTTTCCTTTTTTTCCCAAATTCTCTCAGATCCTAAAACATTATCTTATTTTCCCATAGCATGAAACATTCCTCCACTTTTTCAAACTCCCCAGAACTTTTTTCAATGGCAGCAAAGTAGTCTAGGGAGAACATGGGCCACAGCTTACTGTTATTGTTAGCACAATAGCCATGTTCTAAACTAGGAGTCAGCAAACATCTTTTGTAAAGGGCCAAATAGTAAACATTCTAGACTTTGGGGGCCATTTATCTTTCACAACTACCAATCCTCCTTGACTTATGATGGGGTTATGTCCCAATAAACCCATTGTAAGTTGAAAATATCGTAAGTTGAAAATGCATTTAATACGTTTAACCTACTAAAAATCATAGCTTAGCCTACCCTACCTTAAACGCGCTCAAAACACTTACATTAGCCTACAGTTGGGCAAAATCATTCAGCAACACAGTGCACAGTAAAGTATGGGCTGTTTCCTCCTGATCGTGAAGCTGACAGGGAGCTGTGGCTCACTGTTGCCGACCAGGATCACAAGAGTATCATACCACTTTCTACTGAATGTGTAGCACTTTTGGTCCATCATAAAGTTAAAAAATTGGAGACAAACCATCTTTAAGTGTTGGGGATTGTCTGTACTCGGCCCTGCCATAGTACCCCAAAAGCAGCCATTGATAATATGTAAACAAATAAGCATGGCTGTCTTCCAATAAAACTATTTTGTAAATAAAACTTTATTTACGGCCGGGCGCGGTGGCTCAAGCCTGTAATCCCAGCACTTTGGGAGGCCGAGACGGGCGGATCACGAGGTCAGGAGATCGAGACCATCCTGGCTAACATGGTGAAACCCCGTCTCTACTAAAAATACAAAAAAACTAGCCGGGCGAGGTGGCGGGCGCCTGTAGTCCCAGCTACTCAGGAGGCTGAGGCAGGAGAATGGCGTGAACCCGGGAGGCGGAGCTTGCAGTGAGCCGAGATTGAGCCACTGCACTCCAGTCTGGGCGACAGAGCGAGACTCTGCCTCAAAAAAAAAAAAAAAAAAAAAAAAAAAAAAAAAAAAAAAAAAAAAAAAAAAACTTTATTTACAAAAACAAGCAATGGGCCAGGTCTGACCCACTGGCTATGTTTTGCTGATTCCTAAGTTATTACATTGTTTTTAATTTTTTGTATTTTAGTTCTTTGATGAACATTGTGCTTCCAGATCTAGGATTATTCAGAGGAGGCTGACCCCTCCTCTACATTCGGTTTGCTAATTGTAACCTTCTAGGTGCATGAGCCATGCGGTATGTTATATCTGCAGGTTGGCTGCCAGTACTTAGATTTATCATGCATTGAAAATGGACCATTTAAAATGTTTTCTCACAGAAGATAATTACCAGGTAGGGAAAAAAACAAGCTAAAAAAAATAGTATAAAAAAATTAAAAACTTAAAAAGAGTAAAAAACTGTTATTTTGATTGGCAAAGAAATGAAATTTCATTATTGTTTTGAACAGTATTTCCTGGAGGCTGAATCTTTTCCCACATGTTTGCTAATCTGTTGCACTTCCTCTTTTGGGACATGTCTACTTATGTCTTTTCTCTAAGTGAGAATCTAGAAGGTATGTAGCTGTCCCACTTAACTATGCTTAGTAAGTGTTAAAGGCAGCATTTGAAATTACCTAAGTGTGTCTGAAGAGGGGTGTCTAAATAACTTTGGTATATAGTTGACAATGGCATTTTATGTGGGTATTATAGATTTTTTTGTTTTGTTGTTCTTTTAGTACTGTAGGTGGCAGAATTTAATGGTGTTTATGTTTCAGCTCATGGCCATCTGTAATCATAGATTCATCTAAGGCCTCTTCTTTATCTTATTACTTTTTTCCTTTATCTCTATATTAGTTTCCTGTGGCTGCTACAACAAATTAGCACAAATGTCGTGGCTGATAACAATAGAAATGTATTATCTCACGATTCTGGAGGCCAGAAGATGTATATCAGTATCATGAGACTGAAATCAAGGAGTCCTAAGGGCCACAGTCCCTCTGGAGGCTCTAAGGGAGCCTCTTTCCACTTCCCTTGGCTCCCAGCATTCCCTGCTGTGGCCACATCACTCGAATGGGCAAGGCCAGCATCTTCATATCTCTGCTGTGTCTTCACGTGGCCCTCTCTGTGTTTAAAATCTCCCTCGGCCTCTTCTTGTCAGGACACTTGTCATGGCCCCGATGGCAACTGACTTTCTAAGCCTACCTCCTACTCCCTTGCAGACATTCTGTCTGCTTGTTATTTTTCAATTATGTCCTATAATTGACTGACACTAAGTGGCCTTTTCAACCATCACCATTTATTTAATTCCAATGAATCTTTCAAGTAAGATCTAAAATAATAGCACACTGATAATCATTTCCTTCTTTTTCCCAACTAGTATTTCCTTCCTTTATGATTTTTAAAATTTAATGAATACTTTTTGAGGGTTTATTTTATGCAGGGACTGTTCTAAGTCCACAAATACTTTCTCAATTCTTTTTGTTCAACTCAGTGAAGTAGATACTATTATTTTTCCCAATTTTAAGATGTAGAAACAAAGGCACAGGGAGCCTAAGTAATTTGCCTGAGGTCACACAGCTCTATGTCTCAGAGTTGGGATTTATTTTGGCAATCTGTAGAGACAAAGCCTTTAACTTCTCTGTGTACTGCCTTCTTTTCTGCTGTTCTCTTTCTTTTATCCCTATTCCCTCCCTCTTTTCCTTCTTTTCAATTAGTAAGTGTGTGTGTCATGTATGTTAGTGAATAAAGCAGTTGTCTCATGCATGCGTGATGGGGAAGATGCACATGTAAACAAATCAACAAGCAACAAACACATAAAATTCAGAGAGATAAGTAATCAGGGAAGCGTCGGGGTCCCGGAAGTTTGCTTTTCACATTGTAAAATTAACTTCATTATAGAGCTTACCACATTCTTTTTTTGAACTGTTCTGGAAGTATTTGCATACCAGTCTTATCAATTTTCATATGGTTCTAATTCCAGGAGATGTTGATTTTTTTTTCCTGTATACTCAGTAAGATGGGCATGGTGAACATCAACTAAATATGAATTGAATCAATGAACTGTTGGAATAGCTTCAGTCAATACTGTTAATGGTTTCTGGTCATTCTCTGACTCCTGCATGTCAGTCCTGGGGCCTGGCACAGGGATGCCTCAGCGTCTGGTTGGTTGAGCAGGAATCTAGAGCATTTTGATAAATATCTGAACAAGGCCCTAGTACTTGAAGTGAGGCCACTTTCAAAGAAGTCATGATGGGATTTACATCAGGAAGAAAGGCCTGAGATGATGCTCTGGTAAGCCTCCATATTCAGGAATCTGCAACAAGCAGCACATTTTTCTGAACCCTGCAAAGCTGGTGGGAGTAAGAAATTATAGTAATTAACAACATGGCAACAATTTAGTATCTAGAAGAAATCAGGTCCTGCTGATGCCACAAAAAACAGGAGGCAAAACAAAACTCTCTCTGTGTGTAGCATCACCTTCTAAATTTGGGGGAAATTGCTAAAAAGGCATAGTAATGCCTTGGATGAGAGGCTGACCCAGAGAGGTCATCTGAATTTCAGAACCAGAGCTTATGCCTTTCAAAATCCTTAAACTAGGCCTGCCTGAGCCATGGAGCAGCCCCTCCTCTCCCCAGCTGACTTTTCCCATGTCACCGTTTGCTGTGGCCAGCATTTCCTGATGTCTTGGGAGGATGGCTAATCTTGGTCTGGTTCCATCATAATAAAGTTTCCCTGCTAGCAAGTTCTGGAAAACTTCAGTTTCTTTTTTAAAATAAACAGTTTATGATTCTGTGCTTTGATGTGAAAATTCATGTGTCAGTTCATGGAGTTCATGGAAAGGAATGAAAAGCTTATAAGACATGTTTTTTTTTTTTTTTTTTTTTTTTTTTTGAGACGGAGTCTCGCTCTGTCGCCCAGGCTGGAGTGCAGTGGCCGGATCTCAGCTCACTGCAAGCTCCGCCTCCCGGGTTTACGCCATTCTCCTGCCTCAGCCTCTGGAGTAGCTGGGACTACAGGCACCCGCCACCTCGCCCAGCTAGTTTTTTGTATTTTTTAGTAGAGACGGGGTTTCACCGTGTTAGCCAGGATGGTCTCGATCTCCTGACCTCGTGATCCGCCCGTCTCGGCCTCCCAAAGTGCTGGGATTACAGGCTTGAGCCACCGCGCCCGGCCAAGACATGTTTATACTCCCTGTGAGGTAGACTTAACTGTGCCCAGAAAATAATAAATCTTCTAGGAAGAAAAGACTTCTTCCCACTCAATAAAAGCAATCACATTTGCCTGTAAGCACCTCTATCTCAGCCTGGGAAACTGTCACAGTCTCTAAAAATGAACTTGTCTTGATCTAAGACCAGAAATCTGGGTGCTAGGCCCTTGGACAACAGAAAGGATAATCTGAATCATTCTTTTCTCTTTTCTCCTCCCCTAACCCCTTACTTACCCAAACCAATGCAAGGTTAGAAGATTATGTCCATGAAGACTGTAGCTGGTGAAGGCCCTCAGAAATCCATGGAGTTTTGATTACATTTTACATTTCATTCACAAAGCATCATTTATTAGCATGTGTGCAAACTGTACCAGGTTATTTAACATTACAATTGTTTGTTTTTTTCTGGATTCTGAGCACATATTCTTCTTGCCCTTCATTATCCAGGAGGGAGCCTGACAGAAGCCATGGCATCAATGACTACTTGTTTAGTAAATAAATCAATAAGGAATGCTCTTTTTAAAATAAAATAAATGGAAGTACCTTTGACACATTTGCTGATTATAAAAATCTGTCAGTTCATTGTAAAAAAATTAGCAACTCATAATGTGTATAAAACTTTCGAACACACTATCTTCTCTTAGAGATAACCACATACACTCAGAGTTGAAAGAAAGAAAGAAAGAGCAGCTGAATGTGATGGCCCATGCCTGTAATCCCAGCACTTTGGGAGGCCCAGGCAGGCAGATCGCTTGAGCTCAGGAGTTTAAACCAGCCCGAGGCAATATTGTGAGACCCCTGTCACTTAAAATAATAATAATAATAATAATAATAATAATAATAATAATAATATCTGTCTTTTCCATTCGTTCACCCTGGGTGACCAGACGGATTTTAATAGGAAATTACTAGAAATCAAAGGGTTTAGACTCAAATAAGTTATTCTCTAATAGAAGAATTTGAGACACAAAATTATTTTTAGCTTGGTCACTGAGAAAATGTGCTGAAATCTTCCACTGTGTTAGTGGAGTTTCATTTTTTTCTCTTTATTCTTTGTAATTTTTTCTTCATAGGCTATGTCATTAAAGGTTGTGGCATAAACATTTACAGTTAACCAAATATCCAAGAAGCCATACTTTCCTGGCCCCCTGGCAATTAAGTAAGTTCTTTTTACAAATTCTAGCCAATGGGCTGAGTCAAGTGATGTGTGCCACTTTTGGGACAAAGTATTTTAGAATGAGATCCCTCCCTATCAATGTCTCTTGACTGAGGATGCCATGTGGCCCAGAAAGCAGAGCTGCAAGGTGGTGGATCCTCCATCAGTTGGAGTCTCTGAGTGATTTTTGGAGTAGAGTTCCTCACAAACTCAAATTTGCACTTGTAATGTGAATGAAAAATAAACATTTGTTGTTTTGCACCACTGAAATTTTAGGGTTTTTTGTCATTCAACATAGACTGATTGATCCTGATCAAAATGAGGTTATACAAGTTTATATCATATCTTCTATCAGTTTGTTCTTTCTCAGTATGAAATATTCTATTTTGTCTTTTTAAGTAGTCTTCACATTAATCTCTGTCTTCTGTGATGTTAGTAAGTATATTATTTTCTTTTGGTAATCTTTGCCTACATACTTTTCTTTCTTTTGATTATCAACCTCTCTGTATTATATTTGTTTTAGTGGATCTCTTGTAAATAGCATAACACTAGATTTGAGATTCTTAAACTTTTATTTGATTTATTGTGATTACTGATAAATGTGGATTTATTTTTTCTCTTATTTACCATGCAGTCTCCTTATTTCTCATTTTTCTGTTTTGTGCCTTCTGTTGGATCAAGTTTTCTTTGTTCAGTTTTTTCTCCTATATTGTTGTGAAAGTTATACAGTTTTCATTCTTTTATTTTAAGGGTTATCCTTAAATTATCAACACATAAATCAACCTTTTCTCCTAAAAAATTAGTTGAACAACAAGAACTCTCCCCTCAAATGAAGCTTGCTTCCATCTGTTCTACTTCCCCTAGATTCCCTGGAATAGATGTTATTTCCCAAAGGGTGCTACAGGGTTATCTCCCATTGCACCAAGTTAGAGTCCGTTTTTCCACCATTTTGAATCTGGGAAGGGGCAATGATAACGTTGACCAATAGACTATGGCAGAAGTGACATACATGTCTGTTCCAAGTATAGCCCTTAACTGGCAGCTTCTGCTTCCTGCTTTCATGAAGCTAGCTACCGTGGAAGAAGTGCAGTTTCTCTAGGTCTATCATGCTGTGAGAAGTCTTAACTCTGTGGAGAGGCCCTGGAGATGAGACATCATGTGAGCAAGAAGCCAAGGAGCATAAAAAAATAAGAAATGAGGGCAGGAGCCATCTGGAAGTGGGTGTTCCAGTCCTATCTACTCCAGATGATGTGACATGGATCTGCCAGCTGAGACCTTCCTGAATTCCCATCACAAAATCCTGAGTAAAATAAAATGATCATTTTTAAAACCACTGAATTCCAAGGAAGTTTATTACAACAATAAATAACCAGGACCCCTTCCCACTCTATTGTTGATATCATTTGGGATTGTAGTTCCAGATTTTATTTAAAACTTTAAAAAATGGTGATTTTTTTCAGACAGTTTTACTAATTTATTTCTGTCATGCGCGTCCATGTGAAGAGACCACCAAACAGGCTTTGTGTGATCAACAAGGCTGTTTATTTCACCTGGGTGCAGGTGGGCTGAGTCCAAAAAGAGAGTCAGCGAAGGGAGATAAGGGTGGGGCCGTTTTATAGGATTTGGGTAGGTAAAGGAAAATTACAGTCAAAGGGGGTTTGTTCTCTGGCGGGTAGGAGTGGGGGTTACAAGGTGCTCAGTGGGGGAGACTTTTGAGCCAGGATGAGCCAGGAAAAGGAATTTCACAAGATAATGTCATCGCTTAAGGCAAGGACCGGCCATTTTCACTTCTTTTGTGGTGGAATGCCATCGGTTAAGGTGAGGCAGGGCATTTGCACTTCTTTTGTGGTGGAATGCCATCGGTTAAGGTGAGGCAGGGCATTTGCACTTCTTTTGTGATTCTTCAGTCGCTTCAGGCCATCTGGACATATACCTGCAAGTCACAGGGGATGCGATGGCTTGGCTTGGGCTCAGAGGCCTGACATTCCTGCCTTCTTATATTAATAAGAAAAATAAAACAAAATAGTGTTGAAAATTAGGCGGCGAAAATTTTTGGGGGGTGGTATGGAGAGAGAATGGGCGATGTTTCTCAGGGCTGCTTCAAGTGGGATTAGGGGCGGCGTGGGAACCTAGAGTGGGAGAGATTAAGCTGAACAGAGATTTTGTGGTAAGGGGTGATATTGTGGGGTCGTTAGAAGAAACATTTGTCATATTGAACGATTGGTGATGGCCTGGATGCTGTTTTGTATGAATTGAAAAACTAAATGGAAGACACAAGGGAAGAGAAGGAGAGAAAACAGCTATTAAAGGACTAAGAATTGGGAGGACCTAGAACATCTAATTAGAGAGTGCCCAAGGAGGCTCAGCATAGCCTTGCCAGCAAAGATTATAGACAGAAGACAGTAGGGATGAAAGTGTTCTGGGGTGCAGTCCGAGTTGGTCTGGTGTCTGGAATGAGACTGGGACCTAATAAAAAGGAGTGTCCACAGGAGCTCACATGGGCTGGAACCTGTCGCATTCCGAGGACAGGCCTGAATTCTGAGACGGGAAAGTGGTAAAAGTATTGTCTAGTCCTTTTTAAGTTGGTGACTGAGCTCGGTGAGGTGTGTTTTTAAAAGACTATTAGTCTGTTCTACCTTTCCTGAAGATTGAGGACGGTAAAGGATATAAAGGTTTCACTGAATACTAAGAGCCTGAGAAACTGCTTGGGTGATTTGACTATTAAAGGCTGGTCTGTTATCAGACTGGATAGAGGTAGGAAGGCCAAACCAAGGAATTATGTCTGAAATGACCGCAGTGGCCTTCTCAGACCCTGTGGGAAAGGCCTCTACCCATCCAGTGAAAGCATCTACCCAGACTAAGAGGTATTTTAGTTTTCTGACTCGGGGCATGTGAGTAAAGTCAATTTGCCGGTCCTGGGCAGGGGCAAATCCTCGAACTTGATGTGTAGGAAAGGGAGGGGGCCTGAACAATCCCCGAGGGGTAGTAGAATAGCAGATGGAACACTGAGAAGTGATCTCCGTGAGGATAGATTTCCATGACAGAGAGGAAATGAGAGGTTCTAAGAGACAGGCTAGCGGCTTGTAACCTACATGGAAGAGGTTATGAAATGACGACAGAATAGAATGGACCTGTGAGGCTGGAAGGAGATAATTTCCTTGGTCTAAGAACTGTTTGCCTTGTGTGGGAAGAGATTAATAGGTGGAAGTTTCAGCGGGTGGGGGGAAGAGGGGGTAGGTGGGAGTAGCTGATGTGAAGGAGGAAAACTGCCATGAGGGATAGAAGTTGGAAGCTAGCTGCTTTTTTAGCTAACTTAGCAGTAGCAGCATTGTCCTGAGCAACGGTTGGGGGAAGAAAATAGATTTGGGAAGTTATGAGAACTGTTGAGAGTTGAGCATAGTTTGTGATTTTTTTAGGGTCTCTAACAGTGTTAAAGCAGTGGCAGCCGCTGCGCGCAGACATGAGGGCTACGCTAAAACAGTAAGGTTGTTTGGACAGAAAGGCTATAGGACATGGTGCCGGCTCTTGTGTAAGAATTCTGACCGCGCTAACCATGCCTAGGAAGGAAAGGAGTTGCTGTTTTGTAGAAAGGATTGGAGTTTGGGAGATTAGCCGGACATGATCAGCAGGGAGAGTAAGTGTGTATTTATGAGAATTATGCAGAGATAGGTAACAGATGAGGAAGAAATTTGGGCTTGACTGAAGTAATGGGGGCTGTCCGTGAGGCCTTGCAGCAGTACAGCCTAGGTAATTTGCTGAGCCTGATGGGTGTCGGGGTCAGTCCAAGTGAAAGTGAAGAGAGGCTGGAATGAAGGGTGCAAAGGAATAGTGAAAAAAGCATCTTTAAGATCAAGAACGGAATAGTGAGTTGTGGAGGAAGATATTGAGGACAAAAGAGTGTATGGGTTGAGCACCACAGGGTGGATAGGCAAAACAATTTGGTTGATAAGGCGCAGATCTTGGACTACTCTGTAAGACTTGTCCGGTTTTAGGACAGGTAAAATGGGGAAATTGTAAGGAGAGTTTATAGGCTTTAAAAGGCCATGCTGTAGCAGGCGAGTGATAACAGGCTTTAATCCTTTTAAAGTGTGCTGCGGGATGGGATATTGGCATTGAGCAGAGTAAGGGTGATTGGGTTTTAATGAGATGGTAAGGGATGCATGATCAGGTGCCAAGGAGAGGTATCCTATACTTGTGGTTTAAGGTGGGGGGATACAAGAGGAGGATGCGAAGGAGGCTTTGAACTGGGGGAAAAGGCAGCAATGAGGTGTGGCTGTAGCCCAGGAATAGTCAGGGAAGCAGATAATTTAAAATGTCTCGACCTAATAAGGGAGCTGGGCAGGTGGGGATAACTAAAAAGGAGTGCATAAAAGAATGTTGTCCAAATTGGCACCAGAGTTGGGGAGTTTTAAGAGGTTTAGCAGCCTGGCCGTCAATACCCACAGCAGTTATGGAGGCAAGGGAAACAGGCCCTTGAAAATAAGGTAGCCTCTGTATTGATTAAGAAGGGGATGGACTTACCCTCCACTGTAAGAGTTACCCAAAACATCTGTATTGGTCCAGGAGGCTTCCGAGGAGATGTGGCAGCGTCAATCTTCAGTCACTAAGCCGAGAAGGTCTGGAAAGGAATCAGTCAGAGAGTCTTGGGCCAGAGCTCCAGGGGCTCTGGGAGTGGCTGCCAGGCGAGTTGGACAGTCCGATTTCCAGTGGGGTCCCGCACAAATGGGACACGGCTTAGGAGGAACCCCAGGCTGTGGGCATTCCTTGGCCCAGTGGCCAGATTTCTGGCACTTGTAGGAAGCTCCTGGGGGAGGAGGTTCTGGAGGAACCCGTGGCAGCTGCAGTTCAGGCGTTTGGAGTTGTGTACAGGAGATGTGGCTGGGGTTTTTCTCACAGTGGAGGCAAGGAATTGCAACTCAGAAATAAGTTGCTACTTGGCTGCCTTTATTCTATTATTGTACACCTTGAAGGCGAGGTTCATTAAGTCCTGTTGTGGGGTTTGAGGGCCGGAATTTAAATTTGGGGGTTTATTTAATGTTGGGAGCAGATTGGGTAATAAAATAAAATGCATATTAAGAATAAGACGGCCTTCTGACTTTTCAGGGTCTAGGGCTGAAAAGCGTCTCAGGGTTGCTGCTAAACAGGCCGTGAATTGGGCTAAGTTTTTCATATTTGATGAAAAAGAGCCTAAACACTAACTGATTTGGGAGAGGTCAGATAAAGAAAAAGGAACATTAACCGTGACCATGCCTTTAGCTCTAGCTACTTTTTTAAGAGGAAATTTCTGGGCAGGTAGGGGAGGGCTAGTCGTGGAACGAAACTGTAAGCCAGACCGGGTGTGAGGAGGGGAGGTGATAAAAGGACTATAAGGTGGGGGAGCAGAGTCTGAGGAAAAATTGGGACCTAGCTCAGCCTGGCAAAGAGGGGAGAGGTCAGATGGGTCTGTAGAAAGGAAGATTAGAAAGACTCAGCGACGCTTGGGGCTGGGGCTGAAGGGACAGGCGGGAGGGAAAGAAGGAAGATTTGGGACGAGTTGCGTTGGGAACAGAGACTAGGGAGGGACCGATGTGTGAAAGAATGCCTGGATGTCAGTCACCTCAGACCCTTTTCCCATTTTACGCAATTATTTAGATCTTGTAGGATGGAGAAATCGAAAGTGCCGTTTTCTGGCTATTTAGAGCCATTGTCGAGTTTGTACTGGGGCCAAGCAGTGATGCAGAAGAAGATAAGGCATTTAGGTTTTAGGTCAGGTGTGAGTTGAAGAGGTTTTAAGTTCTTGAGAACACAGGCTAAGGGAGAAGAAGGAGGAATGAAGGGTGGAAGGTCACCCATAGTGAAGGAGGCAAGCCCAGAGAAAAGAGAGAGTAGAGATATGGAGGGAAGGAGTTCAGGGGTTCTTGCCCTCCAGAAAAGCGGGAAAGGGATCAGCACGTGGAACTAAGGGATTGGTGGGCAAAAATAAGAGGTTAGGGTGCAAAAATAAGAGGTCGGGGTACTTGCCCCTCCCCCAGAAAGGAGAGAAGGGGTAGAGACAGGGAGGGTAGGGGTTGGGGTGCTTGCCCCTCCTGCAGAAAAGCGGGACTTGCCACTTAAGGTGAAGGACCAAGGCAGGCATCTCTGCAGCGTGGTCAGACACCTCTGAAATGTGGGTGAGTAATCAGAGAGGCGTCCCTGCAATGATTAAACACCAAGGAAAGGCTGCCTTCACCAGTCCGTGACCAGCGCCAGCGTTTTGGGTCCACAGATAAAACGTGTCTCCTTTGTCTCTACCAGAAAATGAAAGGAATTGAAATTAAGAGAAGGGAGAGATTGAAGGGTGGTGCCAAGATTGAAAGGAGAAAGAGGTTGAGGGATAGTGAGAGAGGTTGGAGAAGAGAGTAAAAATGGGGCCGCTTACCCGATTTAAACTGGTGAGATGTTCCTTGGGCTGGTGGGTCTGAGGACCCCAGGTCGTAGGTGGATCTTTCTCACGGAGCAAAGAGCCGGAGGATAGGGGATTGATTTCCCAAGGGAGGTCCCCTGATCCGAGTCACAGCACCAAAATGTCATGCGCATCCGTGTGAAGAGACCACCAAACAGGCTTTGTGTGAGCAACATGGCTGTTTATTTCACCTGGGTGCAGGTGGGCTGAGTCCAAAAAGAGAGTCAGCGAAGGGAGATGAGGGTGGGGCCGTTTTATAGGATTTGGGTAGGTAATGGAAAATTACAGTCAAAGGGGGCTTGTTCTCTGGCAGGCAGGAGCGGGGGTTACAAGGTGCTCAGTGGGGGAGCCTTTTGAGCCAGGATGAGCCAGGAAAAGGAATTTCACAAGATAATATCATTGCTTAAGGCAAGGACTGGCCATTTTCACTTCTTTTGTGGTGGAATGTCATCAGTTAAGGCGGGGCAGGGCATTTTCACTTCTTTGGTGGTGGAATGTCATCAGTTAAGGCAGGGCAGGGCATTTGCACTTCTTTTGTGGTGGAATGTCATCAGTTAAGGCGGGGCAGGGCATTTGCACTTCTTTTGTGGTGGAATGTCATCAGTTAAGGCAGGGCAGGGCATTTGCACTTCTTTTGTGGTGGAATGTCATCGGTTAAGGTGGGGCAGGGCATTTGCACTTCTTTTGTGATTCTTCAGTCGCTTCAGGCCATCTGGGCGTATACGTGCAAGTCACAGGGGATGAGATGGCTTGGCTTGGGCTCAGAGACCTGACAATTTCTACTTAATTACATTTTTTATTTTGAGATACTTGTAGATTCACACATGATTATACAGACAAATCTTGCGTATTCTTTACTCAGTTTCCCCAATGGCAACATCTTGCATAAATATAGTACAATATTACAAGTAGGAAATTGGCATTGATATAGTCAAGACACAGAAAATTTTCATCACCACAAAGGTCCCTCTTGTTGCCCTTTTATAGCTATGCCCACTTCATCTTCTGCCCTCATTCTCCTCATTAATCTCTGGAAACCACACTAACCTATTATCCATGTTCATAATTGTGTCATTTCAAGAATTTTGTAAAAATGGAATCATATAGTTTGTAACCTTTTAGTACTGGCTTTTGTCACTGAGCATAATTCTCTAGAGATTCATCCAAGCTGTTGTGTGTAGCAATAGTTCATTCCTTTTCATTGCTGAATAGTGTCCCATGTATGGATGTACTATGGTTTCTTTAGCCATTCATCCATTAAAGGACATCTACATTGGTTCTGTTTTGTAGCTATCATGAATAAAACAGTTACAGACATTCGTACATGTATTTTTGTATGAAATGTCTTCATTTCTCTGGGACAATTGCTGGAACCTGTGGTGGTTACATTTTTAAGTTTTAAAAAAACTGCCATACTGTTTTCCAGAGTGGATGTATCATTTTATATTTCTATCAACAACATATGAGTGATCTAGTTTCTCTCCATTCTTGCAAGCATTTGTTGTTGCTGCTATTTAAAAAAATTTATACATTCCAATGGATATGTAGGGGTATCTCATGGTGGTTTTAACTTGCGTTTTCTTAATGATTAATGATGTTGAACATCTTTTTATGTGCTTATTTGTTGTCTCTATATCTGAAAAGCAGATATCTCTTCATGTCTTTTTCCCATGTTCTAATTGGATTGTTTTCTTTATTGTTTGAGTTTTAAGAATTTTATATATACTAGTCCTTTGATGGATAAGTGTTTTGTAAATATTTTCTCCCATTCTGCAGCTTGTCTTTTTAAAAATGTTTTATAGGGTCTTTTACAAAACAAAAGTTTTTAATTTTGGTGAAATCAAATGTATCAGTTTTTCCTTTTATAAATTATACTTTTGCTATGAAGTCTAAGAACTCCTTGTCTAGCAATAGATCCCCCCATTTTCTCTTAAAAGTGTTATAGCATAATGTTTTATATTTAAATCTGTTTTCCATTTTCAGTTAATTTTGTAGAATGTGTGAGACTTAAGCCAATTTTTTTTCTCCCTATAGTTTTCCAATTGTTCTAGCAAAATTTGCTAAAAAGGCTGTATTTCTTCTATTCAGTTGTTTTTGCACTTTGTCAAATGCTGGTTGGGTATATTTGTGTGGATCTATTTCTGGTTTCACTATTCTGTTCCATTGATTGATGTGGCTATTCCTCTGCCCATGCTACATAGTCTTTTTTTTTTTTTTTTTTTTTTTTTTTTTTTTTGACAAAGTCTTACTCTGTGGCCCAGGCTGGAGTGTCTGTGGCCTAGGCTGGAGTGCAGTGGTGCAATTTTGGCTCACTGCAACCTCTGTCTCCCGGGTTTAAGTGATTCTAGGGCCTCAGCCTCCCAAGTAGCTGGGATTACAGGCATACACCACCACACCTGGCTAATTTTTGTATTTTTAGTAGAGATGGAGTTGTACCATGTTGGCCAGGCAGTCTCAAACTCCTGGCTTCAAGTGATCCACCTGCTTCAGCCTACCAAAGTGCTAGGATTATAGGTGTGAGCCACCGCTCCTGGCCCCATGCCACACAATCTTAATAAGTCTATAATAAGTCTTAGAAATGAGTAATGATATCTCTGACTTAATTTTTTATTTTCAAAATTGTTTTAGAGATTCTAGTTTTTCTGCATTACCATGTACATTATAGATTATTCTTGTCTATATCTACAAAAATTCTTGGTGGAATTTTGATAGAAATTGTGGTAAACCTGTATATCATTCTGTGGAGAAGTGACACCTTTGTTGAGTTCTTCAGTCCATGAACATGGAGAGCATCTCTATTTATTTAGTTCTTTTTCAGTTTCTTTCACCAGTGTTTTGTAGTTTGTAGCATATAAATGAGTCATGAACATGCTTTGTTACATTTACACTTAAGTATTTATTTTTTTAAGTTATTGCACTGGTGTTGTATTTTAATTTCAATGTTCATGGGCTCATTGGTAGCATATAGAAATACAATAGAGTTTTTGTATGCTAATCTTATATCTTGTGATCTTGCTAAACTCACTTATTAGTTCTAAGAGGTGTTTGTTTGTTTGTTTTCAGAGAGTCCATGAGCTTTTCTGTGTAATCATGTTATCTGCAGATGGGGCCAGTTTATTTCTTCCCTTCCGATCTCTATGCTTTTTATTTCCCTTTCTTGATTCATTGCACTGGCTGGAACTTCCAGCATTATGTGGAGTAAGAGGGATGGGAGCAGACATCCTTGTCATGTTCTCAGTCTTGTGAGGAAAGCATTCTGTCTTTCACCATTAAGTATAACGATAGCTGTATGCTCTCTGTAGGTGCTCTTTATCAGGTTGAGAAATTCCCGCTATTCCTATTTTTCTTTGAGGATTTTTTTTTCACTTGTGAATGGGTGTTACATTTTACTAACTTCTTTTTCTGCATTCATTGATACAATCATGAGATTTTTCTTCTTTAATTTGTTAATATTGTAGATGACCTTGGTTAATTTTTAAACCAGCTTTGCATCTTTGGAATAAATTCTACTTGTCCATTGTCTTAGTCTATTCAGACTGCCATAATACAATACCTGAGATCAGATAATTTAGTAGAAATGTATTGTTCATAGTTCTAGGGGCTGGAAAGTCCAAGATCAAGACACTAACAGATTTGGTGTCTAGTGAGGGCCTGGTCTCTGCTTCCATAGATGGTGCCTTGTTGCATCCTCAGAATGACAGAAGGTCAAGGCTACTCCCATTAATCTCTTTTATAAGGGCACTGCTTCCATTCATGAGGGCTTTGCCTTCATGACTTAATCACCTCTCCAAAGGAGCCACCTCTTAATACCACCAAAATAGGGATTAGCATTCACTATAAATTTTGGAAGAACACATACCATAGAATCATAGTGTATAATTCTTTTTATATTTTACTACATTCTATTTGCTAATATTTTGTTAAGGACTTTTGCCTCTATATTCATGAGGAATATTCACCAGTGGGTTATTTTTTTGTGCTGTCTTTGTCTGGTTTTAATATCAGGGTCATCTTCGCTTCAGAAAATAAATTGAGAGGTGCTTGGTTTGCTTCTATTTTCTGGAAGAGATTTTGTAGAATAGGTGTTGATTCTTCTTTACTTATTTATATTTTTAGACAGAGTTTCACTCTGTCACCCAGGCTGTAGTACAGTGGTGGGGCTACTGGTTGCTGCAGCCTTGACCTCCTGGGTAAAAAGTCTTCCCACCTAAGCCTTCTGAGTAGCTGGGACTATAGGCATGCATCACCACACCTGGCTGAGTTTTGTATTTTTTTTTTTTTTTTGAAGAGGTGGGGTTTCGCCTTCTTGCTCAGACTGGTCTTGAACTTCTGGGCTTAAGCTCAAAGAACCAGCTGTTGGTTTCATTCATTTTTTTCAATCATTTTTCTGTTTCTGATTTCATTGATTTCTTACCTTTAAATTTTTTTTTTTTTTGAGAAGCTCTTCATCCTTACAATTTCATTGATTTTCTAATTTTTTAATGGTTTCATAGTTTTCTTCCTTCTACTTATTTTGCTCTTCTTTTTATAGGTTTTTGAGATGAAAGCTTAGATTATTTTTATTTTTAATTTTTGTGGGGAAGCTTAGATTATCGATTTGAGTTTTTTTTTTGTTTGTTTTCTGTTATGTGTATGTGGTGCTATGAATTTCTGTTGCTTTGAATTCACTGGGCTTTTTGATTCTGTGAAGAGTGTTTTTCATTGGTTCTGAAGATTTTAATTGTCTCTTTAAATACTGTCCCTGCCTTATTGTTTTCCTTCTTACCCTCAGAGACACCCGTTAAATACTTGTGGTATTCTTGATGTCCCTCACCTTTTTTCTGTATCAGCAATCTTTCTGCCGCTCAGTCCTTCCTTGTGAATCCCACTAGTTTTCAGTATATTTATTTTTTTCTTCACCTGTGACTAATCTGCGATTAAACCAATTCATCTGCTGAGTTTTAAATTTTGGTATTTTATTCCTTTTTTTTCTAAAAGTTCCATTTGATTCTTTTCAAAAACTGTTTTATACTTTAACTTGTAAAAGTATTAGTCAGTTCATAGTTTCTCCTTCCTTTCAGATGTTATTAATTTTTTAAAAAAATTTAAATATAGTTAATATAGTTATATATTTATGTAATTTATGTAATTCTAAGACTTGAAAAGTCTTTGCAGTTCTGTTTCGGTGGTCTGCATTCTGCCAGATATTTCTTATGACATCCACTTTCTTTGTGTGTCTGGTTATTTTTGGCTTAGTTTTGGACAAATTTTTTGATGTCTAATATGAAATTGGCTTTTTGTTCCCCCGAAAATAGTTTATATTTGATTCTGCAAGGTATCTAGAGGCACTATCAGTTTAAGACAACTTTAAACTAAATTTAAGGCTTGAAATTACCTGGAAAATACAGGATACTCAGGAGAGTTTAATTGAGGTTGTGGTCTGTGCTAGGACTGGTCTATGTGGGGGGATCTTTAAAGTACAGATTATTTAAGGGGTGAATCTCCTATTAGGCTTTCTATTTTATGTGGTTTCTGGGAGTTGATTTTTTTCTTCCATAGCCAGGAGGCCACTAAAATGAAAATCCAGTGTTTTCAGAGTGGATAACTACTCTCAGAGGAAAAGAAGCTTCTGTCTTAATTTGTGCTTCTGGGACCCTGACTTCTCTTCATGGCAGGTCTGGTATTTTCTTCTTATCTTGTCATTGTTTTGATTCTTTTAAAATACATTGTATATATTCTATCTATATATTTTATCACATTAAAATATTTTTTAGCTTAAATGACAGAGATTTATTGGCTCATCTCTGGAGTCTAGAAGTCAGAGGAGATTCAGGTGCCAGCAAGGTAGGTTCCTTCTGAGGGTCCTGAGGGAGAATTTGTTCCATGCCTCTCCCTAGCTTCTGGTGCTTTACGGGCAATATTTGGTGTTCTCTGGCTTATAGAAACAAAGAAACAAAAAAGAGGTTTCTTTTACACCAAAAGAATTTCTCCAAATAACTTGACTCAGCATTTCAAAAAACAGGATGGGCTTTGGTAAGACAGTAAATGTCAGAGAACCTATACATTCTGGCCAAAGATACCATCTTTTATTGCTTGTCTTTCTGGCTTTACTCCCTCTGAAGTCAGTAGGATTTTTTTTTCCCCCATTGGAAGTAGTAAATTCTGAAATCCAAGTGTTGTTTTTCCTGAGAATGTGTCATTCTTTCAATCATTTATTCAATAAACACATGTTGAAAATCTATGCTAAGCCAGGTCCTATGCTAGGTACTGGGATACATGGAGAATAAAAATATGGATCCTAATCTGAAGTAATTTGCAATCTAGGTTGGAGAATTGGTATTAACCTGACAACCACATCAGCAAATTATCAATACTAAACATTGTTTAATACATGGAGTAGCCCTGTCATTAGAGCTATAATGGCCAAGTACAAGGTCCCATATAAACATTTAACTGGGATATTTAACCCAGGGGTGAGAGAAGTTTTCTCCAAGGTAAAGCTCTTGAGCTGAGATCCAAAGAATGAATTGGCATTAACTAGAAGGAGATGAATAGGATAAGACCAATAAGGCTGCGTGGAAAACCTGTGCAAAGGCCCTGTGGTGGAAGGTGCTCTGCATGTTAGAATTAGAAGATGTTAAAGCCAGTGGGGCTGGAACATACAGAGTGAGAGGGAAAGTGGTTTATGATAATTCTGGAGATGTTAGAGGCCGGGTAGAGCAGGACTTAGAAACCAATTAAGAATTCTCTCCTGTACTTGAACTTATAGAAATGGGAGATCATTAAAAATTTTTAATTGGGTCAGAGTGTGTGTGTGTGTGCGTGTGTGTGTGTGTGTGTGTGTGTGTGTAGAGGCTGCCCTTGCTCCTGCATTTAGATAAAGAATTAAATGCATGAGCTATCTTGTAAAATGCTATGTGGAACAGGGCATTTGTGGTCAGTCGATGAGTATGTAGGTGATACTTCAAGAATATTTCTTTGGCCAGGTACGGTGGACCACACCCGTAATCCCAGTGCTTTGGCAGGCCAAGGTAAGATTGCTTGAGGCCAGGAGTTCAAGACAAGCCTGAACAACAAAGCAAGACCTTATCTCAATTACAAAATATATATAAGAAGGACATTTCTCCAATATCACCTTTCAGGAATACATATCCTGAAAGTGGGATATGGCATTTCTAGTTTTATCACTTCTAACCTGCTTTTCATTTGAGCATATATGGTTTCAGCAATATCTAGGCCTAAGAACATTCTGAAGATCTCTGTTTTCTGGTGTGGTCCAATATACCTTCTTTCTTCCCTGAAACATCCTCTACTCCAACCACATTAGTTGGTGTTGTCTAATATGCCTTTCTAACTGTACGAGTATTACTGGAGAAGATTTGTGAAAGGTTTTTCTTTCTCAAAGTTACCCCTACAAACGCTAATCAAAGTAGAATCCAAGCAACTTTATTCCCTAATGCCAGGGCATCTTTTCCATTTGATGGTCAACAGGGCCCCCTACTGGGAGAAACAGCTCAACTACATAAATACCAACACAAACAGCAAGTGTTCTGTAACATTTGGTTCTTCAGGCAGCCAGTTTTTAATGTAATTACGTGCCGTAGCTGAGACACCTACTCATTATTTTTTTGTGATAACTCTGACATGTAGTTACAAAAGATTAGCTTTTCATTTGGCAAATTTTCCAATTACTCAGTGTTGAGGAGTCATTGTAACAATGAATAAAAATCACAAATGTATAGTCTTAAACTAGAATTGATGTCAAGCAATAATTTGGTTCAGTGCTATGTTTCAAGAAGACTAACATTTAAATTCTTCAGGATACTGAGCTTTCTGTTTTGTTCCTAGAATTTCCAAGGGAGGACACTCCACAGTGTCATCAGAAATGAATTCTTTGCTTCTAATAATCCAATAGGTTCTTATATTTGATAATAATATCTCCCTTAAAAAACCTCCTGCTAGAATGGTTCTAAATTTACAGAAAACTTACAAAGACAGTACAGAGAGTTCCTACATTTCCATCACTCAGTTTTTCCTCTTGCTAACACCTGACATTGCCATGGTACATTTGTCCTAACTAAGGAATCAACATTGGTACATTAACTAAACTCCAGAGTTTACTCAGATTTCATTGTCATTGTAACTTTTCCCCAATGTCCTTTTTCTGTTCCAGGACTTCACCGAGGATATCACATTACGTTTAATTACCTTGTCTTATTGGGGTCCTCTGGTCTCTGACAGTTTCTGTGACTTGTCTTGTTTTTGATGACCTTAGCAGATTTTGAGGAATACTTGTCATGTATTTTGTAGAATGTTCCTCAGTGTGGAGTTGTCTGGTGTTTTCATCATGGTTCTTCCAGGATTATGTTCACCACCATTTTTGGGAGGAAAACCCCAGCAACATTCTCATCACATCATATCAAGGCTACATACTTATGTATGTATCATTGTTGACGGTAACTTTGACAATCTGGCTGAGATAGTGTTTATTATATATCTCTACTGCAAAGGTGCTTTGTCGTTGTTGAGATTTTTTTTTTTTTTTTTTGGATTCTTGCTCTGGGCTCAGGCTAGAGTGCAGTGGTGTGATCATGGCTTCCTGTATCCTCAAACTCTTGGGCTCAAGTGATCCTCCTGAGTAGCTGGGACTGCAGGTGCGTGCCATCACACCAGCTATTTTATTTTATTATTATTTTTGTAGAGACAGGGTCTTGCTATGTTGCTTAGGCTGGTCTCAAACTCCTGGCTGCAAGCAATCCTCCTGTCTGGGCCTCCCAAAGTGCAGGGATTACAGGCATGAGCCACCACACCAGACTTTTTTTTTTTTTTTAATTTAAATTTAAATATCTTTCACCTTATTTTACAGAGATAAAGACGGAAACCTGTCAACTTGTTTTTTCAGATGAGGGAGGATAATATATTATGGTGGTGAAGAGCAGCTTTTAGAAGACAGAAAACTTGGGTTAATGAGCAGTTTTGCCACTTACTGGCTGTGTGATTTGGGCAAGCTATTTCCTAAGCTTCATGATCAGAATTTGTAAAATGGGATACTAATAGTACTTTCTTCAAAGGGTTATGGTAAGGGCCAAATGATATGCATGCAAAGCATTTGCCCAGTGCCTGCTGCATAGTAAGCACACAAATGTTCACTATGATTACACATGTTAATATGACAGCAGTGATGATAAGCACTATGCATTTATTTTAGTGTCACTGTTACTCTTCAGAGTCAGTAGCAGCAAGTCCTCAGCAGGCAATTCTTCCCATTAATATGCCAGCCTGGACTTGGTGTTTTGGGCTAAAAGGTTGAACCTCAAGCATCCATTCAGTTACTAGTTTAACGATGTTCCCTGAGCTCCTTCTAGGTCCTGAGGATACGTGGTTAAACCAGCAAACACAGTGTGGATGCAGCCCTGGGAGTCAGGTGGAGAGTGTCCAGATAGAAGTGAGTGGGAGATAGAGGTCAGGGTTGGTTCCTATGGGACCCTGTGGGTAAAGTATAAGGACAAGCTTGATTATTTCTCCTCTAGTCTCAAGCCATCAAACATTTTATAGGTGAAATTTAGTCTCCTCCAAGTTCACTGCCATAAGATCAAAGTAGCTCAACCAAATAAATGATTTCACTTGTCTCTGCTTTCCTACTCTGATTTTAGTAGTGGTGCTATTGAGCTCTGAAGTGACTGGAATGGTAGTTTTCAAACTTTAGGGTGAGGCCAGGCATGGTGGCTCATGCCTATAAACCCAGCACTTTGGGAGCGTGAAGTGGGAGGATTGCTTGAGGCCAGGAGTTTGACACCAGCCTGTACAGTGGGACCCTATCTCTAAAAAACAAAATTAAATTAAAAATTAGTTGGGCATTGTGGTATGGGTCTATAGTCCCAGCTACTTGGGAGGCTAAGGCAGGAGGATCACCTGAGCCCAGGAGTTTGAGGCTGCGGTGATCTATAATCGTGCCACTGCACTCCAGCATGGGCGAAAGACTGAGACGCTGTCTCTAAAAACAGTAACACCTTCAAGGTGCATTAGAATCACCTGTAGGGTTCTCTAGAACACTTTCCCTATATCTTGTAACAAGTTTTTCTCATATCACCAATCTTTCTGCACCCTCTTCCTCACTGTGATTTGTTTCCTTATGTATTTTGAGCTTTTGATGGTGAGTTTATATTCCTTCGAACTTGATTTGTGAGAATTCCTTTGAGACCTGGTTTAAAGAGTATTCCTCTAGTGAGGATATATGTATTCATTTCCACTAAACACTGAGTGTGACTATCAGTTTGCAATAACTTTAAATTTGTACTTTGGGATTTTAGGTCATATGAGTACTTGGACTCTGATACATGGCCCATGAGAAGGCTTGTCTGTGGTTGAGGCATCTCGGGGTGTTGGGGGAGACTTTATCTTTTTCCCTTTTTAACTAGAACCAAGGCTAACACTGGTAAACACTTATATCAATTCCTTCTGGTATGCATATGTATTTTTTTCTAGTTTACCCACTAAGGGTGTCAACTGTTTTGGGTACTGGCTTTGTGCTGGAGTCTCTGGTTCTGAGCCTGAGCTTTGTCTCTGAGCTGCTTCTGTAGGGGCAGCATATGCCCATCTTGTGGCCTGTTTTGTGTGGCCTTTCCAGCTAAGAATGGCTTTTACATTTTTAAACTGTTGCTAAGAAACAACAACAATGAAGTAAGTGACAAATCATAAGTGGCCCACAAAGCCCAAAATATTATCTTTAAAATTGTATCTTTACAGAAAGATATTGTGGACCCCTAGATCGTGAGAGCTAAACGTAGGCACCCAGGGCAAACTCTGTTTCTGATGGTCCTGTTCCCCTCTGAATAGACTAGTAGTTTCTTATCCTTTCTGGTGTCCAAGAATTTCTCTGACATTCCTATCAGCTTAGCTCTTTGTCTTAAAGGAGGTTTTAATATTTGATCCATTGTTTTTAGGGGTTCTCTACTTAGAAGGTTCCTCTGGACATTGAGCACCTCATAATATATGAAAAAGAATCCCCACCCTTTACTTCCTGTCGAGCAAGTCTCGGTGCCACAGCAGGGGCTCTAAGAAGGGAAGGCGTTCTTATGCACTGGCCTGTGAGCCAGTGTTGGGAAGTATGATATAATTGAAACGGGAGAATTCCCTTGCACCCCTTCTCAAGACGTGTGACAGGAGCGTGGCTCTGTTTGGTGAGTTCAAACCCCTTTTATTGGAGGGGGATCATGCAGACGGTAGGTGCAGGAACCGGAATGACTGCTTCGGGGCTCTGGCCCCATGGCAGTGTCTAGGGGTGGGTGCCTGCGACTCCCAAAGCCCAGGTGGGTGCATGTTACAGTGTGCTCTTTTAGTCTTGCCCTTTGTGGATGGCTTAAGGGTTAACCAGGTCAGTGGGCCTTCTGCCTTTTTGCAAGGGCAGGGAGCCAGCATGACAGCTTTCTGTATCCTGAGCTCTTGTCCAGCCATCCTGAAAAATTGGGTCACACACGAACTTGAAGGATGAATGTGGGAGTTTTATTCAGTGGTGGAGATGGCTCTCAGTGGAATGGATCAGGAGCTGGACAGGAGATGGAGGGGGAAGATGATCTTTCCTTGGAGTTTGACTATCTAGCTGCTGATTCTCTGATCATCCCCAGCCAAACTTCTCCTGATGTTCCTTCTCTTCTCTCCCAGCCTAGGGTTTGGGGTTTATATGGGTAGAGGACAGGGGGCGTGGTGGGCCAGAAGGCAACTTTTGGGTGCAAAAACAGGACTGTCTGTCCTTATTTAGGGCCGCAGGTATTCAGGCTTGAGGGTGGTACCTTTGCTGGGGAAATCACCCTCTTCTATCCAGTATTTCCATGACTAATTATATTTTGAAGGGGTGAGTCTAGAAAATAACACACATTGGGATCTCAAAATAATGAGCTTCCTTGCACAGCTAAAATTAGCATTCAGTGGGGACTCACCTCATGGGTAGTGTGCGTGTGTGTGTGTTTGCAGGTGTCCCTGCTTATATATGATGGTTGCACCATTCTCTTCTACTTCCAGACTACACTTGTTCCTGTTCAGGGAGTGTTTCCTGATTATACATAATCTTCCTATAGATAAATCTTTCATTTTTCTTTCTTCTTCTCTTTTTTATTTATAGAGACAGGGTCTTGCTCTGTCACCCAGGGTACAGTGGTGTGATCATAGCTCATTGCAGCTTTGACATCCCTGGCTCGCCTCAAGCCATCCTCCAGCCTCAGCCTCCTGAGTAGATGAGACTACAAGTACATGCCACCATGCCTGGATAATTTTTTAACGTTTTTCTAGCGACAGGGCTCTCACTTTGTTGCCCAGGCTGGTCTCAAACTGCTAGCCTCAAGCAACCCTCCTGCCTTGGCCTCCCGAAGTGTTGGGATTACAGACACGAGCCACCATGCCCAGCAGTTTTTCTTGCTTTCCATTCCTGACGTTTTTGAGTGGTCAGGAGGTGCTTACCCGTTTATGAAAGCAGCTTGGTGCTGCCCAAAGAACTCTGGCAGTGGAGCCAGGAAAACCCAAGTTCTAGTCCTCAGTCTATTCGTCATTCATGTCCTCCCTTTTCTCCTCCTCCTTTTTGTTTCAAACAAAGGAGATAAAGAAGAGGGAAAGAAAATGTGATGAGAGGCAAATGGACTACCTTTAACTTTCCCTATCATAAAGGAAGCTCTGTGAGTCAGGTCCCGTGTGTGTTTGGGTCCTGGCATTATACCGCAATCTCAGGTAAAGGTCTCCTGAAATTAGACTTAACTGGGAGTTTTGCTGGCATAAAAAACATCAGGTCCAGGCCCAGAGTGATGTAATTTTATTCTCAGGTCTAACTCTTTTGTGTTCTTACATTCTCAAATTCACTTCTCTGCTCTCACATTTATTTATAGACATGGATACCATTGCCAAAGCTCTGAATTATGTTTTTCTCCTTAGAGATTTGAGACCCTTGGCTCCCATTAGATCTATAATATCAATGACAGCTGTGTTGTGTATACAGCTCTCATAGCAACCAAGTGCAGTTGCCCGCCAATGAAACCTGGCTCTGCTTTCCCCCTTGCCTATTTAGTAAATGTCCTTAAGAACAAAGAAGGTGGGAATGTTAGAGGGAGGCACAGAGGGAGTGATTAGTTTAGGGGTTATGACTAATCAGGCATGTTCCCTTTAGGGGAGGGTGGGGCATGTCTTCCACAACAGGAAAGTCCGAAGGGATTGGGGCATTTAATTTGTACCTCCCTGTATGCCAGCAGATATAGGCTACCACTGGTTGGAGATTTAGGATGGCACCTTCTTTTGCTAGGGTGCTGTGACTGAAAGCCAACGAGGGGAGATGCAATCACAGTGAGCAGAGGGTCCCCCTGGTGTCTTTGGTGGCACGGTGGAAAGGTCGTTGTCCCTGATTCGTCTCACAGCCAAGAGCAAAGATTTATAGCGAGACTTGATGGAGGCTGTCTACTACCTGTGAGTGTGATGAAATAAGAGGTCAAGTTGCTTCTGTTGTTGAATCACTAAGAATGATGGAACTGGTATTTTAAAATGTCTCATAAAGAGGAGACCTCTCTCAGTCACCTGAATTTCTTAATTGGCCTTCACTCTTCTATAGATAGTAATTACCACAGAGCAAAAATAACTCATATTCTCCCCCCACCCTTTGTTCCCCAATTTGTTGCAATGCATTATTCAAGGAGATGAGTAGCACTACTAACACTGGCTTCTAAAGAATTATTAGACTTAGAAAAGAACTAGGCCAGGCACAGTGGCTCACACCTGTAATCCTAGCACTTTGGGAGGCTGAGGTGAGCAGATTATTAGAGGTCAGGAGTTCAAGACCAGCCTGGCTAACATGGTGAAACCCCCTCTCTACTAAAATTCCAAAAAGTAGCCGGGTGTGGTGGTGGGCGCCTGTAATCCCAGCTCTTCCCTGGGAGGCTGAGTGCAGGAGAATTGCTTTTGAACTCAGGAGGCGGAGGTTGCAGTGAGCCGAGGTTGTGCCACTGCACTCCAGCCTGGGCAACGGAGCGAGGCTCCATCTCAAAAAAAAACAAAAACAAAACAAAACAACAACAAAACCAGAACTAACTATACTTCTGTGTCTTCTGAATGATAGTTTAGCTTACAGTCCTCTAAATGTAGGTATTAACAGAATAAGAGTTGAGCGGCAAAGCTGACCCAGCTGGCCCATTACAAAGCTCTGGGGAGCTTTCTTTTTCTTTTCTTTTCTTTTTTTTTTTTTTTTTGCTACTTAATTTTATCAAAATCTAGGGTTGTAAACATTCCATTCTCAAAGGTATGAATATGCTGCATGACGTCTCAAAAGCCCACAGAATGAAGTTTCTAGGTGGGATGGGGCCTCCGCCTTCAGGCACAGCATGATAGCAAGCCAGGCTGACGCCCAGTGCTCCCTGGCATGTGTGTGACTCTGGGAAGTGCCCAGTGATCTCTCCCCAGGTCATACCCACCCCAGGTGAAGCATGCCCCAGGCTAACACTGCCCACTGTGCATCACCTGACCTTCCCCTCGTCAACTAGGAGCAGGGACAAGAGAGGCAAGGGTCTGTGGAATATGCAAGATTTATAGGAAATGATGTCTAGCAGCTTTTTTTTTTTTTTCTTTTTAAAACTCCAAACACCAACATGTTCCACACAGTGGTCTCCAGTGTAGTGTGGAAAAACATAACCCTTGAAAAAAGGGGGTTTTATTGTCAATCAGCTTCAGGAAAAGCTGAATTATAGAGTTAAATCAGTGACCTTACTGAATGAAGCCTTCTCAAAAGTTTTTAATAGTGGCCAGAGTGGCTCATGCCTGTAATCCCAGCACTCTGGAAGGCCAAGGTGAGAGGATCACTTGAGGCCAGGAATTAAAGACTAGCCCAGACAACAAAATGAGACCCTGTCTCTACCAAAAAAAAAAATAATAATAATAATAAAAAAATAAAAAAGTTATTAATAGCTAATATGAATTGTATGAAGCCTTATGACAACTTAATTGAACTTGGGAGCCTGCTGTAAATTCTAACATATCCCATTCCACAGAAACATTTTCTCATTTGGGGACCCCTGGTCTAGTGGAAAGATGACGGAATTTGAAGTCGGGAGGGATGGTTTCCAGGTCCTGGGTAACAGCTTCATGCCCACAGTGTCTGGGCAGATAAACATTGCAATAATGGAAGCATAAACAAAGTCTAAAGTGCCTTCTAATGTGGCATAGTCATGAATGTTCCCAACAATCCCCTTAGAATATCTTCCTGCCTACAAATTAAGCATAGACTGGCCCTGAGTAAAGCCTTCTGGGCACTAATGGTTTCCTTATCGACAGCAGCTCCAGGAGCCCATGGCACTCAATACTGTTTGCATTTTCTTTTTGCTAGCAAATTCTGTGCAATTAACAGCTCCTGCCTGGCCATGTCCAATTCTGGCTGCTCCTCAAGAGGATGTGTCAGGAGTCTCGGCTGGGCCAGGCGTGGGGGGCTAGGCCACACCCAAAGGCCTTCCAGGTTCCAGTAGCTGAGGCCAGTGAATACAGGGCCCTTCTCCTTTCCTGCCTTCTTTTTCCACCTTCCCAGGCCAGCAGGCTCCATCTTTTAAATTTGCTTCATGTTCCCTTGCGAATCCCAAGGAATTGCTATTTAAAATCTTTTAGAAATATACTAGTAAATATAAAAAAGAAATCTGTCTGCCCCAGCCCATCTGGCGGGCCCCATGGTATAACTCTGCCTAGTATAAACCCACCTAAGAGAGTCCATAAGCACAGTGCTCAGTTCTTGCCAGACAGCAACTCAAGCTCATTTCACAGCCATTCTTCAGAATTGCTCACATCTCTTAATCAATTCCCTTAGAACAGCAGAGCTAAGAGAAGGTTGGTGCCTGCCACTTGACTTACCTGAGAAAAACAAGGAAGCTATTATTATCCTTGGTCTTTGGACATAATCATGATTTAACAATAAATATGATGTTTTGAAATCCATAGCACCACCTCTGCAACTCAGGGATAGGCAACAAAGTCAGGGAATACAGATGACACAAACACAAGCATCTGGTTCCATTTTATTAAAAAACAAAACCAAAAGAAATTTTGCAGTGAAATTTCCTGGAATTCACAACCCTCATTTTAAAATCTTTATAGTTGCAACATATTTTTTTAGCCAATACATAAGAACACGATTGCACTTATTTACACGATAGTCTTCTATATAACAAAAATAACCATGTTGTAATGATTGAATGTTTCCAACTATCATCCTTGATTCATCACTAGCCCATTATGAGACAAACTGATTATGCTCTCCAAGTACACAGAGAATAGAATAAAGCAAAATAAAAGTCTGTGTCTCCTAATAGAAGACAAATTCCTTTAAAGACAGTTACTTTTTTTTCTTCAATTTCTTTGTATTTCAAGAGAGATATAAAGTGCCTTGAAAGAAGTAGGGTATGTGCCTGAGGTGGGGAAGAAGGAAAGACATTTATACAGAAAAAATTTAAAAACTACACTGCCTTAACTAATCATCTAAATATGCACACAACTTTGTACAGAAGATTAGTTTTGGGTAAAAAGGCTACATAATCCATTAGTACTTATTTCGGCAATTAAGAATTACCTAAAGTCCTGCAGATGTCATCAGGAGTGACATTTTTTGTGATTTTGGGTCAGATGCTATATAAATCAAGGAAGCTCAGTCACACAGTCTGAATATGGAGAGGACAGACAATGCCGAGATGGCACCATCATCTACGACCTGCAGACTAGCCAGAAAAATCTTGTGGGGAAGATAAGTAGACTTCACCCAACATCAATCATTTTACAGCAAAAGCATTTTGTTGGAAGCATTTGTTTATAATAAAAGTAATTTGTGTTAGGATAGGAAAAAAAAAGCCTTTGGAATTTCCTCTTGCTAGTAGGGTAAAGATTGATTTATGATGTCATGTCTGATCATTTATAATTGTAAATTCATTATTTGCAGGCTTTTTTCTAGTGGGAAATAATGTGCTGTACAAAGTGGTTAAAATAAGTTGTTTCTTTTTCATTTTTACAAGTGGCAATTGCTGGTTATGGTCTGCAGTCTACAAAACTGGGTATCACATATGTACTGCTTCAGAGTTTCCCCTGGAAACCAGAATAATCATCCTCCCAGCTCATGAACATTTTAAAGAACAATACCCTTTTTTTTTTTTCCAGAAAATGAATGGAATGTAACTTTTCACAAATACAAAATTACTTCATTTTCTAAATGTAAGGGACACCCCTCTATAAAAATAACAGTCCCTCCCCACTCCCACCCCTACATCTCTAATTATAAAATGGTAGAACCATCTCAGATTACTAATGTGAAAGCAGGAAGTAAATATATTATGTACATGTACAAAACACATCACTATTTCACACCATTTACATTCATATGAAAGAAGTCCTTTTATTGATCTTCCTTTGCAATTTCACAAGAATAAAGTTGAGATAACTTACAAAAACAAGCAGTCCCTTGCTTATAACCACACAGACATTCTAGCCAGAGGCATCTTCTTTGCAGACACAGCAATATTATCTTTCAACATTTTGCAGAAGTAAGGGCTGCTGACAGTGAGAAGATCTGTGGGGTCTCCTTCACCTTTTTAGAGTTTGTGACATTCTTTCCTCATTTGATAAATGTAGACCAAATTCTCAACTACCGAAGAAATTGTATGATGAAAGGCAAGTAACTGGTTGTTGAATTCGTAACCCAAGTCAAATTAATTTGCTGAAAGAATAACTGCAATTATTCCAGCAGAGGGCACTCTGCCCCTTGCAATAACATCCTACTGAACAGTAAGTACCATAGATGCCAACACAAATTCAGACTGAAAAGTCCATGTATGCGTTAGTTCTTCAACTGCTCCACTATACCCATTAGTACCGGCAACAGTTTGGTATCTTCTTCAGAAGAGCAGGATATACTACATTTACCTAGCTCTTATACATGAAAATTCTTTGGCTATTTAAAATCTTCACATTCTCAAAAAGAACAATATTCCAAGTTCAGTAAAGCGCTAGATTTGTCAGAAAGTTTTGAAGGAAAAGGGGACTAAACACTAGACTTCAAATATGGTGTGGTACTAAGGCCACAATTCGTTTTTTAGATTTCAGGATTTAGTAAGGTCAATCAACCGTCTGCAAGAGAAAACCCCATAAGGTTTAATGGTTTCATTCAACCATGCAACCCACCTTTACTTTCATTTATGAGAACATTAGGAGAAAATTCAACTAGTCAATGGAAGAAACATGTGTTCATTTGGATGGTGATCAGTCTTTGGTTTATATAGCACACATGGTCCCCACATTTTCCCTGCTTCTCCAAGCCTGTCACTTCACTAAGGATAACAGACCACAGATATTCTGTCAAGCAATGACTTTGGGTAATTAAGCGACCTTCTCTAAGGATTTTTCTCCCTGTGTTCAGACATCGCAGACCTCTTAGTAGATGTGTATATTTTTGTTTTATCATTATCATCAGCAAATATTTATCAGGTGGCCATAGAACAAATGGCTCTATATTAAGTGCAAACTTCAGTAGTAGCACAGGATTAGAAGATCTTTGATCATTGAAATTCCTGAAAAAGTCACTTGATTATGAAGCACTCAAGGCAGGTGAAGAGAGATGTGACTGACCTCAGCAGGTTCTTGTAGAACAAGCAGGATTGCAATCAAATTGCTCGATACTAAGGGGCCATGTCCAGCGTCTGGACTTGCTTCATTAGTTCTGGGATGCTAATTTAGTGTCAATAAAAGGCGTAGAGTGGAAGAGTGTGGCTATTGACCTGTGGCTCTTTAAAAATTAATGTTCCTATTACACAGGGTCTGGGGTTGAGTGAGGACAAAAGGAGGCAAAAGAAAGAGCTAAGAGATGATGAGAAACTCATATCAGCATCTTAAAATTAATTTATTTTTCAGGCAATCCGGACCTTCTTTGCCATCATGAGTATTTTAACTCATGAGTATTTAATTCCTTCAAAACACAAACTCCCAAAAACCCAGGTCAGCTCTAAACCTAGGGATGAGCATTTATTTGGGGACAGCACGCACATTTTGTTAAGCACAGCAGCTTTCCAGCCCTGCTTTGACCAGCTTCCTGATCAGAGATCCTGCCATCTTCTTTTCTGACTTCCTGCAGGGTGACACTCCCATCCCATTTTAACTGCCAACATCAAACGTACTCATCCATACAATAGCATGGATGAGGGATCTCGGTGGCCAAGAGCACTGCATGAAGAACCATGCATCCCCACCTTAGGAGGGGAGTCTCTTTGTGTCTCTTTGTCAGTCTTCAGGAATTAGTGGCCCTCAGATCACTTACGATGAGCAAGCTCTAGTGCTAAGATGTTAGGAAGAATGGGCGTTCCAACAGGTACAGTATACAAGTTTTTCCAAGAAATTCTAACCCTGGGGGCTCAGGCAAATGAGGAGGGTCAAATGCTGAGGGTGGGAGAAAGCAGACCTAGACAGCATTCTGGAATTGTTGCTTTGCCATTATTTGCTCAGAAAATATTTATGGCAAGGAAGCCTGAAAACATGGCAATGGTTGTTAAGATGGGTTGTGATACAACTGGTGATACGAGAAGTGAAAATGAAACTGACTCCATTAGGGAGGACATTGGTTTATAGCAAACTGGTTTGCCTCATCAGAAGTGAATAAGCATATTGCTACACAATAAAAAGAAGAAAAACACCAACAACAGTAACAATGGGAATCACGATAATGATAATAACTCTGGAGGTATAGAACCTCCAGTTTTTTTTTGTTCTGAAGGTTATTTCAGAGTTTCTTGCAAGAGAGAAAGCAAATTAGAAAAAAAGGGGGAGAGAGAAGATGGGAAAATAATTCATGTACGTATATACAAAGTAAGATATAGGCAGTCAGAGAAAAACAGACACAGACAGAAAAGGAAAAGAAATCTAAGTGAGAGAAAATATAAAAGTGCTACTGGAAATTGCCTTAGTGGCCTTAGTACCAGAAAAGGCTGGGCTCTGGCTCCACAGAGGGAGTGACTCCATATCCTAGATTTTTTGAAAAACTTTTGATTCAAGGATTTATTTTTAAGTCAGGGTGATACATTCACTGGATAACTCAATGTCATTTAATTTTTTATGCTCTGCAAAAATATCCATCTAAACAAAATTCATAAATAAGAAAGAATCCTATGTTAGATCACTGGCATTGATTTGGTTTTGAGAGTATGGTAGCCTCAGGGATTTCAGGGCAGTGACTGAAGTGGCCACTGGGCATGGTGCTTTTTGAAACGACCAAACCCAGATCTATGAATTTCCAGGATATTTCACCAGGGTGAAGGAAATGTTAAAAACAAGAAAATAAAACAAAACAAAAAAACCAAATGAACATTTTTGGACAAAGCTTTGCCTCTATGATTCTGATCATTACCATGTGATGTCAAAAATGGGTAGGTACCTTTGCCACTTTTAATTTTCTACCTTCTCCAGACTCTACCTCTCCCTGTGTAGATGACCAGAGTTGACACTCCAGGGGGTATCAAGCCCCAGAGATTAAGTCAATGTTCAAAAGCTGTATTCATAGTCAGGGCTCAGCTCTTCCAAAGGGACTAGCCGCACAGGAGGTAGCAGTTCCTAAAGGTAACCCTAAATTATTTTGAGTGAATGTAAATGCTCCTTTTCTTCCCCATAGCATTGAGGTGGCAGGTGGATGCTGACTTGGAGTAAAATGCTGGCTGTTGGAGGTGGTCATAATTCACCAAGTAGAGGCCGGATGATCACAGGCCCCCAAAGATTATTTTTCAATAAGGCCACATAAAGTCTTGCATTTGGAGTCAATACGTAATTTCTCATTCTTTCCTCCCAAGTCCATGAGTTTTCACTAAGCTGTGGGACTGGGGGACACTGGGAAAGGACTTTCACCAACCATGAAGAAGAAGAAGGGGTTGAGGTAAAGTTGGGTGATTTCAGTCTGGAGTTCTCTTTGGCTCCTAAGTGCCACATATCAGTCCAGGTGTTTGCCATACAAGTGAGGGGTATAATTTTGTTTCAGCACCAAATCAGCATGGTTTGTGTGACTTTTAAGTAACAACTGGTCAGAGAAGTAATAACAAATGGTCATGGACATCAGTGATATGGTTAGAAAGTTCAAGCAGAAATTTTAAAAAGGGTTGCCTGCATCTTTATTCACTACAAAGTAAATGAACCTCTGGGCCTCTCATTAGGCGACTTGGGTGGTGGCCAGTTCTCCCTGGAGGTAATTAAGGTTTTAACCTTCTTTTCTTTTGTAAGGGTCAGGGGATCTTGTGAGAATACTGGAGGAACTCTAGACCTGCATTGTCCAATTGGCAGCCACTAGCCACATGTGACTATCCAAATTGAGAGGTGCTGTGAGTGTAAAAGACACAATGGATTTAGAAGACTTAGTACACAAAAACATGTAAAACACGTCATTAATTTACATTACTGACATGTTGAAACAATATTAGGTTAAAGTACATTATTCAAATTATCTTTACCTGTTTCTTCTTACACTTTAAAATGTGGCTAGTAGAAAATTTAAAATTATGTCTGTGACTTGCATTATGTTTCTGTTGGACACTGCTAGTCTAGACTCTTGCTACAGAAAAATGCACATCTGCTAATACACACAGAGTTTGCATTTGCTTCTAGAGGGTACACACACCCTCTGACACTCATCTGTAGACTACTGGGTCTCCAGGTCAGAGTCTCTTGTTTGGGGGAGCTAAAGAAGGCTGTAAGGAAGGGCTGTTCCCCTGTTCCCCTTTCTTTTGAAAGGGAAACTTTCTGGTTAAGCTTTTTTTTTTTTTTTTTCTTTTTTTAAAACTATCAAAGCTACAGGAAAATCCTCCAGAAACAAACCTTTGGTAAGTCGTGAATGGCAAAGGCTCAGGCGGTTTTGGGGTCAGATCTGCAAGCCTCGGGTTGGCCTTTCAGACCCCTCATCATCTATGAGGCATCCTGTAAGTGCAGCTGTGGCCAGGGCTTGTATATACAATCAATTCCTGATTCACCTAGTTCTTGGCAGGAAGAGAAAACACTCGTTAATCAGAGGACTAAACAATCCAAAGCACATTCTCTCTGGGAATGGAATATAATTTATATTTCTGTTGCTGTTGAATTATCCTTCTAATTCCACTGGACTAAAGTTAATACCAGTAATACTAAAATTTGTTTTGGGCAAAGCCGACTGAAGGAGGAGTCGGTGGCGCAAGCCTATGCTGACTGTGAAAAATAAACACCTTTGAGATCAAGAATCCCACAGTGAGAGCTAGGATTTGAAGGTATCCAGAGATTGCAAACTCTCTGACTAACAGTAATTTTTAAACAAGGCAAAGCAAACCAACTCCTACTTGGATTTAAAACTTCAATCATTTAGATTTTCATTCTCAGCAACATAGTGGTGTCAAGTCTCAAAGGCTGTTATTACACGGTACATGTCAGGTAACTCTACCTCCCCAAGCTATGAAGCCCGATTGCCACAAATCATAGCTATCTGCAAAAATGGGTCCTGCCTGTGAAAGGCTCATCAGTGGTCCTACAGCTAGAGGAGCTTGGGGATTCATGCTGTTAAACCCTTCACTTTATAGATGGAGAAGCTGAGGCTTAGTAAAGCATGTGGTTCATCTAGGATTCTCGATTCAGAGCTCTCTTCATTCCTCCCTGCCTCTTTTCCCACACACAGAGAGTGGATTTCATTACAGGAAGCACTGGACTCCTATGGAGATGCGACCTTTCTGAGGGCAATAATCATCTGCCTTGCCTGTCTACTTATAAACCATCAAATAGGAAATTGGTAAAGGTGGTGAAAAAAGAGCAGCTAGTATTCTCCCTTGACCTGCACTCCATGTTTCAGCAGGCGGCAAGGATTTACAGCAGAACCAAACTCTTTTTGAATGAGTATTAGTCTAATGAGGTGGAAAAGCCCCCATCAATACATAAAAACAATTCAGTGAGAAAAGCTTTCTTTCCCAGTTAATCCAAGCCGTGGCCTGGTCTTTGCCAGCTGCGTAGAGATAAGGTGATCCATCTGATTGTTCAGAGACGCTATCAATGACCTTAGTCATCTCTGTATCTGGATAGTCTGAATGTATTACAAAATTGCCCACTGAAAAAATAGCACATTTCTGTCATAGTTACAAAAAATGAATAAAAACAGAAACAGTTTAAAAATACCATTGGGTTTCAGTATTTACTTGATATCTCTTTTCCCTTCCCTTTTGTCTATTTCAATCAGGATAAACTTGATTTAGCAAATTCTCATGCTGCATACTTTTTGGTTCAAATGATATAGCAAATCACACCTCATTCCTCACTAGGCATCTGGACACACTCAGGGAGCCCTAGGAAGCAATCTGCTAGGGATTCACCTAAATCCTTCCACATGGTCTGGTGAGATTCAACAGAAGTGTGTTGAAATTAAGGTAAAAGCTCGGTGCTACTGCAGCCCCCACTGTGTTTGCCATTGGACTTAAAAATGATTGGCTTTTCTCTAAAGCTTCCATCTTTTACAGAACCCACTTACAGAGGTAAGAAAAACATGGTTCTAGCCCAGGGGAAACAAATGCAACCGGCATTTTGTTTTCAATGGGAAGAAAATGTGGTATCTGGTTTTAAAACCAGCCCTACAACCACCAAAGACTGGATGCCTTGGAGGGGACTTCTGAGTTTAGAATTTCAGCCAAAGACTGTAAGACCCAGAGGAATGGAACAGCTTCCCTAGCGCTCCCTTCTCATGTCATGTGGGCCCTTAATCAAGCCTGGCAAGTGGAAGCCAGTGTGATGTGGCTTAAAATAACCAGCAGTGGCCTCAGCAGATTTAGAGCTTAGTGTTGGGGTCTCTGGCAGCTGGGATTTTTAAAGGCCCACTTAGAAGAACTTAGATTCTTAATGAAAGCTGGCCTTAGTCCATTTCAGGGTGCGGAGGCACTTCTCAAAGCCATGCACACTTCATGCTGAGAGGCCAAGACCCCATATCTCAGAGATGGAATACAAACTGATTATAGCAGGAACTGGTGCTTCTAAACAGAAATCTATACAAAAGCTGCAGTGAATCAAAGGAAAAACAAAGGAACAGATGGAAAGTAAACTACAAATAATCTTTAAAAAATTGCCAAAGACATCAAACAACATGCCAAAAACAAGAACAATAAGACACGGAAATAATTGAAATGAAACTAAGAAATCCTAAAGGTGGCCTTTCAGGGTGTTTTAGGAGCTTCTGAAGTGTATGTCTACATGGACATGGGAGTGGAAATCAGCTTTTAAATTCCCAGCTGCCAAGGCCACAGACTGCCGTACAGATGGAGAAACTGCATCCTGATTGACAAGACTTTGGATATTGCTTTTCGTCAGCATTCTTGAACGGAGCGCCATGGAGTTGCCAAGGTGATCTGGAGGTGTGTGTGTGCCTGGTCCAAGTCTTGGAGCACTCCTCCCTTCCTTTCCCTTGGGTCCTACTATCTCTTTTCTTCTGGATTTGTCATTTCAAGATTTCACCTCTTCACAGTCCTGGTCAGTGGAAAGTTCTACATCAGACAGTCCAACCTCCATTGCCATGATCAAGGAGATATCAGAATCGCTGCTTACAGCTGGCTCCTGCTCACCTGGGAGGAGAAAACAAAGTTCACAGTGAACACTGAGCTATGTCTTTGCATGCTGGTTATTTCAGTACAATTGCCTGTAATAATATTTCTTTAAAGGCCAAGAGAAGGTATTAGAAAAATTGAGTATTACATAAAAACTCTAGTTAAAGCCTCATCTCACATGGGTCAAAAAGTTAAATGCAAACAAAAGAAACTAGAAGAATAAAATATATCATTTAAGGATATGTCTAAGTAGGAAAATATATATCTACTATAAGTAGGGCAAGAAATTCTATTTAGAAAAGTAATTGGGCAATTCACAGAAGAAAAGATTTTTACATATGCGTAACATTTAAAAATGTTTAACACATGTAAAATAAAATCAAAAGGCATATCAAACTCAGGAATTTGCAAAAAATTTCACAAAGTTTTCTATTCTTAACATATAGGAAGTTTTTAAATCAGTAAGAAAAACAGTTCAATAGAAAAATGGACAAAGGCTGCCATTACACAATTCATGGAAGAGTGTAATATAAATGACCAATAAATATAAGGTAAAAATAAGATATCCTTTTTTGTCTATGTAATCTTCACTCTTTAAAAAAGATAATATTACAGTTAAGGGTACATTGAGGTAGGTAGGTACATGATATATTGCATATAGAACTGTAGAATTTTCACCCCGTAATTGCATTTCCAGGATGTATTATAGAGAAGTAACTGGAGATGCAAAACTATTCAATTAAGCATTATTTACAGTAGCAAAACATTGCAAGTAACTTAAAGTCCAACAATAGAGTATATCTGAATAAACCTATTACTTCTAAAGGACAATCTTGTTATAACCATTAAAATGACGTTTTCAAATAATTTGTAGTTACATGAGAAAATGTTCACAGTATACTGTTAAGTAAGAACAGAAATATTTAAAGCTTTGTATGCAATGGGGTCAACAGAGAAAGTTAAATGGAAGCAAAGAAACCAAAAATGCTAACGAGACTCATGTCTGGTGTTGAGATTTATATTCATTTTCTTTTTTTTTTTTTTTTTTTTTTTTTTTTATTATACTTTAAGTTCTAGGGTACATGTGCATAACGTGCAGGTTTGTTACATATGTATACTTATGCCATGTTGGTGTGCTGCACCCATCAACTCGTCAGCACCCATCAATTCATCATTTATATCTTGTATAACTCCCCAATGCAAGCCCTCCCTCCTCCCCCCTCCCCCCTCCCCATGATAGGCCCCAGTGCGTGATGTTCCCCTTCCCGAGTCCAAGTGATCTCATTGTTCAGTTCCCACCTATGAGTGAGAACATGCGGTGTTTGGTTTTCTGTTCTTGTGATAGTTTGCTAAGAATGATGGTTTCCAGCTGCATCCATGTCCCTACAAAGGACGCAAACTCATCCTTTTTTATGGCTGCATAGTATTCCATGGTGTATATGTGCCACATTTTCTTAATCCAGTCTGTCACAGATGGACATTTGGGTTGATTCCAAGTCTTTGCTATTGTGAATAGTGCCGCAATAAACATACGTGTACATGTGTCTTTGTAGTAGAATAATTTATAATCCTTTGGGTATATACCCAGTAGTGGGATGGCTGGGTCATATGGTACATCTAGTTCTAGATCCTTGAGGAATCGCCATACTGTTTTCCATAATGGTTGAACTAGTTTACAATCCCACCAACAGTGTAAAAGTGTTCCTATTTCTCCACATCCTCTCCAACACCTGTTGTTTCCTGACTTCTTAATGATTGCCATTCTAACTGGTGTGAGATGGTATCTCATTGTGGTTTTGATTTGCATTTCTCTGATGGCGAGTGATGATGAGCATTTTTTCATGTGTCTGTTGGCTGTATGAATATCTTCTTTTGAGAAATGTCTGTTCATATCCTTTCCCCACTTTTTGATGGGGTTGTTTGTTTTTTTCTCGTATATTTGTTTGAGTTCTTTGTAGATTCTGGATATTAGCCCTTTGTCAGATGAGTAGGTTGCAAAAATTTTCTCCCATTCTGTAGGTTGCCTGTTCACTCTGATGGTAGTTTCTTGTGCTGTGCAAAAGCTCTTTAGTTTAATTAGATCCCATTTGTCAATTTTGGCTTTTGCTGCCGTTGCTTTTGGTGTTTTAGACATGAAGTCCTTGCCCATGCCTATGTCCTGAATGGTACTACCTAGATTTTCTTCTAGGGTTTTTATGGTATTAGGTCTAACATTTAAGCCTCTAATCCATCTTGAATTAATCTTCGTATAAGGGGTAAGGAAAGGATCCAGTTTCAGCTTTCTACTTATGGCTAGCCAATTTTCCCAGCACCATTTATTAAATAGGGAATCCTTTCCCCATTTCTTGTTTCTCTCAGGTTTGTCAAAGATCAGATGGCTGTAGATGTGTGGTATTATTTCTGAGGACTCTGTTCTGTTCCATTGATCTATATCTCTGTTTTGGTACCAGTACCATGCTGTTTTGGTTACTGTAGCCTTGTAGTATAGTTTGAAGTCAGGTAGCGTGACGCCTCCAGCTTTGTCCTTTTGACTTAGGATTGTCTTGGCAATGCGGGCCCTTTTTTGGTTCCATATGAACTTTAAAGCAGTTTTTTCCAATTCTGTGAAGAAACTCATTGGTAGCTTGATGGGGATGGCATTGAATCTATAAATAACCTTGGGGAGTATGGCCATTTTCACGATATTGATTCTTCCTATCCATGAGCATGGTATGTTCTTCCATTTGTTTGTGTCCTCTTTGATTTCACTGAGCAGTGGTTTGTAGTTCTTCTTGAAGAGGTCCTTTACATCCCTTGTAAGCTGGATTCCTAGGTATTTTATTCTCTTTGAAGCAATTGTGAATGGAAGTTCATTCCTGATTTGGCTCTCTGCTTGTCTGTTACTGGTGTATAAGAATGCTTGTGATTTTTGCACATTAATTTTGTATCCTGAGACTTTGCTGAAGTTGCTTATCAGCTTAAGGAGATTTTGGGCTGAGACAATGGGGTTTTCTAAATATACAATCATGTCATCTGCAAACAGGGACAATTTGACTTCTTCTTTTCCTAACTGGATACCCTTGATTTCTTTCTCTTGCCTGATTGCCCTAGCCAGAACTTCCAACACTATGTTGAATAGGAGTGGTGAGAGAGGGCATCCCTGTCTTGTGCCAGTTTTCAAAGGGAATTTTTCCAGTTTTTGCCCATTCAGTATGATATTAGCTGTGGATTTGTCGTAAATAGCTCTTATTATTTTGAGGTACATTCCATCAATACCGAATTTATTGAGCGTTTTTAGCATGAAGGGCTATTGAATTTTGTCAAAAGCCTTTTCTGCATCTATTGAGACAATCATGTGGTTCTTGTCTTTGGTTCTGTTTATATGCTGGATTACGTTTATTGATTTGCGAATGTTGAACCAGCCTTGCATCCCAGGGATGAAGCCCACTTGATCATGGTGGATAAGCTTTTTGATGTGCTGCTGAATCCGGTTTGCCAGTATTTTATTGAGAATTTTTGCATCAATGTTCATCAGGGATATTGGTCTAAAATTCTCTTTTTTTGATGTGTCTCTGCCAGGCTTTGGTATCAGGATGATGTTGGCCTCATAAAATGAGTTAGGGAGGATTCCCTCTTTTTCTATTGATTGGAATAGTTTCAGAAGGAATGGTACCAGCTCCTCCTTGTACCTCTGGTAGAATTCAGCTGTGAATCCATCTGGTCCTGGACTTTTTTTGGTGGGTAGGCTATTAATTGTTGCCTCAATTTCAGAGCCTGTTATTGGTCTATTCAGGGATTCAACTTCTTCCTGGTTTAGTCTTGGAAGAGTGTAAGTGTCCAGGAATTTATCCATTTCTTCTAGATTTCCTAGTTGATTTGCGTAGAGACGTTTATAGTATTCTCTGATGGTAGTTTGTATTTCTGTGGGGTCAGTGGTGATATCCCCTTTATCATTTTTTATTGCATCTATTTGATTCCTCTCTTTTCTTCTTTATTAGCCTTGCTAGCGGTCTGTCAATTTTGTTGATCTTTTCAAAAAACCAACTCCTGGATTCATTGATTTTTTGGAGGGTTTTTTGTGTCTCTATCTCCTTCAGTTCGGCTCTGATCTTAGTTATTTCTTGCCTTCTGCTAGCTTTTGAATGTGATTGCTCTTGCCTCTCTAGTTCTTTTAATTGTGATGTTAGAGTGTCAATTTTAGATCTTTCCTGCTTTCTCTTGTGGGCATTTAGTGCTATAAATTTCCCTCTACACACTGCTTTAAATGTGTCCCAGAGATTCTGGTATGTTGTATCTTTGTTCTCATTGGTTTCAAAGAACATCTTTATTTCCGCTTTCATTTCGTTATGTACCCAGTAGTCATTCAGGAGCAGGTTGTTCAGTTTCCATGTAGTTGAGCGGTTTTGATTGAGTTTCTTAGTCCTGAGTTCTAGTTTGATTGCACTGTGGTCTGAGAGACAGTTTGTTATAATTTCTGTTCTTTTACATTTGCTGAAGAGTGCTTTACTTCCAATTATGTGGTCAATTTTGGAATAAGTGCGATGCGGTGCTGAGAAGAATGTATATTCTGTTGATTTGGGGTGGAGAGTTCTATAGATGTCTATGAGGTCCGCTTGGTGCAGAGATGAGTTCAATTCCTGGATATCCTTGTTAACTTTCTGTCTCGTTGATCTGTCTAATGTTGACAGCGGAGTGTTGAAGTCTCCCATTATTATTGTATGGGAGTCTAAGTCTCTTTGTAAGTCTCTAAGGACTTGCTTTATGAATCTGGGTGCTCCTGTATTGGGTGCATATATATTTAGGATAGTTAGCTCTTCCTGTTGAATTGATCCCTTTACCATTATGTAATGGCCTTCTTTGTCTCTTTTGATCTTTGATGGTTTAAAGTCTGTTTTATCAGAGACAAGGATTGCAACCCCTGCTTTTTTTTGTTCTCCATTTGCTTGGTAGATCTTCCTCCATCCCTTTATTTTGAGCCTATGTATGTCTCTGCATGTGAGATGGGTCTCCTGAATACAGCAGACTGATGGGTCTTGACTCTTTATCCAGTTTGCCAGTCTGTGTCTTTTAATTGGAGCATTTAGTCCATTTACATTTAAGGTTAATATTGTTATGTGTGAACTTGATCCTGCCATTATGATATTAACTGGTTATTTTGCTCATTAGTTGATGCAGTTTCTTCCTAGCCTCGATGGTCTTTACATTTTGGCATGTTTTTGCAATGGCTGGTACCGGTTGTTCCTTTCCATGTTTAGGGCTTCCTTCAGGGTCTCTTGTAAGGCAGGCCTGGTGGTGACAAAATCTCTAAGCATTTGCTTATCTGTAAAGGATTTTATTTCTCCTTCACTTATGAAACTTAGTTTGGCTGGATATGAAATTCTGGGTTTAAAATTCTTTTCTTTAAGAATGTTGAATATTGGCCCCCACTCTCTTCTGGCTTGTAGAGTTTCTGCCGAGAGATCTGCTGTTAGTCTGATGGGCTTCCCTTTGTGGGTTACCCGACCTTTCTCTCTGGCTGCCCTTAAGATTGTTTCCTTCATTTCAACTTTGGTGAATCTGGCAATGATGTGTCTTGGAGTTGCTCTTCTGGAGGAGTATCTTTGTGGCGTTCTCTGTATTTCCTGAATTTGAATGTTGTCCTGCCCTACTAGGTTGGGGAAGTTCTCCTGGATGATATCCTGAAGAGTGTTTTCCAACTTGGTTCCATTTTCCCCCTCACTTTCAGGCACCCCAATCAGACGTAGATTTGGTCTTTTTACGTAATCCCATACTTCTTGCAGGCTTTGCTCATTTCTTTTTCTTCTTTTTTCTTTTGGTTTCTCTTCTCGCTTCATTTCATTCATTTGATCTTCAATCGCTGATACTCTTTCTTCCAGTTGATCGAGTCGGTTACTGAAGCTTGTGCATTTGTCACGTATTTCTCGTGTCATGGTTTTCATCTCTGTCATTTCGTTTATGATCTTCTCTGCATTAATTAGTCTAGCTGTCAATTCTTCCACTCTTTTTTCAAGATTTTTAGTTTCTTTGCGCTGGGTACGTAATTCCTCCTTTAGCTCTGATAAGTTTGATGGACTGAAGCCTTCTTCTCTCCTCTCGTCCAAGTCATTCTCTGACCAGCTTTGATCCGTTGCTGGCGATGGGCTGCGCTCCTTCGCAGGGGGAGATGCGCTCTTATTTTTTGAATTTCCAGCTTTTCTGCCCTGCTTCTTCCCCATCTTTGTGGTTTTATCTGTCTCTGGTCTTTGATGGTGGTGACGTACTGATGCGGTTTTGGTATAGGTGTCCTTCCTGTTTGATAGTTTTCCTTCTGACAGTCAGAAGGACTGTCTGTTGGTCTGTTGGAGATTGCTTGAGGTCCACTTCAGACCCTGTTTGCCTGGGTATCAGCAGCAGAGGTTGCCGAAGATAGAATATTGCTGAACAGCGAGTGTACCTGTCTGATTCTTCCTTTGAAAGTTTCCTCTCAGGGGTGTACTCCACCCTGTGAGGTGTGGGGTGTCAGACTGCCCCTAGTGGGGGATTTCTCCCAGCTAGGCTACTCAGGGGTCAGAGACACACCTGAGCAGGCAGTCTGTCCGTTCTCAGATCTCAACCTCCGCGTTGGGAGATCCGCGGCTCTCCCCAAAGCTGTCAGACAGAGTCGTTCGCGTCTGCACCGGCTCCCGCTACTTCCCCTGTTGGTCTTCAGCTGTGCGCTGTCCCCAGAGGTGGAGACTACAGAGACAGGCAGGCTTCCTTGAGCTGCTGTGAGCTCCACCCAGTTCGAGCTTCCCAGAGGCTTTGTTTACCTACTTAAGCCTCAGCAATGGCGGGCGCCCCTCCCCCAGCCTCGCTGCTGCCTTGCCGATAGATCGCGGCAGACTGCTGTGTTAGCAGTGAGGGAGGCTTCGTGGGCGTGGGACCCTCCCTGCCAGGATTGGGATATATTCTCCTGGTGTGCCTGTATGCTTACAGCGCAGTATTGGGGTGGGAGTTACCCGATTTTCCAGGTGTTGTGTGTCTCAGTTCCCCTGGCTAGGAAAACGGATCCCCTTCCCCCTTGCGCTTCCAGGTGAGGCGATGCCTCGCCCTGCTTCAGCTCTCGCTGGTCAGGCTGCAGCAGCTGACCAGCACTGATTGTCCAGCACTCCCTAGTGAGATGACCCCAGTACCTCAGTTGAAAATGCAGAAATCACCGGTCTTCTGTGTCGCTCGCGCTGGGAGTTGGAGACTGGAGCTGTTCCTATTCGGCCATCTTGCTCCGCCCATCATTTTCTTTTAACTATTTTTATTCAGTTCTCCCAAATACTCTTCAAAGAACATATATCACTTACTCATTCAAGACCTATCTACTGTGTCCCTAGTGCACACTAAGGATTATGCTAGAGGCTATGGATATAGGGGACAGCAAGACAATCCCTATCCTCAAGGAGCTTATTGTCTGGTGGGAAGGTTGACCATTCACTAGGCAATTACAACACAATGAGATAAGCACCAGGATGGAAGATGTACCGGGTATTACAGAAGCAGGTAAGAGGGCTATGTAACCATATACTGGGTGCAATATCTGAGTCCTAAAGGATAATCTGTATTATCGTCAGATGAATAAGAAGAAATAATCTTTTAAGCAATAGCATGTACAGATGGCTGGAGGTGATAGGGAGCTGTGGGCAGGCAGATATCAGAGGGTTTTTAATTTGACTGGAATGCAGAGTCAAGCTAGGGAATATGGACAGAGGAGGCCAGAGAGCTAAGCTGCATAAAGGCAGCTTTCAACCCCAAAGGTCTTATACTTTCTCTTACTTTGCGGAAGAAATATGCAATTAAAAAAACAACAAAAATGTCTAAGTACTAAAGAATAATAATGGTTATAATACTTTTGTTCTGATAATCACTAATGTAATTTTTTCATGTTGTGACACAGTAAGAAAAATACCTGAGTTTCACGAAGGACAGTGAATTCCTAAGATGTTTTAAAGGAGACAAATAAGAGAACTAACAAAGAATTATGGCCTGAAGAATCAGTTTCATAGAAATGGGGTATTTCACAGGGAAATATCCAACCTAAAGACTAAGCTCTTATATGTTTCCTAGATCCATAATTGCAGGAAGTTCATAGCAATGTAACAGATCAATGGTTAAATGAAAACCCTGGAAGCAGCTCTATAAAGATATAAGTCTTTGGTATTTAAAAATAGTGGCATTCAACAAATAGTCAAGAAAAGTAGTCATTTAGAAAAAAGTGAAACGATCTGTGCCTCACACTTCACTACAAGTGTGATATGTGTGTGTGTGTGCACTTCCTTTCCATTTATCCTCTCCAGAGCCATCTGGTGCCTTTGATCCCTGACCTTCGGGGAATTCTCAAGTGCAAATAGAGATGGTTTTCCCTTTCCCCATAGCTGATTCGTGCTTGTTTTCTCAGCAGGGTCGTGGCGTGCTGTTGTGCAGGGTGTGTACTGCACTACTCCAGAGCACAGCTTCACTCTGAAGTCTGAGTGAGCAGTGGCTCCTGAAGTGGGGCAGGACACAACCCACACAGCCGGATGCAAGGGCTTGCTGTGTCTCCAGTCTACTAAGTCATGGACTGTTCATCTGTCTTTTGCAGTTGCCTAAATTTTGTTATTTGTCTCTTCTTGCATTTTACCTGTCCATGTTGTGCTCTGTCTTAAAAACAATCCCTTCACTGTGGTTTTTGTGGAATTTCAGGAGAGACTGGGAGTGGCTTCAAATGGCAGGTCCACTCTTTTTACTCAGTGCTCTTCTTCAGCCTCATTTTTACAATAAGAACTATATATGTATGTGTGTGTGTGTGTGTGTGTGTGTATACTTTATACTTATGAGAACTGGGAATCTATCTTACTTTATACTGTATTCTAGCCTCTGGTATTAGTAACTGCATGTGTTACTGTGTAAAAATTGTTTTTCTTCTTCAGGGCTGAAGTTTAAATTGTCTAGAAAATGAGAATTTGGACTGGATGCATTAGAGTCCTTTCCAGTTGTTGTTTATGCATGTTTATGGGTTGATGCCAATCTAGCAGAGGGACTCCTACATAGTGGGTTCCTGATGAATAATTATTAGATAGAATGACCACTGAGAAACAAAGTTGCCTTTTTTACAATTCTTCAGATTGTTTTTATTTTTGCAATTTTTTTCTTAATAAAAAAGGCCTGCTATTGTATATTTAGTACAAGTATGAACGAAGGGGAGAATTCCCACTTGGAGGTGTAATGAAAGCTGAAATCTTATTCCTGGAGATAAAAAATGAGAGCTGTACTTTATAGGGAATTTAATTTCCACTTCTTTTCTTGCAGTGGCCCATCAATCAACTCAGCTCACAGGAAGCCAAAATTTTCAGCTCACAATTAAACTGGAAGTCAACCAAAGAGCTCATCATGGAATGAATTTATGACTTTCATATGGGTCCAGCAAAAAAATAAAAAAATAAAAAAGCAGCACAGATAAAGAGCTGAGTTAGTTACAGTTCTATAGAGACAGAACTCACGGCTACCTACAGTGGCAGCTTCTCACCTTCATTCTGGCTTTGCAGCCACCAGCCTCAGCAGATCCCATAGTTTTCTAAATGGGAGTGTGTGAACTGAAAGAAAAAGGGGCCACAGGGACTGATGTAACTATGAGCTGCTGAATTCATGGTGCTACTTTGGAAATTAAGACTGCACTATACAGTGCAAGGCAAAGGTGAATTCAAATACATGAAAATAGAGAAATTTACAAAAATGGTTCAATTTTTATGATATAACATTGCACCAATATCATCTAATCATTTTCCATTTAAAAACTTGTTTTTAAAATATTCCGAGGATGTGAAATTATTCTAAGTATGTCCTATGTTTTTAATGAAACTTGGTTTGTTCCATAATTTTTAACAGTGTTTATCGTTTAATCAAGGCAGATGTTTTACTTTCAGGCTACAATAATATGAATGAAAACTTTGTCAGCAAAATATTTAGAAGGTTCTCTGTAGTGGTACTAATTGGGGATGATAAGTAGCTATTGATAACATAAATGTTGACTGAATTTGCCTCCTTCTCTGCAAAAACTAACAAAAACTAATGTAAAAGTAATATTAGCCCTCATTTGATACAACTACCCTTTGATGTAGGCATTTTTATTCCAGTTTAGAGATGAAAAATACTCTTAGTCCATTTGACATAGTAGGATCATATCTATTTGATATACTTTCTTCCTTTGGTTTTCACATATTGTAAAACATTGAGAGATTTAAACAGGAGGTAATCTGATTTGCCTAACATTTTAAGAGGTCACTCTTGCTGTTACAAGAAAAATATTGGCAGGACAATGGGCAGAAGGACCAGTTAGGAAACTATTACGGCAGAACAGAGGAAACATGGTGGCTTGTTGTGGTGATAAGCGGGGAGATGAGGGGACAAATGAAAGAATGATTTTGAATGAAGGATCCACAGGAAATGATGGACTAGCCAAGGGCAGTAAAAGAGGAGAAAGTAGAGGATAATTCCCATGTTTTTGAGAAATACAGATACCATTTACTGAGCCAGAGAAACTGGAGAAGAAGCAGGTGTTAGAACTACATCAAGAGTTCAGGTTTGCATATGCTGTGTTTGAAATGCCCAAGGTTGATGTGGAGCAGGCAGCCAGATACTTGAGTCTGGAGTTTAGAGGAGAGGCCATGACTGTCAATACATTTGGAAGTCTTCAGTACAGAGAAGGTATTTTAAACCACAGAAGAGATGAGGTTTTTTTGTTTTTTGTTTTGTTTTGTTTTGTTTTTTTAGGAAGCGATTGTAGCATGAGAAGATAAGGTCAGGGACAGAACTTGGTGAAACCCGAACATCGAGAGCCAAAGACTCAAACTGGTGACTCCTGATGCTGTTTTGTTTGGGTTGGACAATGTTCTGTTCTGTTTCAAATGTGAATTAGTTACCAATATTTGGAAGTCTGGACATTTCACATACAAATTTGTGTTTGAAATTTATCTTGGAAAATGGAAGATATGGTAATATGTGCCTGATTCCCAGATGGACACCACTGGTGGGAGCTGAGAAAGAGCTGTGCCATTAGCACAGGGGACACAGGCTCCAGGTTATCACAGTCACCAAATGGGCTACATCAGTGGTTCACACAGATTGCCTGGCCTGTGCAGACATTTATTTGAGTTTGAAGTCTCACAGGAGGAGAGCAGAAGAACAGCAGAGGAAGGTAATCCCCCAAAAGAGCCTGAAAATGGCCAGAGAATGGTAACAGGGAAACTAGAAGAAGATAGTGTCATTGATTCATTTCCTCATTTTCCTTCAAATATACTCCTTCGTCTTTTATAAATAAAATCCATACCCAAGGAAAAGAGAGACTATAGCATTACTGGATCGACTGGCGTGGACTTAAAGACTGATCCCAAGTCATCTCATTCTCTGTCTTCAATCTTCTTACCATAGTGTTACAGAGCGTCTGCTTAGATGGAGCAGAAAATACTGTATTTTATTTTATTAATTTATTTTTGAGACAGGGTCTCTCTCTGTCACCCAAGCTGAGTGCAGTGGCATGATCTTGGCTCAGTGTACTCTCTGCCTCACAGCTCAAGCCATCCTCCCACCTCAGTCTCCTAAGTAGCTGGGACCACATACCTGTGCCACTATGCCCCGCTAATTTTTGCATTTTTGGTAGAGACAGGGTTTCATTCTTGCCCAGGCTGGTGTTGAACTCCTGGGCTCAAGCAATCCTCCTGCCTTGCCCTGCCAAAGTGCTGGGATTACAGGCATGAGCCACCATGCCCGGCCTATTCTATTTTAAATGGCGCTTTGTGACCTACTTTGTTCTCAAAACTATTGCTTTAATATATTTCCACTTGAATTCTGGGTAAAATCCATCAGTAGTCTAAACTGTGGTTAACCAAATAATTCTCAGTGGTGGGGTTTATTAATTCCATTTAGTCCATAAATTATTAATATCTTTGGTTTATCTCCTTCCTCTTAAATACATAAAATGTTACCTAAAGACTCACAAGTTTCCCTTTGTGAAACAGGCATTGCAGTTGTAGTTCTGCTGTGGTTTTGATATAATTGTCGGTAACAGTGGGCCCCATGACTGTTCAAATTCTTTCCAACCATGAGAAGACAAGACTCTGAGATCTGCACTGTTCAGTGCTGGGCATATCCAGGGCCTTTATCAATTCCCTGGCTTAAGCTCATTCCATTATCAATGTTCCCATGTCAGGATCCTGCTGCACTCCTTCATAAAGAGGAGGCACTTGGTAAATATTTCTAGAATTAAGATAAAATTGTAGATGATTTCTGGCCACACAGGGCCTAAGTTTTTTATTTTAATAGCTAATAACAATATTAATGCTTACTGAGTACTTAGTCCATGCCAAGAATTATGCTTTGTTTTATTTTTTTGAGACTGGGTTTCGCTGTCTTGCCCAGGCTGGAGCTTAGTGGTGCAATCACAGCTCACTGGAGTTTTATTCTGCCACCCAGGCTGGAATGCAGTGGCACAGTCTCGGCTCACAGCAGCCTCTGCCACCTGGGTTCAACCGACTGTTCTGTCTCAGCCTCCTGAGTAGTTGGGACTACAGGCATCTGCCACCACACCTGTGCAGCATCTACTTGAGCAATTCTCCTGCCTACTTGAGCAATTCTCCTGCCTCAGCCTGTTGAGTAGCTGATTTTTTTTTTTTTTTTTTTTAAAGTAGAGACGAGGTCTCACTATGTTGACTGGGCTGGTCTTGAACTTCTGATCTCAAGCAATCCTCCCTCCTTGGCCTCCCAAAGTACTGGGATTACAGACATGAACTACCATGCCCAGCCTATGCTAAGTGCTTTACATAATTTAATATTCTTAATTAACTATGACATAGAAAGTATTACTATTTCCATTTTCAGGTAATAAAACCAAGGCTCAAAAAGGTTTAAGATTCCACAGCTTACACAACAGTAAGAGTTGGAAACAGAATTCAGATCCTGGTTTTATCTGACTCCAGAGTCTGTGAACTTGACCATAGTTACTCTTTTTTTTTTTTTTTTTTTTTTTTTTTTTTTTTTTTTTTTTTTTTTTTTTTTTGGTGAGAGACAGGGTCTTTCTCTGTCACTCAGGCTGGAGGGCAGTGGGGTGACCATAGTTCACTGCAACCTTGAACTCCTGGGCTCAAGGAAGCTTCTGACTTCAGTCTTCCAAGTAGCTGGGGCTACCTGCTGGCATGCACCACCCATATCTGACTAGTTAAAATATTTTTTTTTCATAGAAATGGAGTCTCACTATGTTGCTCAGGCTGGTTTTGAATTCCTGGCTTCAAGCCATCCTCCAAAGCACTAGGATTACAGGGATGAGCCACCATACCTGGCCCATAATCTGTTCTTGAGTTGAGATTCTTAACCTGAGGGTTAGTTATTTATAGGGTGGGGCTGGGGGATTAGGCATTTAAAATTACATACACACTTTTATAGCTACATATAGGGCCTTTTCCCAGTAGTTTTCATCAGATTCTCAACTCACAAAAGGCTAAGAACCATTCACTGAAGTGATTTTGCATCCCTGGTGAGTTGGATAACACATTATAGTAAGCAACAGAATGGCTTGGTTTTGTTTGTGTGTTTTTTTAAATGCATATTTTGGTTTACATTCCACTAGCTATGTGTTCTATTAACTTGACATGATAGTTTTCACATGAAGTCACTGCTTTCCTACTTAATTGTTTCTTTATGGTGGTTATTCAAATCTAAAGCAGAAAACCATCCTTCCCTGAAGGAGGTTTATTTACTCTACTGCCTGTCTTATGAAAGAAGGCGCAGACCAGTAGCAGGCTGGCATAAGTCCTCCTCTGTTAGGAATTAACAAACATTGCCCTCAGAATAAGTGCTCTCTGTTTTGAGAGAAAATAAGATGGTGGTGAATATAATCCCCCAGGTGGCCATTCTCCAGGAGGTCTGGTGTTTGTATGCTGGGAGCTGCTTTGCATTACACAAAAGCTTATTTTTCCTCATGTACTTGAAAAGTAAGGTTTCAAAGAAAAATGGCATCTTTCTGTCCACTGCTACTGATGCTTATCTTCTTGAAAATAGGGCATCATTTCCAATCAACCCTGTATTGAACAAGAGCACCATAGGGAAGGCACTTTCAACCACATTGGTTGAATTATAATGTTGCTGTCTTTTCATCTCAGAATGTGAAACTCCCTTCAAGCTGGGGCAGTGTCTATATAGCCTGTCATAATCTTAGTGGGAAAGTTAATTAGACTTTAAATGCAGCATGTTTGCAATCAGGAAATGTGTTCCTTTGAATTCTTTTACTTAGCAAGAATTTCTAAGGAGATAAACTACTTCCCATTTGGTTTATGTTTTCCCATTAATGAGTGGCCTCTGATGTGAGAATGGCAAGGTCTCTGGACTGCTTTCCTCAGAGGGTATGCAACAGGGTGGATACTAATATCTAGGATGGACTGGCTCCTTCCTACGTGCCTGGCATTGTGCTATGCTATTAAATATATCACACATCACCCTCACAATAATACCGCTATGACGGCTTCACATGTTATAGGTGAGGGAGAGCACATAGAAGATGGAAGAAATGGGATCTCAAGCCATGCCAGTGAAATTGACAGTTGCACTATTCTGGAATGGCAGAGCTACTAGATTTCTATTTGGCAGCCATGTTGCTCTTACAGACAAGACTCAGCCACAGTTGGAAACCCAGCAGGCTTATGATACAAATTCATCCATTTGGCCAAGTGACTTCTAGAATTGTTCAGATATAACTGGCACTTTTGCCTTTTTAATTCCTGCTTCGTAATTGCAGATATATACATGTTGTGGTCAAATTAGGAAAATTATTTCTTACCTTTCAGATGGGGAAGTTTAAAACATTGTTTTTATTTGGATTTGGTGAAGGAGAATTCCCTGGAAGCCTATATATTAAATCAGATCACATAGTTAGGATTTCACTTTGCTTTTATCTCTTTGCTGTTGGTTCTCTTTGCCTGTGACACTTCACCTAGCAGGGAAAAGATTTTCTCCAACTGCTCAAATTCCTTACTGATTTCCTTGGCAGTTCATTCATTGAGTCACTCCTTACTAAGTGCCAAAAGAAGAGGCAATGTGATTTTTACATTAATTTTACATTTGTTTTTGCAGGGAAGGAGGCAAAATCTAGTGCACATTCGTGTTGTCAACAGTTTCTTTACAATGCCCAATTAGTACCACCTACAGAGAACCTTAAACATTAAGCATAATATCTGGTAGATGAAAGACTTTTGATGAGTGTAAATATGATCGGTATGAAAAAGGAGTGTAAAAGAGAAAGTTTCCAAATGGATTTAGAGAGATAAGCAGAGTTCATACATATTTATCCATTTCTGCAACTGTATAAAATTATCTGTAGACCCCATTTATTCATTCAACAATTCACTTAATCTTTATTCAACAGGTGTTTATTGAACATGTATTAGGTACACAGCACTGTTGAAGAGCAGTGTGGAGAAAAGAAAGATGACCTAAATACAGGCTCTGACTTTAAGTTGAATTTGATCTACTAAAAGAGATCAGATTTGTATCTAAAGAAATTTAATACAAGGTGACATATGCTAAAAGAGAGGTGTAAATAAAATGTTAAGGAAACAAAGGTGAGGGGAAAATATCACCTCCAAGTGGATAACCAAGAGGATTCATGAAGCAGGTTACATGTAGGCTGGCACTGAGGATCTGATTAGTATTGGGAAGTATGGAGGTAAATGGAATTCCTTTCAGAAGGGCCAGCATGACTATAGCAATCATCAAAGCAAATTTCAAGGCATGTGGATGGTTTGACTTGCCTGTGGCTTAGTGTGTGAAGAATGAGGAAGGGTTCTGACAGGTCACTGTGGCTCCGAAAAGTGTTGGCTGTGATTTCAATCAAATCACAGGGAGAAAGATTCTCTATATCCCCATCAACACTTACTATTTTCTGTTTATTTTAAAATTTTATTTATTTTTAATATTAGCCATCCTAACAGGTTAAGGTGATATCTCATTGTGTGTGTGTGTGTGTGTGTGTGTGTTTGTTGTTGTTGTTCTGCAATAGAATCTTGTTCTATCACCCAGGCTGGAGTGCAGTGGCACCATCTTGGCTCACTGCAATCTTCACCTCCCAGGCTCAACCATTTCTTGTGCCTCAGCCTCCCGAGTAGCTGGGATTACAGGTTACACACCACCATGGCCAGCTAATTTTTGTATTTTTAGTAGAGACGGGGTTTTACCATGTTAGCGAGTCTGTTCTCGAACTCCTGGTCTCAAGTTGATACACCTGCTTTGGCCTCCCAAAGGGCTGTGATTACAGGCGTAAGCCACCACACCTGGCCTCACTGTGGTTTTGATTCAGATTTCCCTGATGATCGGTGATGTTAAGTATCTTTTTTATGCTTGTTGGCCATTTGTACTTTTTCTTAGGAAAATTATCTATTCAAGTCCTTTGCTTATGTTTCAGTAAGGTTATTTATGCTGTAATTTGAGTTGTAGGAGTTCTTTGTGTATCCTGGATATTAATACCTTATCAAATATATGGTTTGCAAATATTTTCTGTCATTATGTAGCTTGTCTTTTCACACTGTTTACTGTGTAGAAGATTTTACTTTAATGTAGTCCAATTTGTCTATTTTTGTCTTCTTACTGAGTTGTATGTTCTGAATGCAAATTCTTTATATGTTCTGAATACAAATTCTTTGTTAGACACAGGTATTGCAAATATTTTCTCTCAGTTTGTGGCCTGACTTTTCATTTTCTTAAAGATGTCCTTAAAGGAACAAAAATTGTATTTATTTATTTATTTTTTTGAGACAGTCTCACTCTGTTGACCATACTGGAGTGCAGTGGAACAATCTTGGCTTATTGCAGCCTTGACCCCCTGGACTCCAGCAATCCCCCTACCTCAGACTCCCTGGTAGCTGGGACTACAGGTGCATACCACCACAGCTAGCTAATTTTAAAAGTTTTAAATTTTGATAAAGGCCAATGTATCAACTTTTTCAATGGTTCACTTTTTAGGTCCTATTTAAAAAATATTTGCTTATCCTAAAGTTGTAAACATTTACTCCTATGTTTTCTTCTAGACTTTTTATAGTTTTAGCTTTTACATTGAAATCTATGACCCATTTAAAGTTAATGTATGGTGCAAAGCAGGAGTTGTTCATTTTCCCCCAACATTTTTGTAATTAAGTTCTTGAATTAAATTCCCTTATTTTGAAATCCCTAGAGTGATTTCATTTTACTGACTGGTATAACTCAATACAGGTAATGATATTAGAAAGATAAGTGGTATTCAGATTGCAGAAGGATTTGAATGCCAGGCTAAATTATCAGAGCTCTATTTAACTTACATGTATGATATTATGTTGATACTTGACAAATACTTGCTTAGATAAAATGTTGAGAAATAAACAATCTCAGCTTCCTCATCAGTAAAGTACTGATAATAATACATTTTTTGTAGCCTGTAATGATATTTGATAAATACACACACATATACACATACACACAATGCTATGCAGTATGTGCACTATATGCTATTCCAGATAATATGCAGCTAATATTGGATTTAGTATATTTACTGGGAATCTGTTTTATTCTTTCAGAAAGAAATTGAGCTTTCTGAGCTCTTTCTTTGCCCATTAACATGCTGGTGAAAAAGTACACCCTTCCTTTCCCTGGCTATAATCCCACTGTTTCTGTAATATTCTATTTCTTCAGTGTTGTTGGATGTAGGTCGACACATCAACATTTCATAAAGAGTTCATTCACCATGTGACAGCCTTATCCCTACTGCTTGTACAACTGTCACCCTGTTACAAGATAGCCCAACACAAGAGCCAGAAGAAACTAGAGAACAGGGCTCTGATGGAAACACAAAGTCTGATTTAAAGGTCAAGCTGCAGAACACAGCAAAGTAGGGAATCCATTACTTTGCTCTGGGAGGGGTTGGGAAGAGGAAAACAGAAATAGAAACATACTCTCTTACACCTGCATTTTCAAAAAGAAAGAAGCATTTAAAATAGAGAATGTGCCTAAATATATATTCCTCAGGAAGAGCATAAACACATTATAAGGTAAACAGCTCAATGATAACTGGAGACCAAACACTGACATGAGCACGCTTGGCTCTTATCATGCTGGCTTCATTTTACATCAACCTGTTTGACTTCCAGTCTATTTAAGGTTTTTATCATTTCTGACCATTCTGACTATCTGTTTCTCCAGAAAGCACGTGAAGAAGCCTGATTAAAAACCTTAAGAATTTTAAGTAATTTGTTTAGAAGAATCTCTGGTTGCCTCGTCTTCCAATAAATATTGCATAATTCACCTTTGGTTGGTTTGAAAGCAGGTCATAACTGGTATGTTGGGGGATGGACAGGAGGGGAGGGCTCAAAGTGGTGGCATGAATAAGCTCTCAAAAGGTGACAGACTCACTCTTAGCTACAGAAAAGAGGCTTGATGTTTTGACCCAGAGCCTGGGTTGATGTCCCAACAATAAATTTCTGAAATTCACCTAGACGGGTATGTTTACATGCCTTCCCGGACAATCTAATGGGTTTTATCTAAAGCACATAGTAACAAGAGCAATGGTCCAGTCATGCATGTTGTGAGATCATAACCCTACCCATTCCTCTGGCTCACAGAACATAATTTTCAGCTCTTTCTGTTTATAACAAAAAACAGAATTTGTAATCAGTATTTGTTCTTACAACAAGAATTCCTTGCTATGAGTTTAGGGTGAAAATAAAGGAGATACAAATGAGGTAAAGCTGCTCAACAAGGTAAGGATACATGAAAGGGCAAAGGGAATAAGGCGGACTGAGCTGAGCCCGACATTTGTCTTCCATTTTGCCCCTGGGGATGGAAACCACAGCTCATGTAGTCTTTTGTGCTTTCTTCTTGTTTCCTTACTAGGCTGAGAAAGCTGAAAGATGCTTAGAGATTATTTAATCAATCATTCTCTCAACCAAATAAGATAATGAATATAAAGCATTTAGCCCTGTTTCTGGCTCAAAGAAATCCTTAATAAAAAGTAGGCTGTTGGTGATCATGATACAGTTGAAGCTGTTTAGTTGTTCATGGTTATATTAACCCATCCCATTCACTTCATACTAAGATGGTAGGTAAAAAACCCAGCATCACATACTGGTCCCTGAATGGGATAATACTTATTATGTCAGTGCTGAGATTAGGTCTTCTGACTCCTTAAACAGTTTTTTTTTTTTTTTTTTTTTTTTTTTAAATAAAAAAATATAGACCGGGTCTTGCTATGTTGCCCAGGGTGGTCTCAAACTCCTGGGCTCAAGCAATCCTCCTGCCTCAGCCTCCTGAAGTGCTGGGATTACAGACATGAGCCACCATGCCTGGCTTAAACAATTCATTTAAACTATGTATTTTCCCTTCTGGAGCAGATTCTCAAACTTCTTTTGAAAAGAGTCACATTCCCTTTTGATAAAATTAAAAAGCTTATCCCTCCCTGTGAAGGTTTGACACCTCTATTCTCATACCTTTAGTAGTACTGTGATTTTTCCTGAATCCTTACCTATGAGGAAGATTTCGTTGAACTTTGGAGTTGGTATTTTAAAAAATAATTTGCATTTTTTTGTTTCCCACTTATAAAACCAAGTCATTACTCTATGTGATGTTTTTCTTTCTTTTTTTTTTTTTTTTTGAGACGGAGTCTCGCTGTGTCGCCCAGGCTGGAGTGCAGTGGCGCGATCTCGGCTCACTGCAAGCTCCACCTCCCGGGTTCCCGCCATTCTCCCGCCTCAGCCTCCGAGTAGCTGGGACTACAGGCGCCCGCCACCGCGCCCGGCTAGTTTTTTGTATTTTTAGTAGAGACGGGGTTTCACCGTGTTAGCCAGGAGGGTCTCGATCTCCTGACCTCGTGATCCACCCGCCTCGGCCTCCCAAAGTGCTGGGATTACAGGCTTGAGCCACCGCGCCCGGCCTGTGATGTTTTTCTATACACATTCCTCCTAACCCCAATTATTGATTCAAAAGTTTGCAATCCCTAAATACTTCATCTGGGTTTGCTACCTCTTTAAAAATCTCATGCTACTCTGAAGCGGATTATTATTATTTTTTTTCTGGGGGGAAAGAGATGTTTTAAAATGCTACAAAAGTACAGGAAATAATATACTAAATCAAACTTCAGTGTCTCCATCACTAAGTGTTAATGCTTAATGATATTCAAGTCCCTGTTCAATGTCACTTTCTCAGATAAGCCCTCCTTGATTGCCTGCCCTAATTAGTAGTCCCTGGTCACTCTCTAACTCCTTACTTGGCCTCATTTTGATTTTATTTTTGATAATTGAATCCTGACATTATATTCTATATTTCTTATCTTGTTCAATGGGCTGTAATCTCCATGAAGTCAGGAACTGCTTGCATTGCCCCAAGATTCCCCAGCATAGAAAGGAGGATCTGAATTATCCTAGGCTCTGCATAAATTTTTATTGAATGAATGATGTTTCATTGAAGCCTGTCTTTTTAATTAAAGCAAAACAAAAAAACAAATAAAACCCCCCACATTAGCTCCTTTTGTCCCTCACCACTAGTTTTATAACCCCAACATAGCAACCACCACTCTGATTTGATATGAATTCTTACAGTATCTTTCATGCAAATCAGTGTGTGTGTATGTGTGCAGGTAACAAAAAAAAATCAATGTACAAGTAAAGTAATGTTTTGTGTTAGCATTTTTTATACGAAAGAAAGCTTGCTATTTGTGTTATCCTGCAATTTACTTATTTTTCCTTGTTTTCAGATTTAATTACATTATGTATTTAATTCTTGTTAACTGCTATAAAAAAAACTAGTCCATCTAAGAATATGCCATATTTTGTCCTTTCCCTAATAGAGAGACCTTTAGGTTACTTACAATATTTTTTCACTGTTATAACAACTTTTCCCTGTACATGTGTTACGTGCTAAATGTTTCTGTTCTCCAAAATTCATATGTTGAAAGCTTAAACCCCAGTATAATGATATTAGAAAGTGGGGGTTTGGGGAGGTAATCAGGTTTACATGTGGTTATGAAGTTGGGGTGCCCATGATAGGATTAGCGTTCTTATAAGAAAAAGACTGGAGTTCACTCTCTCATCTCACCACGTGAGTACACAGAGAGACAGCAGCCATCTTCAAGCTAGAAGAGTTATCTCAGTAGAAGTCAACCATGCAGGCATCCTGATCTTGGACTTTCCAGCCTCCCGAACTGTGAGAAATAAATGTCTGTTCTTTAAGCCACCAGGTCTATGTTACTTGATGATAGCAGCCTGATAGACTAATACAATGTATCTTTTAGCAAGTTCTCAAAAAAATGTTAGTTTCCTTTTCCCTTCCTTGTTTTCGGGTCTAAGAATACAAAATCACTTGCTTCTCCTAGGAAGGGACCTTTTGAGGAGTTTAATGCAGCTTCCAGATGCTACCACTTGTTTTGGCTTTCCAGAAAATAAATGTCAAATTAATAAGAGAAATGAAGAGGTGTAAAGTACCATTTTAAATCACTGATCTCACTAAAGGTTAACTATAATAATAGCTAGTCACCTGTCTGCACCTATTATTATATTCCATGCTCATGGCAGGTGGCAATGAAGGTGGGATGAGTGGGTGGGAATAGCACTGGTAGAAAATGATAGATTTGGCCAAGAATTGTTCTAACACACTTTTATTTTTATAACAGTGGTTATTATAATTTTATCACCATCATCACCATCCATTATATTTGATTTAGTTTCCAGTGTTCTTGCCATGTTTGAGTCCATTTTACAGCAGGCTACCTGACTTTCAGAAAGGCTACTGCTCTCTCAAAGTCTCAGAAAGAGCCAGTAGTAAGTGGCAGAACTAGGACTTGAACCTAGCTCTTCTGTTCTTGCTCCAGTAGGTTTCACAGGGCTCCATTAAGTCATACAAGTCCACAGAGCACCCCAAGGACCACTGTGGGAGGAACTGGGAAGGCTGGACAGTGGTGGAAAATGATGGTGGTGATGACAAAGTTGACAATAATAACTACAACAAGCCCAGCTGAGACAGTTCTTTCCAAACCCCTCCATTCCTTCCCCTCCATTAGCAGGTAGCATAGTTGTCCTTCAGTATCCAGTATTCGTGGGGGATTGGTACCAGGACACTGCTCCCCTATCAAAATCTGAGGATGCCCAAGTCCCTTATATAAAATGGTGTAGTATCTGCATATAATCTATGCACATCCTTTCATATACTTTAAACCTGGGCCCCCGACTGGTACCAGTCCGTGGTCTGTTAGGAACTGGGCTGCACAGCAGGAGGTGGGCGGAGGGTGAGCGAGCATTACTGCCTGAACTCTGCCTTCTGTCAGATCAGCAGCGCATTTGATTCTCATAGGAGCAGGAACCCTATTGTGAACTGCGCATGTGAGGGATCTAGGCTGTGCATTCCTTGTGAGAATCTAACTAATGCCTGATGAGGTGGAACAATTTCATCCTGAAAGCACCACCGCCCCACCCCCCACCACCTCTCTCGTGGAAAAATTCTCTTCCAAGCAACTGGTCCCTGTTGCCAAAAACGTTGGGAACTGCTGCTTAAATCATCTCTAGATTACTTATAGCACTTAATATAATGTAAATGCTACCTAAATAGTTATTGTACTGTATATTTTATTAGTACTATTTTCTACTGTTGGATTGAGATTTTTTTTTTTCTGAATATTTTTGATATGCAGTTGGATGGACACCTATATAGCAATGTACAAAGGCAGATGACTAATAGTGTAATGAATCTGTTGAAGCTGTTGAACCCCCTCATTTACTTTACTAATTAGATCTATAGTTCCTTTGCTAATCTGACCTTTGTTTCCCGAAAAGCTAAAACAAAACAAGCAACTGATGGCTAAAATTAATTCCGCCAAAGGCCTCTGCTTATAGGGATGCAACAACAAGGGAGGGGAAGGACCTATACTTCACCAGCCTGTGCTAGCTGCTTTTCATGTATTTATTAGCTTAAAAACAAAACAAAACAAAACAAAAAAAACACGAGTTTAAGCTGATCTCCTTATTACATTTGAACTGTACACAAATATTGGGTTTGAAAAAGACTTTTGTTAAAAACTCAAAGGGAAAGGTGTGGCCAATTCAGCCTTCCATACAATGGCAATTTTGTATCCTGCTAACTCTTGTCTCCAGAAAGTGGGTTAGGGAGTCTGGGCGACTTCTTGGCCTCGCAGGTTCCTTCTCCCTGGGGAGGGATGTAGCCAAAATGTACCCTAGAGTTAAAGGTCTGTGGAGGCTGGTGTAGTGTGGCTCATGTCTATAATCCCAGCACTTTGGGAGGCCCAAGCAGGAGGATCACTTGAGGCCAGGAGTTTGGGACCAGCCTGAGCAACACAGTGAGACCCCACCTCTAAAAAAAAAATAAGCTAAAAAATCAGCTGAGTGTGGTGGTGTGTACCTGTAGTCCCAGCTACTCAGGAGGCTGAGGTAAGAGAATTGCTTGAGCCAAAAGATTGAGTCTGCAGTGAGCCATGATTGCACCACTGCAATCCAGCCTGGGAGATGGAGTGAGATCCGTCTCTTAAAATAAAAAAAGGTCTGAGGGTAGTCCTGCCACCGTGACCACCCCCCGGCCTTTCTCCAAAGAACACTTTTATTCACAATATTCCAGACATGTGATTAACAGCACTGCCTTCATTGTTTATATATTCCACCCATGGATGTTTTTTCTCCTAACTAGAGCAGACTGTAATTTCTCAGGGGTGAGGGGCTTATTTTGCAAGACTCCATCTCTAATGCTATAGAAATAAAACAAATGCAAATGTTATCACTTGAAAGTACTGAATAAATAAATGGGAAAATCTGAAGACATCATGTTGATTTTTTGAAAGGATAAAACAGTGGGGAAGGGGACTCATGCTCTTTTGATATCAATCCTATGTGGAGTACATCATGCTAAGGAATCAAGGCAAAACCATAGAGCAGGCGAAGAGAAACAAGACCTAGACTGAGCAGCGAGCTCAAGCAATTCATTGACTGTGGGCCAGGAACCTCATTCCTGCTGTTTCCAACTCCACCTTACTAGGTACCTTTTAAGATCACTTTCTGTTTCCTTGTTTCTCTTTTAGAACCTCCCTAAGAAAAGGGGCCACCTGTGTGGAATTGTCCCTGAAGCAGGCAGTGGTGGGGGTGTGAATAAGCCAGTTGTTCTGGCAGTGGACTTGTGAAGCTTAAAAATGAAGAAGTGAGAAGAACTGAAAAGGTATCGTTTAGATTTGGATTATCATGAGTGATAATAAATATTGCACTCATATAAACACAGAATAGGAAACATGCACATAATAAACATATACATAATAAACACAGAATTAGGAAAATTGTTAAAATTTTAAAACTTAAAAACTAGTAATTTTCTAGTATTAGGAATGCAAAATCTAAGACAGAGGCCCTTCATCCTAATATTCTTCAATATATGTACAAAAGGCCAAATTCCCTAAACAAGTCCATAGGGAGTTCCTAGAATTTAACATGGGGGTTAAGGTTTTAGTATTTCCTCCACAAGCTGAAGAGTGATGATTCCTTTCTCTGTCTCTTTCTAAACTCAGGAAAGCTATGCAAATCCCTTATGTAGACAAAGCTTTTAGTAGATCTGGCAAATGAGATCTGTTCTTAAGAAAGAGCACTTGGCAAAGTAACTGCTATTTTGTACACATCTGTTTTACATCTGTTCAAACCTAAATTCCTTCAGAGGAGGGGCAATGTCATCCTAGCTCAGAATTGGCATTAATAAATCTTATGCTAAATCACCAACATCTTTTGGTAAAATAGCTGTGTTTAATTAATGAAACAGACTTCCAGATTAACTTCTGATGAGGTCTTCTAGGTGTCTTCAGAGTGTTTTATAATGTCTTCTCTTCCTAGTTATTGTTAATATATTCTGTGACCTTTCCACAACAGAAAGTCATTTTAACATGTGGCCCATGAAGTTTCTGAATTTTTACTTCTTTTCAAAGGATCATGCTACTGCTTTCTGGGATGATTACTGATGTTTATAATGAGCCCCATCCCCCACTTTTTAAACTTCATAAATATTTAGGACAAATAACCCTAAATATTTTGTCCATGATAGAGCTCCTGGGTCCCTTCCTTTAATTGGTGCATGCTTTATGATTTTGCCAGTGCTTCCCAGTAGCACACAATCAATGCACATTTTGAACTTGTATTCTTAAAAAATCTGCAGCCACAAACATGGCTCATGTCCTAAATTGTAGGTGCTGAATAGATCTTCAATGCTTTTATTTTTGTCCAGCCTGCAAATATTTTATATTATTTTGCCATGAAGAAAGCTGCCTGAGACTATGTCGACAGTTTCCTGTAATGTAGATGCCTTGTCAATAATGGTAAGTATGGTGCAGAGTGAACAAATCCATAAATCTTCAAGTCACATATTACTTGCTCATCTGGGGCTGAGCTGCCTTAGTCTCCATGGATACCAAGGGAGCATCTTCAATTCAGGGAACTCCCAGGGAGAGCAGACTCTTTCTCACCCCAGGAATCTGCAAGCCTGGCATAAAAAAGTAAGGGTCCTTGAGAACATTACCTTTGTAGAACCTTTTCATTAACCCACTAAAGACTAAATCCCAGGTCGCTTTTGGTTTTCTCCCACTCCCTTTAAGAGAAAATCTCCTGGAGAGGGTCGGGGGCACAGGCAGCATGAGAGCTGATTGGGATTTCTGAGACTGTTTGAATATTTTTCCCTCGAAACTTTGACGGGAATTCCTGCATCAGAAGTGATATATTTTTCTATTTTATGGTTGTGTTTTTAGAGAGAGGGTTTCTCTAAGGGGAAGATGAATATTTAGGCACTGAGACAGCCCTGGAAGTAGAAAATGGGGCATATTATAAGCACAGCCAAGCATCAATGTAAGTCAAAGTCCCCACAATATGCCTTGGAAGCAAAAAACATATGTCTCTGTAGGAAAGTAGCCTATATACATTATAAGAGCAAAGCTATGGTTTCATATGTTCCATAACTGTAACTGTTCCTCAAGATAGGAAAATAAAAACAAAGAAAATTAGAGTCCCTACCATTCTTAACCTCCTGCCAATTATCAGCTCCCAGAACACATTGTCTATACTTTTAACTTTGGTGGCAGATCATTCTGCTTAGCAGTTACCAACTCTTAGTTCTGTGCTGCAGATCTTAGCTGCAATGCACCCAAATAAACTATAAAATGTAACCTTGTTGCCTTATCCTTTTTCTTATAGTAGTTAATTTTATGACACCAAGTAATTCTTCCCTCAGTAAAATTATGCATCTGAGAAAACCAATGGTAATTCTTTCAAAACTTGTCTTTTGATCTGCTTGTTCAAGGACTTATTTTAGTATCTAAGATTTTTAAAGAATTTTTTTTCTACAGGAAGCACTTCCTTTTTCTAGTAGATGATTCTAGAATTATGGCTTATGCTAAAACTGTAAGAGAATGCCTGCACCACAGTGTGTAGGTCACATATCAGGTCGGGGGTGTTTCATGAGCAAAGGAGCCATTATTATAACAATCAAAAGGCAGCAGCCTTCTGACAGATAGCAATGTTGGCTGCTAGGATTAGACCTCCATCAAGATCACAAGTAAGGCATGGCTAAGTAAAAACCTACTTGTATTTTCTGTAAATGTATTTTGGAATTTGGACCAGTGCTGTAAGGATCCAGTGGTCATCTTTACTGCATGTATCAATACACAGCATGGGTCTATTAAGAACGATCCTCTAAGGATCAAGCACATACAACTGCACTCAAGTGTTCAGTGGGGGAAATTCTCAAAGCAGAGTAAACAAGAAATAGGTAAAGTTAGTTTGACTGAAGAGAATGTTCTAACTCCAGTACCCCTGCATACAATTAATATCAGGGTGGATATAGAGAAAATGTCAAGGAGCTGTAGGGATAAGATACCATTTATAATGTGTGCGTTGTCTTGGGTTCTGCTTTCCTCGCGCAGGCACTCTGGGGTTGCTGGGCAGATGTTTTGAAACTCTGGCTTTAGAACGAATTACTCAGGAAGCCTGATAGAAGTGACAATTCTCAGCCTACCCCTAGAAACTGTGATTGAGTAGATCCGTGGAGGGGCCTATGGATCTGCACTCCAACTACAGCCCAGGTGGGTGTTCAGACCATAGCTAGAAACTGGTTTGAGAAACTAGAGAAAGAATCTGGACTTCGATGAGAGTGCAAGAATTTTCACTCCAGCTCTACCATTTACCCCATGTGTGACCTCTGACGTGGTTCCTAGACTGCTCTCTAATTCAGTTTCTTAGATATAAAAGAGTGATAATTGAAAAGGCTAAAATATGTAAAGCTCTCTGTAAGATTCTTGGCACAAAGTTTAATAGTGTGTGAGCCCCTTCACCTTTTCTTCTATACAGTAACATTTTTTTTCAATGCTTATTATGGACCAGGTACTTTTCTAAGGATTACTGCATTACATTTAATCCCATGAGGTAGGTATTCTCTAAATTACCTCCATTTTACAGATGAGGAACTAGAGGTACAGAGAGGTTGAGCCATTTGTCCAAAGTTACACAGATAGCAGGTGGCAGGGCTGGGCCTCAACCTAGCTTTACTACCAAGAACGTACATTATTTTCAGGGACGTAAATGAGGGATGGGGAATTTCAATACCTCTCTCTGCTGTCTAACAAAGACCTATACTTTACTTATAGTGCCTTTAGCATCTGATCGTGTTCCTTGATGCCCTACCAGATGAAGACTACTACCACTCAGTGTGGATGGACACATACAATTTTATTTGGCCCCAAAGGTGTTGTTCTATCATAGGGCTTGGATGCTAGGAATATACAACTCCTAAAATTAGGAACTGCCTTACTTGTAGAGGCATATTTAAATTTTTCCAGATATTAGAGAGCCTTAGGTTCACTTAAGAAAAAAAATGATGCACACATTTTTTTTTTTTTTTTTTTTTGAGTTCTTTCTCTTATGAGGTAAGCTGCAACTACAGTTTCATTTCTAGGAGTAATCAGAAGACCCATGACCAGAAATTTCTATGATCCCTGCTGAGACATGGCTAGCTACTATGACATAAAGTTGATGGTACTGAGTAACATGTATGTATATATGCAGGCATGCATTTATGCTAGATAAAAGCACAGATGTGCATGCGTGTCAAAGTACTGCTTTAGGTACAAATGTCTGACACATGCTATGCATATATGAACATGTTGTAGGTTTCTTTTCCTACATAGGTGCATGGGTACGCTTGGTATACAGATGTGCACAGGCACACATGCTTCCACATATGCGTGCATGTATGTGCTTGTGCATGCAAGTATTTATGTATCCAACTACACATATTTTATCTCAGTTTTTTAACAAGGAAGATACGCTTTTTAATCCATTGAGTTCCTGCTTAAACTTTGATTTCTAAATCTTATTTTCTAATTAACTCCTTATTTAAATAACAGTGGCAGTATTATTATGGTATTATTTTTCTTTTAAAAATTCATTCCACTATTCTTGTGCACAGCAGGAGTATAAGTGCAGCCAATACTTTTTTGTGCTGGCAGCCCTGATTAAGGCATACGTCTTAATTTAGAGAAATGAGTGATTTGTTTGACAAAAAAATTTTGATGGAACTCTAGTCTATAAATCTACTAATTGTTCCTCCCTGCTGCGAACATTAGACATCAGAGAGTGTGTTAATTGTGTATGTTGTTGGCTCATAGGCATACATATTGTTTCCCTGTATGATTCTACTAATAGGGTTTGTTTTTTTTTTTTAAATGAGATCTAATAGGAACATTCAAAACATTGATCTTAGCACTGTGTGTGAAAGAAGTACTGCTGCCCTGAAACTGTCCATAAATTTGGGATTGCAAGGCTGCAGTGAGCTGCAGAGGACGTGCTTTGCCTCAAAAAGGCTGAACCAAGTGTCACCATAAGGAAATGTGGCCCAGGATTGCTGCAGCTTCCAGCTTTTCCAAATTGAAAATTCAGGTTTCTATGTAAAACCTTGCCAAATTTAAATGTGGGCTCCTCACTGAACTTTATCAGAAGCATTCTGAAGACAAAACACATTTCATATGTAGGCAGGCAGAGTCACAGGTGGCACCAGTTTGATACCTCTGCCTAGAATAATCCTGGAAATTTCTAGACATCTAATTCTACACTGAACTCTATCCAGTCATTCTGAATGATAAGCCAAGGCTGGAGACTGGTGGTGGTGTGTGTGTGCATGTGTGTGCGTGAGTGTATGCGTGTGTATGTGTGTGCACAGGGAACCTGGCTTGACTCTCATCCTGGTGTCCTGGTGTGTGTTCCTTGGGAAGCCTATGGAGCGAGGAGGAAGAACTGTCTTCTAAGCATTCTTGCACGCTCCATATTATCCAAACAAAATGAAGGGTGTCCTAACTGATAACCACAATTGTGTCCTGGAGAGATGTGGGGAGGAGAGTCTGGTTAAATCACTTGAGCTGCAATATATTTTCTTTTCTCCAGAAGTTTTCCCTGAAAAATTTTCCTCAAAGGCGGGGAGAAACTTGCAGTGAGGATCACCACAGAAGAAGCTGGTGAGTGAGTTAAATATTTCTGTATTTTAAAAGGTATCTTAGTAGGTTTCTCTCTCTCTCTCTCTCTCTCTCTCTCTCTCTCTCCCTCTCTCTCTCTCTCTCTCTCTCTCTCTCTCTCTCTCTCTCTCTCTGTGTGTGTGTGTCCCATTTGCTGCAAACTTGGAGATTAGGTTGGTGCAAAAGAAACTGCGGTTTCTGCCATGACCGCAATTTATTTTGCACCAACCTAATAGCGTGGATATTTCCAAAATTTTTCTCCCAAGTTGTCCCCTGAGGTTCAACCTGTAAACACAAAAAGATCATGAAGACCTAGAAATCTGAAATTGCTGCTTTATTCATAGAGCAGTTGTCTACAGGTCATTATGCTCAAAGCACTAAGGTTACTGGCAGGGCCACTATCTGTTGAATATAACCAATACAGAGTCATGTGTAGAAAGGGCATAATTACAACTTTCTAGGAATTGACACTAACTAGTGATGATGCTGATAACCTCAGAGGTTTCTCTGGAAATAAAGTTGTAAGGACACTCATACTTTTATATGAGATCATGGTCATAAAGACTATAGCTAGTAACTCAGTAACACCCAAATGATCAATTAGAGAAAAAGATAAATAACTACAAGCAATCAAGCCATTCTGCTCAGGAACTAAAGTAGTTGTGGTAACTGAAGAAGAGCAAGGTGATGTCAGTTTTCATTCCCACAAGCAGATGGTTTAGGATACAATCTAGAGCTCTCAGACCTCGACACTACATCTTGGAAACTGACAAAGATATACTGCAAACATTTTTATATCTAGAAATTTCAATTTCATCAATATATATACCATGGCATGTCTGACCAATATCATTCTCATGAAGAGGTGGTGTGTGGGGTGGGGAGAGAAGTAACATTTATAATTTCTTAAGTGTCAGGCACCAAGCTAGGAACTTTATATATATATTGATTCATTTAATCTTTACAACAAACCTATGAGGTAGGTTCTATTTTGACAATTTTCATGAAGAGGAAACTGGAGCCCAGAGATATTAAGTGAATTGGTGACAGCTAGTAAGTAAGTGGCCGGACCAAGATTTGAGTCCAGATCTGTCTGACTCCAAAGTCATGCAGTTTTTTGAAACCTATATTATCTCACAGTAGGGTCATCTTTATTTATCATGGGTTAATATAAAATAGTAAGGGTCGTGTAGATGGTATAAAACAAAAATGAAAAGCTGCATTTAAGTCTTCAGTGGTTTCTGGGCATTTGGTTTTATGACATTAGCAGGGCATGTGCAGAAATTTATGCACAGTTAGATGTTAGAATCTTTCTCCGTGACATTTTCCTTTGCTGCTGTTTCCGCTATTTCATCTCTCTCTGATGCTTTTAATTTCATTTCTGCTGCATAGTACAATACCAATAACGATAAATAATAAATCGTCAGTCCATTTCTACAAGGCATTAGTCTCCCTCTCCTCTTGTGATGGGGGACCAATTTAACACTGTGCTCCTCTTTCACACAGGGGTAGGGTCACACCGTTGTTCCGGAGAAACTGGCTGTACAGAGAATTGTTTGCTAGTGCCTTGGTCCAGCCTGAATATCATTGGAAAATATATTTATTATTTTCATTAGCAGCCAAAATATAAATATACATCGCAATACATTCTCCTTTACCTTTCATTACTGTTGTTGGTTTCTCTTAAAATTCAACATATTCATTTACTCATCCAACTAAATCTAACTGTATGCCATAGACTGTGCTGGGTTTTAGAACATAAAGGTAAAAAGTCACACAGTTCAAGCTTTTGAGGATCTATAAATTTAAGGGAGTAACTGGCGATTTCTCAAGAAATTGTATCAGAGACAGCTATTTGAAAGTAGATAATTGTAAAAGAAACACCAGATTCTGCTTGGAGGAGCAGAGAAAATATCTCAGAGAATACAGCAGATGAGATGTGCTTGAAGGATACATAGAATTTGGCAGGTGGAGAGACAGCATGGGAGGACAGTGTACCTGGAACCACAAGTGGCTTAAAATGCTTCTGTGTAAAGAACCAGATGGGAGTGGTGAAGAGTCAGGGAGAAAGATGCAGAGGCCAAATGCTTAATGATTTTGTTAGATTAGGCAGATGGAGATTGTAACCCATAGATAATAAAAATGTTTGGAGCAAAACACTGACAAAAACAGATTTCTATGAATGATTACCCAGGAAGCAGGATGAGCACAGACTGGAGGATGGTAGGACCAGATACAGGGAGATAAGAGCTGATAAGGGCTTGAATTATAGTAGTGGCAGAGGGAAATGGCACATGGAGAGATATTTAAAAAGCATAATGAACAGGGTTGGTGATTGTTTCACTAAGGAGGCCAATAGCAAGGAAAAAATATAGGGTAGCTGCAAGTTATTAGCCTGAGAACTGGGAAGTAATTTTACTGTAAAAATGAAAGTCACTAACTTATAAAATGAACCTATATGCTGGTGTAATGCAAATATAGCATGTAAAAAGGAAACGCTCTTTACAATTTGGTACACATTTTCTGAAGCCAAGTATACCATGCAAAGGCATAATTTTCACTGTAGTAAGAAGCACGTTTTTGCAGGGGATGTTAAAGCAAAGTGCGTGCTGAACTAGTGAAGTCGTCATTTGATGGCATGTCCACAGACCTTTTTGTTTTTTACTTATTTTTTAAATTTAATTTTCAGATCAAATTTAAATTTTCAATATTTATTTCTACATAACATTTTGGCTTAAATAACCTGCTATCATAACTATTATTGTTAAAATTTACACTAAAGTCTGTATAAGAACCAGGTGAATACTGTTTAACAGCATTTTGGGAGCCGAGGACCGTGATGTTTGGAGACAGGGTCCACTGCATATAGGAATCCCAGAAGGAGACCAGGCTACAGCTGTGGACAGAGGCCAACTGTGCTGCTGTTCCAGCCTCCTCCACCCGCTGTCTTCTCAGCCATTCATCTGAAATGCAGATAGGCAGATGCTGGATCTCACAATGACCTTCACTAGTCTGAAGAATGTGGCGCAGGGAGAAAGCTGAGGGCACAGTTCCTTGCTAGGTTGGCTCAGCGGTGCCGGAAGGAGAAAGATGGTGAGAAGGGCTTGTAAGTGAGGATGCAAGACCTTGAACCTTTCTAGTGAGACTTGGAAAGGCGCTAAGACAGGCGTTCTAACTTTAATCATGGTGCTAGGGGCCTGAAAAGGATCTCAGAAATCACCTAACAGAACTGCAGAAAGGGTAAGTGACTTGTTCAAGGTCACACAGCTAACTGGAGGCCAAACCAGGACTAAGACCCTAAATTTCCTGCCTCTGGCTAGTGGTGTTTCCGTGATATCAGCTTACCTCAAGTAGGTCCAATGATGTTCTAATAGTGACACGTTCCTTTCTTCTGAACCAGTGAATTTCACTTCTGAAATATTTTGACTTACAGAACCCTCAGACTCTGAATTTTCAAAGCCAGTTCTTATGGGAGCCAAGAGGCATTTTCAGCTGCTCCTGCTTTCTTAATCTCTGAATGATGGCACTTCCCCATGATTTGCTTAGAATTGAAATGCAAACAGAAATGTTATCTTATTTACACGAGACCCTCCTCAGACACTGAAAAAGTGCTGACCTGCTAGTAGTGTTTCCTGCCATCAGCTGCTGCCTCACTGCTGAGATGCATGCACAGTGTGTCACTGTCTGGTAAACTGCAGGTCTGTCCCCCAAGCCCTTTGCCCGGCTCATGCTGGTAACAGCTGCTGAGCCATGTCAAAAGCAAGACACCATTGTGAGGAATTAATCCATTGGAGATGGTGCTATCAATGAATAACTCAGGGCATATGAGACAATCTTCTAGCAATGAATGAATGGATTTAATCTGTTGGCTGAGTTACTTCAGTTCAGGAAGACAAGTTTCTTCTGGGTGAGTGGTTGTGTCATACTCAGGCTGAATGCTCCAAGTGGCAATATATCTGTGGTCTAAATTGATTGATTCTCTTACAGGCTGTTTGTGAATCTGCAGATTCTCAACCCTCCCTGTCAGAAGTAGCAGGCACACAAAACAGGAAAGGCCTGGCAGTCTCTCCTTCAGTGGGCTTTCTTGGATTGGCAAGTGTTTTCAATGGAGGAGAAATGTTATCGTGGAAAACCCTGTGGATCATGGATTGGATAGTTGCCATCTGCAAAGCTTGACGATGGAGGCATTTGTTTATTGCAGAGATCTTTGCTTTTCAGAACAGCTGTGTCTCTCGTGAAGCTGCCATGGAGCTGGTGAGCTAGAGGGCTCAGAAGTAAGGGGGTGATGTTGCTCCAGGGACCTGGCACGTTAAGAGTCATGGAAATGACTGTCTGGAGTAATGTTACAATCTGCAAATGCTTTGTTTTATATAGAAGTAGTCACTGTGGCTTAACTATTTCCTGAAGGGGAGATGACAGTGGGGCCTAAAATCTTAAAATGGCTGGCTAATTCTCTTGCCTGCCACAATGGAATGTCCTCACAAATCAAAGCAATCATCTTTCCAGGGCTAATGTGAATCTTATAGGCACCAAGGGAGATCATTCTCCTGGTTGGTTCCAGCTGGCATATTTATCCATAGTCAAGAACAGAGACTTCGCCATTTCAGGCTTTAATGCAAATCAAAAAAGCAAACATGGCTACTCACTCTTGCAACTCCCTCATCAATACTGGAATGGTTGATTTAAATGTGTTTATTTCTGAGGGCACCAGTATATTCTGTAGTCACATAAAACCTGGACATTGCTGTTCTGCAAATGCAAAAACGTGTAGCTGCACGTGTGAAACAGAAATGTGAAATTTATGCCAACTCTCCCTTTTTGTCTCAGTTGTCTTGATTTACAGAGGTTCCCTGAAAAAGTCCTGAATGCACATTCTTTCTCTTGTTTTGCTGTTTGGGCTGTGGTCAGAGCAGGTCTACAGGCATTTACAAGTTTTGAATACAGATGTTCTAAATACTTCATCAATTGGTCCCTCAATAAACTTGGAACTTAAAAAATATAAAGAATAAATGTCATTTCTGGCCTTATTTTAAGAGAATGCATCTTTGGGAGCAATGAATCCCATAGAGAAGTTTATATTGAGTTCCCCAAATTAGAGAAAGCAAATCCTTGCAGACTAAACACAAACCACCAAATGAACTCTTTGGAAGTTTTTCCTATAATGAGTTGGAGTATGTGTCCCTGGAAAGCTCCTGGGTGTTTTGCAGTGGTAGGTGTCAGAGCTGGCATGAAAACCACTTTTCTCTGTGCTGTAGCTTCAGCTGTGCTTTAACAATTTTGTCTTGTAAGTGCATTTTGAAAAGTATTCGCATATATATATATATGTATGTGAATATATATACATATATATGTATTTTTTTCCCCCCAAAAAGGCTAACCCATTTAAGGGCCTGTAGTTTAGTAGAGATAGTGGCTAAGAATGTGCTCCTTAGTTGAAAACCATCAAGACGTTTAGGAGTTAATTCTCTTGCACTTTCATGGGACTCTTTCTGCCTCAGTTTCTACTGAAGCGACGTGAATAACAAAGAAGCAGGAGACAGACTCTCCCTCCCCTACCCATCGCTCTGCTCTGTGCCCCATTGCCAGATGTGCAATGAAATGTATAAAGGGGAACCTGTTCGGTAATTCTTGACCCCATCACCCATTTTGAGGCAATAAAAATGGAAAAGGAGGAAAAGAAGATGGGGTAATTGGTAAAGAAATTGTCAACAGACAGAGCGATGTCATGCTGAATCCTGCTCCTCTAATGAAAGGGGTGGAGAAGGGGCATGTTCCAATCCCAGGCCTGTGAGGGGTTGCTGCAAGGGAATCCTCAACAAGATTTTGAAATATGTTACCTGTAGGTTGGACTCAGCAAAAATGTCTCAAACTTTCGTGAACTCAGTCTCCTTCCTGCCTACAACCTTGAGAGGCGGCCCAAGACCTTCGTGGGGTCAAAGGCTGGAGACTGCTGTCATCCTGGAAGAGGATCGTCAGGGCAGGTGATGTATGAGTGTCCTAGAGGTGAATGGGGTTAATGTGGGCCCTACCCAAAAGGAGCTCCTGAAGAGGTGAGGAGACATTAGGAGACAGAGGCTGAAAATGGACTCCTGGGTGCGCAGGATGCTCATGAGTAAGCAAGAGAGACCCATCTGTCCCAAGTTGTAGGAAATACAAGGGACAGTGCCCAGCAGAAAAAAAAATTTTTTGGGGGTCTGTGTTTGCAACTTAAAGGGACTCTTAGAATTTAAAGGTACTCTTAGAACTATCAGTTACCCAAGAGTAGGCAGAAAAATCTTGGGTCTGCTAGAATTTTCATCCAGGGGCAAGGAACTCTGACAACCACTCAATACATTTTAAGTGTCAATGTAGCAAAAATAAAGATGCATTTCGAATGGTCCCCCACATCTGCCTGAGCCTTGGGTCTACCACCCACCATGGCTCAAAAATATTCAAGGAAAAAGAATAATAAAATAATACAACAACAAAAAAATCCAAATAAAAAGTCAATATGCTAGAACAACTATAATATTAGGTCTTATAAGTATCAAGAGGTGATTTAAAAGTATGGAGGATATGCAAATATTATAACATTTTATGTAAGGAACTTGAACATCCTCAGATTTTGGTATCTTTGGGGGAAAGGGGGTATCATTGGAATGAATTCCCTGTGGGTATCAAGGGATGACTGTCCGTTCAACACGTTAGATACACTCCTCTTTCCCCAAGGATCAGAGTTGATGGGAAGTTAGCAAAGGAAAATTTCCCAGAGGAAATCCATATCATTTTTCATTTCAACTGGCCAAGTTTTAGCCTTTACATTAATTCATGTGTACTGCTTCCTTCTGAAAGTTTGAAGACCAGGTCTCTTGGCCAGACACATCATGCCAAGTGCTTTTCAGAATGTATGGGCAGATGTGCCATATCTTGATTCTGCCATTCCCACCCTCCATGGGCCAACAGTTGGTTCCCTCTAGTCTGAGATGGAAGAAGGGCCAAGTGGGTAACGATCTGCAGACAGTGCTAGAGGACTTATGTAGTGACTCAGTAAGGGGAATAAAGAAATGAATGGCGATGTCAACAACCTCCTTGAAAAATCACAGGAAGGTTTCAGATCCCCCCAAGATGTGGAGTGGCACTCAACGTTTTTAAGAAGGTGTAATAAAGTCATCTTTTCTGTCTTTCTCTAGCTTCTCTCTTCAGTCTCCAAACATACAGGGCTGTCTGTTTCGCTGTGTTTTCCTTTGGTTCTAAGGAACTTTTTTCCCCTGTGGAAGCAAATCCAACAATCTGCAGCTTGAGCTTGAGAAGTTAAAGGCAAAGTGTGTTTTTGGCATGATCAGGCCTACAGACAAAGACCAGTGAGTGACGTGTGGGCGTTCATACAAATGACCACTCACATGAAGGTGGAGGAGAAACGCTGTTCTAGGACTGCCATGTGAGGTTTTAAAAGATGAAATGTCAGAAACATTAAAAATATGTACTTAAAAACATCTTTCTTCCAATGTCAGACTTGCAACAAGTTTGAATTTCTTTGGCTCTGCAAATGTTTTTCATTTTTTTTTTTCCCCCTGCGAGCTGAAGATGATCCTTTAATGCTAGATTTTTCCACTTTCACTCTGAAGGCAATCTGGTCTACATCTTTGCTCCATGAGTGCTGAAATGACTTTGACATGCATTTGATCTGTTGCACATGGGCCAGGAAAGAAAGAATAGAGGTTGGAATGAGAGTATAAGTAGGAAGTAAACAAATTTTTGATCTTTTAAGAGATTTAGAAAAACGGAAGAACTGAACAGATAAACTAAATGGGAAGTGAGTAGGCAACTGTGTTAATTCCGCCCCCCCCCCCGCCCCCGTTCTGTCTCTGAGCATAGTGTCGCTAAGCCTGGGCTCTGGGGCCAGTGGCCCAGTGAGTTCCAGCCCCACCTGTCACTTATGACCTTGGATCAGTGACATTAATCTCTCTATGCCTCCATTTCTGCATCCGTAAGATGAAGATAAAAATACTATTTACCTCATAGGGTTGTGGTGAGCTAATATATGAAAAAGGCTTAAAAGGGTGCCTGGTATGTAATAGGTACAGCGTATTTCTTAGCTGCTGCTATTTCTTCCTTTCTAGTAATTTCCTGGGTCTGTGGAGATGTGAGGAGGCGAAAGAATAATTTGAAGAAAAGTCATGTCCAACCTCCACTGGGTTATTTATTTGCAATTTATAGCAATATTGTATATCCAACTAACTTATGTCTATCTCCTCATGATTTTTGAATAGCATTAGAGTTGAGTACAATAATGTTGATGAAAACTTGAATCTTTTGACTCATTTAGTTATACATTTGTGTTTGTTCATTTATTAAATTTTTATTTGAGTATGTCACTAGGCAATTAAAAAAATCTGTACAGAGCAGAGGCTTTTTCTCCTAAGGAATTATAGCCACTTAGTTAACGGCATAAACCATTAACAAATAACCAGAGTGTTCATGTTTGTAAAATTCTGAGAAATCCTAATAAATAAAACTAACCAGAAATAAATGGTTTAGGGAAAACATTTCGTGAGAAAATTTAGTTTCTATACTAAGAAACCGATAGCCATATTCATATATGCCATCAGTCTTCTGACTGTAGGTATTGTCATACCACTCTTATTTCTTTATGCCATCTTTACCAGTAGTTTCCTTTGAAATTGCCTGGCATTCTTTTCTTCTGTTATGAACAGAAGGTCTCTATTTCAAGCTTAGATTGAACACGTTTACCTCAAGTCATTCAATAAACACCTACAGAATGGTCGCTATGAACTAAACACTCTGAGTCTATTTTACGTAAAAACAGTTTAGGGATTACAAATTACATGGATATAGATCATAATTTTCTATTTTTTGAAGTATTTTAACCCACAATATATTTACATATTTTTTATTTTGGATGTTATTTAACCCACATTAAATTAAAATGCTTTTTCATTTGTCATCTTGGCTTTACTAAAATGTATGAAGTATGTAGCCACTCTTCAAAATAAGGAATCTGACAAATATCTTCTCTTGAAAATCAAATGGTCATTCTTTTGCAAAGATAATGATCCTTTAAAAAATTTTTTGTTCTCAAAAGCATGCTCATGCCTTACATGTTTTTCAACTGCTGGCAAAATTTTATCAGACCTTCCAATATATTTCACTAAGATCACTTATGGCCATATGTGTGATGGTAACCAAAGATGTCCAATAAATGGAAAAATTTTGAGACCACCTGGTACACCAAAAAGAGAACTTACTATTTGACCTTAGTCAGACATTTAGTCCTCTGGGGCATAATTTTCTCATGACAAAAATTAGTAGTATATTTTGGTAAGAATCAAATGACCTTTAACGTTCTCTTTCATTTAAAGTACTAGGATTCTAGATCTATGCACTCCAATATGGTAGCAACTAGCCGTATGTGATTACTAAGCATTTCAAAAGTAGCTAGATAAATTAGTTTTATAGTGTCTCAATAGTTTTAATTTTGAAGATAAATATAAGTTTATATTGTCTTAATAGTTTTAAATATTATCTCAATAGTTTTAATATTGGAGACAATATTTTGTCTCAATAAAAAATTAATTTCTTTACTGTTTACTTCTTGAGCCACTTTATTTAAAAACATTCTGAAATGTTATATAAGTGTAAATAAAATACACAGCAGATTCTGAAGACTGAGTACCAAAAAATGTAAAATATTTTGGATATACAGGGTTAAGTAAAAATATATTATTAAAATGAACTTCATTTATTTTTTAATGTTTTAGTGTGGCCATAGAAAAATTTAAATTACATGTATGACTTGCATTATATTAATATTGGGCTGCACCTGTCTAAACCTTCAAAACAAAGGGATCAAAATCCATCTTTAATGGCTTTTAAATGCCTAATGGTCAACATTTCAATACTGAGATCTTTATATCTGTAAAAGTCAAGTTTCTCAAGGTAAAGGTCCTATTTATCAAAAACTAGTAAACCTTGCATGTGCAGATATTTCTCACCAAACTCCTCTTCAAGTCACCTTCTGTCAAGGTCCTGTAAAAATGGTATAGTTACAATATTCAATATTCAAATCCCATGGGATCATCTCAACTATATAATAAAAGATGATCAGGAAATAAACCAAAAGGTTAAGAGTGATTGTTTCCAAGTAGCAGAGCCCTCAGTGATTTTTTTCATTCTTTGTTAGTCTTTTCTTTTTCTTTCAATTTTTCAACAATGAAGTTTTTTCATCAGAAAAATACTTATCTTTACATTTTAGCATGCTTTCATAAATTTTATAAAAATCCCAAATATGTAAAAAAAAGACCAACTTCAAAGAAAATATCCCCAAATGCTTCAATCTGCTTTTCTACATTTCCAAATTTCTACAGTGAATAGGTTACTTCTATCAAGAGAAAGAAATACACTTTGTTTAAAAATTGCAATATCCACTCACTCTTTTAACCTTAAACCTGAGCTAATTTGCATCTGATTTTCTTAGAACTCCTGAAGCTTTTATCTCTTACCTTAGACTGAATAGTAGGTACTTTAGATGTTTACCTCAATCTTGATGCTAATATACATAATTTAATATTTTTATGAAAACTACCATCAAACAGAACAGCATTTAGTGACTGTCTATGTAGGAGATGGGGGAAAATACCCAGAAGGTATTTTAGTATGCAGGGCCACTGTGCACAGGGGTTTAGTGTCTCTTGCAAATATGGCCATCTAAAGGGATGCTATTCACATCCACATCCTACAGCAACAAGGAAAGCAGTCTCCTGCGTGTGGTCCAGACTAGTTCATACAGTCGCATGCACACTCAGGGGGCTCCAGTGCATGTGTGTACACACATGCGAGCATGAGCACATGAGTGGGTGTGGTTGTGCCCTATCCCAGTCCTGCTGAGCACCCCTTGTAGTTGCTCCCCTCACCTGCCCTCCAGTCTGAGAGGCTCCAGATCCATGACCCTATGTGCCTCAGGTACCATGGGAAGTGGACATGGAGAGTGTGCACTGCTGTGATGTGTGAGCCCTGGTGTCAGTGTGTGGGCAGGATGGAGCATGGGCACACACAGCCAGGTGGGCTGTCTGCCCTGCTGGCTCTAGGAAGGGCAGTTCTTCTAACAACTGGCAGTTATAACGGATGAACCTAGCAATGATGCACTCATTCAATATTTTTTTCTTCTTGAGGAAAGGTATTTTGATCCAATTCCTACAAGGCAACAGCCCTTCTGGCTATGTCACTTTAAGTATGGCAGAACTCACTGTTAGTAGTAAAGATGACTTCTCCCTCCTGGGGGGTGGGGTCTGTATCCTGGACCACCTGCAAGGCTCCCACAGTCCGGACAGCAGGGTCCAAAGTGACTGAGCTTTCATTCACTGTTGTGTCGCTTGCGCCTGTGATCTGGTTGGTGGGTGGACCTCCCAGAGAGCCCTCGAAGTCAGTGGGCAAGTCGTCCATGCAGTCGGCATTGGGCTGATGGGGTAGAAAAGGATCTGTTCTCAGTACATGCCATCCACTTAGAGAGTAAATGTCTATAGCCTAAAGATTCTGTCTCCATGAAAAAATTAACTTCTTTATTGTTTACGTCTTGAGTCACTTTATTTAAAAACATTCTACATATAGCTTCTGTAAGATTAACATAAAAAGATCTTCCAAAATTTCCTTTCTAAAGGTTCATTTTAGATTGAAAAGATTCCTTTTTAATTTTTAGGCTAAAAATTAAAGTTTTAATTCAAGATAAGCAAAATCTCTACATTTAAATAATTACTTAGGGGGAGTATGTGAAATTTATTTACAATGAAGGCACTTCCTTCCATATAGTATTATTTATGCCACACCTAGAATATAGCTGGTAGCCTGATCATTATCCCTTAAAACTCATGTGTTGTTTACAAATATACTAATGATATGAGAGTGGGAGGGAGGATAGAATCTGAGTCATTATGGTTTGTTCATTAAAGATTCATACATACCCTCAAACACACACAAAGCACAGGGTAAGGCTACATTTAAGAAAAACATAAGCCTAAAGCCAGCTATAGAAAAACATCCCTATGTCCTTAATATGGTATTGATCATACATTTGTCAAATCCTCTAAATTAAATTCTTAGAATCATAAGACTAGGGTGAGACCCCCTTGTTCAATTGCCCATTGGTTACAGGACACTTTCCTCTTCAATATCATTGACAGCTTCCCTTGAAGAACATAGCAATGGGAGCTCTCTGCTTTGCAAGGCACTCTGTGTTGGTCAGAGCATTGTTGGACTCTATTATTATTGGGCAAAATCTTACGCTTTGCAAGTTTTACTCTTTTGTCTCAGTTCTGCTGGTTTGAAGTAAAAATGAATATATTTCTATCTCTTTCACAAACAGCTTTTCAAATGACTTTCAGTTGTTCTGTCTCTACACAAACTCAAAATTATGTTTAAAAGGTGGTGGTGGAGGAATATTGTCTTAAGCAGTATTAAGAATAGCTGTTAATTTGTTTTGCTCTGGTCTGAACTTCGGCTTTGTCTTGAAGGATGATAATTACATGGTTTTAGACTCCCAAAGTAGGCAGAACATGATGGTCAGGATTAGGGGAAGAGAACCCTGGATTCACAATGATTGAATTAACATCATAATGGCTGTTGTTTTCCAAGTTCATCAGAACAGAAAACCTACAACTCCTAGGGAACACAAAGCTAGAAATGCAAAGTGCTGGGCTCTTGTCCTGGTGTTCTGCTCTTAGCTGTGTAATGCCAGTCTCCTGAGCTCCACACCTGTGTCCTAACAGTCAGCTGGATAACTCTACCATTCCATAAATCCATCAAATTCAGCTCATTCATTTCTGTCCTGTATTCTTTCTTCTTTTTGCCCTCTCTAGCTGTATTGGAAGGGAGCCAATTCACTGAAACTCAATTTGTCAAAAGTCGATTCATAGAATAACCAATTCACTAAATTTACTAAATTTACAGATTGACATTGGACATGAGCAAGTGGGTTTATGAACATTCTCTTCCCATTACCAGTTTCCCTATCTACTTACAATCTCTTCTCCAGTTTATTTCAGTCTGCACTCTCTCATCAGAGCATTCTTTAAAAACAAAATAAAACAAAAAAAAACACCATGGGCTGGGCACGGTGGCTCATGTCTGTAATCCCAGCACTTTGGGAGGCTGAGGTGGGCAGATCATGAGGTCAGGAGATGGAGACCAACCTGACCAACATGGTGAAACCCCGTCTCTGCTAAAATATAAAAAATTAGCCGGGTGTGGTGGCATGCACCTGTAGTCCCAGCTACTCGGGAGGCTGAGGCGGGGGAATCGCTTGAACCTGGGAGGTGGAGGTTGCAGTAAGCCAAGATCGCCCCACTGCACCCTAGCCTGGTGACAGAGCAAGACTCTGTCTCAAAAAAACAAAACAAAACAAACAAACAAGCAAACAAACAAAAAACAAAACCACTACAGGTATGTTTCTTGTTTTCTCCCAAGGAAGGAATTACATGCTCCCTGGTAGGACAGAGGCAGATGCTCTAGAGTCTGGCCCCAGCCTACTTTTCTGACCTCACCTTCACCCTTTGGAGACATGGAGCACACCATACATTCTCTCCTCTCAACACTGTAGCTTATATTGTCCCCGTGCTCAGGATGACATTTCACCCAATCACCCTCTTTTTCCTATCCCAAGGTCTCAAGTTGGGTCCTGGTGAATTCCTAATCACCCTTTAATTCTCAGGTCCACTGTCCCCTTTTCTAAGGCATGTTCCCTCCCAGGAAGGCATCTTTGATCCTGGAAGCACTTTATAAGGTACTTCTCCCATGCTATATGGCTATTAGTTAATGTGCTGATCTCCCTCTGCTAGTCCCCAGACATTGTAAAGTGAAGCAACCACACTCTGCTGACTTTGGACTCCAAGCCCCTACCTAGTGCCACTGACAACGAGTAGGTGCTCAGTAAATGTTGACTTGGAAATTTGATCTGAATCTCAGATTTCTGCCCTGGAAACTTGGGCATGTTAATATCTGCCCTAAATCAATTAAGGGAGGATTTGAGAAAATACTTGAAAAACTGTAAAGTTTTATTCAAAGATATGCCGTATACAGGTGTTTATTAAACAAAACCAACTATGGGGGGGTGGTTTTAAGATTTCACAGAGAGGGTACTGTGCAGGTTGTTTTTTTGGCCATAAATACTTAAATGTAATCATATGCAATAATAATGGACATATTTTTCAAAATGTTGATCTAGCTGTTGGTATTGTTCTTTGTATATTTTCTTAATTTTGATGTAGTTTTTTTTGTTCTTCATTTTGTGGAATAGTAGGAATCGTGCTATATTTAACAGAGTGGGTAGAGGGCAAAAGAGCTAATTAGCACAGCGAAACTGTCAATGGTAGCAAGCACAAATAATTTGGCTTAGATATAATATTTAATAGACCAACTTTACAGAACCTCACAGATTACATCCACTCTACATGGTTCATCAAATGGAATAATACTTTAAAAAGAAACCAAATCTACATACCTTTAAGAGAAGACACAATCATAAAATTTAAAACAAGATGTCAAATGCTATCTGCAAGTGAAAACTGCACAGGTATTTAAATTCAAGTTAGCATGGGAAACCCCTCTAATAAAGCAACTGCTAAATAGAATCTTGTGAATACACCAGTTATACAGGATTTTGCATTCAATAAAAATCATCAGCCTATTCCTATCAGGATAATAGTGATAGAAGGTGGTTGCTGGCATATGAAAGTCCCAGGTTATATGGTACCTTAGAGGAAGATTCGCTGAAACTGTATTCTGTCATTCTACCAAGATAGACCTAGACCTGACTGGATAGAATGGAGGGAGAAGCACCGTAATGTAGATCAAAATGCTTCTGATAATAAAGGACTTCCCACTCTTTGCATTCAGTATTATATTTCCCTTGGCAAAATATAATAGAAAATGATACCTATTGTTTTAGGAATTGCGTGATCAGTGAACTGTGCTCTCATTTTCATTGTAGAGAAATCACTTACAAAATAACATCCTCAGTTTCTGACTTTCAATTTATTTGTCTTATACCATGGGTAGATACAAGGACACTCTGTTAAAACAACAAAACCAAAACCAAAAACCAAAAACAATATGCCACCTGTATTTGAATACACTAGATCAGGATTACAACCAAGTTGTTTGTGAGCTGACACTATTCAAAGGAGAATCAGGATGAAATTCATAAAATATGATGGTGTAACTGGCAGCCTTCAAGGCTCTGAAGGGCTGTAACTCCATAGACATTTATTGAGCACTTAGCATATGTAAAGAATTAAGAGATGAAGCATCAACAGACATCAGTTATCAGAGAGTGACAAGCTCTTTTCAATTTTCTTTGAAGAAGAAGAAATGGAATACATGGAACATAGGAAAATTATAGATAGTTTGTTTAAGCTGCATAAAAAGGGTTTCAGTTTGATATAGGAAGTCTTTTCTAATTGAGAAGGCTGTGAGCTTGCCCAGTGAAATGGAAGTCATCTTGTTGATATAATTAAGACATAGTGCTACCCAATGGTAGAAGGATGAAGGGGAACAAAATCCAAAATTCCTCCTAGATCCTGACTTTGTCATTCCCTAGGAGAAAAACAGAAAACGGTTGGGAGGCACAGAAGGTATCCATGGATGCCTTCGTGCTTTGTGAGAAGTAGCACAAAAGTGCCTTTTTCTTCAGGGAGGATGTTCTGTTTCATGGGGGCAGGCTTGGATGTGTATAATGTTCTTGTTCAGCTGGCCTTTAAAAATCTTTACCAAATCCAAAAGATGCTATTGATGTTTATTTTTCTGACAGTTCATTGTGCTAAGTAAAATCCTGTCCAAACTTAGTAGGCATCAAACCATGGCCAGAATGCCCAAATGCAAAAAGTTAAAATGTTATTAATCTTGGAAATAAGAGAAAAGGCCACCCAATAATTCTTCTAAAAATAATTAACAGCGATATTTGCAACTTATTTACAAGTAGCTTCTGCAGAAGTTATACCACCACTGAAAAAGTCTGGAGTCAAATACTCTTCAGTACAAAATTCAATGATGGATGCTTGTTAGGTTCCATTGTCCTTACCAGAGAGCAGTGGGATTCGCACTTAATATTTCTAAAAATACCCTGAACAACAGGAACACATCAAAGGATGCAACTGTCTCTGTTTCACTGTGAGAACTGTGAGGATACTAAAGATTTTGGAGACCACAGACACACATACACACATTTCCCCCTCCCCTTAAAGACTCAGTTACAGACAGAAATGTGAAGAGTACAAAAATTGAACTCAGCTTTCTAAGTCACCAGTATCTGGCAGAGCTGTTGGGTTTTTACTGATGTTTCGTATTCCCTGTAATTGATTTTCATCATGAACGCATTATGCATTTATAACTGGTCTGAAAATTTAATGCATTATCTTTAAAATCTAGCTTAAAGGTACAGTCATACAAGTTGATTTGTGTTCAGAGTATCAACCATGGAAGTCATACAGCAGGCATGGAGGCAGCTGGCATAGGGTAGAAAGTTCAGCTAATGCATGTCCTCATAATGCTTCACGTGTGCCCTTTCCAGCAGAGCTACTCTGATATTCCTAAGATAATGAGGCCTCTGGCATTAAAGTAAACCTTTGATATGGGATCTGATCCTTCTTCAGTGACATCTTGAGACTATTAACATTCTCTTTATTCTCTGCCATTAGCAGTGAGGAGTGACGATAGGCAGGTGGCAGCAAACTGGAGGGGCTGAGGGGGAGCTGGTATAGGCATTTTGTTTGTCTGACTTCTACACAGCACCGTATGGTTTCTCACATCTCTCAGTGTAGTCCTTGGATTTGGTGGCCTGCCTTGCTTCCTGCCCTCATCGCTGAGAGGGGAGAACATATAGCAGCTGGTGTCTCACCACCCACCAGTTTGCAGGCTTCACTTGATACAGTCCTGGGAAAGTCTCCCTGGAACATCAAGCCAGCTGGCTGATTCTCTTTGTACAGGGGAGAGACTAAACTTTAGAAAACATTTAGTCTCTGGGGGAGTTAACTCGGGGAACCCGTTAAATTAAGAACTAAGTACTAGCATTAAGTAGCTCTGGCTCTGGTTTCCTGTTCACTCAAAGTCTCCACAGAGATCTGAGTTGAGATGAGGCTCTGAGCCTGACTCTCAGCCTCTGTCCTCCCCTCGCATTGCTGGGAGGTGCTCGCTCCCTCTGAAACCCAGGTGATTGTGGGGCAAAGCATGGCTTATGGATCTCCCTGATGGCCGAACAGGCGTGATGATGATGCCAGAGGTGCTCAGTGTGCAACTGGTCCGGGGTGTGTCTGCTGCCATCCCACCTGCCCTCCATGCTGCAGCCCAGAAGAGAAGCCAATGAGCTGCACAAGTGATACCTTGACTCACAGACAAATACAATGGACATGGTGAAAGGTTGGGATGTCCTCAGAGAAAAAGTGAGGGGAGAAATGCTTTCAGACATAGGAGTTCTCCTGGAGCCTTGTAAGATGATGTGATTGCTATGTGTGACTGAGGGGACACAGAACATCCAAGTATAGTGTTTTCTCCCTGCTTTGGGGGCAACGCAGAAAGACAGACATTATGATGCTGTAGGCTGTGCTGTGCTTACCGGGATCCCTAGGGCTTTAAGAATGTTCATCTTGCACATGGGACAGGTGCGATGATCTAGAAGCCAGGGGTCAACACAGGACTTGTGGAAAAGATGCCTGCAATGAGAACCATACATCTTAGAGCGGCGATAACTGCAGAGACTACCTAGTCCACCATGGCCCAGGGACTCATCCAAGGCCACGCAATTGCTCAGTGGCAGAGTCAAGACTCAAACATCCATCCCTAACTTGTGGACCAAAGTGTTTCCTGTTATACCCTGTGGTGATATAGTCAAAGTCTGTCTGGATCCCAAGACTGTCCTATATAATTTGCAATGGAGGCTTCCAAGTTTCAGAAAATGTAGAGAATGCAGAAACAGAGATTTTTCTCTTTCTCAATAGGAAGAAGCTCTAATGAAAAAAATGCAAGTGGGGAAACTTGTACACACCTTGTAGGATGACTTGACTGATGCTACTTTAAAAAAATACGCAGAATTTCTTTTCCCACAGTCAGTAGACAACTGCAGCGTAAAGGCTGATTTCCATTAATATTTGGGATCTAACACAAAAGGGCAAAAGAACTCCTGGAAGCATTCAGTAACACCAATGCCATTTTAAGTTGTTTTGGCTTCTGATTGTCAAATCAAAAGCCAGAGTAAAAGACTCTGGGGTTTCATGTGGGTAGCCGTCATATCTGTGCAGTTCATTCACTCAACTACATGGTCATTCCCATGTGCCAGTCGTTACTAGCTTTTGTCTTTGTGGCAGAAGGGGGCATTTGGTGGCTATAGGAGGGCTTCCTAACTGAACTTTCTCTGAACTTGGCTTGAAAGGGTCCACTCAGAGATTTCAGGAACTCCTTGAGTCAGAAGCTTTTCTTCTAACTCCCAAGACTCCAGACCACAGGCAGAAGTAGTCAGAATTTCCTGCCTGGGGTAAGAAGAGAAAGAACTATCTGTTTTAAGCATGAGGACTTCCTTAGGACATTCCATGCATGCCTGACTCCCTTTCTGTACCCCCTGCCTGTCACCCCTCTGCCATGGAACACTGTTCTTGAATATTTCTACTCTGTTCTCTCACTTGCACCTCCTTTTGTTTTAACAGTTCTGAAAACCTCATTTGCTTTGTGTTGGGCTCAAATGCTTAAAAAGTACCTCCAAATTAGAAAAGAGTTCAGGGAAGTTCTACCTTTTAAACTGAAATTAGAAGAACTCAAATGCCAAAGATGAGATTGGCTGCATACAGGATATGATCAGATTGGGGATTAGAAGAAAGGACTGTAGCAATAAGGATGTATTATTATGTTTCCAGATTATTGTTTAAGATGCCCTGCAGATTTACTATGATATGGTTTGGGTCTGTGTCCCTGCCCAAATACCATGTTGAATTGTAATCTCCAGTGTTGGAGGTGGGGCCTGGTGGGAGGTGATTGGATCGTGATTTCCCTCTTGGTGCTGTTCTTGTGATAGTGATTTCTCAAGAGATCTGGTTGTTTAAAAGTGTGTGGCACCTCCCCACCCCGCTTCCTTCTGCTCCAGCCTTGTGAAGTGCTGGCTCCCTCTTTGCCTTCCGCCATGATTGTAAGTTTCCTGAGGCCTCCCCAGAAGCCCAGCAGATGCCAGCATCATGCTTTCTATAGCCTATGGAAACGTGAGCCAATTAAACCTTTTTTTTGGAGGTTTGCTCTGCTGCTCAGGCTGGAGTGCAGTGGTGTGATCTCAGCTCACTTCAACCTCTACCTCCCAGGTTCAAGTGATTCTTATACCTCAGCCTCCCAAGCAGCTGGGATTACAGGTGCCTGCCACCACGCCTGGCCAGTTTTTGTATTTTCAGTAGAGATGGGGTTTTGCCATGTTGGCCAGGCTGATCCTGAACTCCTGACCTCAAGTGATCTGCCCACCTCAGCCTCTCAAAGTGCTGGAATTACAGGCATGAGCCACTGTGACTGGCCTAACCCTATTTTCTTTATAAATTACCCAGTCTCAGGTATTTCTTTAGAGCAGTGTGAGAACAGACTAATACATACTACTTGGAAGCAGTATATTTCATTCACTCATCCATTCCCTCCTTTATCTGTGCATTCATGCAACAAGTAGTATATACTAAGAACTGTGCTTAACACAGAGAATCAGCACAATGGTGATTTGGCTCCTTCCCTCAGGAAGCACAGCAGGAGAGGCAGACATTAATAAAATAATATAGAATAAAGTACTTAGTGACAACAGTGTTAAGTATTACATTAGAAGAAAAGGGAGTCTGGCGAGGAGGGGCTTATAACTGGGAGATTTATCCTAGTTGGGGTGTTCAGGGAAGGGCTCCCTAACAAAGTGACAAAGCTGAAACTGAAGGGCTATGTGGGTCATGGTTTACATAGAGGGGAAGGGGAGGTGGAAGAAGGGTGAATGGCTCATTCAAGAGCCCAGGGAGGAAGGGGGAGCAAGGAGAAGGGGGTGTCTGGCATCCAAGCTGGATAAAGCCATTCCTTTCCTCGCACTTCCAAAAAGGAATTTTGACCTCCCTATGTTCAGGATCTATGCTCTGTATCTTTATTTCTATTCCTACATATTTCCTGCTGGTTCTAATTCTCTGGAGACTCCTGACCAATATATCCTCCAATTACAGTGGAGGATTTGCTCTCTATGAGAGCAAAATCCTTGTTTGCTTGATTCACTGCTGCATCTCCAGGATCCCTAGTTCCTGGCACACAGCTGATGCTCAAGTTCCTAATTTGAACTTGCTCACCAACTGGTGTTGCTCCTGGGAAGAAGTCAAACACTCTGGTCCTTTGATCATTCCCTGGAGGCAGGGCTCTGCTGTTTTCTGTACATGGGCTGAGTCAGAATGACAGCAGGGCCATTCATTAGCCATTTTAGCACTCAAATAAGATGATTAACATCCCCAAGTCTCAGTGGCCTGTCTGTAGGATGGAGAAGTATCCACTACAGCAGAAAAGCCTTCCCCAGAGTCTCTGATCCACAGACACTGGTCGTTGTTCCCAAACACCCTCAGTTATTTGTATGCACTGGTCATTCTTACACCCTCCCTGGATGCTTAGCTTTATGTGTCAATTTGGCGAGACTGTAGTACAGTCATTCAATTGACACAAGTCAAGATGTCGCTATGAAGACATTTTGTAGATGTGGTTAATATCTACAATCAGTTGACCTTAAATAAAGGGAATTATCCTCAATAATCTGGGTGGGCCTCATGCAATCATCTGAACTATCTTAAGAGCACAGCTGAGGTTTTGGTTGGGCGCAGTGGCTCATGCCTGTAATCCTAGCACTTTGGGAGGCCAAGGCAGGCAAATCACTTGAGTTCAGGAGTTCGAGACCAGCCTAGCCAACATGGTGAAACCCTGTCTCTGCCAAAAATGCAAAAACTAGCTGGGTGTGGTGGTGTGTGCCTGTAATTACAGCTACTTGGGATGCTGACATGGGAGAATTGCTCGAACCTGGGAGGCAGAGGTTGCAGTGAGCCAAGATCACGCCACTGCACTCCTGCCTGGGTGACAGGGCAAGACTTCGCCTCAAAACCAACCAACCAACCAACCAACCAACCAACCAACCAACCAACGCACCAACCAACCAACCCACCAACCAACCAACCCATTAACTAACCAACTCTGAGGTTCCTCTGAGAAGAAATTGTACTCAAGACTATAGCATTAGCTCCTGCCAAGAGTTTCCAGCTTATAGGCCTGTCCTGCAGACTTCAGGCTTGCCAGATCTTACAATCACATAAGCCAATTCCTTGAAATTTCAACCTGTATCTATATCTCCATTTCTATATATCTTCTGCTGGTTCTGTTTCTCTGGAGAATCCTGACCAACATATCCTTCCAATTAGGACATAAGCTGTAGGAGAATAAAATTCTGGTTTGCTCAATTCGCTTTTGTATCTCCGGGACCTAGAATAGTTCCCAACACACAGCTGATGCTCAAGAAACATTTGCTGCATGAACAGATATTTATTTACCCAAGGACCTAGCACTCCTCCCTGCCTCCACATGGTCAAGTCTCATTCATGCACTCTTCCTGAATCTCTGTTATATTGGCGACTTTTCTTCTCTCAGCACGGCTCCCTGCTGCATTGGCTCATCATCTTTTTCTCCGTATCACTTCAATGGCATCGAAACTGCTCTCCACGATGCCAGTCTTTTCTTGTTCTCTTCATCCTACTCATTGTTGCCAGATTTATCTTCCTAAAATATAGCACTGGTTACGTCACCCCCTTGTTCCATTCTATTCTGTGCTGAGAGCTGGGTACAAAGATGAATAAGACAAGGCCCTGCCCTTCAAGGCAGCACCACAGTCATTTAGCGATTCACTGTTAAGGACAATGGAAAGGCCGTAGAAAGGTTGCACTCCTGGATCTGCTGGTTTTTTTTTTTTTTTGTCTGTCCTAGGCAGGCTACCTTAGCTATCTAAGATTCAGCTCCTCATCAGTGAAATTTTGTCTTACAGGTATGGGCTTCATGAATGAATGAGTCTCTGTGTGTGTTTGGGGTGTGGGGGGCAAGAGAAGCGGGGGGCAGGGGAGAGAAATAATACCCATAAAGCTTACAATGTAAGTCCTGGTACTCCTTAATTGTAAACTACCACAAATCTTATTAATACCACTGTCATTTCATCTTATTTTTAAGATACGTGATTACTATGATTTCTACTCTTTTGTGTAACCTTCCTAACATGGAAAGCAAATAACTACAAATTTTTAAAAAATCAGAGGGAGAACTAAGGGCAAAAAAGAAAAGCTGCTGAAATGCCACATAGGGCAGTCAGGCTTATTATTAACTCACATACATTTCTTTTTGGTACCATATTGACCATCAAATATGAAAACTTTATCCTTATAACTGGGATTGGAAAACAGTATTTTTCTTCCTAAGTGGAAAGAAAAGTAAAAGTCAACAGACTAAATAAATAAACAAAAGGATAGGGAAAGGATCTGGAGTTTAGTGAAATGCACCAGTTAGTAAACATCTTCAAGGCAAAGTCCATCTCATCTTTTTTGCAGGATTCACAGGATAGCAGTGAACCTTCCCATGGTTTAACAAGTGCTGAGTGAGAAAGGACATGTGGAAGACAAGATAATCCATCTCTTAATAATCCCGACAAATTGGAAATACAACAAAGAGTTGGCCAAAACTGTTTTCTTTCCTCATTCACCAAAGGGAAGCAAACATTTTAAAAAGAGTTCTTCAAACACCCGACAAAAGAGGATGCAGACAACTGCATAATGATGCAGAGATGATGATGAATAATAAGTTTTCACACTTTTTGGCAGTAATGACAAACCAAGCTAAACTAATTTCCACATCTATTGATTCTTGTTTTCTGCTGTTCTTTCACCTATATGTGTGATTCCCTCCCCAATTTAATGACATTTTTTTTTCCCAGCAGGAGAGAGAAAAGGCTGTCCTGTCTTTTCCATCTTGTTCACTTTTGTAGGCACCGTTGGACCCTAACACCCTGCAAGTGAGATTAGGACCCTGTGGTTTTCCTTTGGCAACAATGCAAGCTGTCTCATTCTCCTTAGTGAAGTGGTTAATAAAAAATGTGAATCACTCAGGTACCTGAGAATCCCATACTCCAGGCAACATGAATTATTTTAAAAAGATACCTAGTACTTCTATGCATACCTGAAATGTTTCTGCAGAAGCTCTGAATCTTATTTGCAAAACTGTCAGTAAAGAGTGAATTTTTAATTAATGAACACTGACATTAATGTCAGTAATTAATGAATGCTGACAGTATCTACCAGTTATTGTATCCCTACTATGTACCAGGCATGTTACATACATAATTAAATCACAAAAGCCCTATGAAGTAGAAATTATTATTTCTGTCTTATGGAAGAGAAGGCTGAAGCTCATTAAAGTGAATTATCCAAAGAGCTAGTCAGCTGCAGAGCTAGGATTCAAACTCCAACTGACAGTCAGTATTTTTGCCCACTCTATACTCCTCACCCCTTCCTCCAGCTGTCACAGGTAAGGGGGGTAGTTGGAGGTATTCAAACCTTTATTCTTTCCCAGTGTATTTCTTTGCTCCAGCTTAGCCTCTCTGAGCCTTAGTTTCTTCACTGATAAAATGAGGATAACAAGAGCACCTATCTGAGGCACCCAATACTGTCATCCAGTACATCAGCTCTCCATCTCTCCAGCACATGGGGAGATGACAAGCTCTCTTGGTGGTGGCTATGGCCATGTGACTCATTCTGGCAGATAAATTATAAAGAGAAATGACAGATTTCACTTCAGGTCATGGCATTTAATTGCTGACCTATCAATTAACAATGTTTGAGATAGTAACTGCTTTGTCAGCCTGACTGCCATGAGTAGATACCCTCTGCTGACACACAGTGGACACAAAGCATGCGTGAGAAATCCTTGCTGTGTTAAGCCACTGAGAGTTGGGTTTGTTGTTGTTACTGCATCAAAGCTTAGCCTATCCTGACTAGTAAAAACCTTATGGAGGCTGTCGTAAGGGTTAAATGCTTGTTTGTAAAGTGCTTCATTAGTTAGTGTTCAGGGAATAATAGTAATATTAACTATTTTAAATGATGTTGGTGTAACATGCACAGTGACAGGTCATAAATACAAATAAAACTGCTACTGAATTCAGCAAAGGGAGAAGTTTGTGAAGAAATTAAAAGGCTATGGGATACAGTAAGGCCTTTTGTACAGCCTAAAGTGTGGGAAGAACTTTGAAGCGTTTACAGTGGAGGAAAGAAATTCAAAAAGAAGGGATTTACATGAATTAACATATAGAAGAAGCACAAGTTGAGTTTCCCTCGTCTGAAAACCCAAACTCTGAAATGCTCTAAAATCTGGAAAATTTTGAGTTCCAAAATGGTGCTCAAAGGAAATGCTCACTGCAGCATTCTGGATTTTGGATTTCTAGATAAGGGGTGATTACTGGTAAGTATAATGCAAATATTCCACAATTTGAGATGTGGAACACTTCTGGTCCCAGGCGTTTTGAGTTAAAGGATACTCAACCTGTATCATGACATGTATGGGTTGAAATGTAGGCTATGTTAAGTGGACGAACAGAAAATGAAGTTGGAAAATATGATTCTAAATCAACATTCTGAAATAATCTAGATGGACTGCACAGGAAAGAGGTATGAATGGTGAAGAAAATAATCATGGACTTGAGTCATACTTTTCCCTGTTCTTTGTGATGGTGAACTTCGCATCATTAAGCTATTTCCTTCTGTACTTTTCCATCTGTCTATGATTCCTATACAGGAAGTCCTTCTAATGGGGATGATCTAGTCACCACTTGCTATGTGGTGTTGATTAAGTCAAGTAAGCAGACACCAGTCTCGTCCCACCATATACTCAATCCCACTCACCTAGTGCCACACTGTGGGGATAATTCTGCTAACGGGCTTGACCTGAAATGGTTGGACCAATTACTTAAGAACATTTTTATTTATTTATTTTTTAAATTTGTTTATTTATTTATTTGGAGACGGAGTCTCACTGTATTACCCAGGCTGGACAGTGCAGTGGCGTGATCTTGGCTCACTGCCACCTCCGCCTCCCAGGTTCAAGTGTTTCTCCTGCATTAGCCTCCCAAGTAGCTAGGACTATAGGTACACACCACCATGCTTGTCTAATTTTTGTATTTTTGTAGAGACAGGGTTTTGCCACATTGGCCAGGCTGGTCTGGAACTCCTGATCTCAGGTGACCCACCACCTTGGCTTCCCAAAGTGCTGGAATTATAGGTGTGAGCTACTGTGTCCAGCCTAAAAACATCATTTTTTAAAAAAGAAAACGGAAAAAAAGAGTTGAACATAGAACCAGTAGTAACCATATTCTGGCTGTAGTTAAAAACATAATAACTTTGTTTTGGCAAGCAAATATAGCAGTTCCATCTGATAGAGCAAAAAAGAAAAAAAAAATGCAGTAAAGTAAATTGTTGCTCACTGCATAAGCACTGTCCTTCTGTGAAAAGGCTGTTTTCTTTCCAGGCTCACAGTAACAAGTTTGGAAAGTAATATCCAGAGAACATACAGAGGAAGTTAAAATTCTTAAAACTTGGCTAAATTTGATTTAGTTTCCTTGAGGTGTTTAGACATTTTGCTTAGAGTGAGAGGGGGTTTCTGAAGCAGATTTTTTAGTCAAAATTATATCCCTGGAGGTATGAAAGTACAGCAGGGCATCCTCCCTGAGCAGGGATAAGTGTGGCTATGGTGTCAACTCCATAGCCAATGATACAGCGCTGGCCCAGAAGTCAGAAAATCTGGCTTTACTTTGGGTCCTGGGACCAACTTCTTTGAATTAAGGTTTTCTTTCAGGAAAATAAAGGGGCAATAATTGATACCTGTCCTATGTATATTATAGGCTGGTCTGAGCTAAAATTAGACATTATATGCAAAAGTGCTTTGTGAAGAGTAGAGTGCTTTTCAAAGTTAAAGTGTTATAATAAAGAACCATTTATTCCACACAGCTCTGCATTGTGTTAGATTTATAGCATGAAAGAAAAACCAACAACCTAAAAAAAAACAAACTATATCAGATCCTCTTGCTACTAATGTCAATTTCTTTTTAAATTACAATGGAAGAAATGTTTACTGTGGGAATGCAAGCTGGGAGAATTGCAGGACCCTCATTTTATAATGTATCTCGCTCCTTGGGTTTCTGGCAGAGGGAGGCTCTGTGCTTAGAACTTGACTCTGGTCTAATTATATCGTTTGGCTGGGGCAGCAAAGCTAGTTGGCATTCATCCTGTGTGTCTACTTGATTAATATAACTGGGGATCAGGACATTTGAAGTCAGAATGCCATATTTAACGAGGTTATTGCAGTGCAAGACTTCTGTCCTAAGGCAGCATTTGCTGTGTTGAAAAACAACATCATTTACAGCACTGCCATCTCTTTCATGTTCCCTTCCTTTATTCTCTTAATTAAGTGATATCTTTTACACATGTAATGTTGTACACATAAAAATCTGAAGTAATCAAAGAAAAATGATAAGAAAACACTTAGCAAACTTCAAATTTAGAAATACTGTGTAATTTTTACTAATGTGTAAAGTGAACTATTGTTTTTTAAATTCTAAAACATAGCTTCTTTGGTACTTAAGCTTTTTTCCATTACTTTAAATGAAGGTATAATGTACCATAAAATGCATAAACCTTAAGTGAGCTTGATGATTTCTTAAGTGTGTGTATGTTCACATACATACTACCCAGATGAAGATATGTGCCATCCTATCACCTCAGAAAGTCCTCCTGTGCCCCTTACCAATCAGCACCCACTCTCTGCCATGTAACCATCATTTTAACATCTGTCACCATATATTAATTTTTCCTGTTATTGAATTTCAAATGGAATCATAAAGTATGTATTCTTTTTTGTCTAGCTTTTTAAATTCAAAACAATGGTTTTCAGATTCATCTGTGCCTTGGTGTACATCAATAGCTTGGTTTTTTTATTGCTTAGTAGTATTCCATTGTATGGGTGTACCCCAATTTGTTTGCAGATTGTTCCATTGTTAGACATCTGTACTGTTTTCATTTTTTTGGCTATTATGACTATATGTGCTATGGCCACTCTTGTATCAGTCTTTCTGTTAATATATGCATTCATTTCTCTCGGGTGTATATCCAAGAACAGAATTGCTAGGTCACAAGGTAGGGTGTATTTAACTTTAGTGGAAACTGCCAAACAAATTTCCAAAGTTGTTGTGCCATTTTAAACTCTTCCTACACTGCCTAACTTTTAATTTGGCCAATTATATAAAATTATGTTCTTGGAAAAATGGGTTTAAAAATAGTTTTCATAAACTATTTGAGTGAGATGCCATACACCAGCATAAATTTTCACATAAATTTGAAAAGAGTAGTTAATTAATCAGTTATCTTATTTCTTGATAGGGAAGGATTAAAACCAAGGAGGAAGAGATAAAAACACAAATTCATTAATTTTATAGCATAACTTTAAAATTGTTAATCAAAAAGTATCGTAAAAAATAAACATACTTAATAAAAAAAGATTCACCAAAAACACTAAGACAAAATGTTAGAAACAGTATCATATTTTATCAATTCCAGGCTGTATCATTCTCCATTCCCATTTTAACCTATCTAAAATTAGGAAACATCTTCCAATCAATGACAATTTATATTAAATATGATATGATGTAAAAAGAACTTGTGTCAGTCAATAGTAATATATAAAAGAAATTAAAGACATGAGAATTAAAATTACCATTATATTTGGCTGTCAGATGAGAAAGATGCTTTAAAAATTTACTACTCCATGGTTCTGAGAGACTGCTAGCATAAACACCCTCACATAGTGCTAGTGAGGTGTCAATCATCATCACCTTTCATGAAAGTAATTGGATAAAATTTTTAAAGATCCTTTAAAATTCCTTTCAATCTAGTTAAGTTCACTTTTAGGAATGTATCTGAAGGAATAAATACAGAATAAATACATAAACAGCTAACCTCATGATTTTATAATGATGAAAAACAAAGCAATTTAAATGCTGACCAATGTTGGAGGGTAGTTAAATAAACACTAAAAATGAACTATTATGCAACTACTAAAAATTTTTAAATAATTTATTTATTTGTTTATTTTTGAGACAGAGTATTGCTTTGTTGTCCAGACTGGAGTGCGATGGTGTGATCTTGGCTCACTGCAACCTCCACCTCCCAGGTTCAAGCGATTCTCTTGACTCAGCTTCCCGAGTAGTTGGGATTACAGGCACCTGGCACAATGCCCATCTAATTTTTGTATTTTTAGTAGAGACGGGGTTTCATCATGTTGGCCAGGCCTGTCTTGAACTCCTGACCTTAAGTGATCCGCCTGCCTTGGCCTCCCAAAATGCTGGGATTACAGGCGTGAGCCACTGCACCCAGCCAAATAATTTAAAATAACTTCTAAAGTTTTTAAAAAATGCTTTTTATTGTTGAATGAGAAGAAAGTAGAAGAAAAACAATATTAATTGCTTGATTCTACAATGTTTAAAAACATAAAAATATTAATATATGGGCCGGGTGCGGTGGCTCAAGCCTGTAATCCCAGCACTTTGGGAGGCCGAGACGGGTGGATCACGAGGTCAGGAGATCGAGACCATCCTGGCTAACACGGTGAAACTCCGTCTCTACTAAAAAATACAAAAAACTAGCCGTGCGAGGTGGCAGGCACCTGTAGTCCCAGCTACTCGGGAGGCTGAGGCAGGAGAATGGCGTAAACCTGGGAGGTGGAGCTTGCAGTGAGCCGAGATCCGGTCACTGCACTCCAGCCTGGGTGCCTGGGTGACAGAGCAAGACTCTATCTCAAAAAAAAAAAAAAAAAAAAAAAATTAATATATGTGTATTATAAAAATTAACTATGCCAATATTAATAATGATTATTTCTGGGTGGTCAGATTATTTTTGTTTACTTCTTTATACTTTTCTCTGTTTTTGACATTTTGCACAATTAGCAGTGAAACCTTGAAAGTTATTTTTAAAAAACACATTTATAAACAGCTATAAATAGATTGACCAATTCATAACATGGGCATAAAAGAGTAAGTCAAATCCCACGAAAATCAGCTAATATCCATTGCTCTGTTTTAAAAAAAAGGAACTTAGAAAAAATCTGTTCCTAATCAAGCCTATGTAACAGGCACGGCAGGGTAAAATCAGGACAGGCCATTTCTGCTTGGCTAGAAAGTGCACTTTTGTTTTTGACTTCATGAGTTATAGGACTCATAATCGGAATCCTCATCACAGTACAGCATTCTGTAAACATTTTTTTTGTTTTTACTCATAAAGAGCTTGGAATTTTCTGTCTACACATTCAATTCATTTGACTCATCTTTTTTTTTTTTTTTTTTTTTTTTTTTTTTTTTGAGGCGGAGTCTCGCTCTGTCGCCCAGACTGGAGTGCAGTGGCGCAATCTCGGCTCACTGCAAGCTCCGCCTCCCGGGTTCACGCCATTCTCCTGCCTCAGCCTCCTGAGTAGCTGGGACTACAGGCGCCCGCCACCTCGCCCGGCTACTTTTTTGTATTTTTAGTAGAGATGGGGTTTCACCGTGTTAGCCAGGATGGACTCATCTTAAAATCAGACTGATCCCTGGGTTTAAAAATGTTAAGGGGCTAGTGCCTTTTTTCAGTGATTTCAGTAAAACGTGATGGTAACGCTAAGTTTTCAAATATTAAAATGATGTTCACTTTTTTTTTAAACATAATTCTTCCTCATGTTATGCTATTTATTATGATCATGTCATCCCTGGCAGGGAGAGTGAATGAGAGGCTGCCCCAGCCCCTAAAGAGGGAATTTCACAAATGAATATCAGAGCCCAACTTTGATTTTGCCTCGGTTGTCTTTAAGGATCCAAGATGTGAATCTTATATCTGAGTGTAGGGAGGAGCAAGGAGGCTATGAACTACCAGGGGGCTTTCCGTCCAATGAGGATAAGGAAGCTCTGTAGGACATAACAAACAGACAACCTTCTGAGGCCTGTCAGACTCAAGACGCTGTTCATAACGACATTTTTGGTGTGGGCACTGTGCTGTCACCTACATTAGCTCAGTAAACCTCACTAAATCAATTTGAAGCAGGCAGGCAAGTCACTGTGAGCCTTAGAGTCTGTGCGTGTTTAGAAAGCCTTATCAATGGATTCCCCTACTATTTCTCAATGTGCTTTACACTAAATGTCTCCCAGTGTTGCTTCTCTGGCAGGGGAAAAATGCCCCTGTCCTTGGGGACAGGAGTTCACGGAATATAGTACTTGAAGAGTCAACTAATAATGAGGTCCATATTAAAAATATACACTAGTCCCATTAACTGAGACAGAAAAGCAGCTGTCTGTCTGGTTAGACGGACAGGGATGATTTATGAATGTTGTGTCAATTGTCGACACATGGTACAAAATAACAACTAATTCATTAAAACTAGTAGACCATATTTGGGTTTTGACTTTTCAACAGCCCTTAAAAAAGTCCTTTTCCAAGTCTCCAGGTCTATCCCTTTTAGGTTCTTCTGTCTGACTCAGATACTGAAATGTCATTAGAAATCCCTTTGTAAGTTACAGTATCTATTGCCACAATTTATACATACAAACTTTATTTCTCCTTTCACTATTACTGTTCTGTATCAGGAACCATTTATTCTGTTTTTTTATTTTTGGTCTCGTATGAAACTGTTTAATACATTTCCACTTCATCTCTTTCAACACTAATGCTTTCAGTTATGTTCTGGTCTTTGGAAAAGTATAGCCTTACATTGCAAATTTTTAAAAAAGTAAACAGTATAGCGTATTCTATGTCCCAGATTACAAAGGGGAGCTCTGGAACTGATACAGAAATTTGACCTTATTCCTAAAAGGAGAGAAAGAGGAAGGGTAACACAGTGTTTACAAATAGAATCAGTTATTTATTTAGAATGGAGCTTTGCTTCTGAGACCGGGTTGTGAGAGTGCTTTGGGACTGGATAACTCTGAAGAAAGGCTTAAAAAGATAAGTCAAGGCTGATCCTCAAGTGGAGTTTGTGTGTTTGCGTGTGTGTGTATGTGTGTATGTGCATGCACGTGTGTGAGTGATGAAATTCCTTTCAGTGCTTGAAATCTCTTTTTTGTGTTATGGTTTTTGAGTGATAGTTTGCAAGCTGCTATATATATTTTTTTCTGTTTAGAATTTAAATGGACATGAGCATGTTTTAAATGCAAGCAAATACATATGTATCCATCAGCTGCCTATCAGAGAAACAGGCAGCCATTTTCAACTATTCCAAACGCTGAGTCATCTGGTTTACCCCTGAATCTCTCTTGAATACGTCTACCTCTCTATGTCACAGTGCCAGCACTCCAATTCAGACTTCTAGCATTTCCCACCTGGACTTTGCAATAGTCTCCTCACTGGTCCCTATGACTCCAGTCAGATCCCTCTTAACCATGCTGCATACTGCTGCCAGTGTGTTGTGTATAAAGCACAAACCAAACCCCTCACAGTGGGTCCTCCAGCACTTGGTTGTAATCCAGGCCCCTCAGCCCAGACATGTGGGCCCTGAAGGATCTGGGTTGCCTCCTCTCCAGCCCCATCGCCAACACAAGCATCATACTCTAAATATTCCAGGTCACCACAGTTACCTTTGCTTGGAATGTTCTTCTTAGCTCTGTCTGGAAAGCTCCTTGTATACTACTTTATGTAATATAATTTGGCAATTTAAATGTATAACCTTAGAAACAAGGAACTAATCTAAAATGTGAACTAAGGTCTAGACAGAGCTACTTATCACAGCCTTATTTATAATAGCAGAGAAAGTTGTGTGTGTGTGTAACAATTTAAGTGTCCAAAAATAGGCAAGTAAATTATGGCACATGGTATATTATAGATTAATTAAAAATGATGCTGACAAACTTTTGGAAGACACAGAAAACACATGTTTATTCTAGAAAATGAAGTAGGAGATCAGCAAGACTTGTTTTCTGAGCCTTGGTCAAGACCCTCCTGATCAAACCAGGATGTAGCCGAGAAACTGGCCAAAACCAGCTAGGACCAAGAGGGCAACAAGGGCAACCTCTGGTTGACAGTCTATAAATGACGCCATGGCAATGATCTGGAAATGACCTTATCTAGTTCTGAGAACTCCCTGCTCATTTTCTAGTAAGTTAATGAATAACCTACCCCTTATTAAGCATCTGTTTAAAAGTGGGTATAAATATAGCTAGCTGGCAATCCATGAGTGCTACTCTGGGCCACTCTGCCTATGGCATAGCCTGGCTCTGTCTATGGAGCAGCCATTTTGCTGTACGCTGTGGCTCTAATAGAACTTGCTTTCTGCCACTGTCAGCTTGCTCTTGAATTTTTTCCTGAGTGAAGCCAAGAACCCTCCTGAGCTAAGCTCCAGTTTTGGGGTACACCAGATTGAAAAAAACTTAGTGACTGGAAGATGCAAGTATCCAAAAATACATTGTAAAAGCAAATGAAGAAAAAAAAAAAAAAGAATAGAGACATAAAACAGAGTAAGAGATGGGGCTAAAAAACACCTTTTGGTTATTAGGTAGGCCACAAATTTGCCTCTTAGATTTCTGTCAACAAACAGAAAAAATCTAGAACACAGTTGAATATCTACAATATAAAAACATTCCCCTTGCTTGAGAGAAATACAGTTATTCCACACATGAATTATTCTGGTGAGTCCCCACGAAGAAGTCAGAGTGCAAAATCTAAATGAGACACAATGGTAAGTTTGCTAAGATTGCTTCTTAATCACCAATAAAAACCATGGCAATCGCACCAGCCAACCCAAATCTCTTGTAGGGAGTTAATATGAAATAGTGCATGTTTTTAGTTTTCTTGTGAATTTACCTTGCTTCAGGAGTACATTTTAGAAAAACAGAAGGACCTAATTACATTCCAATTAACCTTCTTGAAGAATAATTTTTTAGTCACCCTTCTGTTATACTTAATGAGTCTGAAGTTGTACTTGCTGTAAAAGTACCTAAAGCCAGCTAATCTAGCTTGACAATTAAAAATAGACTTATCAGAATGCATAATTAAAAAGCAGGAGTAGAAGGAGGGAGACTGGTGAGAAGCCTACTGCAGAAAGTCAGGGAAGAAGCAATGGTGGGAATGATGTTAGTGATGGTCACAGAAACCAGAGTAGTACCATTGATAATGACAAGAATAATATCATCTGAGTATTGTAACAATAGCAATAATAATATAAATGTATAAAATTATCACTTTGTCAGGGTTTTCAGTGTATAAATACCAATTTCTATAATAATATAAATGTATAGCATTATCATTTTGTCAGGGTTTTGAGTGTGTAAATACCAATTTCTATAATATAAATGTATAACACTATCACTTTGTCAGGGTTTTGAGCATGTAAATACCAATTTCTAGTTAGCCAACTTTAATTGCATTCTTGAATCGAATCTAAGTTCCTTCATTGACATTTTCTTCTGTTAACAAAAGTAAAGCCCAAATTAAAAGTAAAATGCGCACAAAATTCCAGACTAGGGGAATGAAGAATTGCTGTTTGGTGAATTCAGAGTTTCATGTTGGAGGATGAGACATTCTAGAGATGGACAGTGGTGATGGTTTCACAGCAAGGCGAATGTACTTAATGTCACTGAATTGTATATTTAAATATGATTATAAAGGTAAATTTTACGTTACATACATTTTACCAAAAAACAAAAACAAAAACCGAAAAGCAAACACCACACATGCACACAACTCCCACACAGCTCCAGTATTATCTGATCTAACAGGTAACCTTGCTCAGGCAAAACTAACTTCTGCTGTAAAGACAGGCCTGCGAAACCTGGGCCTGCAGAGCCACTGATGGAACCCGCCGCAGAGGCTGCTCAGAGAAGTCAGCGCTGCTCTCTAATGCTGGAATCTGCTTCAATGTGCAGATGTTAAACAGCAGCAGTTTAAGGCTTTTCCATAAGAACTATTTTAGGATAGGTGTTGTTAGGTATTTACTTGGTACAACCATGTCCCCCTGCTCCCAAATAAGACCTCATTTAAGTCCAGGTGGGATTGACAACACTGCTCCTTGGTGTATCCTCTGAGAAACACTATTTACAAAATGGAACTATATGCAGTATGAGTTGAACATCCTTTATCCGGGATGCTTGGGGCCAGAAGTGTTTTGGATTTTTTTTCAGATTCTGGAATGTGTGCATTATCCCGAATCCAAATAGCCTAAATTCAAAACGCTCCAATGAGCATTTCCCTTGACCATCACGGTGCTCCAAAAGTTTCAGATATGGAGCATTTAGCATTTGGATTTTTGGACTACATATACTAAACTTGTAATTTGTTTATGAACAAGTTGAAAGTTGGGAGGCATCTACCAAAGATGATAACATGAGTTTTAGAGAATTTTGTTTGTAATCCAACTCTGACAATAATAACCCAGCGGGACATGCTGCCCCTACACAGCACATAATCAAAGTAAGTATTTAAAGATGAGAAGCTGCTTTTCTCTGTCTTCTGTAGTGGGGTGGGATGGCGACATGCAAAGAACTCATCAAAGGATATTATAAAATAAGCTAAAGGGGGCCAGGACACCTCCCTGTTTTATCTCAGTAGAAAATTCTGATTGGGCCAGAAAAAGACCCTGATCTTTGAAGAGTGAGTTTTATATAAGCACCAACATCCCAGGGTCTTTGGTCAGTTTATGCACCTTAGAGTTTGATCAGCTTCTGTCAATAGTATCAAAGGCCAAAGGAAAGTCAAAATGAGCCACAAATAATCTAAAAAAGACCCCCAATAATCTAATACCATTTCTAGCACATTCTTACAATGTATGTGAAAAGAACAGAATAGTTAATGATATTGACAATAGTATCTTAAAGTTGCAAAATAAGCATAAGAAACAAAAAGAAGACGATATATAACAATGATAGCAGTAGTTACCTGCATGAAGGAGTTAGGCAGATATTTAAATATTTACCCATTTTACAAATTTTCTAGAATGAGGATGCAATGGACAATATAAACCATTGTTAGAAAATATGAAAACATTACTTTTTTTTCTGTAGAATCTTTCTTAACTTCCTTGTGCCTGGTATTAATTCCTCCAACATTTTAATACATTGTGTTATTATTGTTACACATACCATTCTCTATCATGAATACTTATTTAAATTCCTTTCTCTCCTACCAGCCTATTTCCTTTAGAGCATGCATCATGCCATTTGTCTTCTCATGGCTGGGGATTTCCACTGTTGCTGGCATACAGTTGCTACAAAATGTTTTTGTTCCAAATGAAGCATTTAGGTACTAAAAGTGTATTACTAGACAGGGTTTACATTTTTCATCCGTTGTGGAGGAGAGTTTGCAAAAACCAAAGAAAAAAACAGTAGTAGAAACTAGTATCTTCCCTAATTGGTGATAATACTATAGGGATAAATTAGAGATAGAAGAGAATTTCATAGGAATGTAGGGAAATGGTGTATCTGTTGCTTTGGTTTAAAACAATGGCAAATAAGGACTTCTGGCCTGCCTAAGGAATTCATATTCTTTCTGAGACACTGTGTATTTGAAATTGAGAAGCTCAACAGGCTGAAATGAATAATCCCTGAAGAACAGTAGGGACACCATGAGATAAAAGCCATGGAAGAATCAGAGAGGCTAACTTACTCTCCGTGCAAGAGAAGAGAATAAAATGAAACATCTTTTGTGGCTAGAAATCATAATCACAAATACTAACCTTAGATACAAAAACCACCCCTAAAATATAGTGTAATGCATATTTTGGCATACGTATGAGGTAGCAAAACCAAAGTGTCTCGAGTAATGTCTCAGTGGTGTATAGGATCAAATCTAAACCACAGAAGTTAGGCTTGTCTGAGGCTGAACTGCTTTGTGGGCTGAGGGGGTCTGTCGCTTATGGTAGATGTACACATCCAGGCTCACTCCTGGGGCCCTCACCTTCACGTGCTAGAGAGGGACTGGATGAAGAAAGGATGAAGGGGAAGAAATGGTAGGTGTGTATGTGCATGACTTTAGTAATTGCTACGACAAATAAAGAGAGGAAGGCATTTATTAATAATTCATCATAATTTGTTCACAGGTCTCAGAAAGAGACAAGCAATAAAATGATTTTGAAAAAGTTGTGGCACAAGAGTATAATTTGGAAAGACATCCTAAATGAAAACAATAGTGAAGAGATGCATCAAGAATGTCAGGAGTTATGAAACCACAGAAAAAAGTGAGTGAAGGGAGATGATAAACTGGAACATTTTTTGAAACAGATTTTATGCCAAGGAGATGCAAAGAAGTCTGTGGATGAATCAGCCTGGAAATAATGGGAAGGAGAGTCTATGAAGTTCATAGGAGCAAAGGCTTAATAATACCCCAGAGAAAATTATGTAGCAAAAAGCAAACGCCAGTGCATTTGTTTGATAATATCCATTAGTGCAAACTGTCTGGCAGAAAACAGCAACAAGCAGAAAAATACCTTGATTTTAAAATCTACAAGGAAAAAATGTATGAGCTATTCAGAATAGATATGTGTGACTAGTATAAGATCAAACAGGCCGGGCGCGGTGGCTCAAGCCTGTAATCCCAGCACTTTGGGAGGCCGAGATGGGCGGATCACGAGGTCAGGAGATCGAGACCATCCTGGCTAACATGGTGAAACCCCGTCTCTACTAAAAAAATACAAAAAACTAGCCGGGCGAGGTGGTGGGCGCCTGTAGTCCCAGCTACTCGGGAGGCTGAGGCAGGAGAATGGCGTAAACCCAGGAGGCGGAGCTTGCAGTGAGCTGAGATCCGGCCACTGCACTCCAGCCTGGGCGACAGAGCGAGACTCCATCTCAAAAAAAAAAAAAAAAAAAAAAAAAAAAAAAGATCAAACAGTAATTAACTATAGCTGTATTTGAAAATGCTCAAATGCTTGTTATTTAAAGCAGGGTTCATAGTATGGAAATAATAGTAGATGGACAATAAGGAACATGAAACAAAATCAAGGAATGAGATAAGAATCAAATAATCATTTAAACAAGGAGGAGCCTGAAGCCAAACTAAACTATCCAAGAGCAAGGGCTAATGTATATTAAAATCCCTAAGGTTTTATTTTCTGTGGTAAATATTAAAATGCTATTTTTTGGTTAATATTTCCAAAAAATTACAATATAAAAGGAGATCTGGAATAATACATCATGAAAATCTAAACACTGTTAAAACAACGCAATTTGTCATAAATAAAAATTGAACTCAACCAAAAATGTTCCCAAATAAGGATATGGAAAATTAAATTGTGGTACATCTATGCCTTGGGTATTATGCAATCTCTAGCAGTTATATATATATATATGTAGTAACATGAAGTTTATTCATGAGAGAGATTTAAGTGAATAAACTATTTTATACTGTATGAATTGTAGAGCTAAAGTAATGCTACGTATATAATTTTTAAAACAGATTTTCTTAATTTACATTTGTAAATATCTTTGGATTTTTCAGAAGAATGAAGATATTTAATTGGCTCTGAATTCTTTTTATTAGTAGTAATCGCACAGGGCTCTAAATAATCTTCAAGAAAAAATAAAGGAAAGCACTTTATTTGCTTATATCTAAGAGGCTTTATTATTATTATTATTTTTAATTAATTGATTTTTTTGAGACAGAGTCTTGCTTTGTCGTCCAGGCTGGAGTGCAGTGGCATGATGTCCGCTCACTGCAAGCTCCGTCCCCCTGGGTTCATGCCATTCTCCTGCCTCAGCCTCCCAAGTAGCTGGGACTACAGGTGCCCACCACCACGCCCGGCTAATTTTTTTGTATTTTTTTTTAGTAGAGACAGGGTTTCACCATGTTTGCCAGGATGGTCTTGATCTCCTGACCCAGTGATCTGCCTGCCTCAGCCTCCCAAAGTGCTGGGATTACAAGCGTGAGCCACCGTGCCTGGCCTAAGAGGCTTTATAAAACCTTTAATAAAAATACTGCAGAGATAAAAGATGTTGCTCCAAGAGGCATTCTGTAGTTCACATACTGCATTTGTCTGCCCGTGTTTCTGGAAATCACTGAGTAAGCACTAAGTGTATGTAATAACTAGAAAGAACTTACATAGCGAATCCTCATATGAAGGAAACTACCAAATCTTCAGTTATCTCTGTTTATGATTTCGTCTCAGAGAAAGGTGTCTACAAACTAAGGGAAAGTGAATCACAATTGAAGGCTTTGGCTGGGGCCACCAGGATGTACTTCCCTAACGCCTGTTTTCCTAATGATCAATTTGCCTATGCACATTTCAACCAAGGTCTGTTTCCCTTGGGAGTTTATGCATCAATTTTAGTATCCTGTCACTTCTTTTTTGGTCCACTCTTTGTCATTTTGGGATTATTAAGCCATTCCTCTAAAGTAATTTTTGTTTCTTTTGTAGTTCTAGTAAACAGTCCTTACGTTTGCATTGCTTTATGAATATGTAAATTGTCTTATATCTTTGTGGTATATGTTTTCCTACTTTACTTTTAAAGTCTCTAAGAATTGTGTTTTTTTTGAGACAAGGTCTTGCTGTCGCCCAGTGCAGTGGCGTGATCACTGGAGTGTAGTGCCGTGATCATTGCTCAGTATAACCTTGAACTCCTGGGCTTAAGGGATCCTCCCACCTCATCCTCTTGAGTAGCCAGGATTACAGGCGAGTGCCACCATGTCCCGAGCACCACCATGTTCAGCTAATTTTTAATTTTTTTTGTAGAGACAGAGTCTTGCTTTATTGCCCAGGCTGTTCTTGAAATCGTGGTCTCAAGCAATTCTCCTGTCTTGGCCTCTCAAAGCACTAGGATGACAGGTGTGAGCCACCGTGCCTGGCCTAAAGTATCTAAGAATATTGAAAGTCAGTCTTTCTAAATGAAGACTCTCCCACTAAGGCATAATTTCATTTTTATTTTTGGGACATTTACACAGATGAAAAAAAAAAAACACTAAAAAAGGTTGTCAGTGAAGGAGGATGGATTTTACGTGACTTTTAAAAGATTTAAGTATTTAAATTTATTTAATTTTAACAATTTTAAAAGAATTCAGACAACTTCTCGTGAATTTCAGTTAGGGAGAGGGAACAGGGTTATATGAGAATCACCTGGGGAGTTTCCCCAACTATCTATGCCTGGCATCCTCCCCTAGATGCAAGAATTTTGTGGGAATTTGAGTGTCACATTCTCTTTCTGTTAGTTAAAAAAAAAAAAAAAAAAAGAAAAGAAAGGGCATGGTATCTGTCCTTGGCTTCCTACTTACTTCTGAACATATTCTAATTACCACACTGTTCATGATCATTCACAAAAATTTTTTCAGAGTTTATTATTTTAATTAAAATAGTACCGGTAAAAGCCAGAATTGATTCTGAACATCAAAGATCTGTTGTTCAAGAAAACGTGTACTTGGTGGCCACATCATAAATTTCTGTATCATGAAGTTCTAGTTCATAGCAGTATACTTCCTTTGATGCAAAGGGGATAGGGGATCAGAAACACAGTTCATGACACAGTGTTTTCAAGGACAAAGGTTATACAAAAACAAGAATGTCTGGGTTGTCTGCAATGGAAACATAGAAGTGTTGAGGCAGACTGACCTGGCAGCACTATGCCCAGCAGGACTGGGCCAGAGAGGCCACGCAGGCATGCTCCACACACACAACCCAATCAAAAGCAGGCAGCCTAGTGACTCACCGGCAGGGCAGGATCCGGACAACGTCATTGGGTTTGTACCCTTCAATACAAACTGCACAGTTGTCAAAATCGGACTCTGTTTCCTGCAACAGAGGAAGCACAGATGAGCCTATTTTCTTAGCTTCATCTCTTGTGTAAATATCCAAGCTAAAACCCAAGGAGAGCTTGCCTGGAGCAAAGCTTTTGGTAGTGCTGGTGCCAGTTTTTAAATCAAATTTACCATCATTTGGACTAGTTTCCATTCCTTCCAACCTCTACTTTTTGTTTCTAGGTTCCGCTTCAAGTGCTTTGGTGAGGAAAACCATTTTCTAAAGTACATTACTAAAAATGCTGTTAATTATAATCAGAGGCAACATATCTAAATTTTCAGGATGAGAAATAATACTTATGGTGAATTATCTGAATGATATTTAATCTATCCATTCTTCTGGAATCTAGTGTATAAAATAAATATTAACACAAAATGGTAGTTCCAATTTTTTACAAGTATATAAACCTCTTTCGATGCCTCATAAGATAGTGCTTATGTAATAGTCTTTGTACTTTTATTACTCTCTGATTGAGGGGAAATAACATACTGACTAAAATGTACTTTAAATTTAGTAATGCCTTTAAATAAATTTTATCTTATAAGCCCAGTGGTGTTTTTATATACTTGAAAAATAATAGCACATAATTTGTGAGATAAATCAATTATTCAGAATAAAGACAATACCTGCTTATATGTGGAGCTGTAAATCCCTTACATTGCCCCAAGGAGCTCCAAACCCATGTATTCTAATCCATTGCTCTAACTTGGCCTAGGGAATAAGGAAGACCCTTAGAAGCCCGTAAACCTGGGCAGGACTGCTTTGTTTTCCCTCCTCAAGATATACTATTGCTTCTGGCTTTATGATATCATTCTACAGTGAAGGAGACTATTGAAATGAATTCGGGGCTCTGTGTTTTGGTTTTTAAAAAATTTTTATAGAGACAGGGTCTTGCTGCATTGTCCAGGTTGGTCTTGAACTCCTGGCCTCAAGTGATCTACCTACCTTGGCCTCCCAAAGTGCTGGGATTATAGGCATGAGCCATACCACCTGTCAACCTTGGGGTTCTGAATACTGGATTTCAGAGGCATTGAATATACTTCCTGCATTTATACTGTAGACTTGAGTGGAGAACATAGTTCAGCACATAAAGCTGTCTTGCTTGCAAAGATTCATGAAAAAACTTTCTCAGGTCATAACATCAGGAACAACCACTTTGATTTTATCTTGTGGGACACTAGAATAAACTCATGAAATATTACTTGAATATTGTTTCCTTTGCACTGGCTGCTAGAAAGCTACAACTTAATTTTGAGACCCATTTCTATTACATATTTTAGATAATCCATTTGTGTACTAATTTCATTCTGGCTTCATCTATTTTTTTATACACTTATCAGTTTTTTTTGAGACGGAGTCTTGCTCTGTTGCCCAGGCTGGAGTGCAGTGGCCGGATCTCAGCTCACTGCAAACTCTGCCTCCCAGGTTTACGCCATTCTCCTGCCTCAGCCTCCTGAGTAGCTGGGACTACAGGCGCCCGCCACCTCGCCCGGCTAGTTTTTTTTGTATTTTTTAGTAGAGATGAGGTTTCACTGTGTTAGCCAGGATGGTCTCCATCTCCTGACCTCGTGATCCGCCCGTCTCGGTCTCCCAAAGTGCTGGGATTACAGGCTTGAGCCACCGTGCCCAGCTCTCATATTTTCTATACAACTATCTTATTATCATAGTATATGCATTTTATAAGAAACTTTAAATTATGTTTGATTAAGAAGAGTATAATAACATATACTGATAGGACAACTGTTAGCATATATTTCCCTTTGCCATCCTTTCCTCTCTTCCACCCTGGCTGTAAGAAAAGTTAGAAGCTTCTTTGAATAGCTCCTCACCAAAAAGAAAAGAGGCTGTTACCTTGTCACCCTTCTTGATGGTCCTGACCTGGAGTTTGCTGATGGCTTTCTTTGCTGCATCCCCCAGTCGGCGCTGAAAAACCAAAACGTGCTTGTTAATAATAAAGATCTGTAATTCTTAACTTCATTTCTGATGTTGTTTAATATACTAGGGCAGCTAGCTCTGAAATCATGCACATGTGGCATGAATGCAAACAATCATGACTAGAAAAGATGGGGTAGCGGCATTTGTGCATAGCGGCATTTGTGCAAGGGGGCTCTATCAGTTGAGGTCTATAAGAGAGTTTTGCCACAGAGAGTTCTTCATGCATAGTGTTAAGCAAGTGGCATGTGACAAAGACCCTGCCCTATAGTTCTACAGTGCAGGTTATATGTGCATATACTAGCCAAAAAAAAAAAAAAAAAAAAAAAAGGAGTTTAGTAATTTGTCACTCTAGCCACTCAATTTGCGACACAGAGATAGTCAATCTGGAGTAGCTGGAATAAACTTCATCTCCTCTTTTTGACAATCAGGATTCATTGCTTGGATATTCCTTCCAATCTGCTCATATAGGCATAACATTGGTTTAACTTTGTTCTATTCCATCACATTCTCACATGGCAATTTTACCTCCTTTATGCATGTTTAAGTGTGAGTGTGCATACAGAAAACTACATAAAACATAATGTTCAGTTTAGCAAATAATTATAAAGCAAACACCGGAGTAACCACAACGATCCATGTCAAGAAATAATATATCACTCTCTTCCCATTTTTGGCAGAGAAAATTACCATCTTAATGAGCCCTGCAATAATGCAATCAGAGGGTGATGAGGAAAACTGGGAGAAGGATAGGGTGGTGAGTAAATTAAACTTTAATCAGTCAAGAAAAAAAAATCATTCATGTGCATGTGAGTTTTCTACATGTTTTATCTTCTTCTTAGGTATATCTATTTCTGGTCTGCAATAGATGTGTATATGTAGTAGTAAAACATTAGAAGGACTAAGATTAAGAGGGTTAACATTTAAACACAGACTAATCATTTGCTTTCACTAATTTTGTTCCTTTTGGAAAAAGCACTCAAGCTTCTTGCTTTTCTTTAAAATAGTGAACATATATTAGTGAACAGTTAATATATCCTAGGTGCCATGTTAAAGCTATATATGCATTATCACCTTTGATATTATAATAACTATGAGAAAAGCACTATTTAATAGAATTAACTGAGGCTTACAGAGCTTAAGTAAATTGTCCAATATCACAGAATTAGTGAAAGGTAAGTCAGAATCTGAATAAAATTAAGTTTGACTTCAAAATCAAAGTTCATCTATCACCCTCACCTTTTTTTACAAAACCACCCGATCAACTAATCAGCCAGTCAGCCAACCATCTAACATCTGACCAGCCAGTCAGCCATCCATCCAACATCTGGCTAGCCAGCTAATCAGTCAACCAACCATCCAGTCAATCAGAATCACTGTGTTTACCATGTGGCACTTCTCTAAACACACAGCAGTTAAAGTAATTAGCAGAAAAGATGTTTTCCTTGTCAATTCATTTTTCTCTTTGGTAGTTTGTCCTTCATATCTAAAATAATATTGACATTTTTATCAGAAGGGTAAGTTTTGGCTGTTTCCTAAAAGGAGACCTATACCATCGAGATTTATGCAGAAGTCCATGAGTAGCTAGCAAACTAAGGCAGCAGGCAAAAATAGAAAGTCTTTAGTGATAAATACCAAGGAAAAACAGGAGACTGAGAGGAAAAGAACTGAACTGAGGTGAACTAAACATGATGGAACTTTCCTCTCCTCTTCTTCTGGTTCTTAGGTATTCATCCTTTGACTTTAGCTCAAATCATTTATTCAGGGAGTCCTTCCTAGATGTATCCAACAAGATCCCTCTCATCTAGACCCTGATAACACTTTATACCTCTGCACTGTCACATTTGAAATTTGAAATGTGTTTTTGTGATCAATTACTGTTAGATTGTCCTCAGATAAGCTCCCTGAGGGCAGGCCTGTGCTTATTTTTTGCTTCACATTGTCCCCTACATCCCCAGCATATATAAATAGAATCAAGCTGCCTTCAATAATAGGCAGTCAATCATTCAATCTATATTATTCTGTGCCAAGTATAGCTTTGGGTTTTAAAAAATGGTAATGAAAACACATGCGCGCGCGCGCACACACACACACACTCCTATCAACTGTAGTTTAATTTATAATCTAGTGAAAACTCTAAATAATGAGTTAATAAAATCTTAAGCCAATAGTGGTTTTTTGTTTTTTGTTTTGTTGTGTTTTTTTTTTTTTTTTCTCGGAAAACAACCTGAGAAATTTAGCCAGTTAACGGGAATATTTAGGGACAAACTGTAAGTGATACACGTTGTAAGGTAAGCAAACCTGTGGTCCTAGCTTGGCAAACCTAGCCAGTATCAACTGACGGCTGCTCTCCATTGATGGACCCTGGGGCAAAGATTGAAAGGTATTGAGAAAGGGCTACTAGTTATTGGAAGTAAATGCCACAGACCTGTAGAATATTTTATTTAGAATAAGAATCTGAATCCTAAAGAAACAAATACTGTTTTTCTTTTTCAGTAAAGAACTCAGATTATTTTTGCAATTGTGTTTAACTGGCATTACATAATATCACACCTAATTCAATCACTTAAAAATTTTTTTTGAAGACTAAACAGAGTAATTAAGTAGAAAAATATATTTTCATACAATGGTCATAGATTATACTCAAAGGGAACTTTTTTTTTTTTTTGAGATGGAGTCTCATACTGTCACCCGGGCTGGAGTGCAGTGGTGCAATCTTGGCTCACTGCAACCTCTGCCTCCCAGGTTCAAGTGATTCCCCTTGCCTCAGCCTCCCAAGTAGCTGGGATTACAGGTGCCGGCCACCATGCCTGGCTGATTTTTTTGTATTTTTAGTAGCAATGGGTTTCACTGCGTTGGCCAGGCTTGTCTTGAGCTCCTGACCTCATGATCCACCTGCCTCAGCCTTCCAAAGTGCTGGGATTACAGCCATGAGCCACCGCGCCCGGCCAGGAAGTCAACATTTTTAAAAAGCAGGTGAACTAGAAATAATGTTTTCAAGATTCAATTTCATTTAAAATAATGTTTTAGCAAATGAAATATGCTCTTTTTAAATGTGGGCATGTAGGGGAAGTTCAAAGACTGCATTAAACTTTGGTTGTGTATTTAACTTAACAGTTGGCTACATCTGAATAAAAATAGATGGCTTTTGAAAACATTCTCTCAATCTCTTCTAGAGAAAAAACTCTTTCCATGCCCTTTTAAAATAATGCAGGCTGCCTTTATTTTTTTTAAATGGCATGTCCTTTGAGGAAATGTAAAGCAAGCTGACGTTAAGGTAACAGGGATTTTGGCTAACAGTAAAGTTAATGGCTAGGGAATTAGAAAGACGAATTCCATTACTGGCATTTGTATGACTGAGCCCTGGAGAGGTTAAAGAAGTTCAGCAGAGGATTAAGTCGGAGATGGGCTTCCCAAATTAGCAGAATTAATAGATTGAGGGAAAGGGAGTAAAAGAGACAGTCATGTGTGGCTTAATGACAGGGCTACATTTTGAGAAATCCATTGTTAGGTGACTTTGTCACTGTGTGAAATCATGGAAGATACTCACACAATCCTAGATGATACTGCCGGCTATATACATAGGCTCTATGGTCTAGACTATTGCTCCCACGCTACAAACCTGTACAGCACGACTGAATACTGTAGGCAGCTGTAACACAATGGTAAGGATCTGTATATCTAAACATAGAAAAGATACAGTAAAAACAGGATATTATAATCTTATTGAACTACCGTCGTATGTGTGGTCCATTTTTGACCAAAGTGTAGTTATGCAGTGCATGACTGTAATAAAGTCATCTTCAACTACAAGTCTATGAGGCCTTTCTCCTAGAAGCCCTGAGAAATCAAATGATTCACAAAGGTAGGAAGACATATTTTCCTTAATCATTCTAAAAAATGGTATAATGGTATTCTCTTCCATTCCCTTTCCTGTGACATTCCTTGAGTTAAGCCTCATTCTGTATGTTATTGATAAATGATGCACATAATTTCTCCTCTTTTGAGGAGGAAAAACATAGCATTTTGGCAGTGGCAGATAAAGGATATGAAAGTCTTCCCTGGCAAGGGCAGAACAGATGGTCCAGATACCTGGGGAAGGAAAATCAGCTTCTGAGATGTATATGATGATATGGGATCATGTAATTAAATATATATATTTTTTCTGTAAGAGTTCTGGATTAACAAAATTAGGGAAAAAGCACTACAAAGTTTTGAAAAAATGCAATTTCCATATGCATGTAAACAAGTATTATCGATCGCAGCTATGGGAGCTCCCGGGGGGAAAGATCAATGGGTCCCGAACCGAGCTGAAGAAGAAGCTGTTCAAACGCCGGCGGGTGCTGAATCGGGAGCGGCGTCTGAGGCACTGGTGGTCGGGGCTGTGATAGACCAAGGGCTGATCACGCGGCACCACCTCAAGAAGCGGGCGTCCAGTGCATGTGCCAACATTACTCTGTCAGGGAAGAAGCGCAGAAAACTCCTCCAGCAGATCCAGCTTGCCCAGAAAGAGAAGGCAGCCATGGAAGTGGAACCCCCTTCAAAGCCAGCCAGGACTAGTGAACCACAGCTCAAAAGGCAAAAGAAGACAAAAGCTCCCCAGAATGTAGAAATGAAGGACCTTGAAGATGAGAGCTAAACCTCTTCCAGTAGAAGATTCTCAACTGGAGCCAGCCTTCAGACTCAGTGGTTGTTTTAGAGGACTTTGACAAAAGCAGTGCCCCTTTTCACTCTCCAGATTTCCTCCTACTTAATGGCCTACTGACCTCCCCTAGAGGGATGTCTTTGGGAGGGAAGACAGTACAGAAGAAAGATCGGAGAAGGGCCTCTCTAGCAGTCAACTCCATTTGTAATAAAGCCCTAGCACTCTGAAAAAAAAAAAAAACCAAAAAAACAAAAAACAAAAAAGAAGTATTATCAGTATATGCATACTTATTTCTTTGTAGGTGGCATGAAAATTACACACCTACAGAGAAGACCCCATTAAAAAAATTACATAAAGAAAAAAGTACCACTTTCAACATTTTAAAAAAGTTTTCAATATTAAAAAAAATCTCACTTTCAATAATTTTCAAATGAGTTTTACTGGATTTCCAAAATGCGAGTTAAAGAGATAAGTAAAAACATAAACATTTAATGAAATGGCCCAATAAGGCTACTGTTGCTTTTGTAATTGATCTCTTCTGTCTTTGGGTTTTTGATTGCACTCACTTTGAAGAGGGAAGGAAAACTACAGGCCCTGCTCAAACTGAATCTTGTACCTAGCCTGAATAGAGAATCTAGGGATTGGAACCAGAAGTCTGTTACAAAACAGACTCTTCCCTTTGCCATTCTCAGAAATGCAGAGTAAAGTGATGCTAATGGAAGACTCAGGGACCACTTCAGGTGGATTGAGGAACCATCTCAGGTTTGAGTCAGCCTTTTGTTTCAGGTAGGGATTCCACTCTCTTCTCTAGGGTGCTCCTATGAATTCTTTCTAATCTAACCAGACCCAAATCATACTTATTATTATTATTACTATTTTTGAGACACAGTTGTGTTCTGTCACCCAGCCTGGAGTGCAATGGCGTGAATCTCGGCTCACTGCAGCCTCTGCTTCCCGAGTTCAAGTGATTCTCGTGCCTCAGCCTCCTGAGTAGCTGGGACTACAGGTGTGTGCCACTGCACCCAGGTAATTTTTGTATTTTTTTGTAGAGACAGGGTTTCACCATGTTGGTCTTGAACTCCTGACCTCAAGTGATCTGCCTGCCTCGGCCTTCCAAAGTGCTGGGATTACTGGCGTGAGCCACCGGTGCCTGGCCAAAAATCATGCTTCTTACTAAAGCTTGTTAGGTGTTAGACCATTGTAATAATTAGGTTTCTCCATCTATTTGATCTAAACAGGCATGAATATATTTACCAAGGTTACTGGTTTCTCGACAGTAGTGAAGATAAACTGTGTTATGGAAAATAAATACAGAGTCATGTATTAAAAGAATAAAGTCCTACATAAATTCTAACAAGAATGGTAAACAGCAGACTCCAGTTCAACCCGAGACACATAAATTAGTAATCTAAATATTTAAGAAACTGAGAAAAATAAGAAACTTTCCTCTTCCTCTGTTCTGTGTTATAAATAGAAATGCAGTGAAAGTGATAATACAAATTTGGAACATAAGGATTCCAAAACATAGCATCAAAACTGAGTTTATTTTCTTCCTATCTCATTTGATTGGATAATTCTGTATCATATTTGTTTTTTTCCCCAACAGCTGTATTTTATGATCATGTTCATTGTCATCATCACCAAGTGGAAAGATAACTAAGTGTTCTTAAGTTCTAGGTGAAGGGAGGCCACTGCCAAAGTAAACAGAGTTGGTTCCAGTTGTGTAAAACCTACATGGTCATGAGTGACACAAACATTTTCCTCATGCACTCTAATACATAATAATGATCCTTCCAGGACTGGCTGATATGATAGAAGTCATAGCATAGCCAGTCCAATAAATTTCCATGGTGTGGATCACCACTCCACAAATCTAGAAAAATAGATAAAATAATTTGACTATTTCAATAGCTGTGATGACCTCACAGAGTGATGCCATAAATCTGTTTGTGAACACACAATGTGAGGTAGAAACATCAGGGTTTGTTGTGGTTGTTGTTGTTGTTGGAGGTGTTGCAGAGCAGAAAATAATGGTTTCAAAGTTAGAAGACCCAGCTCTTTATCCTATTTTTGTCACTAGTTAACTGTGTGACTTTGGCCAAGTCACTTAAACATTTGTGGCCTTCCGTTCCCTTACTAATAACATAAGGTATGTAAAGTAACGTCATCTCTAGCTTTACCAGCTCATGATTTTCATCCATGCACAAAAGAATAGGGAGGCAACATGCTTTGAGACCTGAATAATCCAAAAAAAGCAAATCAAGGGCTAATTACCTCACTGAAGACTGCATGGATACGACATGCGCTTTTGCCTTTCTGTTCCCCTGAGGGCTTTGTACTTTCTTCTAGAGCAGTTTCAGGGACAATTTTAGTCCTCACTCTTTAGGAGACAGAAGCATCTCTGCCTGGACTCTCCCTTGGTGGCTGAGACTTGGCAAACTCCTTTCCTTTCTGTTTTTCTTTGTGAAGTTCATGTTTATCTTAAATTTCATTACTTCTTTTATTCCAACACAGTTTAAGTATCAATATACAATGCATGCAAAAGAAATCAAAGGCACAAGGGCCATGTACATGTAAATAATAGGAAAAATTATTCTCAGGGAGAGAGAAATCTTTCAGGAAAACTTTGCTGAATGTCATTACCAGGCCTCAAATAAAAATAAAGCAAATCAAAACAGATCTGGTTTCCTTGGATTAGCCTCAAAGGCAATATTGTTTATGAAAACCAAAAAAGATCCCTACTTAGTTTATCTGATCTGTCCATATTTGAATAAGCTACCATCTATTAGGAGTTGTGTGTTTTTCAAGTCACAGATCCAGTCCTTGTGTCTGAGATGAGATGTCCTAGCAGATAGTGAGACAATATTCCAACATCACAGAAGACAGGGATACCCACCATGGCCATGGCAGGAACACCGCTTGCTGTTTGCCTTGCCATCCTGCAGGGTTTTCATAAGTAGAGTAAGAATCAGTGAATGGCAGCAGAAGTGGAACCTCTAGGGAATGAGGGGATACTTGGCCTTCTGGTGGGGAGAGGAGAACTGTCCATAGTGCACACTGGTATTTAGGATCAAGAGTCTGTCATGACTCCGGCCTCCCAACTCAAAGGTCAAGAAGAGGTCACAAGATCGTAGGTCATTAGATGGGCAGAATGGAGATGAATCCTTAGCATTCTCTAGGAAGCCCCTTAAGGTGAGGAGTCTTAAACTAGACACAGCCAACTTTCTGTATGGCAGATTCGACCAATAATGGATTAAACACATTTGGGGGAAAAAAACAAAAAAAGATAATACAACAAAATAATACAAATAAAAAACACAGCATAACCACTATTTACATAGTGTTTACATTAGGTACTAGAAGTAATTAGGTAATATAAGTAAATAAGAGATGATTTAAAGTATATGGGAGGATGTGTTATATGCAAATAATATGCCATTTCATATAAGGGACTGTGGATTTTGGTATCCATGGGTAGGAGGGGGGTCCTAGACCAATTCCTCATGGATGCTGAGGGATAACTTTATTAGGAAGGACTTAACATGACAGCCTTGCTTCTAAAGCCGGAAAGGGCCAGCGCTCAGTATTGAATGATCAGGAGTTGCTCATTTTACAGCTATGACTGAGGCAAAGACTGGCAACCTGCCCCATGGGTTAGGTCTCTGCACCTCAATGCCATTGAGGTGGCTTCATCTGGTGGAAAACACTTTGACTTGCAATCATCAATCTGGCTGCATGCCCTTGACAAGAAAATCACTTTACATTTCTCTCTCCCAAATTCATTCTATTGACTGTTCCTTTAACTTCTAAAAACTATAATTCTAGGATCAGGCAATCAGCATTCTCAAATACTTGAGTGAAACTACAGCCAGGTGTCTTCTGCCTCCCAGTTCCCATGACTGTGGTTTCCTCTCTGCAACCCTCTGGCACATGGGTTTTCAGGGCTGACCTGAGAGGTGTCGTCTACACGGTGTAGAAGTCCACACACTGGTGGCATCGATGGGCTATTTTCTTAAAGTACTCATCCAGGGGCATGATCAGGGCTGGTGAGGAGAGAGAGGTCTGTCATGGTATTTAAAAGTCATCATGACATGTGTTAAATGGCCAGTAAAATATTTTTTGTAATCATTATTGGGCCTTTCCTTCTTTGACAAGTGGGTTGTGGTTTGCAACTTCTCTTTCCATGCCATCAGGGCTTCTACCTGCTCTTTTAACAGGCAAAGAGTCTGATATAAAAGGTTTCCTTCACCTGAGAACCATTCCCTCAGTTTCCTCTCCCAACCTGGCCTGCTTTGTTCTGCCTTGCTCGACCACTGTTCCCATTTTATGATAAATCTGGCTCCAAACTCCACATGGTCCTATGCATTTAATACCCTGGGTTGTCCTCTTGCCTTATAACCCTGGCCTGCCCAAGACTCTGATTCTACTTTGCACCAAAACCGTTGTTAGATATAAACCCTACTCACTTTTATGTGGTCCCAGCTCCTAAAACCCCAACCTTGACCCCCATCTAGCTGCCTGGGGGTGTGACATTTATGTCGGATTATGTTAAAGAGTATTGTGGGCTTGGTTAGAGATAAGATTCTACTGGGCTGGAATATGACATCAGGAAATTAGCTCCCTAAATGTGCTGTGTGTGCTCTGAGTAGAGCTGTATCCTAATCCACATGCTCTTAAGTGTCACAGTGCTTGAATGGAAATGAGGAGTCCATTCACCTCCCTGAGTTCTGTGCAGAGAGAGCTTGAAACAGTCAGTCACTGGACTCAGGCACATATAGGCCATCTGACAGACCAAGGTCTCCAAAGGAAAACGGTCTCAAGAAAAGATGATGGGGCTACCAGGAGAAACAAGCATCGCGAGTGAAGAGGATGGCTGCGGAACAGTTAACCTTGAGCAGGGAAGCAATGGCTCTACATGGCATGTGAGGCTGTCCTTGGTCTCTGCAAATCAGCCTCCTTGTTTCACTTCCCTCAGAGTGTCATTGTGCACTGGGAAGGTAAGGTATAAGGCAAGGAGAGAAAAATTTCAGACAGTGGTAAGAATTGGGAAGAAAGGAAACTAACATAAAATGATGATTGTGGGAGAGAGGCTGGGGTAGAGGTGAGGCTGTATTAGAGTATCTCAGGCTCAGGCTCCAGAGCTCTTCTGCAATACCCTCTCCCCAAGTGAGCTCATCCTGTCCTGACAATTTAAATGTCATCTGTATTCTGATGACCCCCACATTAGTACCCCCATCCCTGTCTTCTTTCCTGAGCTCCAGACTTACACATCAAAATACCTACCTGGCATCTCTGCTTCAATATCCAAAAGGCTTCTAAATTTAGCATTGTCAAATCCAAATTCTTGATACTCTAGCCCTTTGGATCTCTACTTTTTCCATCTTTCCTGTTCCAGTAAACACCATGAGAGTTGACCTAAATGTGTCCTTGATTCTTTTCTTGATTCCTTTCTTTCTCTCACACATATGGCAACCATAGAACTTATCATCCAAACTGGAACAATTCTGAGAGTAAATTGGGGAGCTATTAATAATTAGGCTGTGTGATACTGTGATATATAATAAGGACCATCTATATTTTGGTCTTCATCCCAGCTCCCAGCTAGAACTCCTAAAATTCTTGTAATTTCCTAAGTGATGAGAGTGATAAAGGTGAAAGGGCAGTTTTTGTAATTCATAAGAAATCCTTTTCAACCACACCTGAGTTTATGTTAATGAGGTAACTTTGGAAAGCTCCTAAGAAAAAGGTCTAGTTGCTTGGGGAACCAATCTTGTGATTAGAGGGTTGGAATTTTCAGATTCCCTCACTCCTACCCCTGCCCCCTAAGGAGGGAAGAGGGGCTGAAGGCTGAGTTGATCACCAATGGCCAATAATTTAATCAGTCGTGCCTACATGATGAAACCTCAATAAAAACCCCAAAGGATAGGGTTCAGAGAGCTTTTCCCTGACTCTGGAGTAAAGATGGAAGATTCCATTTGGTTTCAAATTGTGTCAATAGAGCTAAAAAGGTCATATGTAGACTAAATTATGTGTGAGGTATGTAAGAATTGAGCTATTTACTATTTCTATGGTGGTGAGGGGAAGGTGGGGAATATATTTTCCAAGCATTGCTTTATCCAATAAACGTGACCCATTTACCAACCCTCTAATAATATGTCATGAATATTTTCTCATTCAATCCTCAACATCAAGTCTACGGGGCTGGCCTTACATGTGGGGAAGCCTGGGCATAGACAGGTGAAGTAACTTGTGCAAAGTCACACCACTAGGAATTATTAGAGCAAAGATTTGAATTGAGACCCATCTGACTGCAAAGTTGGTATCTTTAGCTATTGCCCTATACCAGATTTAACTTGCTTAAATCTTTAAGAAACATGGTACACCAGCCAAATCTTCCTCTCCACTTTTAGTTGTAGCCCTTATTCTCCATGTTACCACCTAAAAGACCTTGCTGGGAGGCTTCTACTGTGAAGAACTTTAGCAAATATTACTTCATGGGAAACTGCATTGAAATGATCTTCTCCAGGTAGATGTGACATGAAAGTGGCCATGATTATGCAAGATGCTGGTGACTTTCTTTTAATTGTGATCTGCACAAAGCCAAGCAGAGACTGAGGTGCTCATCTGGCTAATTCAAGGTCAGTCTCTCTTTCATATACCGGAATGGTTGGATACTTCAACAATGTAAAATAAACGCCTTTGATGTTCCATTTCAGGCTGTGAGCCTTCATCTAACCTGAAAGTCACTCCTTCTGAAGGCCAATAATGCTTTAATAAAAATAAATGGTTTAAGTTAACCTGATGCTTATTATAGCTATGGCCTGCACAGCTATAACTTTCTGTTGAATGGAGTGGAATACTGACCATTAAAGGAGAAATATTTTTCTAAGGGAAATTAAATGTTATTCCACCCATCAAAGGGCTATAGTGTCCATTTGATCAGGAAGGAGTGTTAACTTTTAACATGATCACAATTCACTGAGTGACCCTATGGTAGCATCCTACAATTCAAGGAAGGTTAATAAAATGGGAGGATAATAAAAATTTTAACCCCATGAACCACTTTCATACCATTACCTTTCAATTTGTTTTTCATATACCTCACAGTATGCATGTATCTGGACACACATGCAAGCTAGATCTACCTGCACAAACTAATATAATGATTGAAGTCATTACTCAACTAATTCAAGCTTAATATTTCATCCATATCTTTACTGCCTAATAATTACTTGAATTATCTACAGGGCCAAAAATACAGGGATGCCATTTCTAATATCATTGTCTGATTAACATCTCTCTCTCTCTCTCTACACACACACACACATACACACACACACATATATATGAATACATATGAAGAAACACATATAGTTTACATTTTTATTGTGTTTAGATAATGATTATACTGTTTTCTAAGAAGAGTTTGCAAACTTTTCTCCATTTTCTTCATTCTACAGCTGTGGTTTCCAACACAGTAGTCACTAGCCATGTGTGGCTATTTAAATTTAAGTTAATTGTAACAAAATAAAATTTAAAATTCTGTTCCTCAGTTACTAGCCACATTTCATGTGGCCACCATATGGCAGTGCATATGTGCATATATAGGACATATATACACACACACAAATAATGAAAATGACATATATGATATATATGTTTTATGTATGTAACACACACACATATATAAAAATTTCTCATACGTAACCCTATATGAACCAACTGAAGCATGTTAGTTCTACATCTCATTTTCATTGCCTTGTGTTTGAGATTCCACCCATTTAAATTCCAGAATATTCAATGAAAGTGGCAAAATTGAATTTGTAAGCAGTCATCAAAGAATCTATATGATAGTAATAAAGGATACCATGCATTGAGTGCTGATTGAATGATTAGTGCTTTTAAAGCTCAGTGGCTTTAAAAGTAATACATATTAATCCATTTAATCCTCACTGTGACCATAATCGAAAGGTATATTCCATTTAGTTTGGAAAAACAATGAATAAAGAAATTAAGTTTCCCATTTTGGGTAAGCAGTGGAACTTCATTACTATGTAGCCATAAAAATCATGTTTTTGAAAATTATTTAATGATAGAGGGATATACTCACTATTCAATAAAAGGCAGAACATAAAACATACATGGATATGTTTGTGTCTCCTGCATATCTAGATATACACGTAATGAAAAGGCACTCACTATATATAGAGAGAATTAAAAATACCTGAAAGGTAATATACTCACATGTTAACAATTTAGTGGGGTAGTGGATAACTTGTCTTTTTCACAGTTTTTCTGTGATTGTTATATTTATTGAAATAAGCATGTATCATTTTTGAGACTCAGATATAAGCAATAAAAATGTTTTCAAAAATTGTCCCAGAAGCTACAGAAAATTTAAGCAGAGAATTTGCGACAACATTAATAGAAAAAGAAGAGTTGTCTCCTAAAACATTCATGAACTTAGACCTCAGTAACTTACAGAAAATTTCTACCAATACTTTAAGAATCAGCTAATTCCAGTGCCATTTAAAATGCTTGAGTGCAGTGTTACCAGTAAGAATTTCTGCAATGACAAAAAGGTCCTATACATGCACTGCCATATGGTGGCCACATGAAATGTGGCCAGTAACTGAGGAACAGAATTTTAAAGTTTATTTCATTACAATTAATTTAAATTTAAATAGCCACACATGGCTAGTGACTACCATGTTGGACACCACAGTTCTAGATTACAGAAAATGGAGAAAAGTTTGTAAATTCTTCTTAGAAGACAGTATAATCATTATCTAAATGTTACATTAAAATTACATTATTAAATTAAAATTACAATAAAATGTTACATAAAATTACATTAAAAAATGTAAACTATGGACAGATTTCATATATGAATATAAAGGCAAAAAATAATATAATAAACACTAGCAAATATAATCTCAAAAACATTAGAGCAATAGTATATAGTAGAAATTCAGGATTGTTCATAATGGAAATCCATTAATATCATCCATTTATTTGAATAGATCTAAAGAGAAAACTTAAGACTATGGCCATTGGAAAGGCATTTGCTAAAATCAAACATCCATTCTTGATTACAAAATTCTTAGTAAGATAGAACTAAGTTGATACTTCTGACATTATATATTTTATAACATGATAAACTATATATCTCAACCTAGAAGACTACATGGGAAAATAATAAAATGAAGAAATGACAAAAACAATCCCATTTAATTGAGGATGTTCCCATTAAATACACAATGAAGAGAAATATGTTCACTGTAACCACGATTACTTTAGTTTATTCTGGAGATTCCAATCAATGAAATTAGATAACAGAAAAACCAGGATGTCTAGCATTTGAAAGCGGTAAGTTATCCCTGATTGTGGGCATTATTAATATAGTTCTGCAACACTAATATAAATAATCACAAATACTACAAAGTAGTGGTTAAGGGCATGGACTCTGGAGTCCTGCTGCTAGTTCAATTGCTGGCTCCATCAGTAACCAGCTATGTGACCTTGGGCAAATTACTTAAACTCTCTGTGCTTACTTCCAGTGTTGTAAAATGAGGACAATAAACTTATTTATTATGGGGCTACTATCTATTAAGGCGAAAGTAGGTAAATAGAGCAAGAGAGCTCTTAGGACATGCCTGCAGCATATAATAAATGCTATACATTATTATAATTAGGGTTATAACAATGAGGCTATTAATATACAAAATATACAACAATCCAAAGTTTCCAATATGAAAAAATGAATTTAAAGTATAATAGTAACACAATGATGAAATACCTAGAACTAAACTGAAGAAAACTGTACAAGATTAATAAATACTGAAAAATGCTACTGGGAATAAAAAGAGTTGAATAAGGGGAAAACATATCATATTTGAATAGGAAGATTCAACATCATAAAGTTACAAATTTCCCCTAAATTATCCTATAAGTTTAAAAACTCATATAATGATTCTAAATTCATACAAAAATAAACATGAACAGAATAAAAATAGAGCAATAAAGAAAACAGCATGAACAGCCGTGAGACATTATAATTCTAGAGTACTAAAAACAAGATGGTGGTGCAGTATGAATAGAGACCTAGATTCATGGTACTGTTTAGAGAGCACGGAAATAGAAGCAAGTATATATGGGTATTTAATATATGTTAAATGGGGATACTGCATATGAGAGGGGGAAAGATTAATTATTCAATAAATGCCAGTTACAAAAATGATAGGCCATCTGAAAAAAATAATGTCGGCTCTCTACTTCATTCTTTACACTGAAATAAGTTCTCTACAGATTAAAGATTTAATGACAAAAAAGAAATTTAAAAAGTAGAGGCTGAAAACATGAATGCTTTTCAGTAGTCTTGGTCTATAGCATATCTTATTATGGAAATACTAAAACCACTATGAGATCACACCTCACATCTGTTAGGATTGCTATCATCCAAAAAACAAAAGCTAACAAGTGTTGGTGAGGGTATGGAGAAAAAGCAATCCTAGTACACTGTTGGTGGGAACGTAGGTGGGCGCAGCCATTAGGGAAAACAGTATGGAGGTTCCTAAAGAAACAAAAAACAAGTATACACATGTAACAAACCTGCACGTTATGCACATGTACCCTAGAACTTAAAGTATAATAATAATTAAAAATAAATAAAAAATAAAAAACAGAACTACCATTTAAGATTCACCAATCCCTCTTCTGGGTATATACCCAAGGGAGATAAAATCACCACCCTGGAGAGATATCTGCACTCCCATGTTAATGGTGGCATTACTCACGATAGCCAAGATAGGGAAGCATCCTAAGTGTCCATGTATCCACTGAAGGATGAACGGATAAAGAAAATGTATATACATACACATATACAATGGATTATGAGTGTTTATCCTCAACAAGGGACATCCTGACATTTGCCACAACATGGATGGGCCTGGAGGACATCATGTTAAGTAAAATAAGCCAGACATAGAAAGAAAAATACTGAATTATCTCACCTATATATGGAATCTAATTTTTAAGAAAAGTCAAATGTCCAGAGATAGAGAATAAACCAGTGGTTACTGGGCAGGGGGGGAGTAGAGAGAAAATGGGGAAATGTAGGTCAAAGGATACAAAGTAGCAGAATGTACTATGAGCAAGTCTAGAGAGCTAATATACAATGACTACAGCTAAAAAACTGTATTAGAAATTTCTATTAAGTAAGTAGATTTTACCTGCTCTTGTCATCAAAAAACTATGTGAGACAATAGATATGTCAATTTGCTTTACTATGTTAACCATTTTACTGTCTGTATGACTCCCCAAACATCATGTGGTAAACTTCAACTATACACAATAAAATTTATTTTTTTTAAAAAGATTAATACACCAGGTGTAGTGGCTCACACCTGTAATCCCAGCACTTTGGGATGCTGAGGTGGGAAGATCACTTGAGGTCAGGAGTTTGAGACTAGCCTGGCCAACATAGTGAAAACCCACCTCTACTAAAAAAACAAAAATTAGCCAGGTGTGGTGGCGTACACCTGTAATCTTAACTACTCGGGAGGCCAAGGAACGAGAATCTCTTGAACCCAGGAGGCGAAGGTTGCAATGAGCCAAGATCATGACACTGGACTCCAGCCTGGGTGACAGAGTGAGTGAGACTCCATCTCAAGAAAAAAAGATAATAAATGTAGCTCTGTAAAAACCAAAAATTTCTGCATGGCAAGAAGCACCACAGATAAAATAAAAGGCAATGACAAGCTGAGGGATGGGAGGGTGAATACTATCCTATAAAAAAGGGTTAATTTCCTTGACTAATAAAGAGTTTATACACATTAATAAGAAAATGACAACTCAATTGAAAAGAAGTCAAATAATAAAAGTAGACATTTCACCAAAAATATTCACTTTTTCTATTGTACTTGAAAAGATGTTCAACGTTACTTGTAATAAGAAAAATGTGGTACCATTTTTAACCTACCAAATCACTAACAACAAAAAAAGCTATAACATTCTTTTGGTAAGGATATGGGGAAACAGTAATTTTCATATACAGTTGGTTAAAGTGTAAATTGGTTCAACGTTTTTTGGCAGACCATGTGGCAGTATCTGTCATAGTCTAAAATGTATATGCCATTGCCCTAGCAACTAAACTTCCAGGATTTTACCTTGTAGATATACTTACAAATGTACGAAGTGCCATGTGTACATATTTTCTTAAGAAGAGAAAACATGTCCATTAATAGGTGCTGGTTAAATAGATGTGACACATACAATGGAATGCTATGCAGTCATTAGAAATGAGAAGGAAGCTTGGCTTACGTATAGATGTGAATTAATCTGCAAGATGAAGTGAGAGAGAAGGGGTGCTATCATTTGTTGTTGTTGTTGTTGTTTTAAATATATGGGCATATGTGTTTATAAGTGCATAGAAAAATTCCTGGAAGATATTCCAGGAAGAGGAACTGGGTAGCTGAGAGACACACATGGGAAGGCAATTACTTTTCATTACACACCATATGATACTTTTTTGCATTTTGTACCATGGGTATACATGATATGTTTAATTGCTATTTAAAATAGGTTTTAGTTTTTATCTCTTTTTTTAACTTCGGTTCACAAGAAGGAAATCTTGGCTCTTTCCAAATTATCTTCACACTATTAGCACTTCCTTTTGTTCCCTTCATTATGTGCATAAATAAATGTCAAAAACATAAGCAATGGGAATGTGGGACAAATCACCTTCATTTTACACAAAAATACAGTAAAACATCAAAATAGGTATATTTGGATAATATCTGAAAAATGATAAGCAAATGTTAACAGTGTATATCTTGAGTGGGGGTGTTTTGGTTTTGGCTTGGTATTTTCTGTCATATTCAAAGTTATTTTACAATAATATATAACATTTTTGTAATGATTTTTAAAAGTTTTTTAACTTTTTGCTACTCACCTGGTTCCTATCCCTGGCATTTGCATATCGAAATCTCTGGATGTAATAAAAGACGAGCCATGCGAGGGAAATGATCATCAGGACAATGAAGGAGATAGAGACAAACACAACCGAAGTGCGGCTCACATATTTCTGCAAGTTCCGGGTTCCGATGGTGATGTACATGGTCACGGTGATGTTTCTTTCCAGCAGGCTTACTATCTCCTTCCCTTTTGGCTCAGGAATCATTATGGCCACGATGTCTTCTACACCTGTGGCGAGAGAGGCAGGAAGGGGCAATAAAGGTCAGGACATAAGATGCGGGGGATGTGTGAGATGTGTGGACACAGTCACATGAAACCAAATACGGACAGTACTTTTGAGAATTCTGTGCTGAGCTAAGAAGACCTAATAGTTAGAAACCAAGTCAAATTTTCTCTTTCTTCAGTTACCTAGCTTTCTTCAGCTGCTGTTTTATATGTGAAAAAAGAACCTAAAATGAATTCATGATTTTAGTACCAGTGAAGTCATAATCAGGCTATGCCCTTTTCAATTCTCCAAAGCATTGACCCCAGGTCTGGTAAAGAAAGGTGGACCCTTCCCAACCAGCCCAGTTCTATGTTGCATTCCACAGATTCCCTGAGGATGGGAATGGGACTTTGCATTTCATGACAAAAGGGTAAAATGTCCTGCATTATGCCACCTGAGATGAGAGCTCTCTTTTCCTCACACTATGAATATTCAACTATAGATCTCTCTATATTATTTCCAAGGTAATTTTCTCCTATAGCGAGTACCCAAGCAACCAAAAGAGAATATTTCTTAAGGAGCTCTAATATGATTTGCCAACACGAAATTATAGTCCCGGAACTACTTTCTGCTTATTTTACCCAATTCAATGGAAACAGCATGTTTCCACTGAACCGTGTACCAAGCAAAGAGAAGTGTGGTTTCCATTGAACCACAAGCCACATACCAAGCAAAGAGAAGATGGAAGCAGTACAGGTAATTCCAGGATTGTTTCACTTCCACTCAGATACTCCCACCATGGCTGCCTCAGTTATTAGACAGCTTGGAGCAAAAGTGCCATTTTTTTCTTGGGCCACTTTTATATATATGGGTCATTGTCCTTACACATCATGACACTGTGTGAAGTGAAGCCTCTTGGTGAGGAGTTCTGGGGTCCCTACAATGGGTTCTTCAGTAATATCATACTGAACTGGGTTCATGTGAATCTCGTATGATATTATTATCATATTAATTTCATTAGGGTATGTTCTCAGGAATCACCCCAATTCAAATCTAGGGAGAAAGATGCAAGATGATTAGGGCACAGAGGTCTCACAGCCACATGGAAATATCCCATTACCTGGAGTGACTACAAATTAAAGGGAAGAAATTTGCAACAGGGATATTGTAGATTTAGGGCAAAATTAAACTTCACTACAGCTGCTTAACACTGGCTGTATTCACATGTTGAGGTCAGTTAGATGGAACTACCAGGTTACATTTGCTCAGGCTGTTGCAAGTTTCTTAGAACGTTACTTAGGGCTTTCCTTTGACCTTGATCTCCGTGCAGGTTTTCAATCTTAAATTCCTTGACGGTGTTTCACTTAGGCTGAACAAATACTTTAAAACTACATATTAAAGTGTCCGTGTATGCTATATCAATTATATATTTAACAATTTCTAAAACTTTTGCAAATCCAATTGCAAAATCATAAAGCCACAGCGTGGGTTTGGCTGTTATTTCTGGGAATAACTGAAACTGGTGGCTCGATTCTCAACTCTGAAGAATTTACTGGCAATTTTGACACACCTTTTCATTTTTACTTCCGTTAATGGCTGCATGTGGTCTGAGGCTGTGTGGGGGATTAAGGGTGCTGACTGGTTTTGTCTCTAAAGAAGCATGATCTTTGTATATTGAACTAATCTGGCCTAGTGAGGCTCATCCTGGTGCTGCAGCTATTTAGAGTCACTGAAGTAATGGTAGAATAATAATCTCTCATTTCATCCATTCCCTTATTTATATTATTTTGGCATGTTTACTTAAAGCTCTAGAAGTACTTTTTTTTTTTTTTTTTTTCGGGATGGGATCTTGAGGTTATTTATGAGGCTTTGGATGTTCAGAAATGTGCAAGTTTTACATTTTTTTTTTTTTTTTTTTTTTTTTTTTTTTTTTTTTGAGACAGAGTCTTGCTCTGTCACCCAGGCTGGAGGGCAGAGGCATGATCTTGGCTTACTGCAACCTCTGCCTCCCAGATTCAAGCAATTCTTAGAGGCCTCAGCCTCCCAAGTAGCTGGGACCACAGGTGTACGCCATCATGCCTGGTTAATTTTTGTATTTTTAGTAGAGACAGAGTTTCGCCATAGTGGCCAGGCTGATCTTGAACTTCTGACCTCAAGTGATCTGCCTGCCTTGGCTTCCCCAGGTGTTGGGATAACAGGCCTGAGCCACCACGCCCAGACTTACATTTTTCAGTAGTCAGATTTCACTATTATATTCCTTTATGGCTTCCAGTTTTGCTACTCTTTAGAAAACTCTTTTCCACCCAAGATTAAAGAAATACTCATCTAAAATACCTTCTCAAAACCTTATTATAGCTTTACTTTTTACATTTAAGTCTTGAACAATCTGCGATTCAATAACAGTATTTATTGAATTCTTACCATGTGATAAGCAGAAAGAAGGAAGATTAGGATGCAATTTTTTCCTTTAAATTGTCAGATATATTTAGGTCAATTTTGCACTTTTTTGCTCTTGCTGTGAGGTTGACCTATGTTTTGCTGAACCTGTACCAGGCTGTTTTAGTTGTATAGCTTTTAACATATTTACTATCTGGTAGCCTAACTCTTCCTTCACTATTTCCCTCCCTACAATATTCCCATTAATTACTTATACTTAGGAAACTAGAGTCTAACAGAGTTGGCTTCTGGACGTGGACAGCTTGTTTTAAACCCCAGTTCAGCACTTTAAAAATAGGCAACCAAATTTTGAATCTCCAAAAAGCTTTAAACCACTCATCATCCATTTTCAGGGACTTCAGAAAACATTTTCTCTTCCTGTAGGGTAAAGTATAATTAACTATTTTAAAGCATTTATTTTAAACTTCAGTGCTTAGTTACACTGCTTGTGTTGTCTGTGCCACTGTTGTGCCCTCATGATATATAACATCTACTCAGAAAGACAAACAGTACAAATGGCAGTGAGGAGGGCCTGTTCATCCGAACTTCAACCTTATTCATTTTCAGTATTCATAATACATTTCTAGAGTTCATCTTGGTAAAAACACATGAGATTTTGGGAGATTACTCTGGTGTGCTTTAGTCTATTGTGCATGGTGAAAAGCGATACTAGGGATATGTATTTATCCTAATAGAAACAGTCACTAAGAATTTAGGTATCTAGGGTGTCCAAAAAAAGATACAAAGCAAAGTGGATTTGGATGAATTATCTTATTCTGATCAATGCACAAAATCCAGGGCAAAATGCTCCTCCAGGATCTATATTGTTCAACTGAGGCATGTGCACTGATATGAGTATCAAATTCCCTGATCTTTGCTTCATTTTGGAATCTGCAGCTACAGTGTAAGGGAGAAGCCAGCAGGTTCTCCCAAGTATACTAGGACACGCTCTGCTTCTGTGGGTGTGTGTGAGGCAGGGAAGGAGAAAAATGGGTGGTGCTAGGGGGAGTGGTGCAAGCCCAGCACAGTGATTTCAGAGTTCAATGCTGCCTTAAGTGGCTACTACGCATCTATGACATTCCAAGGCCCAGGGAAAAGAAGTTAACAAATAGCATATCTGGTATGGGAAAACCCACAAAGAGGTCCTGCTATTTGGGCAATTCTATTTATTGTGACACAGAGTGCCTCTTTTTGCAAAATTATATCAGCCTACTATCTATTTTCCTCCCAAAGGCACTTTATACTTATGAGTGGTGAGAGGTTGCTATTATGTAATTACCGTGTGCTCTGGAAAAGCTCTACAGTCAGGGAGAAAATGTGTGACCAGGGCACGTATGACCTGGCTGCCAGACGACAGCAGAGAAGCATCCTGTATTTTTAGTGCTTCCTTTTCCCATGAGAGTGCTCCATTGCCAGGATCTAATTTGGTATATGCAGATCAATAAGGAATCAAAACAGAAGTTCACAAAGTCAAATCATGTTTAATAACTAGGAAAGCCTTTACTTGTAAAATCAAACCAGGTTGTTTAGACACTGTATTAATAAAATATCTAGAATACCAGTACAGTGCTAGACATTTCACAAAGCCTGTAACCCCATTCTTCCCTGGGACCCTGGAGATTGACAGCATCTCTCCCTGGGTTCATTTGATCAAAACTTCTTTTTCAACCTCTTGTATTCCTTTCGCTCCATTCATCTTTACTTCAATCTCAGTCTCACTGTTGGCCCTCTAGAACTTAGGTGGCAAAAAAAAAAAAAAAAAAAACAGAAACAAACAAAAAAAAACACCTTATATTGTCCCATTCGTATATATTTTCTATTTGTACACTTAATATCCACTTTTTCAAAACTATAGTCCTCTTGTTGATCATTTATTCTCAAAAGGAATGTGTATGAAATTATTTTAAAAACTGCAAAATACCATATAAATGTAAAGTGTAATTACTACTTTTTGCATCACCAAGTATATTTTTAATAAACACAGATGCAAAAATCCTAAATACAGTACTCACAAACAGAATCCAACAATACAGTAAAAAAAATCTTCATGATCAAATGGGATTTATTCCAGGAATGTGAAGATGATTTAATATTAGAAAATATATTAGTACATTTTAGTACATTAACAAATTAAAGAAATAAGGCATATAATTATATTACATAGCTAGTTGTCCTCCAACATTGGCCTTTCTTCCTTCTACAGTATGAATGTTTTAGCTAGGCATAGGCTGTACAGTGAAAAGGCTCCCCTGCAGCTGGGTGTGGTATGTGATTAGTATTTGGTCATCGAGGTTTGAGTACAGATGATACTTGCCACTCCAGGAACTTATCTACAAAAGAACTGAGTATGTGCTCTCCAGGTCCCTTCTCTCCCTTCCTTTTGACTTCAGATGGAGAGACATGAGCTTCATGGAGAAGGAACCCATCTGTTGAGGACTGAACACATTCCTGATTCTTTTTATGAGTAATAAAAGGAAATTTCTTTAATGCGATAATAAGGATCATTGAGAAATATTCCATTAAATGGGGGAAAAGCACTAGAAGTTTTTCAGCTAAAATCGTGAATAAGACAGGATTAGCCAACATTGTAAGAAGTTATACTTGGTGCAAAGAGACAAAGAAATTGGACTGCTAAGTTTTGGAAAGAAGAGCACACACTATCATTACTTGGGGTATTACAAGACCATGTATAAAAGACAGGATAATTATGTTACTAAAATTAGTCCATTCAGGACTCTTCTCAGAAGTTACAGAGGGGAATCCATATCGATGAATGCAGACTGTACCTCCCTACCATCTCTATTGCCTGATACAAACAAGAAAAGTAAGTGATGAGAATAAATATATACAATTAATGTTGTCAATCACACATCAATAAAGCTAGGAAAATGTGAAAAAATTGGAAAGAAATAAATTATTCAACAGCAGTAAAATAAGTAGTAATCCGTGGTTTACTTACTTTTACCAAGAATTGATAATTCACAATGTCTTGACAATGTCACAATGTCTATTTATGAGAGAACTCAGTTATATTTGTAATACATGTACATTTTCAAACTGAGGTATTTCATTTTATCTTTAATTCTGAAACATTTTTCCTCACATTTGATTACAGTATTTCCTCCTAAATTTTTTCTCTCCTGTGATTCCTATTATCCTGTTGGGGTAGCACTTCCTCTTCTTCCTCCATATTTCTTATACCCCTCCCAATTAAAAAAACTGTATTTTGAAATAATTATAGACTAATAACAAGTGGTATAAACATGCCAGGCATGGTGGCTCACGCCCGTAATCCCAGCACTTTGGGAGGCCGAGGTGGGCAGATCACCTGCGGTCAGGAGTTCAAGACCAGCCTGACCAACATGGTGAAATTTCGTCTCTACTAAAAATACAAAAATTAGCCAGGGATGGTGGCATGTGCCTGTAATCCCAGCTACTTGGGAGGCTGAGGCAGGAGAATTGCTTGAACCCGGGAGATGGAGGTTGCAGTGAGCCAAGATTGCACCACTGCACTCTAGCCTGGGTGACAAAATGAGACTCTGTTTCAAAAACAAAAAACAAAAAACAAAAAGAAGAAAACAGTACACGGAGGTCCTATGAACCAATCCCAGCTTCCTCTGATGGTGTCATCTTATATAATTATAGTACATTATCAAAACAGGAAATTGGCACAATATAAATTAACTAAATTATGGAATTTATTTGGATTTCACCAGTTTTTGCATGTACAAAATTTTTAAATGTCTTTGTGTTTAATTCTATGAAATTTTATCACATATATAGAGTCATATAACCACTAACACAATTAAGACACTGACATATTCCACCATCAAGAAGAAATTCCCTCACTTTCCGCTTTCCCTTCCCTAAGCCTTCTATATTCTCCATATTAATTTTGTCAGTTCTAGAATGTTACATAAATGGAATCATATAGTATGTGACCCTCTAGATTTGCTTTTTCTCATTCAGCATAATCTCCTTATTATACAAACAAGCATGTATCAGTAATTCATTCCTTTTGATTTCTGAGTGTAATTCCATGGTAGAGAATGTGGAACACCACAGTTTAATTATTCACCAACTGATGGACATATTAATTATTGCTGGCTTTTGGATATTATTAATAAAGCTGCTATGAACATTAGTATACAAGTTTTTGGATGAATATAAATGTTCATATCTCTGGGATGAATGCAAAGGAGTATAATTGCTAGCTTGTATGGTAGTTGAACATTTGGTGTTCTAAGAAACTGACAAACTGTTTTCCAGAGTGGCTGTACCATTTTACATTCCCACCAGCAATGAATGATTCAGTTTCTTAGCATCCTGGTAGGACTTGGTATCATCACTATTTTATTTTAGCCATCCTGAGAGATGTCAGTGGTATTGCATTGTGTCTTTACAATATCTCTTTATTCATTCTGAGTGACTTATAATTTTTCAAGCTGATCTTCCAGCTTGTAAATTTGTCTTTAGTTGTATTCATTTACATTTTATCCCATATTTTGGTGCTCTTCGTTTAAATTACAGGTGACCCTTGATCAACATGGGCTTGAACTGCATGAGTCCACTAATACAAGAATTTTTTTCAATGAATATAATTGGTCTTTTGATCTGCAACCAAATGTGGATAAAAAATGCAGCATTTGAGGCTGGGCGTGGGGGCTCACACGTGTAATCTCAGCACTTTGGGAGGCCAAGGCAGGAGGACTGCTTCAGTTCAGGAGTTTGAGACCAGCCTGGACAACATGCTGAAACTCTGCCTCGACAAAAAATACAAAAATTAGCTGGGTGTGGTGGCATGCTCCTGTGGTTCCAGCTACTTGGGAGGCTGAGGTGGCAGGATGACTTGAGCCTGGTAGGTCGAGCCCGCAATGAGCCATGATTGTGCCACTGTGCTCCAGGCTGAGTGACAGAGCAAGACCTTGTCTCAGAAAAACAAAAAGATAAAATACAGTATTTGCAGGATTTGAAACCCAGCTATATGAAAGGCAACTTTTTGGGGATTCTGCAGAGCTGACCATGGGACTTGAGTTTGTGCAGATTTTGAGTTTGTGCAGGTATCGGCAGGTGGTCCTGGAACCAATCCCCAGGGAAGACTGACGGAAGACTGTATTGTATTTTTCACACTAAATATTTTCCATTGTGTGTGTATGTGTTTTATAAAACAACTTCTAGTTCCTGCTGCATAGGATCTTCCCTTAATATTTGTGGTCCATTTTTAAACCATTCTTTCTCAGGTGGTATCTACTCATTTTGTACTATCTTTAATAATGGTGGGATTCCTCAGTTGTCTTGATAACTTGCTAATGAGCTCATGTTCCCCTGATAGAACCAGTTTCTCTGCCTGGTCCTATTTTCTGGGGAAAACCGAGGTGGAGGTCTTAGTTGTGTTCCTCTAGAAGATCCACAAGAGAGTTTAGTATGTTTAGACAGCCCCAAGCACCAAGAAACAACCATGAGGCTTCCCATGAGGGCAGGCTCTCTGCAGTATTACTGGCTTCTCACCCTCCTCTCAGATGACCCCATGTACCTTTTGCTGAAAGCACTGCTGAAATTCCGGTCTTCTATGTCATGAGTTTTCACTCAGATCCTCATTCGATCATCGAATCCAACATAATTTCTTTTTTCAAACCCTTCCTATGTGACTCAAATTTAAGCCTCTGGTTAACAAATTCCCTAACAGCCCTGGTCTTAGAATAATCCCTTCAGTTCCTTGATCCTTAACTTTCTTGCTTTGATTGGTTCAGCTTTCCTATGAAGACACTGATTTCTCTGCATTATGGTGAAGGAAAGAATTTTTTAAATTACATTTATTTTTATTAAGCCACATTCATTCCACATACCTCGGCACCAGAAGACGGTTTGCTGAGTGTGCTCTATCTTGTACCTCCAGATCATTACTTCTAGCCCCATCACATCCTCCTTCAAAAGCCACTCATCTTTTGAGATTCTTTCCACTTGGACTTACAACCTTTTCCCCTCTCTCCTTGCCACCATCTTTCCTTCATTTAGCTCCTGGCTCACAATACACTTCCTCCTCAAATCAGAATCTCAGTGTTTGCGAGGATGAACTAGCCAGTACTCAAGTCTGTCCATTGCTTGCTCCTCTCCTCCCTGTTGACCACTGCCTCCATTGCTCCCTAGACACATGTTCCCACTGTTGTATCCTGGACCTTGTCATCACTAGAAAGTGCACCACCTCTGGAATGCTGACTTCAAAGATGTCATTTTCCAGTGCCACTTCCTCTTCTTCCAGATCTCTTTGCTTAGTCATGCCCACCCCATTACTTCCCTCTACTTTCTATCCATCAGCCCTCTCCTGGCCTCCCTTCTCTCCTTACCAGCCCACATTCCACGATCCATCATTATAAACTCTTCTTAAAATACCCTTAGCTCCCCTGCACTTCTATTTCTCCATGGAACCTGCCCTACAAAATTTTCTTTTTCTATGCTTCCACCTCTTCATGTGAACATTGCTAAGAGGAAAATCTCACAAGTCACCTTTTTTTCACTTAAAATTTATGATCACTATCCCCAGATGAACACCTGCTATCACCCTGTTTTCCTGTATTTTGGACTCACTCCTGCTTTGTCCAAATGATGACCTTATACCTTTATGTCTCTCCAGGAACCTCCCACACCCTCTCCCACCCACATTCTAAATCAGTGATGTTACCACAGAAGTCGTTGGGAAAAAAATACCCACAAGAGGCAAATATCCTGTCCTATTATTAAATGAGATAATTCACAATGAATTACTCGGCACAGGGCTTTCCATATAGAACCCACTAAATAGATGTTAACTTTTATTAGTACCATTACTGTTGCCTTACCACTGCCAAATACACAATCAGTCTGCATCTGTGCCTCCTTCTCTTGTTAAAATTCAGTCCAATTTCCCTCCACTATAATGACCTAATCCAATCAGTATGATTCCCTCACCTGTCACAGTCACTACTGCTCAGGTAGGGGCAGGGCACATAAGAATTTTATTTGAGTTATAACGAAGCAAAGGCCTTCTTTTGGTCTTAAACAGGAGCATCTGTGGTTGTGAGAGTCATTTTCAATCCATGAGGGCAAAAGACTAAGAATAGAGCTGGCAGTGAAGGAGGAGAGCCATAAACAACCTGATGACATGACTTGAGCCTTGATCAAGCCACAGCTGAAGTCAGTCTACCTTTGGGTTTTGCAGTTATTTTGCTAAAAGTGGTTTGGTTTGAATTTTCTGCCCTTTATGTCCATATTGTATAACCAGGTAGCGACATACACAAAAGTGAATCCAGGTCTTCTGAATTCCCAACCAGAGTCACTGAACCTCTCATTATACTCCCATGCAATTCCTTAGGTGGTCTATAATTTAATTTTACTTCAATCAACTTATTTGAATTCATATTCGAATTCACCATTAGTGTTTTCATACATTTCAGAAAAGAATATCCATATTATGCTAAATTATCGCTATCTGCCTTGCACATACGATTCCAAAGTCATCCTAGACCATGAATAAGCAGTCATTCCATATGGCTCCAAAGTATGTTCTATCAGCTTTTCTACCCTAGAGAGGAGTTAGTACTATCCTGAAATATGTATCTTTCCTGAAACTCATGGTATTACCATACTTGTTGAAGATGGGAAGTGTGTCGTCTGGAAGACAGTCTTAGTCTGAACAATAAAAATAGTTCCCAAGGGATAAAAACTTAAATTCACAGGATGAATTTAGGAGTTTGAAAATTTATCATTCAGGAACAAAATTGATAACCTGTAGAGCCAACCAATTGACTTGATTTCTCCAGAAGACCTCCAAGCTCAAAATATATAAGGCTCATCTAAGTTGCTGAATAAACACCGGTTAATCTGTGCTCCACCAATACTCTGCTGGCAACTTGAAATATTGCAAATGCTGATGTTCCTGAAGTGCACTGTAATTTCACAACAGATCCTCTCAGTGTAGATTTGTCATTACAGTTACAGCTAACTGTTATGGCATTTAAAAACATATTTAAGGCCGGGCGCGGTGGCTCAAGCCTGTAATCCCAGCACTCTGGGAGGCCGAGACGGGCGGATCACAAGGTCAGGAGATCGAGACCATCCTGGCTAACCCGGTGAAACCCCGTCTCTACTAAAAAAAAAATATAAAAAACTAGCCGGGCGAGGTGGCGGGCGCTTGTAGTCCCAGCTACTCGGGAGGCTGAGGCAGGAGAATGGCGTAAACCTGGGAGGCGGAGCTTGCAGTGAGCTGAGATCCGGCCACTGCACTCCAGCCTGGGCGACAGAGCGAGACTCCGTCTCAAAAAAAAAAAAAAAAAAAAAAAAACATATTTAAAGGAGATGCTAACAAGAGCCATCTCACTGATGTCAATTCCTCAGCTATACTTGAGGTGATCAATGACTCATACTTTTCTGAAAGTTCGTAAACGTTCCTATTCTACAACTGTATAGAATTATTTATGAATTTGTGGTAACTGTAGGGTGAGTGATGAATGTAGAATAAGAATTATTGAATGTTGACTTATTACATTATTGAGTGATGAAAAGAGAATTATTTATGAGTTTGTGATAACTGTATGGGGACTGATGAATATAGAATAAGGCATTGTATTTAGAAACTCACCTGTAGGATTTTCTTAGAAAATATTCAGTAAATCAGTCTTAAAAAATAACTGACTGCTAGTTCTGTGAGCATTTCAAATGGTTAAAAATAATATGATAGAGTCCAGGCTGAAATGAAACATATCATAGAATACTAAATTGGTTTTACAATAATTCCATTTTCATTAAAGTTAGTTTCTATTGGAGCAAATAATAATGCTTAAATAACTTTCTGCTTATATATAAAATATTTTAAATTCTAATTTTTGCTTGGACAAAAAACAATGTATACTCATTCTTTGGTGTATGCAAGGAATTGCTTCCAGGACCTCCACATATACCAAAATCTGCCCATACTCAGTAGGCCCGCAGTTGGCCCTGAGAAACCTGTGTATACAGAAAGTAGGCTCTCTGTATATGCAGGTTTCACATCCCAGGAATACTCTATTTTCAACCTGTATTTGATTGGAAAAAATCTGCATATAAACAGACCAAACCTTTGCTGTTCAAGGTTCAACTGTACATGTAAGTCTTATTAAGGAGCAGACTAGTGGAATCACAGTATAGGAGACTGTGAGAGACCAAAATTTCCCAGCATTTCAATCTTGATAATAATATCATAAATGAAATTAAATAGCAGAATCATTTACCATAACTTCTAACTGGGTGACTTTGGAAGATTTATTAACCTTGAAGCTTCAGGTTCATTATTTTCACAACTCTCGTATGATGTACCAAAACGAAAGGGCTGAGTAAGGATTAAATGAAAGAATGCACACAAAGAACCTAGAACACAGATTACATTCAGTAAATATTAAGAGTTATTATTATCATCAACACCTATCAAGTAAGTACTTAAAGCATTCTAGATAATATGAAATGCGCATTTAGACCAAAAGAAGTAGAGTGGGAAGGAGCACACTAACCTTGGTTTCCACTGGGGTCCAGGGACAAGGATGAGTTTATGGACAACTCAGAGCATTGGATATTGTAGGGACCTCTGAAAATAGCTGGGGACCATGAAACCCAAGCTGGGCAAGTTGCCATTTCTGCAACATTAAAAGGTAAACTTTCCACCTGTTTTGGTCAATGAAAGGAAACTCGAAGGCAGATGAATGCAAAATCAATCTTCAAAGTAAAAAATGAATAATTGGGTTAGCAATTAATGGTTCAATTCATATTACTCTCTTAAGGTAGTGAAAAATAAAAACTGTAATTTTTAGTCTGAAAGTCACTTAATAAAAGAAAACATGCAATTATGTTTTATTTTGCTTTGAACTACTGGGAAAAATCACAATTAATCCCCTTTAGGCTATTTCCTTTTTTCTTTTTCTTTTTTGATGGAGTCCCACTCTGTCACCCAGGCTGGAGTGCAGTGGCACAATCTTGGGTCACTGCAACTTCTGCCTCCTGGGTTCAAGCGATTCTCCTGCCTTAGCCTTCCGGGGAGCTGGGACTACAGGCTTGCGCCACCACACCCAGCTAATTTTTGTATTTTTAGTGAAGACGGGGTTTCACTATGTTGGCCAGGCGGCTGGTCTTGAATTCCTGACCTCAGATGATCTGACTGCCTTGGCCTCCCAAAGTGTTGGGATTATAGGTATAAGCCACCATGCCCGACCCCCTTTAGGCTATCTTTAATAATACATGGCAATAACCTAGAATTACAATTAAAAAGCAATCACAGTATCATGGATCTAATGAACTTCTAGATATTTATGATATATTATACTGTACCATTGGAATAGGAAAATATAGATGGAGCACCTTGATATGGTTTGGCTGTGTCCTCCCACAAGCTCATCTTGAATTGTAGTTCCCCTAATCCTCACATGTAGTGGGAGGAGCTGGGTGGGAGGTAGTTGAATTATGTGGGCAGTTTCCCCCATACTATTCCTGTGATAGCAAGTTCTTATGGGATCTGATGGTTTTAAAGGGGCTTCCCCCTTCGCTTAGCTCTCATTCTTCTCCTTCTCCTTCCTGCTGCCATGTGAAGAATGTGTTTGCTTCCCCTTCTGCATGATTGTAAGTTTCCTGAGGCCTCCCCAGTGCTATGGAACTGTTACTGAGTCAATTAAACATCTTTCCTTTATAAATTACCAGTCTCAGGCAGTTCTTTATAGAGCATAACAGACTAATACACACCTCTTCTCAACAATTTTTGGTTATTTGTCTGGCAGAAGTTATCTGGAAATTCCCAATTTACTGTATAATTTTTCATTACTTTTACTTGCTTAATAATTTCTATGTGTAAGTATTCAACAACTTATCTTCAGTAGTCTTTGAAAGTTGAAGTGAGAGATTCCTTTATTAAAAGCTAAGATTGGAAAATCCCTGTTTTTAAGGCCAATTACAGTTTACTATTTTGGTTTCTAGAAGCTGGAAATCCCCATATAGTTTTCCCTATGGTAAGATGACGTGTACTATAAATTCAACAAACATTAAGGTCAAGTTAAAAGACCAACTACAGGTTGAATATCCTTATTTGATATGATTGGGACCAGAAGTATCTCAGATTTTGGAATTTTTCAGATTTTGCAATATTTGCATATACATAATGAGACATCTTGGTGACAGAATCCGAGTATAAACTCAAAATTCATTTATGTTTCATACACACTTTATACAAATAGTCTGAAGGTAATTTTACATAATACTTTTAGTAACTTTTTGCATGAAATAAAGTTTGTGTACACTGAACTATCAGAAAGCAAAGGTGTCACTCTCTGTGCCACCCACTTGGACAATCTGTGGTTGTTTGGCACCACCATCATTTACCAAAAAGCAATATTTTTTAATACTATTCACACATGGGTACTTAACAGTAAAAAACATGACATACCATTGATACAGAGAAAAAACAATGTGTTTGGGGTAACTAAGCAGCACAGTAGTATCACCAGGTGCTTATATCAGCTGTTAAATAGCAGCAACAAACAACAGCAGGATTTTGGTCTCCACCTGTGATGCCATGTTTTGTTTAAAAGGTTACAGTGCATTGTATTTTATTTTTTAAGGTGACACAGAACATCACAAGTAGTTGAGGAATCAGGAAGTAGGTCCTCTAAGGTTGAGGGAGCATTCTGCTGGAAGGCAATGTTCCCTCCAGAGTCATCAGCCTCATTAACAATGTTTTTTGTCTTAGAATGCTCTCACTGATTTTCACAAACAAACATGATTTCATCTTGTTATGAATGCATGCTGCTCTAGTCCTTACTCCTTCAATAAGCCCATCACATGTTTTTCACTATGTTATCTATAGGCACTTTTTCTGTGGCGTTAACATCATCTTCACCATAACTATTATTACAATCACCTTGATTCAGAACCATTTTGGCTATTTCACCATTGGTCAATGAATATACGGTAGGAGCCTCATCAACGGTAAAAGCTTCTTTGATATCCACTTCTTCCAACTTACTGACGGACTCTGAAGACATATTTTTTGCATATGCAAGGAGGTCAGACATCATCTTTTTCTCGCTTGACATATGAAATTCTTCAAAATCACCACCTTATTCATCATCATCACTGAACAGAGTTTTAGGCCAGAGGTTGAGCCAGGTATGCGCAAATGTATTTTTAGTTACTGTGTTCCAAGCATTGGTAATTTCATATAAGGCATCCTTCATCCTCTTGAAAACCTTCCATACCCATGCCTCTGTTCACTGCTGCTAGTCTGCTGTTCAAGAAAGTGTTTTTATATTTATTCTTCTTTGATCTAGCACTGGTCATGGCTGAATTAATGAAGTATGTGGCACAAACTTTTTTTTTTTTTTTTTTTTTTTGGCGAGAAATTTTGCAGCTGGAGAATGAGTGGAACAATTGTTAGGGACTAACAAAACCTTGCAGGTCTTCATCCAGTCCAGCTTCTCTGTAGTGAGCATGGGTCACTGGAACAATCAGTGAAACTAGTCAGAAAAGATGTCCCTGGTGATGCATGCCATTTTATTAAAACAACAATGAACTGATAAGAAATTAACACCTTGAAACAATCCTAAAACATCAAGGACACAAGCCTTTGCCTATCACAATAAGTTTACAACTATGCATGCCTGCTGCATTAGCACATCCCAGCCGTGATTCTGTCCTTGTCATACTTAATTTCTGTACAGGCTATCTCATCAACTGTAGTCAGTGTGTTTCTGGGGCAATAAGGTTAAAACTGGGATGTTTCATCAGCATTAAGAGTTGTTCTGGCATCAAATTTTCATCAGTGATGACCTTGTAAAACTTATCAATGAATTTCTCTGTTGCTTTATGATCAGCAGAAACTTTATGACCACAAATCTTCAAAAAATTAATGCTATTTGTTAAGTTTCTGCAATCAGTCTGTTGAATATTCACAGTTCCCTTTTGTGAACAAAGATGGATCTTTGTTTCATGATGAGCACACCATTAAGTGGCCAATGTTCACTGTGAATCTGACAGATCCACTCAGTACCTACTCAAGCTCTTCATTTTTAGCTTCATGCAGTATTTTTCTATTTTTCATTAACTTTTGCTCATCATTTTCAACACAGAACTTCAACAATTTATCCTTCTGTTTCTTCAGGTCACATGGGGTAGTCATTCTAACACCATACTCTTCTGTAAGACATTTCATACTTACACTGCTGTCCAGTGTTTTCAACAGCTTGGCTTTCTGTACTATAGATAAGCATAAATTCCTCCTCTTTTTCTTATCATTGTTACCCACAGAGGTAACTGCAGGTCTTTTCTGACATTTTCAACAATATATTTATACCATAGAGCAAAGAATAAGCAAAAATAACACAGTGTGTAATGCATGTAGGTCTTGGCCTCATGTAGGGCGCTGCAGGGAATCTGCCATTGGTGAATCTGGCCTGCACTTGTGCCATTTTATTACCCTTCTTGGGCATGCTTGTGGGGGGAATCTAGGCATGTGTGGAAAGAGATTGAAGCTAAAGGGGGTAAGAAAGTCTTCTTTCCCTTAGAGATGGTGAATAACTTTGTGTGTTGTATAACTGCCCTTTATTTTATTTTTTTTTTGAGACAGATTCTTACTCTGCTGACCAGGCTGAAGTGCAGTGGTGCAATTTTGGATCACTGCAGCCTCCACCTTCCAGGTTCAAGTGATTCTTGTGTCTCAGCCTCTCGAGTAGCTGGGACTACAGGCACGTGCCACCATGCCCAGCTAATTTTTTGTATTTTTAGTAGAGGCAGGGTTTCTCCACATTGACTAGGCTGGTCTTGAGCTCCTTGCCTCAAGTGATCTGCCCACTTTGGCCTTCCAAAGTGTTGAGATTACAAGTGTGAGCCCCGTGTCCAGCTGTGTGACTGCATTTTGACTGTGACCTGTCACATGAGGTCAGATGTAGAATTTTCCACTTGCGGTGTTATGTCCGTGCTCAAAAATTTTTAATTTTGAATCATTTTGCATTCTGGATTTTCAGATTAGGCACACTCAATCTGTATTAATATCTTGAGATGTGAAATAGCAAAAACGGGATAGAACTTGATGACATACCTTGGCAGACAAAAAATGGGCCTCTTAAGGATCAGAGCTCAAACTCCAAATAAGTGGAAAATGCTATATATCCTTTGACTTGATACATAAATTCTTGGGATGAGTTCTGATAAACATTGGTATGAAAAGGTTTATAGACTAATATGTAAGTGAACAGAGTCTATAAATTTTCTTGGCCTTTAGTCTCTTTATCAGTTTTCTTAGGGCAGTTAGAATTGGATACATTTTAGGAAGATCTCAAGTACAGGATGTGAAGATGAGTTCGGCAACTGAGTCCGTATTCTGAAAAAGCTTCAAAGGTCTGAAACACACCTTCCTGTTCTTTGTTTGATACAGTCTACACTGTAAATCAAAAAGTGTCTATAACAGATGCTGTCCATTACACTCCATCTCCCATACATTTTAGTGCACATTGTCTTGATTTTCAATTGCCAGCACCTGGATTTCTTTGCTTAAGTGACTTTCTTGACCACTATCACTCTTACTTTGTGTGGGCCAAGGGAAAGGAGGAATTGCCACCACCTAGGAGCAGCCATGAACTAATGACTAAAAAAGTGGGTGTATAAATACCTCAGCTTCCTCCCTCACTGTGCTAGTGAAACTCTGCTGCACATTTTCTGCACTGTTTCCCAGAGCTCCCCAGTGGCATTAAGCTTCATTACTTCCTTGATAACATATGATTTATTGGCTCCTTTCCTTCCCTGCTCCATTTCTCCACTCCCAAACAAGTGTTTCCTGGAATCAACTCTCAAATAAATGGCTTGGCCCTGAATTCTGTCTCAGTCCTGCTTATAAGTAAACCCAAACCAAGACTGTGCCAAAAATTACTTCTCTCTTTTTTCTTTCTTCATAGTTCTCTGATGTCCTAAACACTAGCTATGATGGTTCATGCTTTAGTGACACTACACTGTCTCCTAAATATCACTCTTTAATAATTTGTTTACAAAGAGAAAGAAAACAGCAAATGCAAAAACATGAATTACATGAATTTTGCCCCTCCCATTTTTAACTTAAAAAGGAGAATCATTCAGCATAAGTAGTTCTAGAATCTTTTCTTTAATACCTTCTCATGCCCAATTAACACAAAAATAGTTGCAGTTACATATAGCTACTGAAAACCACCAAACTGCCTATCTGAAGGGAGAGTCAAGGATCCTTCTCTTCCATCTCTGACATTATGAGAGAATATTTTTTGGATATTGAAGAGAGAGCATTCACTGAGAGATTACTAAACTCATCAGATATTTTGTAAAGCTTTCTGTCTAATGTAGCCACTAGCCACAGGGAAACAAATTAGGTATGAAAATTTAGTCTTCAACCCTGAGCTTTATGAAATCTAAATATAGATCAAGTATTACTAATGAAAATTTAGTAACCAAATTGAGATGTGCTGAAGTGTAAAATATATACCGGAATTTGAAGACCTAGTATAAAAATCTAAATAATTGTTACTAATGAGATATTTATAAACATATATTTTTATATTGATTAATTTTTGAAATGACATTTTGGATATATAGGTTATATAAGATATTTTAATTTTAATTTTGCTTGATTCTATTTCCTTTTTTAAAAATGTGGCCACTAGAACATTTAAAATGAAATGTGTGGCTCACATTGTATTTCTATTGGACAGAACTGTTCAGTCCGTTTATTGACAGATTTTATTTGCTAGCCTAGGGGGCACAATCACTGGCATATAAAAAGATTAAGGTAAGGAAATAACACCCTCTCCACTAAAGGATTTGACATTTTAAGTGGAGTGTCACGGGTTCAGTAAAAATATTGCAGCCAAGCTTAAAGCAAAATTAAAAAGTAAAGTCATATAAAACTTTCTCAGGGAGTGTGGCTGTTCTCTTCTATAAATAGATTACTTATATTAAATTATGGAAAGTGATTTAAGAAACAATGTTACCCTCTTTAAAAGCCCACAAAACTTGCTCTGCCTGAACAAGGAAGAAAATGCACTGCCCACGTCCGCTTTCTAGAACCTGAACGGAAGACAGAATAAGGCAATATTAGGTACTACAAGGGGGTTACACAATCTACTCTGATATCATTTACTCCTTCATTTTACATAAAAATGAGTCTCAGCCTGGCTAGGTGGCTTATTTAAGGTTAGAAATGGTTTTGTTCTTTCTGAAAGAAAAGAAAGGCAATTCTCAAAAATATAATTTATATTCCCACTAGTAAAACAAACTTTCCATCATTGCGAAGCTCACATGTTTGAACCAGCAGCTCTCAGATGCATCCACCATGAACTCTTCTTGATAGCTCCCTGCATAGTCCTTCCATATTTTTAAGTAATATATTTATAGTAATATTTCTTGGCTTATCAATTTTAGACATTTTCTACTGCCATCCTGTCATGGTAGACGAGTCCTTAACTCACACTCACCCCTACCATTCCTCCTTATTTCCTAATCCTTCACTGGATGAATAGACACATCAATAGTCCTTCTATGCAAATACTGTTCACTGTAAAGTCAGGTAGTATATTACAATTAGTCCCAGACAGAGTAATCAGGCAAGAGAAAGAAATAAAAGGCATCCAAAAAGGAAAATAATCAAGTTATCTTTTTTCAGTGATGTTATGATTATATACCTAGAAAACCCTAAAGACTCTGCCAAAAGGCTCTTAGACCTGATAAATGACTTCAGTAAAGTTTCAGGATACAAAATCAATGTACAAAAATCAGCAGCATTTTTATACACCAATACTGTTCAAGTTGAGAGCCAAATCAAGAGTGCAATCCCATTTACAATAGCCACATAGATAAAAATATCTAAGGATACATCTGATAAAGGAGGTGAAAGAATTCTACAAGGAGAACTACAAAACACTGCTGAAAGAAATCAGAGATGACACAAATAAAAAAAATTCCATGTTCATGAATTGGAAGAATTAATATCATTAAAATAACCATATTGCCCAAAGCAACTTACAGATTCAATACTATTCCTATCAAACTACCAACACCATTTTCCGCAGAATTAGAAAAAACTATTGTAAAATTTCTACGGAACCAAAAAAGAGCACAAATAGTTAAAGCAATCCTAAGCAAAAACAACAAAGCTGGAGTCATCAGATTACACGACTTCAAGCTATACTACAAGGTTACAGTAACCAAACAGTATGGTACTGGTACAAAAACAGACACATAGACCAACAGAAAAAACAGAGAACTCAGAAAGAATGATGCACACCTATTGCCATCCATCTTTGACAAAGTTGACAAAAACAAGCAATGAGGAAACAACTCTTTATTCAATAAATGGTGCTGGGATAGTTAGTTAAGCCCTATGCAGAAGACTGAAATTGTACCCTTCCCATTCACCGCACACAAAAATTAACTCAAGATAGATTAAAGATTTAAACGTAAGATCTGAAACTATAAGAATAAGAAGAAAATGTAAGAAATGCCATTCTGGACATTGGCTTTGAGAAAGAATTGATGACTAAGTCTTCAAAAGCAATTGCAACAAAAAAAATTGAGAAGTGGGACATAGTTAAACTAAACAGCTTTGGTACAGAAAAAGAAACTGTCAACAGAGTAAACAGACAACCTACAGAATGGGAGAAAATATTCACAAACTGTACATCCAGTAAAGGCCTAATATCCAGAATCTACAAGGAACTTAAACAATTGAACAAGCAAAAAACAATCCTATTAAAAATTGACAAAAGACATGAACAGACACTTCTCAAAAGAAGTCATACAAGCAGCCAACAAACATGAAAACATGCTCATCATCACTGATCATTAGAGAAATGCAAATCAAAACCACAATGAGATACTATCTCACACCAGTCACAATGGCTGTGATTAAAAAGTAAAAAAATAACAGATTCTGGTGAGGTTGCAGAGAAAAGGCAATGCTAATACACTGCTGGTGGGAGTGTAAATTAGTTCAGCCACTGTAGAAAGCAGTTTGGAGACTTCTCAAAGAACTAAAAACAGAACTACCATTCAACCCAGCAACCCAATTACTGGGTATATACCCAAAAGAAAATAAATTGTTCTACCATAAAAACACATGGATGCGTATGTTCATCTCAATACTGTTTATAATAACAAAGACAAGGAATCAACCTAGCATCCATCAACAGCAGACTGAATAAAGAAAATGTGGTACATCTACACCATGGCATGCTAAGCCATTGAAAAGAATGAAATCAAGTCCTTTGCAGCAATCCAGATGCAGCTGGAAGCCATCATCCTAAGTGAATTAGCACAGGAACAGAAAACCAAATATTACATGCTCTCACTTATGAGGGGGAGCTAAGCTAAACATGGGATACATATGAACATAAAGGTAGCAACAATAGACACTGGGGACTACTAGAGGTGGGAGACGGAGAGGGACGCAAGAGTTGAAAAACTGCCTATTGGGTACTATGCTCACTACCTGGGTGATGGGATCATTCATACCTCAAACCTCAGGGTCATGAAATATATCCATGTAACAAGGCTGCATATGTACCACTGAATCTGAAATGAAAGTTAAATTTATAATAATTTTAAAATTAAAAAAGAAATGAACAGGTTTTGTGTTTTAGTATCTCTAAGATCGCTTTTTTTTTCTCTGCTTTTTGAGAAGGGGGCTGTGCATTTTTATTTTGCACTGAGCCCTGCAAATTATGTAGATGATCCTGGTTCTAGCTGTGCAGAGAGGCTGACAGAGATGGTATAAGATATGTGAAAATTTTTAAGTAGAGGAAGAATAACTGTGGGCATTGACAGTGTGGCTCATGGACTGATCTCTAAAGTATGTGTTTACTCATGAAATGTTAAGAGACAGCAATTGAGAACATTTAGAAAGATTACAGCAATTTGACAGAGTAATTTTATGTCTACTGAATCTAGCTTGTTTTTAATTGTTATTGAAAAATAAAAATATTTGAGCTTGTTAAAAAAGACAATTATGAACTTTGTATTTGTTTTCCCTGGAGTTAATAATAGCATTATTTTTTCATTTGCCTAGTTTTCGATATTTTCATTGTTACTTTTTCCCAGATGCTACTATATCTCTGACATATGCCTTTCAAACAGTTATTCTGTATTCCTCAAACACATTTGTTCCATTTGTCTTTTTGACTGGGACACTTCCCTCCTGCTACCCACTGTTATCCAGCTCCAATATGGACTGACTGCCTTGAAGCCAGCGATGCGGCTATCATGCAGGAGCTCATCTTACATGGTAATCTAGAGATGAAAAAATTTTATTCTTCAAGTCAACTTTAAACTGTCTTTCTTATTTGCATTTTGCAGACATATATTAAATAACAGCAAAACAGTACTACCACCCCACAACCAAGCCTTCCGCATACTTAAAATATTAGTTGATAGTTTTTAATTAATATTATAGAAAAAGATTGTCCTTATTTGAAGCACTTTGGTTGCCCCTCCAGCAAATGCTACCAGAAACTGTAGCAGTTTAGCTTCATTGTAGTTAAAACCTGGTTGCTTCCAAAGTGACTCTAAGGTCTGTGGTACACAGAAGCTGGTGTCGGTGATGCTTCCAGGGTTCTCTGTGCTTAACTCCTAACTATCTGGCATGTGTCTGTTGGAAAATAGGATTAAGAGACTTTTACAACATGGCAGAATCTAAAAGCAGGGCTTTATTATTGTGGTAGTGGTAATGATTTTCTGGCCTCTGCTCATCCAAAAAAAAAAGTACCAATGTTAAGCCGACCACGGAAGAGATGTCAGATGCAGACAGTGCTGTGACGAGCTGCCACAGACCAGAGTACTACTTCTGGGAGCTGGCCAAAGAGCACTCCCCAAGTTCAGCCTCCATAGTTGCACAAAGAGAAAACTGAGGCCTAGAGACTCACCCAAGACAAAAAGAGAGTGGGTGGCAGCCTATAAGTAGGTCTTTAAAACATTTAGAAAGATAGAAATAACTGATTGCTAACAGATACAGGATGACCTTACAAACTGATGTCATTCTGCACAAACTAAGCTTCCAGGAAGAGGCAAAATCATTTAAATATCCATATCAATAATTCTAATCCTTGGGCATTTATCCAATAATATTATCACAACTAAATGTGTAAACTGAAGCACCAAATCACTATCCTTCCACCTTGTTATTTTTTTAACCACATAAAATACAAATCTTAAGGACTTATTAATTATTTACAGTCTGGCTCTGAAGATGATAGTACTCGCAGCAAATGCTGACAGGCTGGTTCGACCCAGCTAATCACAGTAGTTACTGAATAGATAAATTAAAAGCACTTTAAATTCTTGTTCAGAGAGACACTTGCCTTAGACATATGCTGAAAGCATGGACTTATCTGCATAAAAAGACTGGCCAATAACCAAAACTAAAAAAAAAAAAAAAAAGGTTTGTTCTTTCCTTTGGGCCTGTTTTCAGCATCTATTTGAAAGTTACAAATTATATTTAGTTTATTCAAGACAACCCTGCTAATGCACTGTAATTTTATATTTATAGTCATTGGTTTACACATGCCCACAGACTGCATTCTGCAACATCCAGGAGTGAAAGGCCTCTTCTGACTCCTGTGGATCTTTTTCCGTAAGTGCCTGTACAACAAGTGCAGAGTATTCACTGTCTGGTGCTAATGGTTTCCCTTTGCTTATTGGAGAAATTATCATTATTTTCTCTTTTGTAAGCAACTCTGAAGTAAAATAAAATCATAGCTTTCTTCACATTAACAACTTTCTTTTTTTAATTTTAATTTTAAGTTCTAGGGTACACGTGCAGGATCTGCAGGTTTGTTACCTAGGTAAACGTGTACCATGGTGGTTTACTGCATCCATCACCTAGGTATTAAGCCCAGCATACATTAGCTGTTTTTCCTAATGCTCTCCCTCCCACACCCCACCTACTCACAGGCCCTAGTGTGTGTTGTTCCCCTCCCTGTGTCTTCTCATTGTTCAGCTCCGGCTAATAAGTGAGAATATGCGGTGTTTGGTTTTCTGTTCCTGCATTAGTTTGCTGAGGATAATGGCTTCCAGCTCCATCCATGTCCCTGAAAAGAACATGATCTCATTCCTTTTATGGCTACATAGTATTCTGTGGTGTAGATGTACGACATTTTCTTTATCCAGTCTATCATTGATGGGCATTTTGGTTAATTCCATGTCTTCGCTATTGTCAATAGTGCTGCAATGAACATACATGTGCATGTATCTTTTAATAGAATGATTTATATTTCTTTGGGTATGTACCCAGTAATGAGATTGGTGGATCAAATGGTATTTCTGGTTCTAGATCTTTGAAGAATCACCACACCATCTTTCACAATGGCTTAAGTAATTTACATTCCCATCAATAGTGTAAAAGTGTTCCTATTTCTCTGCAGCCTCACCAGCATCTGTTGTTTCTCGACTGTTTAATAATAATTGCTATTCTGACTTGTATGAGATGGTATCTCATTGTGGTTTTGATTTGCATTTCTCTAGTGCTCAGTGATGTTGAGCTTTTTTATTTTTTTTGTATGTTTGTTGACCACATGTATGTCTTCTTTTGAGAAGTATCTATTCCTTTGCCCACTTTTTAATGGGTTTTTTTTTTTTTTTGTAAATTTGTTTAAGTTCCTTGTAGATTCTGGATATTAGATCTTTGTCAGATGGACAGATTAAAAAAATTTTTCCCCATCTGTAGGTTGCCTGTTCACTCTGATGATAGTTTCTTTTGCTATGCAGAAGCTCCTTAGTTTAATTAGATCTAATTTGTCAATTTTTGCTTTTGGTGATTTTGTCATGAAATCTTTGCCTGTGCCTATATCCTGAATGGTGGTACTGGATTTTATTCTAGGGTTTTTATATATTTGGGTTTTAGATTTAAGTCTTTAATCTATCTTGAGTTAATTTTTGTTTGGAAGATCACTTTGCAAATATTAATTTCTGGAGCCTCAGAACCATGCTAACAGATTACAACCATAAAACTTCATTTCCTCACTGGAAATATACAACTCTGAATGTCAAGACTTCAACCTTAAATAAGATTCTAATTAAGGCAAAAGACAGTTACATATTTGGGTTGCTGAGCAACTGATAGAGCATCTTTCTAAATATGAAGTATATTCTATATGAAATTTTACAACAATAATTTATATGTGAATAATATTAACTAAAGGATAAATTTAGAGAGCAGAGAAAAGCCTGGCTGATTTTTCCCAGTGTAATGATACAAGAATTATATAAAATGTGAAAAGACTGGAATCATGTTAATACTCTTATCTTCAGATAGTTCAAATCTTAACAAGGTCACTCAATAATTAAAATTCTTAAAACAACATAAAATGTCTTCTGAAAAGACATACAATCTAGTCAATCTGGTTTATTTCTAAAAGGATGAGACTTTACTGATAATATCTGAAAAATTCAAGTTCTTACATTCCTTATCAAAAAAGAATGTGAAGTAACATACTAACCTGAGTTGTCTTTACATAAAACTTTAGTGTACTTAGGTTTATTTTTATATACCTTGTCCTCAGCCTTCAGAATTTCCATCTGAGTACACAGGAATTTCAAGACAAACTTGTTAGGGATAATGAGATGAAGAGTTAGTTAATTGAGGAGCCAGGTGTAGTAGCTCATGCCTGTAATGCTCCCAGAACTTTGGGAAGCTGAGATAGAAGGATCACTCGAGTCCAGAAGTTGGATGCTGCTGTGAGCCATGATCGTGCCACAGCACTCAAACCTGGGTGAAAGTGTGAGATCCCATCTCTAAAAAATAACAATAATAATAAAAAACAAAAATTAAAAAAAGAGTTAACCAGGGAACGGGGAAAAAAAAGGAATAAAGCAGAATGTTGAGCAGTACTGCTTTCTTTCTGGGGCAGGCTTGGGAGACATAAGGGAGGTGGCCTCACAGTCAGCTGGGCCTTGCTCCCACTGCTGTTAGTGGGAGAGAGGAGAGGTGCTACAGGCTGAGCAAAAGCAGCGGAGGCAGCGTCATAGCGTCCTCTACCTTTAACCCTGAGTGAAACTTTCCTGGATATGACAAGGCTTTCTAACCCTGGTCCTCCCTGATGGGTAAGGGGCACTCAGAAATACTGTACTTATTTCAAAGAATGGGCTGGGCATAGTCATGAGCCATTCTCCTCCCCCTTTCATCCTAGGGACAACTGCGAAGTTGGCTATCCTAGACGGAGAGGATATCTGCTGCTTTCTGGGGAAAAGAGTTGGGATTTGGTGGCATGTCAAGGGCTGGTGCAGAAGAGGCCAACTGAGGTCTAACAGCAATGACAGGACAGCCTCTTCCTTGTGCTCAGGACCCAAGGGAGGCACACTAGAGCAGAGCAGCAGGTGACCAAGGGCAGTGGTATCACTTCTCTTCCCCAGGATCCATGGGGAGAGGACGGGAAAACAATGCTCTTGGGAGTGATGGGTGTCAAGATTCATCCTGGTGAATGCGTTGGTTTCCTATCACTGCTATGACAGATTAGTACAACTCAGGCCTTAAAACAACACAAAATTATCTTACAGTTTCAGAGATCAGAAGTGTGAAATAGATGTGCTGGGCTAAAATCCAGGTGTTGGCATGGCTGTGTTCCTTTGAGAATTCTAAGGGAGAACCTATGTCCTTGGCTTTTCCAGCTTCTAGAAATGGTCCACATTTCTTGGCTTGTAGCCACCTCGTTCGGACCCTGCTTCCTTCATCATCTCTTTTTCTCTCTGTGACCCTCATGGCTCCCTTTTATAAGGATCCTTATAATTACACTGGACGACCCACAATAATCTCCTCATCTCAAGATATCAACTTAATCACATCTGTGAAGTCCCTTTTGACATGTAAGGTAACGTATTCACAGGTTCTGGACATTTTTGGCAGCATTTATTCTGCTTCCCATAGTGAAAGTAGCAGTGAGAGACATTTCTGAACTAGGCCTCCAGGGGCATGCAACTACGGCCAGGTCTTTCCTGATCCTTGTGAACACTCCTGGCATGCCCAGCTGTTTATATGGCCTTGTTTATACAGCCTGGAGAATGAAGATAGTTTATCATTTCCCTAGAGTCTTCATGCTGCTTGAATAGATTGTCTTCAGCTAGGAACTGATTTCGATAAATGTTAAAGCCATGATTTCTCAAAGATGATAAGGAGAGTTATCTCCTTGTTCCCCTCACTCTACCTCCATCTCCCCACCTCCAAACAAGAAAAGAAAATCTCAGTGCACTGGTAGGCTTTCAGTGATGAGAGAGATCTTGGGGAGAGAATTCTAAGTAAGGTGGTGACACCCACTCATTGGAAAACACTGCCCAGGAAGGATGGGGGACCTGGTACATTGTGGCATGAAACAAAGTTGCATTTGTGGGTGTTGTTGACATAACAGTGATAATTTGCCTCCTAAAACCTAAACATAGCCTCCACCAACACCTGAGAATGTACAGCTTTCCAAATAATTACCGGCCGGGCGCGGTGGCTCAAGCCTGTAATCCCAGCACTTTGGGAGGCCGAGACGGGCGGATCACGAGGTCAGGAGATCGAGACCATCCTGGCTAACACGGTGAAACCCCATCTCTACTAAAAATACAAAAACTAGCCGGGTGAGGTGGCGGGCGCCTGTAGTCCCAGCTACTCGGGAGGCTGAGGCAGGAGAATGGCGTAAACCCGGGAGGCTGAGCTTGCAGTGAGCTGAGATCTGGCCACTGCACTCCAGTCCGGGCGATAGAGCGAGACTCCGCCTCAAAAAAAAAAAAAAAATAATAATAATAATTACCTACTTCAACTCAGCTCCCTCTAGACCTTCACAGGCTACCCAGAAACATGCATGCTTCCAGTCCCTCCAAGAGAACTGCTTGTGGAAAGAATAAAAACAAGAGCAGCAGATTAACCATGTTTGGAGTGGAAATCCAAGGTCATGCCTGCTTCAAAACAGCTCAGTCAAATCCTGCAAGATTTTAAAGAGGGTAAAGTGTAGAAAGCTGCAGCCAGATCTCTCCACATTAAAAGTTACCAGTTTGTCTTGAAGGCAAAGGCCCAGAGGATATGACAAAAGGGGTGCTCAAAGACCCAGCCCATCTGTGTGCCTGTCTGACCATGAGCACAGGTTGAAGGTGAGAGTTAAATGATCAGGAGGGCTATTTATGATAAATATTGATTGTGAGGCTGCTGTGCATGTGTGCATGCGCGCACACACACACACACACCATTGCCTATTTAAGCGGCCCTAACAAACCAAAGCCAGGGGCTAATATTGAACAGTGACCTAATTGTGGTGGCTCTCCACACAACAAAAACCACATTTAAAAGGCATCAAGACCAAAAGTAAGATCTGAAGAATGAGGAAATCTAGGCTATAACAAAATGAAAAAAGGTTTTACATATTCGCTGAACACGGGCAGGACTGAAGGATGAAATGATTCGCTTGCTAGGCTCACTAGAGTAAAGGGCAGGAAGCATTTTCCAACCAAGTTGCTACCCCTCTGGTGCTCCCTGGACCATGTGGATAGAAGTTTATGTTCAATCTATAAGTCTGTTTTTTCAATTTTTAATTTTTATGGGTACACAGTATAATAGGTATCTGTATTTATAGGATACATGAGGTATTCTGATATAAGCATACAATGCTTAATAATGATCACATCAGGGTAAACAGGGTATTTATAACTTCAGCATTTAACATTTCTAAGTGTTGCAAACATTACACTATTTTATTAATTTTTAAATGTATGATAAATTATCATTGACTATAATAATCCTGTTGTGCTATCAATTACTAGAACTTAATCATTCTATCTAATTATATTTTTTGTACCCATTAACCATCCCCACTCCAACCCTACTACTCTTCCCAGCCTCTGGTAACCATCATTTTACTCTCTATGGTGAAGGGCAGGTGAACTCCAAATTTGGAGCTCAGTCCCGGAATGTTCTTGGCTTTGCTCAGGAAAAAATTCAAGGGCAAGCCAGTGGTGTTAGCAGCTTCTGTAGAAATGGCAATGTACAGCAGCAGCAGAGGTACGGCTCAGTGCAGAGCAGGGCTACCCCACAGGCAGTGTGCCCAGAGTAGCAGCTCACAGGCAGTGCTGCAGTCATATTTATAACCACTTTTAGTTATATATAAACTAAGGGGTAGATTATGCAGAAATTTCTAGGAAATGGGTGGTAACTTCTGGGTCATCAGGTCATTGCCATGGAAAGTGGCAATAAATTCTAGGTGTGGCCATTCTAGGGAATGGTAAACTGACATGGCACAATGGTGGACATGTCTTATGGAAAGCTGCTTCTGCCCCATCCCTGTTTTAGCTAATCCTCAGTTTGGTCTGGTGTCTGAACCCTGCCTCTGGAGTTGTGTCCCGCCTCCTATCTCATCTCCATGAGTTCAACTGTTTTTATTTTTAGCTTCCACAAATGAGTGAGAACACGTGAAGTTTGTCTTTCTGTGCCCGCTTATTTCACTTGATATAATGCTCTCCACTTCCATCCATGTTGTTGCAAATGACAGGATATCATCATTTGTTTTTATGGCTGAATAGTACTCCATTGTGTGTATGTACCACATTTTCTTTGTCCATTTGTTTGTTGATCAACACTTAACGCTGCTTCCAAATCTTAGCTACCGTAAACAGTGCTGCAAGAAACATGGGATTCAGATATCTCTTTCATATACTGATTTCCTTTCTTTTGGGTATATACCTAGCAGTGGGACTGCTGGATCATATGGTAGTTCTATTTTTAGCTTTTGAGGAACTGCCATACAGTTCTCCATAGTGGCTATACTAATTACATTTCCAGCAACAGTGTATGAGGCTGCCCTTTTCCCCCATCCTCATCAGTATTTGCTATTGCTTGTCTTTTGGATAGAAACCATTTTAACTGGGGTGAGATGATATTTCATAGTAGTTTTGATCTGCATTTCTCTGACAATAAATGATGTTGAGCATTTTATCACATACCTGTTTGCCATTTGTATGTCTTAAGAAAGCCCATTTTTTTTTTTTTTTTTTTTTGTTTTTGAGACGGAGTCTCGCTCTGTTGCCCAGGCTGGAGTGCAGTGGCGTGATCTCGGCTCACTGCAAGCTCCGCCTTCTGGGTTCACACCATTCTCCTGCCTCAGCCTCATGAGTAGCTGGGACTACAGGCGCCCGCCACCACGCCCGGCTAATTTTTTTTGTATTTTTAGTAGAGATGGGGTTTCACCATGTTAGTCAGGATGGTCTCGATCTCCTGACCTTGTGATCCGCCTGCCTCGGCCTCCCAAAGTGCTGGGATTACAGGCGTGAGGCACTGTGCCTGGCCTTTAGCCCATTTTTAATTGAATTATTAATTTTTTTTCCTATTTAGTTGTTTGAGCTCCTTGTACATTGTTTATGAATCCCTTCTACATGTCTTTACTGAACGTCAGCACTACTAAATGTTAAGAGGTGGCATGATAGAGAAGAAAGAAAACTTGATTTGGAATAGTTAACACTGGGTTAAATCTCGGCTTTCCTACTTCATAGCTGTGTGACTTGGGCATTTAACCTGCAGCTTCTTCACCTCTGTGCTAGAATCATAATTGCTCTGGCTGCTTCAAAGGGTTGACAAGAGAATAAAATATAGATGTAAATGTGCTTTCTTATCCTGTTAAACATTACAAAAATTACATGTTACCATTAGAGAAGCAAGATAAAAAATTTTGGTTTCTAGCTTATGATCTAGTTATGGAAAAAATCTGTACAAGAAATATTCAAAGAGCAAAACTATTTAGCAAAGTGTTGGAGAGTCCTGCAGTCTAGGTTTGCTAATGCCATGTGGCAAATGTTCATTGTGTGGTACAGACCAAGTATAAAAGTGAGAAAAGCAGTCATCAGGAAAAACTTCACAGGAGAGAAGAATGTGAGCTGGAAGTAATGAGGCAGAAAAGAACCAGGAGAACGTTCCAGAATGTGAGAGATTCATGAGCCAATACATAGAGACAGTGTGAAGTAAATCTGTGTGGTTTCTCTGCTTTCAGGAAACTCTCTCATATTTCAGACCCACTGAAAAATTCTCTCCTACAAACCACAACAGGGAACAATATAGTAATTTTTTTCCAGTAGAAAAAAATACCTCTTGACACAGCAATTTCACTTTTAGGAACTTAGACTACAGATGGATGTGAGTGTGTGTATATACACATATGTGAAATAATTTATACAGATGATTACTGCAGCCCAGTTTGTATACGTGAGAAAACTATAATTTATAATTGAGAAATAATAATTTAAGATGCCATCAATAGGTGATTGGCTAGGAAATTGTGTTATACACACAATCAAATATTTTACAGATTTTATAAAACATAAAATATATAAAGGTATTGGCCAGGCATGGTGGCTCATGCCTGTAATTCCAGCACTTTGGGAGGTCGAGGTGGGTGGATCACGAGGTCAGGAGTTCAAGACCAGCCTGGCTAACATGGTGAAACCCCATCTCTATTAAAAATACAAAAAATTAGCTGGGCGTGGTGGCACACGCCTGTGTCATTCATCCCAAAGAAGGAATTAACTCTGCTGATGAGCAGATCCAACACTCGAAAGACAAAGCTCTACGAATATTCTTGGTTTTGACCCTTAATCTCAGCTACTCGGGAGGCCTGAGGCAGGAGAATCGCTTGAGCCTGGAAGGTGGAGGTTGCAGTGAGCCAAGATCGCGCCATTGCACTCCAGCCTGGGCGACAGTGCGAGACTCTATCTCAAACTACATGTGTGTATATATATATACACACACACATATATGTGTGTGTGTATATATATAAAGATATTAGCTACATATGTGCAGATAGGAAATAATTATCTCAATTTACTAAGTAAAAAAAGCAAAGTCTAGAAGCATGCTATATTTATGTAAAAAGAAAATAAAAGAGTCCATACAGAGTGCTTGCCAATGCATAGACAACAGTACAAAAGTAGTCACTAGTCACAGATTAGGATAGATGAATGAGAGGGAGACATACTTTTCACATACTTTTCACTGTATATACTTTTGAATTCCATATCATATTCCAGTATTACCTATCAAAAAATTACTTTAAATGTATTAGCTGGTGACCCAATGCTTTCACAGACTCCAGATAAATTTGCACACTGACTTCAATTTAGGAATCCCCAATAAATAACGTTCTCTGAATATCCTTTAACTGAAATTGCTTCAGGTAGATAATGCAAAATACAGCTGCCCAGCATAGAGTTCAGTCCAGTTGCCTGCAGATTTTACTGAGTGGCTGGGTCCTGTAATTGACCATATTGGGTTCCCCAAAAGTTCATTTATTGAAAGCCAAACACTCAATGTCACCGTACATGAAGACAGGGCCTCTAAGGAGGCAATCAAGATTAAATAAGGTCATAAGGGTGAGGCCCTAATCCAAAAGGACTGGTGGCTTTCTAAGAAGAGGAAGATACATCAGGAGTGCCACACACAGAGGCAAGGCCACGTGAGGCCACAGTGGGAAAGTGGTCATCTACAAGCGAGGAACAGGAAGCCAACTCTGCTGGAAACTTGATCTTGGATCTCCAGCCTCTAAAGCTGTGAGAAAATAAGTGTCTGTTGTTTAGGTTACCCAGACTGTGGCATTTTGTCATGGCAGCCTGAGAAGATTAATACCTTTACCATCAAGGACTCTGGTGGAGAAGTGCAGTCCTCCAGCCAGAGATAAGCTGAGCTAAAGTGGCAGCTATGCTGCTTGGCCTGCAGAGGAGTACCGCTGTAACACAAGAACATGCCACTAATTCAAAATACAGAGTGGGCATAAGGAGTCCAGGGTCCTAGTTCCTGCAAAGCCATTCCTGACTGTGTGACTGAACCATCACGTGAACTCTGCAGGATCTGTCTCAAATCCTTTCAGCTTCCTTACTTCCTTCCAGCTCATTGGTTCCAGGGTTTATAACATGCAAACAGCAAAATATGCCACTACCAAGAGTCAAGTTAGCTTCCAAAAATAGTGCAGCTTCATATTTGGGAAAGAAAAATAGCAGCCTGTAACCTAGGAGTTCCCAATCAGTGAGACTAAAACTACTTTAGCTGTCAAAGCCTCACAAAGCAGGCTGCTGCCGCTGCTGCTGCTGACACAGAATCTTCCTCACACTCTTGAGTTTTGCTGGGATTCTCATGGTAGGGAAGGTGGAACATGGTCTCCTCTGAGAATTTATTACTCTGCAAATCCACCTTTTAGAAACCCTGGCACTCCACAAAAGCAGTGAAGAGGTATCCCATCTCACAAGCAGACAAAACTATGACAATTCCTGTTGTCATTAAAGGGAGAGAGGTGATGTTAAGCCAAAAAACTAAAACACTCATTTCTCAAGTGTCATTCATCCCAAAGAAGAAATCAACTCTGCTGATGAGCAGATCCAACACTTGAAAGAGAAAGTCCTATGAATATTCTTGTTTTTGACCCTTAGTATCACATCATAATGAAATAACAATATGTACAAGCCTAGCTGAAGCACTGATGCATTTCTTTTTCAGTCAAAGGTTTGAAGTCTTATCATCAAGGGTTTACATGATGTAGCGACATCTAGGAACTGATATCCTACAGTTTAGGCATGCAATTATTTCTTTAATGACAATGAAGTTAGGGCTGTTTGTTACAAAAAGTTGGGGCACATGGTTTCAAAAGAAAATATAAGCCAGAATTGTAGGTGACTATTTCAGATAACTGAACTTGTACTTTAGAAGAACGCATTTCCAGGCTAGGTGTGGTGGCTCATGTCTGTAATCTCTCTGCACTTTGGGAGGCCAAGGCGGGTGGATGACCTGAGGTCAGGAGTTTGAGACCAGCCTGGCCAACATGGTGAAACCCTGTCTCCACTAAAAATACAAAAATTGTGGTGGCATATACCTGTAATCCCAGCTACTCAGGAGGCTGAGGCAGGAGCATCTCTTGAAACTGGGAGGCAGAGGTTGCAGTGAGCCAAGATTGTACCACTGCACTCCAGCCTGGGTAACAGAGTGAGACTCGGTAAAAAAAAAAAAAAAAAAAAGGAAGAAGAAATAAGAAGAAGAAAACATTTCTATCATATTTGTTTCTAGCAAAGCTAAAGAAAGAACTTTATCAGTTCAAGAGCTACAATAGACTTGAAAATCAGTTTTGGAAAGCAGGCAAGCCTCTGAATTCAAGGACAGTGTAGAGAAGACAGTTTTGAATGCACAGCAAAATCTTATATGCAGAAGTATTTTAAAAACAAGATGGCAATGTAAGCACAAATTTCATAAATACATTCTAGATTCCTTGGGTCGGTATGTATAAGGAGAATTCCTCAGTAAAGTTTTTAATCTTGGAATCTACAACTCTGAATGGAAGAGTGGTTTCCCCTGAGTCATTATTACATACTGTAGGCATGCAAAGAAATACTAGTTTTCCAACAAGTATATTCAGTTTTGAGCAACACCCAATTGCCATGCTGGTAGCAGGCTAATAACTCCTTTGGAATATTAAAAGTAAATGCAATGACATTTTATGTCGAAATCAAGGAATGTTGAGAAGTATATAAACTTCAAGATGAACATAACTGCCTACATTGATTTAGAATTTTTGACTTTGTTCTTGGCACATACTTAGGTCAAAGCAGAGGTAATGGGATTTGTTATAAATGTGTCTCAGCGAATGCTGTCTTCAGGGAATGGTAACAAGAATGGCATGGCCAGTCTATATGGCACTCAGAGGAAATGTTAGGAGACAAATCTATGAAGAGTATTAGGAGCTAGATAATGAAGCAAATCTTACGCCTTGCTAAGAAACTTGGCTGGCTCATAAACAAGACATTATACTGCGTTAGAAAGCAGAATGGATTCCAAATATTGAAACCATGAACTTCTCTAGGTAGTTACCTCAAGAATATAATGGTATTATAAAGATATAGAATAAAGTCATCTGCTTTAGGGCCAAAAAAATAAAAATAAAAATAAAAAAATAAAAAAATAAAAAAAAATGTGTCTCCTCACATGCCAAATATGTTGCTGCCTAAAATGTTGTATTTCAATGTGGATTTTGTTGGGAGGGAGGGCACATAAATGTTAACTCCTTGACAGGCATTCCTCATTTGGAAGGTTTTTCAACTTGCTAACATCACAAATGGTACCAAATATAAATAAGTATGACAGTATAAAACCTTTTCAGCTGAGTTTTATAAGTCCTATGTCAAAATAATTACTAATAGAATGGCTCATTTAGAGCTAATTTATCTGTGGTCTTTGAAAACTGCTACAGAGAAAAAGAATTACACAAATCAGCTTAATTTTACTTATAATCAAATAATGTTGAATAGATGTGGTCTCGAGATGCAAAGATTCAACACATTAAGATATAAGCCAGATATTTCCCACATGTGTACTTGATCAGGTTTACAGAAAACTTTCAAAAGATTATCTTCTCATTTATGCCTATTGTTGTAAAAATGCAATAAATCTTTAAATATCTAACTGGAAATGTAGTACCTCATAATAAATTGAATTCTGTGTTATTCCATCAAAACCTCTCTTTCTCCCTCTTTTCTCTGGATATTGTTTTATGTATACCTCTCCCCTTCATCATTGTCAATCTGCTTAAATTTCCCCATTTTCCCTACTCTTGTACTCTCCCTCCCTCTTCATTTGTCTTCTCTAAGCTTTCTCTCCTGTTTGTTCAGCTTTAGTCATTACTGAATGAAGATTTGTGTTTTCTATTTTTAATTATAAAAAATGAAATAAATTAAGGATTAAAAATAAAACCGAATTGAATGATAGGTGGTCTTGGGGGTCTTCTTTTTACAACCTTTCATTAATTCTTTTTCTGCTCTTGACAGAATATATTTTCCTGCCTCTGGTTTAAAACCATGTCCAAAACCATGTGCTTACATCTAATACAAACCATGCTGTTTGCATTAGATGTAAGCACAAAGAGTAAGTACGTTTAATGGAGGAAATAAATGGAAAAGGAGCTATAGGGATTACATATTATAGAGTATTCTCTTTTTATTGGGAAAGCCTCTTGAAAAATCAGGATGTTTTAGAAGCATAGTTCAAAATTTAAAAAATGATATCAATTTAAATCTATTCAGATTTTGTTAAGTAACTTGTATATGCGTATTAGTAAAAATTATTTTAAGCAGTTTACAAGAAAAGCTCATATACTTTTTCTTTAAATTCGCTCACTTTAACTTCTACTTTCATATTAGTAAATAACATTTGTGGAGTAATGGGTTTGATGTGATTAATATGTATATATATATGTATATCTATCTATGTATATTTATAATATTGGTCCACATATCACCTGAAATCATTTCATGGTATGAGTTCCCAATTTAGGTTAGGGAAATAAAATATCTCAGTTCTGCTTAGAGAAACCAAATAATTTCATTACAGATTATTATATAGTCAAAGCAGCATTAATTAAAGAGCTACAATTTTGAATATTAGAAATAATTTTTACCAGGGTTTTCCTAGATTTTTTTTAATTTGCAAAGTAGTATGTTACAAAGCCTTTATTGTACTTGATTAAGCTCACACCAGGACAGGTTATCTGGTTCCTACCAGAGTTCTATCAACAGCCTCTCATTCTAAGAACAGATCTATGATGTCAGCCCTTAATCCATCTGCCTCCCCCACCTTCTTCCTCTCCTCACTATCTTAAGCTTTGCCACACTGAACGATTAAGAGCTTGGGTCAAAATGATGTGGTTATATAAACACTCACTATTTCTGTCTTACGGAAATACTTTCCCTGTGAGTTGCTCAATATGCTTCTCAGCTAAGAGAATATACCTCCTTTCTGGTCTTGCCTTAAAAATCATACCATCTGGCCTAATACCACTGACGAATTGCTAAATCTTTTAAGAAGGACTGCTGCATGCACCAAGAGACATGACTATGACTATGATTTGAATAGGGCCTGCAGCTTATAACCAAGCCAGATATAGTGCAGAAGTGACGAACTGCAGGGGGAAGCCCGGGCAAAATGACCTGTGTTCTTGTTCTAGGTTCAGCTCTGCCAACCTGGGTAGCACACATTCCCTCGCTGAGCCATTGTTTTCCCAATAATGAAGTCAGCTTTAATTATCTCTAAGGTCTCTTTTAGTTCTGTGACTTTTAAGCTTTTCAAGGAGAGCTCTCTATATTCCAAAAGTTAAGAACACTACCTGAAGTATTTACCACTGTACAGCTAGTGCCTGTAGCACTGCCTGACACATAGCAAATGCTTAAAATACATTTGCTGAAAGAATTAACAAAGAGGTAGGCTTGCCACCACTACTGTAAAGTGATTGTAATTAATTTACAGACTCAGCTTCTCTTTCTGCCTGATAAAGATATTTCTTGAGTCAACAAAAAACTACTTATTACTTATTGGGTCAAGTAGGAGAGGTAAAAATAATGAATAAAGACTGAATTTTGAGAGGAAAGGGCCATGGGAATATTTTTAGGGAACAAATAGATGATACAAAACAGTACTACAATTGGTGCTTGCTTTGCTTTCAGGATTAATTTACATTGTAGAAAAGTACATGTACTCTCCTAGGATACACAGGAGACAGACCTAGGCAGTGCCTCTCTACCTCAACACATACTGATATTGGACTGAACTACAACCCATGCACACAACTTCAGACTGTTTGCCAAAGTCCATTGAGTGGACTGATGGCATCAAGAATGAGAAAGTAAGAGAAAGAAGACAAATGGCTTCTACTTTCTTGCTCTCTTACGTTTCCACTGCCTTTCTCTACTTTGGTAACATTTCCCACATTCCAATCCTCAACATTCACTCAATCACTAGCACGGACACACACACACACACATGCACATACACACACACACACGCGCACACACACGCGCACACACACACGCACACACACGCGCGCGCGCACACATGCACACACACACGCACGCACACACGCACGCACGCACACACACACGTGCTCACACACACATGCTCACACTCTGTTCTCCCCTCACAATCCCTGAAATCCAAGGGAAGGGGAGGAAGGTCATAGATGTATGTGCTGATCATGTGGGCAAAGAGAAGAGCTGCAAAACTGATTTTTTTTTTCTCTACCAGAGAGGAGAATCCTGGTGAGGACCAAAGATGATGGAAGCTAAGAATTTTATCCCCATTTTTGTCCAGCACTCTATTTACATTCTCTTCTCCTGACAGATTTCCACCCTCTCATCTTCCTTGAGTGAGTCTTTGACTTAGACCATCCGAATAGTATCAGCAGCGAAGATTTCAAAATGGCTTGCAGTTAGGAGAAGCCCACTTGCATCAGGAGAGGAAGGACAATTCTTCAAGTGAGTGGAAGGATTGGGGTTAGGAAGTTGTATACTGGAAACCAAGTCAGATTCTGAATTCAGTCTACTAAAAAAATTATACCTGCTACAGAGGTTCTATACTGGTTTCAGTTCACTCATTCAAGAGCATTCAATGAACTTCTATTGAGCATTTACGTGGTGCCATGCTAGGCTCCATGGCTACAATGGGAAACAAACAAACAAACAAATATATGATCCCTACTTTCATGGTGGCTTAAACTTTAGTGGGAAGAACAAATGTTAGTAAAAAGAAATCTCCACCAATAAATGTACAATTACAAACCGAGACAACTAACAAGAAGGAAAGCAATGAGATTCCCTGGCAGTGTTCTACAAAGGAGCTTGATGTAAGGTTAGGAGTCAAGAAGGCTCTGGGGAGAAACTGACACTAAATCTGAGCTCAGAAGAATGAGTATGAGATTTCTCAGCAGAGATAGGGGGTGGGAAGCAGAAGAAAAATGAAGAGGCAGGAAATTATAACCTCTTAAACTCAAAAGTCTATAATTTTCCACATTATCTTATTTAGACGTTGCTAACAGAATTATGTCTGAAAATGTTCTAGAAATGTAGTTGTTGGTGAGAACACTCCCTTAAGAGCCTATAGACCCAGGTGAGTATGGAGACAGGATTCTGACCAATGACCCTTGTGTCATCAATTCTATATCTTATAATAATCCTTTACATATTTTGTAAGTAAAAAATCATCCCCACTAGGTTATTTTTATAAGAAGTTGTCTTTGAGACATATGGACTTCAAGGTTAGCACCATCATAATTTAACCATTAATCCTGGTTGTCACTAGAAATTGCTTTCAACTAGGAAGTTAACAGAAGTTAACAGTTAACAAATATCTACTCTCTACTCCTCTCCATCCAGGCCAGAAAGAATAGACAGATCAGTAACTACAATGGATTATTTTCTTTTTTACTAAAAAAAGAGAAGTTCAATTAAGAGATTTCTTGTTTCAACAAACAGCATGGGCAAAGACTCCATGCCAAGAAACAGCATGGCATGTGCCGAGAGTGTTGGGGAGAAGTGGGGAGATTAGGAGGTAAAACGACAGGACTTGGCAGGAGACAGGATATGAGGGATGAGGAATGAGGGAGGGGTTGGTGTCAAGTATGACCCCATGATTTCTGACTTGCCCACTGGGACAGATGGGAGAGGAGCTGTTCTTCAAGTTGGGGAGCAGAGAAGAAATCCGCATTTGGAGTAGAAGATATATTTTGGATATGCTAAGTCTGGGGTGACTTTGAGAAATCCAAGTAGAGATACTGAGTGGATGAATCTGTAGAGAAGTTCAGGAGGGGAGATACAAATTTGAAGCTATCACTTGATGCATGGATGTGGATGAGGTTGAACAGGCAAATGGAATAAAGAGAAAAGAGAAGATGGCTTAAGATCAAGTATTGAGGAATTCCATATTCAGTGCTAAGCAGAGGAGAAGGAGCCTACAGATGAGTCAGAAAAGATACACCTAAGAGACAGGAGGAAAAACCAGGATGCTACAATTAGGCCTGCTGAAAGAGAAGGCATTGTTTTCAGGTACTAGAATTGTAGGATAAGTAGGCTTCCTTAAGGTGGTATGAGAGTCTACACACTACGCAAGTACTTAGAATATTTTTCCTGAATTGCAGTTAAAACCTATGAGAAATGTGGCTACAACAAAATGAGTGTTAACCAACCCATCTTTCAAACAGATTTTTGGAATACAGTCTATTTGTAATTTGAGTATATCGTGTACTATGACAGAGGAACACGTTTTACTTTAGTTAGACATGAAATATTTTGAAAGAATGGAACTATTTTATTTTCTAATACCACTTTAATCTTGGAATGTGCTATAATTTGAATTTCTATTTTTAAAAGCTAGAATGAAGAGTAGGAAGGAAATTTTATATATATATATATACACATACATACATATATGTGTATATATGCACACTATATATATATACACACACACACGCACATTTCTCCATTTCTTGTGCATTTTTCTTTTGTCTTTGACCACTTTAGCTGTCAGTTCTGTAATCTCCTATAAACTAATTGAACTCTTCCTTCTGTGTGACAGCAGTAAGAATTGATCAACAAGATCCCTGGGAAAGTGACATCTGGCAACAAGGAACAATGGAAGGGAATACAGCTAATGCCATAGACAAATGTCAAGTTCCTTTAAATTTAATCCTCTCAGTAAGACACGGTTGAACTGGACATGGCTGATTAAGCAATAGATGCTTCTTTTGTTTGACATTAGGAAATCTGAGGTTGTGGCACTGCCAAAATCCTTATCTATTTCAAAGGGACAAGGAGGTGCACTGATAAAGAAGGGCCTCTGAATTTCCACCTGTGACGTTCATTCATACCTAACAGTCTACTTAAATAGCATGTTCTCCCTAAATATTAAGAACTGCTTTGGATGTTAACAGATCTCTTTTTATCTAATTCCAGTTCTCTTAAATCCATATATTTAAAAGTTTCAGAATTGTATTTGAGAGTATCAAACATGGTGAATAAACCAAATTTAGATATTTCCTTCTTTAAAGCAAAATGTTTATATAGTTGCATTTATACTGAATTGATAAAATAGTGTTGGTCTACAATATAGATATCTGTAAGAAAACTAAACATCTGGAAAAGTTAATCCCTAATGAGAAAAAAAGTTATTTGTACTAGGCTAGCTCCTAAAAGGCATTTCAAAAATTTGTCTTTGCTTGTGTTGCATTTTATTACTTTTTGGTTTTCAATATAAAATATTGATTTCCAAAGGTTAGAAAGGAATTGAGACACTAATAAATCCCTCTTCTTTTTACAATCTAAAAGATTCATAGCCACACAGCAGAAATACAGGAAGAACTTGAAGGCAGCCTACTCTCTTCCTTATTTCAATATAATAGAGATTTACTGAACAATCAAGTTTATCCATATGTAGTGGTGGTGAGGGTCTTCTGTAAGGAATCCCTGAAAATACTCCTCCTTGAAAGTGAAAGGCCACCAGGCAAGGATATGGGAAACCTAATTCTGTCTTAATTATGCCCTGTTAAATATATAACTTTGGCCTAATTAGTAAGTATTTCTGAAACTCATCTTCTTTCTATCACAGGGTGAATGGACTATGTAGATAACCTTTAAAATTTCTGCCAGGTCTACAATTATATTTTATGTTTCAGTTGATTTTGACAACCTTAGGGAATCGCAACAATCTTGGGCACTTGAAAGGCAGTCTGATTTATTCTTCATGTACTTAAATTATTTTACTTTAGAAAATAAAATTTGACGAAGTAAAATTTCCCAACTATTTCATCAAAGATCTAAACATTTTAATTGACCAAAGGAAGATTAAAAAATTGATATGGTTCCCACTTCTTGATGTAGTAGGTTTAACAGAAATGAAGTGCTCTTCATTATAATCAGCCCATTTTATACTCTCCTAGGTTTTCATGGAGCGAATGTCCCACAGGTGCATCTGGTTGATCACAGAGAGATACATAACCACTATCTCCATTCCTACAACCAAACAGTAGGCATCCCTGCATGAAGGGTTCTCCAAATTTTTGTGAGCATAAGTACATTTTCATTTGCCAAAGTGAAGCCAGTGAAGGCTCTGTGTTAAGTGGAAATCCTGGGCAACGAAGACTGTGAATAAGAATGGGGAGATGGGCCGGGCGCGGTGGCTCAAGCCTGTAATCCCAGCACTTTGGGAGGCCGAGACGGGTGGATCACGAGGTCAGGAGATCGAGACCATCCTGGCTAACACCGTGAAACCCCGTCTCTATTAAAAAAATACAAAAAAACTAGCCGGGCGAGGTGGCGGGTGCCTGTAGTCCCAGCTACTCGGGAGGCTGAGGCAGGAGAATGGTGTAAACCCGGGAGGCGGAGCTTGCAGTGAGCTGAGATTCGGCCACTGCACTCCAGCCTGGGCGATAGAGCGAGACTCCGTCTCAAATTAAAAAAAAAAAAAGAAAAAAAAAAAGAATGGGGAGATGATGATGCAGCTCTAGTCCTCCATACAAATCCCAGCAGTGCTCAGCAACCCTGGCTGGATTGGAGATGTACTGGAAGATCCTTATCCATTAGGTTGGCTCTCCTACTACAAAATAAACATATTCTGTAGCTATCTGCTTTGGAGTCTCAGATTCTGGATTAGTTCACAAAGAAGTAAATTTCAGTGTATACTTGAAAAATCTATTAGCATTATTTCAAATGTTTTTTGCTAATTTTTATCATGTTTCATAAGTGCCTAAGTCATTTGTTAATTTTATATTGGGTTGGCTTACTAATTTGTATTCATTCTTTAATGTGTATATGTCTTTTATTGGATATATGTATTGCAATCTCTACTCCTAATGTGTGGTTGTCTTTCCACTCTCTTAATGGAGTTGTTGAATGAGCATTTTCAATTTAATTAAGTCCAATTTGTTAATCTTTTCATGGGTTGTGTTTTTTATTTCCTATTCAGGAAATCTTTGTTTATCTTAAGGTTACAAAATATTCACCTAGGCTTTCTTCTAAAAGTTTGATTGTTTTAGCTTTCACATTTAGATTTATAATCTTAGTTTTTTATAGGGCATGAGGTAGGGTTCAAAGAGCCTTTTGTTCCACATGAATATATAACACAATTAGCACAATTCATTTAAAATTCCATTCTTTCTCGTCTGTATTGGAGTGAAGACAGTTCAAATTAAGTGACCCTGTATGTTCTGCTCTGATTCTGGATTCTTGGCCACGTTGTTGTTCCCTCTGTCTACCCTTGCACCAATATCACACTGTCTTCATTACTGTGACTTTAGTTTAAGTGTTCATATCTGGTGGTATAAGTTCTTCTTCCTTCTCCTTCTTCTTTAGCATTATCCAGGGTATCCTAAGCCCTTTGCATTTTTACATAAATTTAACATTAGATTATCAATTTATACACATATTTATATATGCATGATGTGCTTGGGTTTTCATTGGGATTTTATTATGTCAACATTTCAATTTTGAAAGAATTACCATAATTAATTGGTAGAGAAATGAAATCTATACAGTATGTACATGCCCACCAAAAATGGCTGGAATTTATAAAAGAATATAACAGCTAACATCAAATGTTATCAAAAATGTGAAGCAACTGGAATTCTCTTACATGGCTATGAAACAAATTGATCTAATCGCTTTGAAAAAATATTTGACGAGACTTGTTACGACCAACATATGCTTATACTTCACCTAGTGGTTTCACTCCAATCTACCATGTTATTCCATGTCCAGCAACACTGGAGAAGGAAAGACATTCTATGCATAAGATATTTTCTTATGCTTAAGATACTCTCTTATGCATAGAATAAAGCACAAGTTCTAGAGTCAGACTGCTTCCGTTCATATGCTCACATTCCAGCTCTACCTTATTGTCCGTGTGATGCTAGGCAAACTATTTAACCTCCCTATGTCTCATGTGGACAAAATGATTAGTGTGTGTTGTCTCCATATTGTTTATTATTTTCATCTGCAAACTCGGACAACAGGGTGGATGATATTTACCTATCTCATAAGGTTTCTGTGCTAGGAGGACTAAGATAACCCACGTAAGAACAGTGACTGGCAATCAGTAAGGACTCAAAAAATGTTAGTTATTATTATTTTCTATCCATTGCCACCCTATTTATCTTTCAAAGTCTACTTAATTCAAATTACACCTATTCCATGTCATTTTATTCCCAAATAAAGGGGATGAAAATCTTAATTCTGACAAACATCTAGTTTCTTTCCCTATCTCCCTACCACCAACTTTATGTTAATCTTCTATTTTCATCCTTATTATATTTGACTTTGATTTTGGGTTATTCTGTTGGTCTTTGCCTGCCCCTCTGGACTGCAGGCATCCCAAAATTAGGTATCTCTGCTCCTCTGCCTGTTCCTGGAGATCTTTGCCCGGTGCTCTGCACTTAAGGGCTCAACAGATGTTGGTTGCATTGTATTGAATTGAATCAGGGAGGGAGACTGCTGGATGCCTGTAAGAAACGTTACTTGATGTGTTTGCTTTCCAAGAAGCTTGTCATCTGAATTACTCTTAAGTGCTTAAACTCAATAGACAGTTTCTTAGTGATCCAATAGAAAGACAATGAGCAACTGCGCTAAGATTCAGGAAAGTGGCTTCAATACTGGCATGAAAATACTTGGGCTGACTGGAACAAGTGATTAGCAGTAAAACCTACCTTTATTATGAAAATTTGAAGCAGATGGAGAGTTTCCAAACATGATTTTAAAAGCTGTAGTTGCCTTACGGGATATTAAGATCCTTACATTTTTAACACAGGAGAATTGGATTTTTATATGTTGGGCTCAGTTTTGAGTTTGTGGCTAGAAACCCTCAGGTTTTTAATCTCTGAGTTTTGATTTACTCAGGTTGAAACTAAAGACCAACTTATGCCAAAGATTTTATTTATTTTGCAGTGGGCCTGTATCTCTCAGGCCATCCAGTTTGCAGGCCTCCAGGCAATAGTACAAATGGGGGCCTCATACCATATGTGTTTCTATATTTATCAGGTATACATTAAGGTAACAAACTGCTAAATATTTTCTATGTTCTTCCCCTCATAAAGACCTAGTAGCCAGGCTCCTTGTTGTTCCGCCAGCTTGTAATGGCATGGGGCTTCTCTTCTCTTTCCAGCCCTGATCTTGAGGGACCTCGTGAGCATGTGTGGACAGCCCAGACCATACATCAAAGTTCTATCCACACCTGCTACTAATAGCACCCTTTGAGCTTAGAGGAGTGCACAGAGACAGTATGGCCCACCCTCGAGAAGATGGACCCAGGGAGGAGGCTTCCTGGGCCCTGACATTGGGAAGTCTGGGGTCTGGAGGGTAAGAAGTCTGTGGGTTCTGCATGGGCTCCTCTCTTGTCTCGTAGAAATGGGTGTAGCTTGAAGAAGACCAGAACAAGGTTCTCTAAAGTGCAGGGTCCCTCTTGCCTGAGTCTAAGAGTAGTGTTGATACTACTTTTCTTATAATACATATAACAACGGAATACTTTTATCTCGAGGTATTGTATTTAAAAGCACTGATTTATATGACCCATTGGGATTCCTATTTAATGATATTATTAAACAAAATTTTGGTATTACTCTCTTCTCAACAATGAAAAAACTTGAAGTATTGGCTATAATACTGATAAATAAATAGTTACTGGAAAGCAAGCAATTTTACTTTTTTACCCACCATAATTCTGAAAGCCATGTTCTTGTTGCCATTTTTATCTCATTCAGACTAATTCAAAAGAAAAAACACCTGTGGATTTTCATTAAAATCATGCCATAACGGGCCACTAAGGTCAACTGGAGGATGAGTGGTCACTGATGAAGCTTCACCTGAAACTCTCTTCCCTAACAATTGAGTTGAATGTCTACTACCCCTCACTTCAGATTCTGCTCCTCAATAGTTCTAACTTTACCTTAGAAACACAGCTGTCAGAATATCAGATTTATTTACTTACTTATTTTGAGAAAAACAAAAGCTATAGCACCCTATATACCTCCTGTCCAGACAATACGTCTAAATAACTCAAAAATAAACATTAAGGGCAAGTATATTTGATTTCCAGTTTAGGTGTCATTTTATCATTGTATGATATGGACTTGGGTCACACCCCAAAGCTCCTAAGTTTGTAAAGATTAAATGAAACCATTTATGTAAAAAAACTTGGCACAGTACCAAGACAATCAATAAATTCATTATCTTCTCCTTTCCCCTCTATTCCTTTCCACTGCATTCAACTCCAAATTTCTAAGTCAACACAAAAAGTAGATTAATAGTCATAAATTAGAATATAAGTGACTTTCATTCACTCAGTGATTATAAAATTTTGTATTTACGATATATAAACCCAAACTTCAGATTCACGTGCACAAAAATCTCCTTAGAGTGAGAAGTATTTTGGGAGCTTATCAAGGGATGTACTGGGTAATGCTGAAGAACAAAGAACCCTCTTGATATTAAATTGAGCTCCAAGATTTCATATTCTAAGTTTATAGCTGCATTCTGGTTAACCTCATTCTTTTTTGGAGTACAGCTACTCTTTTTAGAAATTACTTTTTCACTAATCACTGCCAATCATATTGAAATTATTGTGAAATAAAGAACCTTTTCTTTCAAAAAGCCACAATTCACATCATAACATAGGGGCCTACAAAGAGCTTATGAAAGCTCCCGAGGCAGCTGCTTCTCTTGGAGAACTGCCGGAAAGCAGCCTGCAAACACAGACAGATTCCTGCCCATGCCGGGCAGGCGGAGGTGGAGGCTGCTGGTCCTGACTGGGCTGGGCCACAATAAGAAGCTGGCTGTGAAGTTGAAAGAATTCAATTTCCTTGTCCCTACATGTAACTCTCGTAAGGACTGTATAAATAAATGGGCTTCCCCCACTTTGTACTGTTACAATATGGTGTGTATGTGTGTGTGTGTATCAATTCAGCAAAATGTAAAAATTCATTTGAAAAATGGAGAATACATAAACACATACATGTATATTAAATATCATTACAGACTGGACGTGGTGACTCATGCCTGTAATTGCTTTGGGAGGGATTTGGGAGCCCTTTGGGAGGCCAAGGCAGGTGGATCACGAGGTCAAGAGATTGAGACCATCCTGGCCAACATGGTGAAGCCCCGTCCCTACTAAAAATACGAAAATTAGCCAGGCATGGTGGCACACACCTGTAGCTACTCAGGAAGCTGAGGCAGGAGAATCACTTGAACCTGGGAGGCAGAGCTTGCAGTGAGCTGAGATTGTGCTATTGCACTCCAGCCCGGTGACAGAGTAAGATTCCGTCTCAAAAAGAAAAAAAAAAAAAAGAAAGAAAGAAAAAAAAATTCATCCCCTAGTGAATCTTGTGCTACCTATTCCCACCTCCGATTGCCAATATGCTGCCCAGAGAGAGCAGGTGTAAGAAAGGGAAGTAACATTAATTGAGGGCCTGTGAAGTGGCAGACCTGGGCTAGCTGTATTCATGCTCCTTATCTCATGCAATTTTCATCAGTCCCAGAAAACCAAATGCAACCATTGGCCCTTCTCTGAATCTTGACTGAAAACAAATCTGTAAAAAGACATCTTGAAGACAAATGGGGAAAATGGAGTATGAGTTGTCCAGAAGACATGAAGTGTTGGAGGATACTAAAGAATGTTTTTTACAAAAAGTTGTTAAATGTGATTATGTCATGGTGGTTGTATCTTTTGGAAATTGCCCTTTCCAGCCAGAGATCCATATTGATATATTGACAGGTGAGGTTATGTGATGCCTGGGATGGACAGTAAAATACTCCACTACTGTTCTACCCCACAAAAGTAAGTGGTGGATACATGATACAAAAATGGCATTTTGATAATTTCTCAAGCTGTATTATGGGGATAAGAGGTATTATTCTTTCTATATATGTTGGATGATTGAAAGCCCTCAAAATAGAAAGTTTTTTTTTCTTTTTCTTTTTTTTTTTTGTTATACTTTAAGTTTTAGGGTACATGTGCACAACGTGCAGGATTATTACACATGTATACATGCGCCATGTTGGTGTGCTGCACCCATTAACTCGTCATTTACATTAGGTTTATCTCCTACTGCTATCCCTCCGCCTCCACCCACCCCATGACAGGCCCCGGAGTGTGATGTTTCCCTTCCTGTGTCCAAGTGTTCTCACTGTTCAATTCCCACCTATGAGTGAAAACGTGGTGTTTGGTTTTTTGTCCTTGGGATATTTGCTGAGAATGATGGTTTCCAACTTCACCCATGTCCCTACAAAGGACAGGAACTCATCCTTTTTTATGGCTGCATAGTATTCCATGGTGTATATGTGCCACATTTTCTTAATTCAGTCTGTCACTGATGGACATTTGGGTTGGTTGCAAGTCTTTGCTATTGCGAATAGTGCCGCAATAAACATACGTGTGCATGTGTCTTTATAGCAGCATGATTTATAATCCTTTGGGTATATACCCAGCAATGGGATGACTGGGTCAAATGGTATTTCTAGTTCTAGATTCTTGAGGAATCACCACACTGTCTTCCACAATGGTTGAACAGTTCCACCAACAGTGTAAAAGTGTTCCTATTTCTCCACATCCTCTCCAGCCCCTATTGTTTCCTGACTTTTTAATGATCGCCATTCTAACTGGTGTGAGACGATGGGAATCTCATTTTAGCTTTGATTTGCATTTCTCTGATGGCCAGTGATGATGAGCATTTTTTCATGTGTCTGTTGGCTGCATAAATGTTTTCTTTTGAGAAGTGTCTGTTCATATCTTTTGTCCACTTTTTGATGGGGCTTTTTTCTTGTAAATTTGTTTGAGTTCTTTGTCGATTCTGGATATCAGCCCTTTGTTAGATGAGTAGATTGCAAAAATTTTCTCCCATTCTGTAGGTTGCCTGCTCACTCTGATGGTAGTTTCTTTTGCTGTGCAGAAGCTCTTTAGTTTAATTAGATACCATTTGTCAAGTTTGGCTTTTGTTGCCATTGCTTTTGGTGTTTTAGACATGAAGTCCTTGCCCATGCCTATGTCCTGAATGGTATTGCCTAGGTTTTCTTCCAGGGTTTTTATGGTTTTAGGTCTAACATTTAAGTCTTTAATCCATCTTGAATTAATTTTTGTATAAGGTGTAAGGAAGGGATCCAGTTTCAGCTTTCTACATATGGTTAGCCAGTTTTCCCAGGACCATTTATTAAATAGGGAATCCTTTCCCCATTTCTTGCTTTTGTCAGGTTTGTCAAAGATCAGATGGTTGTAGATGTGTGGTATTATTTCTGAGGGCTCTGTTCTGTTCCATTGGTCTGTATCTCTGTTTTGGTACCAGTACCATGCTGTTTTGGTTACTACAGCCTTGTAGTATAGTTTGAAGTCAGGCAGCATGATGCCTCCAGCTTTGTTCTTTTGGCTTAGGATTGTCTTGGCAATGCAGGCCCTTTTTTGGTTCCATATGAACTTTAAAGTAGTTTTTTCCAACTCTGTGAAGAAAGTCATTTGTAGCTTGATGGGGATGGCATTGAATCTATAAATTACCTTGAGCAGTATGGCCATTTGCACGATATCGATTCTTCCTATCCATGAGCATGGAATGTTCTTCCATTTGTTTGTGTCCTCTTATTTCGTTGAGCAGTGGTTTGTAGTTTTCCTTGAAGAGGTCCTTCACATCTCTTGTAAGTTGGATTCCTAGGTATTTTATTCTCTTTGAAGCAATTGTGAATGGGAGTTCACTCATAATTTGGCTTTCTGTGTGTCTGTTATTGGTGTATAAGAATGCTTGTGATTTTTGCACATTGATTTTGTATCCTGAGACTTTGCTGAAGTTGCTTATCAGCTTAAGGAGATTTTGGGCTGAGACGATGGGGTTTTCTAAATATACAATCATGTCATCTGCAAACAGGGACAATTTGACTTCCTCTTTTCTTAATTGAATACACTTTTTTTCTTTCTCCTACCTGATCGCCCTGGCCAGAACTTCCAATACTATGTTGGATAGGAGTGGTGAGAGAGGGCATCCCTGTCTTGTGCCAGTTTTCAAAGGAAATGATTCCAGTTTTTGCCCATTCAGTATGATATTGGCTGTGGGTTTGTCATAAATAGCTCTTATTATTTTGAGATACATCCCATCAATACCTAATTTATTGAGAGGTTTGTAGTATGAAGGGCTGTTGAATTTTGTCAAAGGCCTTTTCTGCATCTATTGAGATAATCATGTGGTTTTTGTCTTTGGTTCTGTTTATATGCTGGATTACGTTTATTGATTTGCATATGTTGAACTAGCCTTGCATCCCAGGGATGAAGCCCACTTGATCATGGTGGATAAGCTTTTTGATGTGCTACTGGATTTGGTTTGCCAGTATTTTATTGAGGATTGTTGCATCGATGTTCATCAGGGACATTGGTCTAAAATTCTCTTTTTTTGTTGTGTCTCTGTCAGGCTTTGGTATCAGGATGATGTTGGCCTCACAAAATAAGTCAGGGTGGATTTCCTCTTTTCCTATTGATTGGAATAGTTTCAGAAGGAAGAGTACCAGCTCCTCCTTGTACCTCTGGTAGAATTTGGTTGTGAATCTATCTGCTCCTGGACTTTTTTTTTGGTTGGTAGGCTATTAATTATTGCCTCAATTTCAGAGCCTGTTATTGGTCTATTCAGGGATTCAACTTCTTCCTGGTCTAGTCTTTTAGGGAGGGTGTATGTCTCCAGGAATTTATCCATTTCTTCTAGATTTTCTAGTTTATTTGCTTAGAGGTGTTTATAGTATTCTCTGATGGTAGTTTGTATTTCTGTGGGATGTGTGGTGATATCCCCTGTATCATTTTTTATTGCGTCTATTTGATTCTTCTCTCTTTTCTTCTTTATTAGTCTTGCTAGTGGTCTATCTGTTTTGTTGATCTTTTCAAAAAACCAGCTCCTGGATTCATTGAGTTTTTTGAATGGCTTTTTTGTGTCTCTATCTCCTTCAGCTCTGCTCTGATCTTAGTTATTTCTGGCCTCCTGCTAGCTTTTGAATGTGTTTTCTCTTGCTTCTCTAGTTCTTTTAATTGTGATGTTCGGGTGTCAATTTTAGATCTTTCCTGCTTTCTCTTGTGGGCATTTAGTGCTATAAATTTCCCTCTACACACTGCTTTAATTGTGTGCCAGAGATTCTGGTATGTTGTGTCTTTGTTCTCATTGGTTTCAAAGAACATCTTTATTTCTGCCTTCATTTCGTTATGTACCCAATAGTCATTCAGGAGCAGGTTGTTCAGTTTCCATGTAGTTGAGAGGTTTTGAGTGAGTTTCTTAATCCTGAGTTCTAGTTTGATTGCACTGTGGTCTGAGAGACAGTTGTTATAATTTCTGTTCTTTTACATTTGCTGAGGAGTGCTTTACTTCCAACTATGTGGTCAAGTTTGGAATAAGTGCGATGTGGTGCTGAGAAGAATGTATATTCTGTTGCTCTGGGGTGGAGAGTTCTGTAGATGTCTCTTAGGTCTGCTTGGTGCAGAGCTGAGTTCAATTCCTGGATATCCTTGTTAACTTGCTGTCTCGTTGATCTGTCTGATGTTGACAGTGGGGTGTTAAAGTCTCCCATTATTATTGTGTGGGAGTATAAGTCTCTTTATAGGTCTCTAAGGACTTGCTTTATGAATCTGGGTGCTCCTGTATTGGGTCCATATATGTTTAGGATAGTTAACTCTTCTTGTTGAATTTTTTAAAAGAGGGAATCTCATTTACAAATGAGGAAACTGAGGTACCTATAGGTTAAGTAACTTGCCCAAGGTCACAGATCCAGTGTTGAAAGTTCTCCTGAGTTTGCGCCAAACTGCATTCCAAAGAGTGGCTCTTCTAAGTCTTCTACGCTGTCCTCTTTACATGAAATGGCTCTGTATCTTGAAATATTTGCTCTTTATTCACTCCAGTCTCTGAGGAAGTTTTTCTTTTTTCACAATGCAACCTCTCCTCAATCCTCAGTCTAGAGAAAAGCATGCTGAATTATTTAAAAAATTACCATTAATATTCATTTTGATTGACAAATTACAGTAATATTCACTTATAGGATACAACGTGAAGTTCTGATAGATGTAGACAACGTGGCATGATTAAATCAAGCTAATCAACATATCCATTAACTTGCTTACTTTTTTTGTGGTGAAACATTTGAAACTTACTGTTATTTTAAAATATGTAATACATTACTATTGACTATAGTCACCGTGCTGTGCAATACATCTCAAAACCCATTCCTTATGTCTAACTAAATCTTTGTAGCCTTTGATCAGCAACTCCCCATTCCCTCCCTTCCCTAAGCCCCCAGCCCAGCCACTGGCAACCATTGTTTTATTCTCTCTTCCTATGAGTTCAACTTTATTAGATTTCACATATAGGTAAGATCATATGGTATCTGTCTTTCTGTTACTGGCTTATTTCACTTAGCATCGTGTTCTCTGGATTAATCTATGTTGTTGCAAGTAACAGGATTCTCCCTCCCCCTTTAATGCTGAATAGTATTCCATTATGTACATATATACAATATTTTCTTTATCCATTCAACAGTTGATGGACACTTAGATTGTTTCCATATCTTGGCTGTTTATGAATAATGCTGCGATGCACATAGGAGTGCAGATATTCCTTCCACATACTTATTTCCGTTCCTCTGGATATATACCTGTAAATGGGGTTACTGAGTCACATAGTGGTTATAGTTTTAGTTTTTTTGGGGAACCTCCATACTGCTTTCCAAAATGGCTCTAGTAATTTACATTCCCAGTAGTAAAGTATAAAAGTTCTTTTTCTCCAGATTCTCTCCAACACATGTTATCTTTCATCTTTTTGATAAAAGCAATTTTAACAGGTGTGAGGTAATACCTCATTGCAGTTTTAATTTGCATTTTCCTAATGATTACTGAAACCGAGCATTTTTCATATACCAATTGGCCACATTTGCATCTCTTCTTTTGAGAAATGTCTATTCAGGTCCTTCGCCCATTTTAAAATCAGGTTGTTACCTTGCTATTGAGTTGAATTCCTTATGTCTTCTGGATATTAGCCCCTTATCAGATGTAAAGTTTGCAAATGTTTTCTCCCATTCTGTAGGTTGTTCCTTCACATTTTTAGTTGTTTGCTGTCCAGAAGCTTTCCAGTTTGATGCCATCCCACTGGTCTAATTTTGCCTTTGTTGCCTGTGCTTTCAGGATCATATCCAAAAATCATTGCCTAGACTAATGTCATGAGCTTTCCCCCTATGTTTTTTTCTAGTATTTTACAGTTTCAGGTTTTAAGTTCTTAATCTGTTTTTACCTGATTTTTTGACATGGCATAAGATAAGCATCGATTTTCATTCTTCTGCATGTGGATACCTGGTATTCCCAACACCATTTATTGAAGAGATTGTCCTTTCCCTATTTTGTGTTCTTCTTACCTTTGTCAAAAATCAGGTGACTATAAATGTGTGGGTTTATTTCTTGGTTTTCTATCTTCTCCTATTGATTGATGTGTCTGCTTTTATGCTAGTATCATGCTGTTTGATTACAATTGCTTCATAATGTTTTGAAATCAGGGGGCATGATGCTTTCAGACTTTTTCATTTTGCTCGACTGTTCTGGCTATTTGGTATCTTTTGTGTCTCCATACAAATTTAATGATTATTTTTTTCATTCTTGTGAAAAATGACATTGGAATTTTAAGAGGGACTACATTGAATCTGTAGATTGCTTTGGGTGGTATGGACACCTGTACAACATTTATTCTTCCAATCTATGAACATGGGATATCTTTCAATTTATTTGTGCTTTCTTCAATTTATTTCATCAGTGTTTTATAGTTTTCAGAAAACAGGCATTTTATCTTCTTGGTTAAATTTATACCTATGTATTTCTTTTGCTATTGTAAATGGGATTATTTTCTTAATTTCCTTTTCAGATCGTTTGCTGTTAGTATATAGAAATGATGCTGACTTTGGGGTGCTGATTTTGTGTCCTGTAATTTTACTGAATTCATTTATCAGTCCTAACAATTTTTCATGGAGTCTTTAGGGTTTTCTGTATATAAGATCCCGTCATCAGGAAATAGAGACAATTTTCCTTCTTCTTTTCCTATGAGGATGCATTTTACTTCTTTCTTTTACCTAATTGCTCTGGCTAGTATATTAGAAGGATGGCATGGTCAAAGAATTGTTTCTCTTACTGTTCGATTGTGGTTTTTCTTGGTTGTTGTGCTGTCCAATGAAGTATCTCAGCCTCACTCCAGAGTTCTGGGATATATGGGATAGTATTTTTTGCCTGTGGATCATTGCTACATTTCGGGGGGTGGGGGTGTGTGAAGCCAGAGAACCCCTATTCCGCGATATTGCTGATGTCACTCTCCACTTCCTGAATTCTAAATTCCACTCTCCTTTCTTTCAATATTATGTTACCTCTCCACTGGTTTCTTCTTTCTGTTTTCAATCTCTCCCCACTGTAAAACCACCATCTAATGACCTTCTTAACCCTTTAGTCCATTTCTTTCTACTGCGTCCTTGCCTGACAACACCTGCTGTTTACTCAGCCCTTAACATTGTGTTTCCTGCTCTCACCATTGAAAACAACAGATTTCTCAAAGGTGAAAATGAGGTAGGAGGAGGACAGGACTGGACTCTGGACCAGATTAAAGACTGACCGAAATTGGGAAGAGGCATGGAAAGCACCTCTCCATAAGACACACCCACCGGCACCAAGACAGTTTACCATTGCCATGGCAACACCTGGAAGCGACAGTCCATTTTCTGGCAAATTGTGAATCACCCATCTTTTAATTAGCATGTCATTAAAAGCACGTATAAATACGGCTGCAGACCTGCCCCTAAGCTGCTGCTGTCAGCACACTGCCTATATGGAGTAGTCCTGCTCTGCGGGGGCAGTCACAGAGCTGTAACATCGTCACCACTTCAATAAAGTTGTTTTCCTCTACAACTGGCTCACTCTTGAATTCCTTCCTGAGGGAAGCCAAGAACCTGCCCTGCATCAAAAACATAACCCAATTTCCAAATCATCTGGACGTTTCTCAATTTTCATCCTGCTTAATACCTCTGTAGTTGACTGACAATCTACTTCTGCCTGAAACTCTCTTTGCCTTGGCTTTTCCTGTCCCTGGCTGCCTTGGTTCTCCTCTCCTAACTGCTCCCCTAAATCTCCTCTTCCAGCCATTAATTACATGAAGGGGTCTGTCCAGATTCTTCTTTTGGCCCAGTTCTGCTCCCTCTGGAAATCCTCTCCACTGTCAATGCCTCAACAGTTGCCTTGAAATGAATCCTCCATTTCTATCCCAAATCCAACCTTTCCCTAGAGGTCAAAAAATCTCACAATTGAAGGAAATCTTAGAAATCACTTAGTAAATCCCTTTACTCCACGTGTGAATCCTCTCTACTCTGTAAAACGTGAACATGAGCTACCCTGCTTGGTAAACTATAAGGTACCAGAAGAAAGTCAACTCTGTTATGATCTAGTTCTATATTTCCAATTGCTTTCTCGACATCTCTACCTAATTGTTATTCAAGCCTCTCAGCCTTAAAATACCCCACATGGAATTTATCAGCTTTCTCAAAAACCAGCTTCTTTTCCTAAACTCCTACTTCTGTGAAAGGTACCACTATTATTTTAGTCACAGGCTTAAGATTTGAGATCACCTTAGACATCTTTTAAATTAATACAATTAATTTTTTTAGAGCAGTTTTAGGTTCACAGCAAAACTGAGAAGGAAAGACAGAGTTCCCACATACTCCCCCTTACACACTCTTCCCATTTTCACACACACAGCCTCCTCCATCATCAACATCCCATATCAATGTGGTACATTTGCTACAATCAATGAGCCTACACTGGCACATCATTATCAACCAAAGTCCACAGTTTACATTCAGGTTCACTTCTGGTAAACATTTTATAGGCTTTGATAAATGTATAATAACATATATCTACCATGTATCACACAGAAGAGTTTCAGTGTCCTAAGATCCTTTGCCCTCCATTTATTCATCCTTTCTTCCCCCTAAACACTTGCAACCACCGATCTTTTTACTCTCTCCATAGTTTGCCTTTTTTAGAGTGTTATATAGTTAGAATCATATTGCATGTAATTTTTTCAGATTGCTTTCTTTCACTTAGCAATATGCATTTAAGGTCCCTCCATGCCTTTTTGTGGCTTGATAGCTTATTTCTTGTTAGTGCTGAAAAATATTCCTTTGGTTATATGTAGCACAGTTCATTTATCCATTCACCTACTGAAGGACATCATAGGTGCCTCCAAGTTTTGGCAATTATGAATAAAGCTGTTGTAAACATCTGTGTGAAGGTTTTAGACTCTTAAGTCCTCTATAAATCTCACATCGCATAATAAAAATGTGTATACTAGTTAGGGGCTTAAAAGACTTAAAATATACTATCAATTGATGCATGTATTATAATTTCCTAACTATTAATAGAAAGAAGGCTCAAAGATAAGAAGGGCGCATCCAAGGTCACATAGCATGGAGGTGGAAGAGCAATGACTCAAGTTCTTTAAACATCTCTCTTATCCCTCTAAGCTGTCAAGTCCTAATATTTTGTGTTTTGAATTCACCCTTTCTTGTCCACTGCCACCAGTGTGGTTCAGAAAGGAATTCTTGTTCTTTGCATGAACTCTCACAACACTCTCCTAATCAGATACACTTCTCCTGGTCTACAAGAACCCCCCTTAACTTGACGCCCTCAACTGCACTACACAGTGTCTAAATAGATAACACCATCCCGTCCCTGCTTGTGAAACCCGCAGTGTTTCTTTCCTTCTTCCTGAAATAAGCCCAAATGCCTCACTCTGGCACTTGAAGCCATTCAGCCTGGACAGATATACCTCCCTCTAGTCCCTGTAAATGTGTTTATATCATAGTCACAGTAATACCCCTAGCCTTATAGGCCTTGCCTATGACTCTAAGTCTTCTGCCATACAGGCCCTCTCCTGTCACCTTCACTGACTGATTTCAGCACAGGGCTTCCATCCAGATCCAGGAGGCCCAGAAGATGAGAGTGCTCAGAAAGGGTCCCCATCTGTCCATTGCTTGCCAGTGTAGTCACAACAGGATTTGGGGGAATTTAAAAAATGCCACAAATCACTTTCCTAGCTTTCTGCAGTTATGATCATACATAAACTAAAAATAAAAAGCAGGGAGGTAAACTGCCACTAAAACTACAGAGCCTTATTTTTTGATTCAAAGAAATAAGGAGGGAAGGGCAGTAAATTCACTGAAATATTACAGAGGTTTTTTCTTAGGGTTGTCCTAATTATAAACATTGCTGGGGTTTATTTTCCTCCTATTTATCTGTAGAGTTATAGAAAAATTCTTTGAAGGCAATCTTACTGCAAAGAAATATATATATAATATATATATGGAACTTTACACAAAAGAGTGTTAAAAGAAATGCATGGCAATGAATAAAATGAGCTCAGAATTTCCTGAAACATAATTACTTGCTCTGTATAGACTACATTAACATTTTAATCTTGTTTATGAAAAGACACATACTCTTGAATTGCAGAATGTAAATACAATTAAGCTCTAGAGTAAAAAGATCCAAGTCAAATATAAAATACCTTATAATCATCAAGAAAATAATTTTAGGTATTTGTATCTGATACCTTTCTAATTCCACGGAATTGATTTAAAACTATTTTTTTCCAGGTATGAAAAAAATAGTTTTTAAAGTATCACTATCATTCTTTGTAAGAGTCCTTGACTAAAAGACTATATTTAATTCTTATTAGATGGGGAAAATAAACAATCAGAACTAGAAAATCCCAGAACCAGATATAGTGTTTGAAATGACTTCTTAATTGAGCTGTTTTCAGGATTAGAGTATGTGCTAAACTTTCATTATTATCATCACCTCTCCCACCCTCCACCACCAAATTCTCAGCATATGTTTAAGAACTAAACTGAGATTTAAATATCTGCCATCTGGAAATGCATCTGAAAACCTTTCCACATTTCCAAGTCTGGTAAGAGCAAATATCTCTTTTATGTGTCTTTAATGCTAACCAATTCAAATGGTTTTCAGAATAACAGGTATTTAAGTTACAGATGTTTCCAGCAGCAAGGTTATTTTTTGGTCCTCTGATGGACCTCTCAAATTGATGGAGAAGACAACTTTAAACACATATACATTATAGTTTAACATTTTTGGTGAGGATCTAATTCAGCTTATAAAACAAAATTACCCAGTACACTCCTGGAATCCTTCATGAAGTACAATACAAATGACTGGTTTGTGTCTACTGTACTGCTTGCTTGAAAAACTGGATCACCTCTATTAACTCTTAGTGTTTCTCTATAGTCTCATTTATTCAGCTTGCTCATCCACACAGCACTCTCTTCTCAGTTCTTTAGCCAAGGGAGTTTTTTTGTTTTTTGTTTTTTTTTTTTTCATTTTACTTTGTTTTATTGGTCAACTTCAAGAAAAATACATACATTTTGTAGGTTTCTCTGTTTTAGTTTGACTGCTCCATTGCCTATGGTGTACTTTCACTGAATGTCTGGTCAGCGGAAATATTAAAAGATATTTTTCTCTTATTCCTCTTCCCCAATGAGAGTTTCATTTGGGTAATTTACACACATGCACACACACAAATGTGATGCAACTCCACATTCTAAGCTAAGGTAAAGGTGGTATAACCTGCATAAGAGCACCAGGCTGAGGGGCAAATGGGTGCTAGAATCCAACTTAATATCTGCTAACCAAGCTTTGTGTTCACAGAGCTGCTTCTGTCCAAGGAATTCTTTGAATTCTCCCAGAGGCACCTTCCTAAGTGTTCTGGCTCTAGAAAACACTGTTCTTTTGTTTATCCTGTTTATTGTCCCTTTCCTATTGCCTAGAGGACCTAAAAACAGGCTATGGGCATCTTCATCCAGATCTTTCTAAAAAGTCAGGAAAACATGGCAAACCCTATAAACTATGGCAAACCATACAATTCCTACCTCCTCAGCTCAGTCTGCTAATTACAGTCAGGCTGATGCTAGACCATGCGCCATTTCATGATGTGTTTATTTCAGAACCTCTTCATGATCTAAGTTGTTTCATTTGGTTAGATTATTGAGTAAAATCCATAGAGGGTTGAGGATGAGATCCTGGCTAACTAGACCCATTGCATTGGATGTGAAAATAAATAAACACTGTGGTTAGGCTGTGTGAAGGAGAATCAGAGCTGTTAAAAACAACAAAGTGGTAAAAACAGATTTTATTCAGGACTACTGCAATAGAGGAAAGGAGACCTCAGAATAGAACTGGGCTTAATTCCAAACACACATGGGAATGTAAGAATTTATAGCCAAGGAGCTAACTGGAGGTCAGCGGATGGAAAATTACTAAGAGAAAACATCAGGGGTAAGGTGGGATTCTGGATAAACCCACCTAACAGGATCCTTGCTAAAAGGAGACCAGGGTGATCAAATATCTCCCGGGGATGGTAGAGGCTGAGGAACCCAATCAGATATCAAGCAGGGGATTCTGGCTAAGCCAATGTAACAGGATTCTTGGTAAAACTTGGACAATGCAGAGATGATTACAGAAATCAAAAAGTCTAGGCTCAGTGCAAAAGAGCTCAGGGGTAGAGTTGAGTTTGGTCAAGGAGAGAATCTTTGTCAGTTGTACCAAACAGAAAACAACACTCATCCCTGTAGTCTGGCTTTGTTCTCCAGCAAAGTATTGCTATCTGCTCACAAACACTTATTGAATGGCATCAGAAATCTAAGGGGTCAGAAGGTAACAGAGGAAAAGGGGCATAATCACTCAATGTGACCCTCCACTTGGCTGTTTAGACATTTTGTTCCCTTGGCTAACAATGAAGGTATAGGGGTAATCTCGTGCCTGCAAACTGGAACACTAAACACATGGATTGAATCAGGAGGACATCTGACAAAAGTTACAGATAATTCCACTTCAAAGTTAGCTGTGCTTTCCATTTCCAAATGCTTTATTTGGTCTGTATGCCTGTCTCCCCAACACAGGCCCTTGGGGAAACATATGTGTCCCACTGTTACAGGTAGAAGCCCAACATGTGGGAATCAGACCATCAGTCATGCCCCATGCCAAAGCCTCTGTCCCTGATTCCTCAATACTCCACACATGTGAGAAACGGTGAATCAAATAAACTTTTGTGGTAGTGTGCAGAAATCAAAAGGGAAAACGTGAGCATTTAGCTAATCCACACAGCTTGCTCGCCCCTGCAACCAATGTACACAGGAGAATCAGCATTGCAACTCATGGTCTGTGCCTCATCTGAGCAGATGCTGGGATAGCAGTTGCTGCAGCAGCAGCAATTGGAGGCCCAGCAAATGTACAAAGACATTGGTGCCAATTTAAGAGAATAAGGGGTGACAGGAAAGAAAGGCCTCTTTACACAAGCAAAAATGGGTCTCTGGGGACAGTGAGGTGGTATACAATGTGAACCAAGTCTTATAATCTCTGTGCACTTTTTTTTTTTTTTTTTTTTTTTCCCTGCAGGCTGGTGGAATAACAGCTCTCTGGAAGCCTCAGATCTGTCAGCTTATGTTCCTCTTTCATGATTTTTTATCCCCCCTCTAACCCCGCCTCACTTAGAAAAGGAACATATGGACTTTGTTGAGAGGCTGTTGTGGAATGTATAGAGTGACAAAGGCAAAATATGTAAAAGAACCCTTGAAAATGTCACATTATTGGCTTAATGGCTTTGTACAGATGGGAGTAAGGTGATGCCTTTGAAAACTTTTTATTTGGTTGGCTGACTTTACCAGTTACAGCTCATTTCTCAACCCAAAGGCAAAATACCATTCAGTGACCAAGCAAGTTAAAAACTCCAGTATAAAACAAATACTTTGAGCATATGGCATTTTCCTCATTCTAACACCTTCTTTTTCATTCTGTATATCTAAATGACGAATGAATGAAAGCTGATTTAGGAAAGTAGATTGGCTAAAATGTTGGAGAAAAACTACCATCAAGTTGAGAAATATTTTTATGACGTTTTTGAAATTTCTTTTTTTTAAGTGCATATATGTCATGTCCAAATTTTTCTATATCACCAAAGTGTCACAAAAATTTTCTGGAAAAGCATTATTGAAGATGTTGTTTTACTCAAGTAATTGTCAAAAGCATTCAGCTAAACTCATTTCCCCCAACTACTTTCCATCTAAATTTGCCAAACTGCAGTGAGCTAAATTCTGTTTTTTCACCTTATACCCCCGTAAGTGTAAGAATCTGATCCTTAGTAGACGCAGAATGGGAAGTGTTTGTAGATCTTGTGAAATTCATAATTATACACCAAGTTTAGGAATAATGAGAGACAATTTGAGTGTACTAAGTGCCTTCCTTTATTAGCTTGTTTAACCAGTATTTGTTGTGCATCTACAATGCACTCTAGCACTGGCCAATACAAATATGTGTGTGACAAATAAAATTTAAAATTTTCTAGTAGCCATATAAAAAAGAAACTGGTGAAATTATTATTATTATTATATTTTGAGTGATAGAGTCTTGCTCTGTCACCCAGGCTGGAGTGCAGTTGCATGATCTCGGCTCACCGCAACCTCTGCCTCCTGGGTTCAAGCAATTCTCCTGCCTTGGCTTCCCAAGTAGCTAGGACTACAGGTGTGTGCCACCACACCCAACTAATTTTCGTATTTTTTTTTTAGTAGTTATGGGTTTCACTATATGTTGGCCAGGCTGGTCTTGAACTCCTGACTTCAAGTGATCCGTCCACCTCAGACTCCCAAAGTGCTGAGATTACAAGTGTGAGTCTCCACACCTGGCTGAAATTAATTTTTTTATATCTTATTTTACCTAATACATGCAAAATATTATATCAATAGATCATAAAAATTACTGATAGTTTACATTCTCTTTTTATACTAAGTCTTCAAAATTTAGCTTGTATTTTATACTTTCAATGCATCATCTGCATTTCAAGTGCTCAACAACTAGATACAGTTAGTGGCTACCATGTTGGACAGCATATCTCTGGACAAACTGAACAATAACAAACTTCACAGTGCTTTCCTACCTTCTTTATTTGTTTACTCTCCTCTCTCTGCCAAAATGTTCTTATCCTTCATCCATACATTCATTCACTCATTTAACATGTATTAAACCTCAGTTTATAGCAATACGGCAAGATAATTAACTTGTAATACTCTTCTAAGGAAACTCTAAGAAATTATTGCTAAAATAAAACAAATATTCTTTGAAATGCATTGTTAGGATTATAGGAACATAAAGAAAATTTCCAGAGCCAAGCTCAAGAGGAAACTAAAAACTGAATGGGGCTGGAGGTGCTATTACCTGAGCTGCCACTGGGTTGGTCCTAGGCAACTGAGGAGCTTGGTTTTCACATTATAAGAAATAATTATATTCAAATAATTTCAAATTATAAGCTTGTCAGATACTCAAGATTTAAGCTGGAGTTCAGATTTGTCTTTAGCAATGGTACTACAGAATGGTGTTACCACAGTGAAATACTGAATCAGGAAAAAATTCTCCTTCTATCATGGAAGACAAGGACAAGGGTGATTGTCTTAGCTGAAGAAGGCTGTCTTAATTTTTAAAATTCCTATCTATGGGTCTCTCCCCACTGAGGCTTGGGTTCCAATTTGCACTAACATGTCAGACATTTAATTAAACACATAAGCACACATGTGTTCTCGTAACTCCCAGAAAGCAGAAGCAAGCACAAACATCTCAGGGGGGATACACCTTCATCCCAGGGAACATAAAATTATCACTGGTTAAACACAAAACATGAACTCATAACACAAAATTAAAAACAAAATGAGAAAACAATGTATTCTGAGCAAGAATAAGCTATCAATCTAAATAATCAAAAGAGTCAGAATCCAAAAGATAGTTTATTCAAGTGAAAAGTGTGAGAGTGGCAATTCGGTGAGCAGAGCTACAGCAAAGAATGGTGATCAGTGCTCCCAGTATGGGATAAAATAAGGGTCATTTCTACAGGTAAAACGGAGGTGCTGAACAGAAGTACAACATTTTCCATACAAAGGCTAACAAAAAGAAATAAGATTTGATTAGCTACTATTAATTACACTCTAAGGAGGGTGTTTAACATTCTATTCTAAAGAGGTAACAGTCACAAGAATCTCTTATCTCCACGTCTTTTACTCTAGGTCTGAATCAAGAATAGGGAGTCCGGTTAATGTATAACATCTCAACGCAAAAGTCAAAAGAAAAAAGTCACGCACCAGAGAAGAAAAATAGCTGTATTGTGTGAATCAAGTTTCAGGGATTAACTTTTTCTTTGGCATAATAAATTTGGAAGGTCCTGAAATTTTATTTTTATGTAGTTGATAAAGTAAATAAATAGTAGGATTAAACTCTTCAAGAAACTCTGATTACAGAAGTATCATAGAGCCTATAAAATAAGTATACCTAAAATATTAAAGCCCTAAAAGGAAATGCCAAAAACACAAGAAAAGAACAAATACCAGGGAGATGAAAACAAATAACCAAATTGTACCTGAAATGATGAATACAGTCATTCAATCAGTTATTCAATTAAATAACCTCAATAACTAGACTAAATTGTTGCCTAAATCAAATTTGAAGAGAAGATTAGCGAGCTGGAGGTAAGTGGTATGTAATCCCATAACCAGGTAAACTATCATTTAAGAATTATGTTGAAATAAGAGCATTTTCAGTCAAAGATTTGCAGCATTTTCTAAGACCCTTGCTTTAAAAAGTACTAAAAGATATTTAGAAAGAAAAAAGCTGAATGCGGAAAAAAATGAAAAATGAGAAGGAATGGGGAAGAAATTGGTAAATTTGAGTTTACATAGAAATAATTATTTAAAATAGGTATAATACTAACACTTATTAACATGATGTTAAATAATTAACATCAATTATTTAAAACAGGTATAATAATAACACGTACTTAGAAGATACATAAAAAGTAGAACAAGAAAAAATAGTATAGGAGAAAGAGGACTAGAGTTAAAGCATTCTAAATTTCTTCTAAGAATAGGATGTTTATTAGGATTGTACTTAAGGGTCAGATATGTAAGTTAAAATTTTAAGGGTCAAATGAAACATTGAAAAAACTTTTTATCTTTAAAGCATGAAGATAGGAGACAGGGATACTACAGACTGAATGTTTGTGTCCTCTGAACATTTTTATGTTGAAACCTTAATTTCCAATGTGATGATATTTGGAGGTAGGGTCTTTCAACAATGATTAGGTCATGAGAGTGGAGCCCTCATGAACTGGATTAGCATCCTCATAAGAAGAGAGAGAGCTTGCTTCCTCTCTGTCTGCCATATGAGTACACAAAAAGAAAGCTGTGCCTGCAAGCCAGGAAGAGGGACCTCACCAAGAACTAAATTTTCTGACATCTTCATCTTAGACTCTCTAGACTTTAGAACTGCGAGAAATAAATTGTTATTCAAGCCACCCAGTCTACGGTGCTTTTATGTGTCTATGTAAACAAGAGAACAAAGTAAACCCAAGGATAACATTACATGTCAGGTACTGTACAAGACACAGGAATCCCCAGAATGAGTAGATCAAGGAGAAATATTTATGATACAATGAGAAAAGACACATTGAGAAGAGAAAAATGAGTATATATTGGAGAGAATGATTTATTCTGCACAGAACTTTCAGGCAAGGATTAACAACAAATCTTATAGCAGTGCTGCTGAATAGAAATATAACGTGAGGCACAAGTTAAGTGTCTGATAGTTTCTTAAGGCTAGTGGCGATCACACTGGATCACACGATGTTCTGCGTATTGGTGTGGCCAAGGAATTTAATTGGGGTATGCAAAGCATTTTTTTCCGCTTTCAGTTGAGTGAGGCAAATACTAGGATGAACAAACTTAAACAAGCATCTAAGCTGCAGAGCTTCTTAGACTGTTCAACACACATATACTCCCAAGGGGTAATACGGTATGTAGCACAATGTTTCACAAACGTATTTGCTCACTTAATACTTTTTGTCAACAGCACACCTGTTAATGCCTTCCTGAAAAACAGGCAGTAGAACATCAGTCTGAGAAACTCTGGTTTCAGTCATAGGGAAAAATCAAAGGAAATGGCAAGATGTACAGCTGAAAACACAGGCAAATGTCAGACCAGAGGCTTGTCTGTTAGGCTAAGAAGTTGGGATCTTTCCATAGTAAGCAACACAGTAAGTAAGCTATGAAGATACCTGAGCAGGGGGAGTGAGGAGTAATGCCTCTTGGCTTCAGATGTGGCCACATGAAGCTATGGGGTGCTATGGCTGCCACTCGCTAAACCAGACTGAAAAGGGGTTCCTTACAGTGACTTTTCTAGGGGTCTGGTCGATGCCTTCCCCTAGTGAAATACAGGCACAGCCAACTTAGCTCTTGTCGACTGACCATGCAATCACTTCTCTTCAGTGGGTCTGCCAAATGCAAGGAGAGGAGTCACAGATAACTGAAGAAGGAAAAAGGTCCCCAAAATGCAGTGAATCCAGGTCGTGGAGAAGTGTCTCTGATTCTGGAAACTTCTTGCTTCAAAAGGAATAAAGTATGTTCATAAGTCATGATACATATTTCTTGGAATGCATGATTTAGGATATAGGTTCTAAGTGTTACATAAACAACGACTTTTATCTGAAAAAAATATATTTTGTTTTTTGAATAGGTTACATATTCACATTGTTCAAATTATACACAGACACACAAATCTACACAGTGAAAAGCCTCAGTCCTGCTCTTGTTCTTCCTCTGCCAAGCTCCTATCACCTCTGGAGCAGGTACTTGTAGCTGGTGTCTAAAACTGCTTACTCCTCCTCTTGGCACACAGACAACATTTCCCAACCTCTCTTGCAATTATATATAGCCATGTGACTAAATCCTGGTCAGGGAAATATGTGCTACTTGCCAGTCTGGTCTATAAAAGTCTCTCATGTTGCATCTTCCCTCTCTTTTCCTGTCTTCCGGCTGAGTGTTCACACCTAGAGCAACCTCAGAAGCTATGGAATGGAAGAGAAGGCCTATATAAGACTTAGCCCCTCAATGACTGGCTGGCACAGAATAGCCCTGTATTGTATGAATATAATCTAATTTATTAAGCCAGTCTCTCAAGGACATTTGGATTCAACATTGATTTTCAATCTTCCCTGCATTAGTGTTCTTAAAGATCATTAGATAGCTAATGAGCTTGGAATATATATATATATATATATTTTTTTTTTCTTGTAATCCTGCTTGATCAAGATGTGTATCTAGTGCAGAGAAAATGTGACAGGAACTTAAAGCTAGGATATAGCAGATGATGGATTTCAGGGCTGAGAATACTCTGCTACTAATGGAAATTCTGTTGAAATACCACTTTGCATACTACATACAGTGTTGGGACGAGCTGGAACTAAACAACCCCTCTATGGAATTAATCATATTACTGCGTAGAGCATTAGACAACTGCTCCATTCAAATGTTACTGATGTCATGTGCAAAATGGTTGATGGGTTCACATTTGGCATTCATTAAGAAGTAGTGGCTAAAATTAGGCAGAATCCTAGGTGATTAATCTTTGATATGCATGGCCACAAATGGTGTTGAGTCACTTAGCCAGCTTTTTCTTATGGATCCTTCTTAAGGACTGGAGCATATCTTATAAACCATTTGCTCAGTCATTTAACTAGAGTGCTTGTTTTTGCCAACAGCTTGACAGTTTAAAAAAGAATAAAAGCCTGTTCCCCACTGGAAAATTTTGGAATTTTGCCATAATCATTAAGGCAGTGCTCTTAGTAAATTCCAGCTTTATGCTTCTTAGACAAATGGAGTATGAATTTTACTGTCAGTAGAAAACACTGAAAAACAAAGTAAGAAAAGAAAGTATCAATGCAGTATATACCATGTTCTTTAATATTCTTCTTTAAAATTAAATATTGATTATGATTTTGCAATTTATTTTCAAGCAAGAACTGTTGAGTATTTGAGGCTCTGAATGTTAGTGTTGGTGCTAAGATTATGATAAAAATAAAGTGCTTCTTAAATTTAAAATTCTATAATATTTCCAAAGGTGATTCTGACATCTCACTTTATTTCATGTTTTCCAATAGTGAAAATACATTTTTTTAAAAAATTTAAGAGTAAAACCCACATAGTAAAAGCCCAATTATTTATTGAGCTTTCTTTGATACAACAACATTAACAATAATTGTATTCTTAAATACAATAACATCAGAAAAGGTTCAGAAATTAACAATCAAAACTCACATCTATATTTACCAAAACCAATATCATTTATTAAAATAAGCTATCATTAAAAACTACTTGTTTTCTCAGTAAGGTAACACTTGATTCTAAGAATGGATGGCCTAGATATTTTTACCACTATTCTCATAGTCACCCAAGATCTGGCTGCATTTTAATGAAGAAGTTAACTATATGTAACTTGTGAATACATTGATATGCCCAGAGATGAAGGGTTCTGTTAAAACTATAGAATGCACATATTTCCTAGAAAATAAGCAAGTATTTTTCTTAGGTTCTATACTGGTTACTTGGTATATCATTTCATTGATAATGTATACAAACAGGACCTATCACAATTGAATTCCAAGCAACTTCCAGATGATCCCTGCTGGTATACCTTATATTTTTTCAAGAATCATGGGAAACCAGATATTCTCCTTCACAAACTCAGGATTTGGCATACAAGACAAGGTCAAACGGCCGTTCTGTACCTCTCCCCTCTTCAACTCTTGTTCAGAACGTTTATGAAGAACTTAAATCAGAGTGTACTTTATATACTAGTACAGTTAACAGTAAGATATGTTTCCTATTTAAACTTTAGTGTACAAAAAAGTTGAAAACATTGCCCTTACTATTGTTATTGGTTTTATGGGAATGGGATAACTGTAACACAGAACTGGACCTCAAAGTCAATGCTAATTTGGGCAGAGGGAATGACTGGTTACACCTCAGCAGAGCAGCCAAAGGGAATTCCTTTACAAATTATGGCATCAAATATCAAAAACAGTCCTATTGGTCAACAGAGTGAAAAGACAACCTATGGAATGTGAGAAAATATTTGCAAATCATATATCGGATAAGAGATTACTATCCAGAATATGTAAAGAACTCCTACAATTCAACAATAAAAAACAAATAACTAAAAAATGGGCAAATGACTTAAATAGACATTTCTCCAAAGATGAAATACAAATGACCAACAAGCATATAAAGAGATGCCTGGCCGGGTGTGGTGGCTCACGCCTGTAATCCCAGTACTTTGGGAGGCCAAGGCAGGCAGATCACGAGGGCAGGAGACTGAGACCATCCTGGCTAACAGGGCAAAACCTCGTCTCTACTAAAAATACAAAAAATTAGCCAGGTGTGGTGACGGGTGCCTGTAGTCCCAGCTACTTGGGAGGCTGAGGCAGGAGAATGGCGTGAACCCAGAAGGCAGAACTTGCAGTGAGATGAGACAGCGCCACCGCACCAGCCTGGGTGACAGAGTGAGACTCCTTCTAAAAAAAAAAAAAAAAAAAAAAAAAAGCCCAATATCAGCAATCACTACAGAAATGTAAACCAAAACTATAAGATACCACCTCATACTCATTATAATGGCTATCACAAAAAAAACCCCAGAAAATAACAAATGATGGTGAGAATATGATAAAATTAAAAACATGTACACTGTTCATGGAAATATAAATTATACAGCTATTATGGAAAACAGTATGACAGTTCCCAAGAGATTGAAAATTATATGCTCCAGGAATCACCCCACTTCTGGGTATACACCCCAAAGTACTGAATGCAAAGTCTGGAAGAGATATTTGCAAACCCATGTTCACTGCAGCAGGAGTCACAATAGCCAAGATACGAAATTTACCTAAGTGTCCATTCATAGATGAATGGATAAAATGTGGTTTACACATATAAAGGACTATTCCACAGCCTTAAAAATGAAGGAAATCAGATGTAACACATGATTGTCAAGTGTTACAACATGGATGTATCTTCAGATTATACTAAATAAGATAGTCACAAGAAGACAAATATGGTATGGTTCCACTTAAATGAGGTATCTAAAGTAGTCAAATTTATAGAAACAGAAGCAGAATAGGGGTTGCCAGGGGATAGGGGAGAGGAGCAAACAGAGAATTGTTCAATGGGTATAGAGTTTCTGTTTTGCAAGATAAAAAAGCTCTAAAAATCTGTTGCACAACAATGTCAATATACCTCACACTATTAAAATGTACACTTAAAATGGTTAGGATAAACTTTATGTTATATGCTTTTTGAGTGCAATTAAAAATTTTTAAAATATTTTTTAAAAAAATCTTATTGGCAAACAATCCTATTGGCCAGTCTAAGAAACCACCACAGTTATGAAAACTCCATTAGAACCCATGGCTCCAACTCATAATTAAATCCACACATTTACAGGCAATTGATCTTTGCCAAAGATGCCAAGAACACACAATAGAAAAAGGACAGTCTCTTCAATAAATGATGCTGGGAAAACTGAATATCCACAAGCAGAAGAATGAAACTAGACCCTTATCTCACACCATATACAAAAATCAATTCAAAAGGGATTCTGAACAGTTTCAGATATGAAACTATTAATCTACTAGAAGAAAACTTCATGACATTGGTCTGGGCAAACATTTTTTTGGATAGGAGCTAAAAAACACAAGCAACAAAAGCAAAAACAGACAAATGGAATTGTATTAAAGTAAAAAGCTTCTGTACAGGAAAAGAAACAACAGAATGAAGAGACAACTTACGGAATGAAAGAAAACATTTGCAAACTATACATCTGATAAAGAGTTAATATCCAAAATATATAAGGAACTCAAATGATTCAATAGGAAAAAATCCAATTACTCAATTAAAAAATGGGCAAGATACTTTAATAGATATTTCACAAAAGCAGATATGCAAATGGCCAACATGTATATAAAAACGCTCAACAGCACTAATAATCAGAGAAATGCAAATTAAAACGTGAATAATGAGATAATATTTCATACCTGTTAGAATGGTGATCACAAAAAAAATGAAAGCTTAGTTTTGGTAATGATGTGGAGAAAGGGAGAACCCTTGTACAATGTTGGTGGAAATGTAAATTAGTACAGTCATTACGGAAAATGGTACAAAGTTCCTCAAAACATTAAAAACAAAACTATGATCTAGCAACTCCATTTCTGATACATATGCAGAGGAAATAAAATAGAAGAGATGAGCACTCCCATGTTCCCTGTAGTGTTATTCACAATAGTCAAGACATAAAATTAACCTAAGTATCCACTGACGGATTAACGGAAAAAGATGTAGTATATGTATATACGTATACACACACACACACACACACACACATATATATACATATACACACACCTACACATACATACACACATAGTGGAATATTCAGCCTTAAAAAAGAAAGAAATTGTGTCATTTATGACAACATACATGAACCTGGAAGACATAACGCTAAGTAAAATAGGCACAGAAGGACAAATATTGCATGACTTCATTTATATGTGCAATCTAAAACGAGTAGAACTCACAGAAGCAGAGGGTAGAATGATGGTGGCCAGAGACTAGGAAACTTGAGGGAAATAGGATTACGTTGGTTAAAGGGTACGAAGTTTCAGTTGAGAGAAGGAGTAAGTTCTGGTGATCAAATGCACAGCGTGGTGATTACAGTTAATACTGCATTGTGTACTTGAAATCTGCTAAGAGTATAGACCTTAAGTGTTCTCTCCACACTTGCATGTACATACATACACAAAGGTAACTACTAAGTGAGGTGATGAATATGTTACCTTTGTGGCTGTGGTAATCATTTCACAAGTGGTATACCAAAACATCACATTATATATAATAAATTTATACAACATTTATTTGTCCATTATATCTAAATAAAACTCTGTGGAAAAAAAGAATCTTCTGGAACCCCAAGAACAGTGCTAGTTGGTTTTCATCTGATCAAAGAAAACCTTAAGGCAACACAGGCCTTTAAGGTACAGACATACTTCAGATACACTGTGGATTCAGTTCTACAGCACTGTAATAGGCAAATATTGCAATAAAGCAAGTCATACAAATTTTTTGGTTTCCCACTGCATATAAAATGTATGTTTACACTATACAGAGGTCTATTAAGTGTGCAATAACATTATGTCTAAAAAAGCAATGTACATACCTGAATTAAAAATACTTTATTGTTAAAAATGCTTACAATCATCTGAGTCTTCAGTGAGTCATAATCTTTTTGCCAGTGGAGGGTCTTGCCTTGATGTTGAAGGCTGCTGACTAATCAGGGTTGTGGTTACTAAAGGTTGGGAGCTGTGGCAACTTCTCAAAATAAGACAATGAAGTCTGCTGCATCAATTGATTCTTCCTTTCACCAAAGATTTCTCTGTAGCATGTGATGCTGTTTGATAGCATTTTCTCCACAACAGAACTTCTTTCAAAATTGGAGTTAATCCTCTCAAATCTCTCTACTGCTTTATTAAGTAAGTTAATGTAACATTCTAAATCCTTTGTTGTCATTTCAACAATGTTCACATTATCTTTACCAGGAGCAGATTCCATTTCAAGAAACCACTTTCTTTACATATTGAAAAGAAGCAACTCCTCATCCATTAAAGTTTTATCAGGAGATCATCGCAATTCAGTTACATCTTTAGACTCCACTTATAATTTGAGTTCTCTTGCTATTTCCACATCTGCAGTGACTTCCTCCACTGAAGTCTTGAACCCCTCCAAGTCACCCATGAGTATTGGAATCAACTTCTTCCAAACTCCTGTAAATGTTGATATTTTAACCTCCCCCCATGAATCACAAATATTCTTAATGGCTTTTAGAATGGTGAATCCTTTCCAGAAGTTTTTCAATTGACTTCACCCAGATCCATCAGTGGAATCACTGGGCAACAATACCTTACAAAATGTATTTCTTAAACAAGAAGACTTGGAAACTGAAATTGATCCACTGATCCTTGATCCATTGGCTACAGAATAGATGCTGTGTTAGCAGGCATGAAAACAACATTTATCTCCCTTCCCATCTCCATCAGAGCTTTAGGGTAACCAGGCGCATTGTCAATGAGCAGTCATATTTTGAAAGGATTTTTTTTTTTTCCCCCCTGAGTGGTAGATCTCAACAGTGAGCTTAAAATATTCAGTAAACCATGCTGTAAATAGATGTGCTGTCATCCAGACTTTGTTGTTCCACGAATAAATCACAGGTCGAGATTTAACATAATTTATAAGGGGGCTAGGATCTTCATAATGCTAAATGAGCACTGGCTTCATTTTAAAGTCACCAGCTGCATTAACCCCTAAAAATAGAGTCAGCCTGTCTGTTCAATCTTTGAAGCCAGGCACTGACTTCTCTTCTCTACCTATGAAGGTCCTAGATGGCACTTTCTTCCAGTGTAAACATGTTTCATCTGCATTTAAAATCTATTGTTAAGTGAAGCCCCCTTCAATTTTCCTAGCTGGATCTTCTGAAAACTTGTTGTGGCTTCTTCATCAGCACCTGCTGCTTCACCTTGCATTTTTATGTTATGGAGATTGTGTCTTTCTTTAAACATCCTGAACTAGCCTCTGCTAGCTTCAAACTTTTCTTCTGCAGCTTCCTCACCTTTCTCAGCCTTCCTACCATTGAAGAGAATTAGGGCCTTGCTCTGGATTAGGCTTTGGCTTAAGAATGTTGTAGCTGGTTTAATCTTCTAACCAGACCACTCAAATTTTCTCCACATTAGCAAAAATGGTGTTTTGTTTTCTTATCATTCATTTGTTCACTCGAGTAGCACTTTTAATTTCTCACAAAAACTTTCCCCGTGCATTCACAACTTGGTAAACTGTTGGGTTTAAGAGGCCTAGCTTTCAGCCCATTTCAGCTTTTGACAGGCCTTCCTCACTAAGCTTAATCATTTCCTGCTTTTGATTTAAAGTGAGAGACATGTGACTTTTCCTTTTACTTGAACACTTAAGAGGCCATGGTAGGGTTATTAATTGGCCTAATTTTAATATTTTTGGGTCTCAAGGAACAGGCAGGCCCAAGGAGAGGGACAGAGAGATGGGGAAACGGCTGTCAGCAGAGCAGTCAGGAGACACACAACATTTACCAATCAAGTTCACCATCTGATATATAGGGCATGGTTTGCAGCACCCCCAAACAACTACAATAGTAACATCAAAGATCACTGAACTCAGATCACCAAAACGGATATAATAATGAAAAAGTTTTATATATTTTGAGAATTACCAACATGTGACAGAAGTCAATTATGTATTTAATATCAACAGGGAAAAAATGTATGTGATCCTGTGCCCCAAGTGGTAAACTAAATCTAAATCCCACACAAGGGCACTATCACTTCAGGAAATGTATTAGTTATCAGAACATGAGATAACAAGGCAGCGGCCTTCATTAATAACCCTGCTGAAGGCTATGTCCTTGTACCCATTCAGTTCCTTCCTAAGCCTGTGAGTCTAAGTCCACACAATAATGATGAGGCATATATATATTTAGTGGCATGCAATTGAAGCTTTACAGCCAAAAAAGAGAATAAATATTAAAATAATGGCACATGGAAAAGATGTTTCACGATCCTTTAACGGTGTCATTTCAATTCAACAAATGTTCTTTAATATTGGTTACTGTGTAAAACACCATCCTAAATACTGGGGCCAGGCCTGGGGTGGGGGATTTAAAAAACGAAACAACACAACATAACATGGCAGTCAAAGGAAAAGCTGCATCTCTGAGGTTATGCTTGAATAGCATCTTAAAAGATAAAGGGATTATCAATAAGTTTAGAAAGAAAGAAAGATTGAGAACCACAGTGGAAAGCCAGGAGGGCCTTTATAACTAAGAGAGCATCACAAACAAAGCTGTCAAAAGTACATGAATATGACAGACATGTGGAGACTGCCAAAGATATCTATGGCAAAAGCATAAGGAGCAACAACAAATACAGCTTCCCTTTCCACTCTAGCAATAGTTTATTTTAAATTCTGCATATGGGGTTGTGCCTGTCTTATTCATTGCTGTGCTTTATATGTTTTGGGCCTATAATAGGTACTTAAGATTTGTTGAATGGATAGGCAAAAGATGAGGCCAGAAAGATAGCTGAGGGGCCAGATCACAACTCCCCTCCAATGCTAGGCTTGGTATTTAGATTTTATTTTTCCTTCTGGTAAAAACACATAACATAAAATTGACCATCTGAACCATTTTTAGGTGTGCAGCATAGTAGTGCTAACTCTATACATCCTGTTGTGCAATAGATCTCGAACTTTTTCAGACTGCAAAACTGAAACTGTACACTCATTGAATGACTCCACATTCCGAATTCGGATTTTGTTCTATGGGTAATAACATGTTCCTGAAAATTTTTGAGAAGGCTTTCTTGCATTTTGGGAAGTAACCTAAGGGTACGCCAAAGCATCAGTGGGCTCCATGAAGGGAAAACTATTAGGTGTTTAGTGGATCGGTACAGTGAATAGACTAGACTATGGATTATTTCCTGTTTTAAAGAAAATCCTAACTGCAACACATGTAAAAATTGTTGATATATATATACATTTATCTGAAATATACTGATAATGCATACTCATTTCAATATTTTTAAAAATACTCAAAAAATACCCTAGTATCTAACAGCATAGCATAACTCAAACATATCCTTAATTGCAATTTACTTATGTTATGCTAAAAGGCCCTTAGCTCAAAATTGTTGCAAGTCATGGACTACTGATTTGAGTATTTCTAACAAGCATTCCATTCTCTGACAGACTGAGTTCCAGACTTTCACCCTCTTACTTCCTTGGCCTTCATCCAATACTTAACACAGAATCCTCAGCATTTCATTTATGTCTTGCATGCTATTCTTTATTAGGGCATAAAATACACATGATGGTAGATTGTAGAAAAAAAATCATAGATGGCTCATTTATTCTAAAGGACACAGTATTCTATTTCTTTTTAAAAATGTGATATTCACCTAAGGTTCTTGGCATTTCCTTAGTAAATTGTCCTTAGCTTTTTAGAAAGCATAAAATGTAGCACCGATAAATTCATTCCATTAATCACTCAAATAGCCAGTGTAAATTAAACTACCCTTCCTTAAGTCAATACTTGGTAATTTATAAGGCCTTTAAGAAACCAATGCATAATATTTACTGGGAAATGTTCATGTTAATGTGAGGATAAGCTAATAAGAATGAGAAGAATAAATTTCCTTAAGAAAATTTGGAAGAAGACAGAAAACATAAACATAATCTGATGAGAATATTAAATCTGCACTTCCTTCTGAAGGAAATGAAATGGCTCAAAAAACTTAGAATTTCCAAATTACTTTTAAGGCATTTTAGTCCCAGTTTCCCAATAAAATAATATCATTTATTTTGTTTTTTCATTGTGTAAACAGAAGCCTGAATCAGTTTTGCAATAAAATGTTGGATCAAAAGAGCCTTCTTCCCAAGTTAGAAAGCTAAAAAGCTCAATGCCAAGGACTAAATTATCTCCAGCTGTAAAAGTAGATTTCATTTTTCTTGGAAAAGCTGGTAGTAGCTAAATTCATGTCATTTGTATATGAAAGAAAAGATAATCAATGGAAGATTAACAGTACAAATCAGTTAATGGGGCACTATGTACACCTACACTTACAGACTTAACCATGGTCATAAAAATATTCAAATTCCCACCCAGATATATCTATTTTAGAAGAGTTTACATTTTAAAACAGCTAACATGCAATCATATACACTAGCATGTTAAAATAAATATGATTGTTTATTCACTAAGTTAAAGTAGTTCACAGGTTACAGAATTTAAATTACACATAAAATAATTATATGCAGAGAAGGGGGACCCCATTTTGTATTACCATCCTGAGAAATCCGGGACATCAGGTTAGTCACATCTAGTCCTATGTACATGTGTACTCCTAAAGGGCTCCAGGTGAAGAGAATGTTTGGCTGATTTTCAGGTCCTAGAACAAGATTCCAAAACAAGACAAAAACTGCCCTCAATCTCTGGAAAGTGCAGGAGATAGCTGGTATGCAAGCTACACTCCTCAGAATGTGACCTTGGGTAGTACCACTTAAATATGCTTCAACTTCTCCAGAGGACTTAATACAAGAAATCAAGAAAGAAAACTAAGTGACTAACACAGTTGACAGCTTCTTCTGGGGGTTGAGTAATAGATTTAAAAAAGAATCTCGGCCAGGCATGGTGGCTTACGCCTGTAATCTCAGCACTTTGGGAAGCCAAGGTGGTAGGATCACTTGAATCTAAGAGATCAAGATCAGCCTGGGCAACATAGGGAGACCCCATCTCTACAAAATTTAAAAAAATTAACCAGGCATGGTGGCATGTGTCTATAGTCCCAGCTACTTAGGAGGGTGAGGTGGGAGGATTGGTTGAATCTGGGATGTCAAGGCTGCAGTGAGCTATGATTGTGCCACTGAACTCCAGCCTGGGCAAGACAGCAAGATCCTCTCTCTCAAAAAAAAAATCTCTTTCCCACTTTTATGGCAACAAGAACAGAATTACTTGAACAGTGAGCAATAACAAGAGGCAGGGACGATCACAGAAGTTTAAGGAGGAACAGGAGTGGAGGTTACCTTTACTCACCACACGCTGAGGTCCTCAAGTGAGGCCCCCTAATGCCAGAAGAGGAAGAACATGACCCAGAGCAGACAGGAGCAATAGCCTCAGAGAGGAGCCAGGCCTTTGGGGAGAAGGGAGGAGGATCTGGGTGGTAGCCCGAAGGTCTAATGTGGCTGACAGACTGAGGGTTCAAGAGGTTAAGGCCGCCTGTCACTGGTAACCAAGCATTCCCAAGAAAACAGGCTACCCCTGGGAAGGATGTAAAAGCCCAAGTGCAGTGGGTGGGAAATAAAGTGTGGGAGTAACATATCCAGAAAATAAGGCAGAGGTCTCAGGAAGAATACCTGTGTTTGGGCTGAGAATGGGTATTTTAAGAGGGCATAAGAATTCATGAGTCTCTTTCATGAAAAGTAGATGAAATCTAAGTAGAGAATGCAACATTCTAGAAATTGGTATGGAGTAAGAGATAATTTGAGACTAGTTTAACTGGTGAAAGTTAGTGGACAATTTTCTTTAGCAGGAGAAAGAGGGAAAGTAAGAGGAGAAGGAGATAGAGAAAGAAAGGGGAGGAAGGAGGTAGAGAAAGAAAGGGGAGGAGAAAAAAGGGAGAGGAGAAAAGAGGGAGCAAGAGAGTAACAGCAGAGTTAGGGCACAGGGAGTGCATATATTCATTTATAGAAAGGCCATACATTTAGGAACTGAGTCATGGCAAAAGGAGTGTATTATAAAATTAAATAGGTGATGAATTCTTTGTAAAAATTCCTAAAATCTGCACATGCATACATCCCTAACTAAGACAAGCAGGGTAGTTGATTCCCTGTTTTATGATGGTCTGGAGGAAAAGGAAAAATGCCCCTCACTCAAGCTCTAGCTTAGCTAACTCTCAGCAAATCTGTAACAAGAGACCCAAGAAGCTATTAACTGCAAGCTCCTATTTCAGGGGGCTAAGGATTTCCCCAGAGTCCCATATGCGCAGTTAGGCTTAAAACTCCAACTTAAAGCTACCTCTTACTCCTCTGAATGCTAAAATTCATGCCCCAGGTGGAGATTTAAAATGTTACTACTACATGGAATGTAGGAAGAAGCATGTTGAGCAAATGCGTAAGTGCTAGAAAAACTCCTCCCCTGGGTGCCCTGATGTAACCTTCCACCATATAGAGAAACCCTAGAAAAGGAACCCACAAACTATCCTCAGAGAGAAGCGCGCTCCTTTTTCCTTTCTCCATGCTATCTCCCTTATGCACAAGCTGGAATAAACTTAAGCTTACCTTTGCTGCTATGTTTGGTGATCTCTCTTGATTTATATCCTGGAGGACTGCAAGAACCCCGGGTGCTGGTAACACAACCACATACACACACACGCTGTAGAGCAAAATCAGGTAAAATCAATAAGGTCTGTTGACTATCAGGCTACCCCAGGAGATGAAGAAATAAGAATTAACTAAATGTGATTCCAGAATAGGTATTTTCTAATTTACTGTAATCAGGAAATATACACATGTACACATAAACACATATTTGGTCAAGTACTAATATTTTAATGGCTAGAAAAGAAAAGGCAAAAGGTGTACCACTTTGTGCACAACAAGGAGGAGAACTGAAATAAAAATTATAACAATACTAATGACAATGAATTCCTTGGAGATGGAATAATATACTTTTAACATTCTCTTTATTTTTTGTGAGCCATGATAAAACTAATGCAATGCAAATATCTGCCTGTAAGTAGGATGATCAAATAACTTATTGTCGAAATCATGGTACTTCTGCAAGAAAATGGGGAAACTATTAATTATTATACTAGAACAGGCATACGCTGGGACAGTCCTAAGCAAACCGAGGAATCTGGTCCTCCACACATAAGTGTTAAATAACACTCATATCAGTGGATTCCTACTTATTAGCAGTAAACAGTGGGGCACCGGAATACTATTACAACTACAGCAATCCAAATGATGAACAAGGATGGTCAGTGGGTGGAAACATAATATGCACATTTATATACGTAATATTAATTTTAAAATGTCTATAGATAATATGTTTTACAAAATTCAAGTGTACTTTAATATTACAAAATTCATGATAGGCTTTTATCATCGTGTATTTTCTCAATCAATGGCTGTAAGAATACCATTAGCACTAGACATGCCTGGTTGAGAAAACTTTTAACTTTAAAAGTGTTGGTACTCATTCACTTTTTGGTCACTGTTATCTGAAGTATTTATCAAACGGTTTAGTAAATGTTGGCTATTACTATAAACACTCATTTATTTTTTTAAAAAAACATTAAGTCCCTACTAGGTAGTACTAAGCCTGCAGCTAAAAACTGGAACGTGGCTGCTATCCTTGAGATGCGCAAAGTCCAGTTAGGGAGAGAAATAAACAAATCATTATAACCTACTGTGTTAAGGGCTGTGATATAAGTACAAGCAGCAAGTCCTATGCATGTCTTATCTAAACAGATAAATCACAACATACCATGGCAAAGGCAATAATGAAATGTAAACACAGAGCTCTGAGGTCATAAAGGGTAGAATGACCAACTGGGGGACAAAAGGGGAAAAGAATGCCATAGGATGGCAGAAATACAACCATCCAGGAAAACAAAAGCAGACAGAGGTAGAGAACAAATTACTCAGAAATCATCTCCTTACTTAAACCTAAATCACACACAAAAAACTGTACTTCTTCCACAAATACAGAGCTGCATCTATCAAAATGTTCTCAGAATCCAAGACTCTATAAAATACAACTGGAAAATCTCTGACCAGGAGAAGAATTTTCACATGTATTTCTTCCACGGGCTGTTTTGCCTAAAAAAGGTCTACAGATTACTTTTTCTTGCCACTAGAAATAATTAATAGTATATTGCTACTTTTGAGGATATGCCCCAAAATATTTGCTTTGAATCAAATACAATGTAAGAAAATATAAAAGAACTGAATGTTTTTGAGCATATCATTATATTATGTAAATCAATAGTAAAAGTAATATACGGGATCAAGCCTTAGACCATCTACAAAGCGACCATGAACTATACCTAAAGAACTAATTGTGAGTACATCTTATTTTTAGGAAATGGCAGATGCTGGGGAAAATATACAATTTAACTTATTTTCAAAGAATGCTTCATGAACCTGTAGCTTTATAACTAAGGAATTATATAACCACAGGTTTCACTGGGGCCCGTACTAGAAAGATGACTATTTTCTCAATGAAAAGTTGATGATTCAAGAATAAAAAATCATCAGTGAAAATTAAACACGTATTTATTGGACATGCTCTGGCAGTTGACATTTGTAGCTCACCTGTTTATAATAAAGTGAGGAAAAAATCAATAAACCGAACAATTGCTAGTGAATCAGATTCAATTTACTTAACAGTGTGTTAAAAGACACATTTTATATTTGGAGATTGTAAGTCTTCTTGTATAAAATGTGAGACTCCTTTATCTAAAGAATTAGATTGCTCAAGACGAATACAACTTAGTCAACAAATTTAAATAAAGGGCGAACCAACCATCCAGTTGTCTTTACTTTGACATCAAATTCCTTTGACATAATTACAATGGAATAAACTATTCTGAAAGTTCTCTGAGGCATTTCAAAAACTGGCTACATTCTAAAATTTCAACTAGTTTAATTCAGATTGGTCTTCCTTCCTTGAGGCTTTCTGTATGCAAGATGAGATATGTCTGAAAAAAAAATGCAATTTAGTTACATTACTGTAATGCATAATTTTTCACTATGCCCCTAAACAAACCAACTCCTAAAATTGCTAGGAAAACAAAAGATACTAACAAGTGCCACCAATACCAAACAGAAAAGTAAACAGCAGAATATATAAGTTGAACACTAAAAATCAATTTCTATTGAAGGTAGTGCTTCTTATTTACTGGATAGATATTCTACTTCATTTTCTGGTATTCACACATTCATTCTTATCCTCTCTCTCCCCTTCTGCCCATGTATTCTGGGGGCAGGGTGATAATCTGTCTTTTTGTCTTTACATCCATTCCAAATGCACACATATAAAGACCTTCAGGGAGGTTTTAAGGTTCTTGAACCTTGCCTTCGGCATACTGTTTTAGGTAAACTGTCAGAAGGAAGGATTAAATATCTAATGGCAAAAACCACAATTACTTTTACACCAACCTAATACTTCAGCGAAAATTTGGTAGAGCTGTATGACAATCTTTTTTAGATTTAACATGTGTTTCAGTGATCAAGTCATTTGTGGGAAATTCTTTGACTTATTTTTATTGAAAAATATAATCTGAATGCCAGTATGTACAAAAAAATTCAAATATAATTTCTTTTGGGTAGTAAATCTACAAATAACTAACAAAGACCCATTTGAAAGGGAAAACTGAAATCTTCCCCAGGATAGGTAGGTAATTAGCAAAGAGGAAAGTACCATTTTTTAGACATATAAAATATAGTAGGTTTGTGAAGGAGAGGGGTGGGCCACACAAAGAGTTGGTCTCTGAATCTCCAATAAAAGCAAGTTACCAGTCTGTACCTAGATGACAACACAGAAGGGTTTCTGGAAGGAGTTTAGCTATTAATACAGGCATGGTCACTGCTTGTTTATGCAAAAATTCATAAAATGCAAATGGCTGAGCAAAAACTTTTTTTCTGAAAGACTTAGTAGTGTTAGAAAGAGAAGGCCTAAATTACTCATAAGTGAGTTTTAACATCTTGTCGAGAGAAGTTCTATATACGGAGACTAAAAACATGTAAGTGCTTTCTTCTTAGAAATATGTTGTTGGTGTCTGAGTTCAGTTTTGGATTTCTATTCTCTTGTTTTGTTAACCAGGCTAGCCATGGGTATAGATGTAAAATTAAGGGAAGCCACTTTAAAAGGAATAGCTAAGTAGGTCAATGGTTGGGTGGGACGAATAGCAGAACGTTTCTGAATACAAGGTATTTGTAATAATCCCTTCTATATTATGGGAAAGAGTTAAAGAGTTAATCCTACAAAAGAAAGTATATGCAGAGGTAAAAATAATACTCGTGTTCATCGATCACAACCTTGATTTCAGACTCGAAAACAGATCATCTCCCTACCCAGTGCACGCCAGTGTTATGGTTATCTGGAAGGATCACAGAGAATCCAAGGAACTAATATTGATGAAGCACTTAGGTTCTTTATATATATTGTCTCATCTAACACTCATAACATCCTTCAGTGGTGTATAATAGGGTTGAAGTAAATGTATTCTATTGATATCTATCAAAATTTCCTTTTCTTCTTCATGTGATTTAAATACACATATGCAAAGCATCTATACATATTTTTAAATGATGCATTAACATTGAAAGTGATATATCAAACACATTAGAGAGGATGCCTTTTGGAAGGGGGAAGGCATGCATATACATATATAATGTTAGCTGAATGTCTTATTAGTTTTTAAATGTAAATCTTTTAATTAAAGCACATCCTTTAAGCAACATGTATTGTCATGATCTTAACCATTTAGTAGCCCATGAATAGAACTGAGTTCAGTGGTACCTCCTAGGAGCTAATTCTATAGATGAGCACTGTTCAAATTCTCAAAATGGTAATCTTTACAAAGGGACTCTGGATATACATCAAAATCCTGGAAATGGAGAAGTAGTTACCAATTTCATGTAATGCAAACATTAATACACAAAAAATGAATACATAAAATATTTATACCCATTTTAATTCTCTCAATCACCTATGCTGAATATTTATATAACACTATTATTTTAGAAGTGAAAAAGAAAATGGCAGGAAAAATCCTTGTCTTGGACTGGAAAATACTTTTTCCAGTCAGTTTTAGAAGACTAAAGAAATTTAAATCCATTATGACTCAGATCAGAAGCCAATTATTCCCTCAACTAGTTCACATCTAAAAATCAGGACTTAAAGCCAATCCCTACACATGTTGGAGTAAAGAGCTCATGTATGTGGGTGCACAGCACAAACACACACACACACACACACACGCAATTCATGTGAGCCTGGGAGGGTCTTGACTTCAAAAGTGAAAACTATGGCACATTTTACTGGAGCATCAGGTGATCCCAATATCTGTTTTAGTTTGGGAATCAGCACAATTTGTTAGTTTAATATATCAATGTATTTATTTTTAGTTTTTCTTTACGGAGCATTTACCACGTGCCAAGGCATTGAGCTAAGTATTTTACAAGCATTATTCCTTTTAACTTTTACAACAACCATATGAGGTACATCCCAATGGTATTCCCATCATATATGTAAGAAAACTGGCAGCCTTGTGAGGTTAAGAAACTTGTGCAAAGACATTTAGCTAAAAAGTGCTAGTTCCAGGACTGCAAAGTCATGTTCCGAACCATTAAGCTATATTGAAACTTCCAACATTAATGTAATGAAGTAGAATGCCAACAATTTTAAGTCAAAATACCAGAAACACCTGGAAGGTCATGCCAACCCCTTCACTTTCAAATGTGTATAAGCATTATTTCTGAGAAGTTTGATAAGCATTGCAAAAACCATTTTCACAAATACAACAAAGCCTAAATTTAACTCAATGAACACTTACTAGGTTCCCATCCTTTAAAGCACTTTGCTTTGGACTGTGGAAAGTAAGCATTTATAAGTAAGGTCCTTGATGTCAAGCAATTATGTAGATGTAGTAATCTACACAGGTTTATTGACTCCTTTAAATTTAGGAATACATTTTTTTTTTAATATTTAGGAACACGTTCTTTTTTTATTTTTTTATTTTTATTTTAATTTTTTTTTTTTTTTTTTTTTTTTTTTTTTTTGAGATGGAATTTCACTCTTTGTTGCCCAGGCTGGAGTACAGTGGCACAATCTTGGTTCACTGAAACCTCCGCCTCCTGGTTTCAAGCAATTCTCCCTTCTCAGCCTCCCAAGTAGCTGGGATTACAGGTGCCCACCACTAAGCCTGGCTAATTTTTATATTTTTAGTAGAGACAGGGGTTAACCATGTTGGCCAGGCTGGTCTCGAACTCCTGACCTCAGGTGATCCATCCACCTTGGCCTCTCAAAGTGCTGAGATTACAGGTGTAAGCCACAGCGCCTGGCCTAGGAGCACATTCTTATTAATTATTCTAAACACTTTTAGACAAATAATCCCAATAAATGGATCTTCTTAACTTTACATATCAATATGTATGCAAAATACATTTTATAAGAAATTGAGATTTAGACATGACACACTTCTTGGTCAAGGTCTCCACATACAAGGTTGAGTTGAAATAAATGATAAATATAAAGGAAAAATGACTTCATAGGAAAGTCATACAGAAGAGCCTAAATTGTATAGGTTGACATATAGAAGACTGACAGAAAAAGAATGTTTTATAATTATAGAAATATTGAAATTATGATCCCGAGATAAGATTCAGCTCGACAAGCTAAAGGCAGTCAAATACAAGCTTGGTCTGACTGGTAGCTGATGAAGTTTCGTCTCTCTTTCCATGACCTTAGATGGGGGAATTACACTTCTACAAAGCTTTCACATTTTCTGTCTCCTACCTACATAGATACTAACAACCCTCTTTAAATAGACTGCATTTTTTTCCGTTAGTCACATTTCATGACTGGACTAGAGTATATCCTTCAGTTGCCAGAGTTTGGGACAAGTTATGTAAACTTATTACTGGAGCATTCTAGGAAACACACAACCACGAGTCTGGGAGGAAGCTGCAGAGTAGACTCTGCTCTCACACAACTGTTATTTACTGACACCCACCAGGGCCAAACTTGAAGTTCACACTTTATGAGTCATTGGTTCCATATCTTTAGAAGCATGGCGTATGAGGAGTTCTTTTCAAACCGCTGATTGCTTCCTCAGCTTCTGAACATCTGTGTTGCTCTGTATCCATGACCATTTGTTTTATTTTGGTTTTTGACAGCTGAGGATTAATTCAAATCAAAAGGCAATTCATCATGCTCAATTTTCTCCACATTTATTCCACTGATGAGGGAATTATTACAAGAGAGTGCCTCCCTCACATGGTCTCACAATTATTGGGCCTAGGTAAGAGGAGGTACATTTGGCCTTCTTTAGAAATAGACATACGGATAAAATGAGGTATCTTGCATGTTTCACCTTCTTTGCAAATATATTTTGGGGGTCTATCATTGTCTTATTTTTTCAGGCTTAACATTAGCTCTAGAGACTCCCTCCTCGACACACCAAAAGGAAAAAAATAAACGCTCAAACTCAGTTTTGAAATCCAGTGCAAAACTTCTCAGGCTCATGGGAATACAGTGCACATGTGTGTACGTGTGAGATTGTGTGTTTGTGTTTCCCTGCTTTAATATTTCACAGCTTTACTGCATCTGAAAACATTTAGAAAAACATGCGAGAGAGACTGGCTTTGCTTGCTAGCTTTTTACGTATGTTAAAACGCTATGACAGTATTCTGAATGTGTCCAGTGCCTTCAACCTTTCCTACTGAAGGTATTGCGACCCCTTCCCGCACCCACACAATTCTTGCTGTCAACAGGATTTCCATTTGCAGCTGAGACAGGCAGAGGCTGGTCCAGATCAAAAATCTGGTCTTGTGTAAATGCACACATTCCCAGAACTGATCAAAGACAGAAGCACACACAGATGGTGACTCATAGGATAAACTTTTCATCAAAACTAAATACATTTAAGAAATATATCTGAGGATAATTGGTTATAAATCATTTTACCTTGAAAAACAGAAAATGGAGGCCAAATAAAAACTTTTAAATATTCCACAAACACAAAAATCCTATTAAATGTGGTTAAAATGGATGCCGGCAACTTCTTTACACCATTGACTATGTTCCCAAACCACATGTACAAGATTTTCCAGGGATCACAAGTCAAAGGACAACTAAGGCTATGTAGTGGCTGAGCCTGAAAGAACCTCATTTATGAGGTACACTGATTCTTTCCATCCCTCTTTCTTTTAAAATTATATATAAATATATTTTAAATCAATGAACTTAATGGATCATATATCTCTACAGAATATATTATTTTTCTCCTGGCACTCAAAGATTGCCAAAGCTATCACCTGCAATGAAGAATTACCCAGGCAGCCACCTGCCAGTAGTGAGACAGCAATTAATCAGAGGAAAAGTCAATAGGAGAACAAGAGTATGGCACTTAAGAAGCATGTCTGTCATACGGTACATCTAGTTCTAGATCCTTGAGGAATTGCCATACTGTTTTCCATAATGGTTGAACTAGTTTACAATCCCACCAACAGTGTAAAAGTGTTCCTATTTCTCCACATCCTCTCCAACACCTGTTGTTTCCTGATTTTTTAATGATTGCCATTCTAACTGGTGTGAGATGGTATCTCACTGTGGTTTTGATATGCATTTCTCTGATGGCGAGTGATGATGAGCATTTTTTCATGTGTCTGTTGGCTGTATGAATGTCTTCTTTTGAGAAATGTCTGTTCATATCCTTTGCCCACTTTTTGATGGGGTTGTTTGTTTTTTTCTTGTATATTTGTGTGAGTTCTTTGTAGATTCTGGATATTAGCCCTTTGTCAGATGAGTAGGTTGCAAAAATTTTCTCCCATTCTGTAGGTTGCCTGTTCACTCTGATGGTAGTTTCTTTTGCTGTGCAGAAGCTCTTTAGTTTAATTAGATCCCATTTGTCAATTTTGGCTTTTGCTGCCGTTGCTTTTGGTGTTTTAGACATGAAGTCCTTGCCCATGCCTATGTCCTGAATGGTACCACCTAGATTTTCTTCTAGGGTTTTTATGGTATTAGGTCTAACATTTAAGTCTCTAATCCATCTTGAATTAATCTTCGTATAAGGAGTAAGGAAAGGATCCAGTTTCAGCTGTCTACTTATGGCTAGCCAATTTTCCCAGCACCATTTATTAAATAGGGAATCCTTTCCCCATTTCTTGTTTCTCTCAGGTTTGTCAAAGATCAGATGGCTGTAGAGGTACTGGGTATATACCCAAAGGATTATAAATTATTCTACTACAAAGACACATGCACACGTATGTTTATTGCGGCACTATTCACAATAGCAAAGACTTGGAATCAACCCAAATGTCCATCTGTGACAGACTGGATTAAGAAAATGTGGCACATATACACCATGGAATACTATGCAGCCATAAAAAAGGATGAGTTTGTGTCCTTTGTAGGGACATGGATGCAGCTGGAAACCAACATTCTTAGCAAACTATCACAAGAAGAGAAAACCAAACACCGCATGTTCTCACTCATAGGTGGGAACTGAACAATGAGGAAACTTGGACTCGGGAAGGGGAACATCACACACTGGGGCCTATCATGGGGAGGGGGGAGGGGGGAGGAATTGCATTGGGGAGTTATACATGATATAAATGATGACTTGATGGGTGCTGACGAGTCGATGGGTGCAGCACGCCAACATGGCACAAGTATACATATGTAACAAACCTGCACGTTATGCACATGTACCCTAGAACTTAAAGTATAATAAAAAAAAAAAAAAAAAAAAAAAAAAAAAAAAAAAAAGAAGCATGTCTGTGAGTGTGCTACCATGGCATCATGGAGAGAATCAGTAGCAGACCAAAAGTGAACAAATGGGGGTTGTGTCCCACTTCCTACCGGGTCCTTAAATATCCTGCCTAACCTTTCAAGGGCAATTTCATCCATGTCATTTAAAGCTATTTTATATTCCATGGAAAACAAAGTCGTGAATGAAACCAGTAAAATACTGTTTGCTGTGACATACCATCTCTTGGCTGAGCACATGTGGGGAAGAAGTACAGGATGATTCACAGCAATGGCTACACTGCAAGCTAAAAGAAGCTGCTGTAAAGACAATGGAGTGAGACACCTCCCTTTGGCTATGTCTGAAGGAATGATTCAAAAATAATGCTATGCAGCAATGGACCACTGGGAAACAAAGCCCACAAGAAGATCCATCTTGGCATGCAGCCATCAAGGGTGGATTAGAACTGTATGTGAGCCCGGGTGCAGTGGTTCATGTGTGTAATCCCAACACTTTGGGAGACCAAGGCAGGAGGACTGCATGAGGCTAAGAGTTTGAGACTATCCTGAACAACATAGCAAGACCCTGACTCTAGAGAAGAAATGTAAAAATTAGCCAGGCATGGTGGTGTGTGACTATAGTCCTGATTAGTTGGGAGGCTGAGACAGGAGGATTCCTTGAGCCCTGGAGTTCAAGGCTGCAGTGAGCTATGGTCCCACCATTGCACTCCAGCCTGGGTGACAGACTGAGACCCTGTCTCTAAAAATAAACAAACAAAAAACAACTGTATGTGAGTAAGAAAGAATTTGCTGCTGCAACTATTAATACATGACAAAGAAGAAGATATATTGCCTAGTAGCCATTTAGATATGTATACAGCTTTGTGGAAGCTACCTAGTATACCAAGATGATTGAAGCCAGCATAATACTTCTCTCATTGCTAACTCTCCTTTGTGATAAAATCTGACACCAAGGGTGGCAGTGAGAGACATTCAAAATAAGAGCAGCAGTCAGGCCTGATGTTCATCTGCTCGACACTGGTATGGCCAACATAGTGTTCATGGTTATGCCTATTCTGAGCAGCCAGTATTATGAAATATTGTTAATATCAGGTGTGCCTCAACTAAGGAATGAAAGTGCTTTAGTAATAGGAAGCAAATAGGGCAATAAGAAGAAACTAGGTATTTCAAAGTTTATATTTTGCTTAAAGTGAAAACATAATTACAAATAGTTTACCAAAGAGTACTAGAAATGGCAATTGGAAAGTGTGGCCAACACAAATAAGTATAAGGACATTTGCCAAAAAAATAAAAAAAAACCCACAAAAACTTAAGTTGTAGAGTCTAGAGAGAAAAAAAAAAGTGACATACTCAAGAGGAAAATGGTAAAAAAACAGAGCTAGAAGGACAATAAAATTAACGTCAAAAAGCTTCATAGAAGAAAAAATATTTAGACCAACAAGGGTTTATTTCCAGTAAAATAAAAAAAGCTTAAAAATCGTTACCATCAAAACTTCAATGGATAAGTGGGTAAAAGGTTCAGAAACTTAGAGAAGAAGTACAGAAAGTGAAAAATTTTTTTAACACATTTTGAATACTTAAAAGAAATATAAGTGAAAGGAAATATTTCAGCAAAACTTTGTAATGACAGAAGTCTTCAGGGACTGGTGGGGAATATAAGTAGACTCATTCAGTGCCAATGACATTATAAATTGCAGATATCTGGAGAATATTTGCTAATTAGAAAACAGTATATTCAGTGATTCCCCTGTTGCAAATTCATCTATGGATATAATTTTTTAAATGTATGTGATGCTTACAATAAAAACTAACTATAAACAACTTAAGCCCCCTATTAGCGGAAAGCCAAGTATATTAGAGTATACTGATATAACTGAATAGTAAGCCATCACTAAAAAAATAAATATGATAAGGAAATATGGAGAAATATTTATAAAAATATCAAAAGTAGAAATACGGGGGGCGGAGCAAGATGGCCAAATACGAAGAGCTCCAGTCTCCAACTCCCGGCGCGAGCGACACAGAAGACCGGTGATTTCTGCATTTTCAACTGAGGTACTGGGGTCATCTCACTAGGGAGTGCCGGACAATCGGTGCTGGTCAGGTGCTGCAGCCTGACCAGCGAGAGCTGAAGCAGGGCGAGGCATCGCCTCACCTGGAAGCCCAAGGGGGAAGGAAATCCCTTTTCCTAGCCAGGGGAACTGAGACACACAACACCTGGAAAATCGGGTAACTCCCACCCCAATACAGCGCTTTAAGCAAACAGGCACACCAGGAGAATATATCCCACACCTGGCCGGGAGGGTCCCACGCCCACGGAGCCTCCCTCACTGCTAACACAGCAGTCTGCGGCGATCTATCCGCAAGGCAGCAGCGAGGCTGGGGGAGGGGCGCCCGCCATTGTTGAGGCTTAAGTAGGTAAACAAAGCTGCTGGGAAGCTCGAACTGGGTGGAGCTCACAGCAGCTCAAGGAAGCCTGACTGTCTCTGTAGACTCCACCTCTGGGGACAGCGCACAGCTGAAGACCAACAGGGGAAACAGCGGGGGCCGGTGCAGACGCGAACGACTCTGTCTGACAGCTTTGGGGAGAGCCGTGGATCTCCCAATGCGGAGGTTGAGATCTGAGAACGGACAGACTGCCTGCTCAGGTGGGTCCCTGACCCCTGAGTAGCCTAGCTGGGAGACATCCCCCACTAGGGGCAGTCTGACACCCCACACCTCAGAGGGTGGAGTACACCCCTGAGAGGAAACTTTCAAAGGAAGAATCAGACAGGTACACTCGCTGTTCAGCGATATTCTATCTTCGGCAACCTCTGCTGCTCATACCCAGGCAAACAGGGTCTGGAGTGGACCTCAAGCAATCTCCAACAGACCAACAGACAGTCCTTCTGACTGTCAGAAGGAAAACTATCAAACAGGAAGGACACCTATACCAAAACCCCATCAGTACGTCACCATCATCAAAGACCAGAGACAGATAAAACCACAAAGATGGGGAAGAAGCAGGGCAGAAAAGCTGGAAATTCAAAAAATAAGAGCGCATCTCCCCCTGCGAAGGAGCGCAGCCCATTGCCAGCAACAGATCAAAGCTGGTCAGAGAATGACTTTGACGAGATGAGAGAAGAAGGCTTCAGTCCATCAAACTTCTCAGAGCTACAGGAGGAATTATGTACCCAGCGCAAAGAAACTAAAAATCTTGAAAAAAGAGTGGAAGAATTGACAGCTAGACTAATTAATGCAGAGAAGATAATAAACAAAATGACAGAGATGAAAACCATGACACGAGAAATACGTGACAAATGCACAAGCTTCAGTAACCGACTCGATCAACTGGAAGAAAGAGTATCAGCGATTGAAGATCAAATGAATGAAATGAAGCGAGAAGAGAAACCAAAAGAAAAAAGAAGAAAAAGAAATGAACAAAGCCTGCAAGAAGTATGGGATTATGTAAAAAGACCAAATCTACGTCTGATTGGGGTGCCTGAAAGTGAGGGGGAAAATGGAACCAAGTTGGAAAACACTCTTCGGGATATCATCCAGGAGAACTTCCCCAACCTAGTAGGGCAGGCCAACATTCAAATTCAGGAAATACAGAGAACGCCACAAAGATACTCCTCCAGAAGAGCAACTCCAAGACACATAATTGCCAGATTCACCAAAGTTGAAATGAAGGAAAAAATCTTAAGGGCAGCCAGAGAGAAAGGTCGGGTTACCCACAAAGGGAAGCCCATCAGACTAACAGCAGATCTCTCAGCAGAAACTCTACAAGCCAGAAGAGAGTGGGGGCCAATATTCAACGTTCTTAAAGAAAAGAATTTTAAACCCAGAATTTCATATCCAGCCAAACTAAGTTTCATAAGTGAAGGAGAAATAAAATCCTTTACAGATAAGCAAATGCTTACAGATTTTGTCACCACCAGGCCTGCCTTACAAGAGACCCTGAAGGAAGCCCTAAACATGGAAAGGAACAACCGGTACCAGCCATTGCAAAAACATGCCAAAATGTAAAGACCATCGAGGCTAGGAAGAAACTGCATCAACTAACGAGCAAAATAACCAGTTAATATCATAATGGCAGGATCAAGTTCACACATAACAATATTAACCTTAAATGTAAATGGACTAAATGCTCCAATTAAAAGACACAGACTGGCAAACTGGATAAAGAGTCAAGACCCATCAGTCTGCTGTATTCAGGAGACCCATCTCACATGCAGAGACATACATAGGCTCAAAATAAAGGGATGGAGGAAGATCTACCAAGCAAATGAAGAACATAAAAAAGCAGGGGTTGCAATCCTAGTCTCTGATAAAACAGACTTTAAACCATCAAAGATCAAAAGAGACAAAGAAGGCCATTACATAATGGTAAAGGGATCAATTCAACAGGAAGAGCTAACTCTCCTAAATATATATGCACCCAATACAGGAGCACCCAAATTCATCAAGCAAGTCCTTAGAGACTTACAAAGAGACTTAGACTCCCATACAATAATAATGGGAGACTTCAACACTCCACTGTCAACATTAGACAGATCAACGAGACAGAAAGTTAACAAGGATATCCAGGAATTGAACTCATCTCTGCACCAAGCGGACCTAATAGACATCTATAGAACTCTCCACCCCAAATCAACAGAATATACATTCTTCTCAGCACCACATCACACTTATTCCAAAATTGACCACATAATTGGAAGTAAAGCACTCCTCAGCAAATGTAAAAGAACAGAAATTATAACAAACTGTCTCTCAGACCACAGTGCAATCAAACTAGAACTCAGGACCAAGAAACTCAATCAAAACCGCTCAACTACATGGAAACTGAACAACCTGCTCCTGAATGACTATTGGGTACATAACGAAATGAAAGCGGAAATAAAGATGTTCTTTGAAACCAATGAGAACAAAGATACAACATACCAGAATCTCTGGGACACATTTAAAGCAGTGTGTAGAGGGAAATTTATAGCACTAAATGCCCAAAAGAGAAAGCAGGAAAGATCTAAAATTGACACTCTAACATCACAATTAAAAGAACTAGAGAGGCAAGAGCAAACACATTCAAAAGCTAGCAGAAGGCAAGAGATAACTAAGATCAGAGCCGAACTGAAGGAGATAGAGACACAAAAAACCCTCCAAAAAATCAATGAATCCAGGAGTTGGTTTTTTGAAAAGATCAACAAAATTGATCTAGCAAGGCTAGATTTACAAAATTTACTAGCAAGGCTAATAAAGAAGAAAAGAGAGAGGAATCAAATAGATGCAATAAAAAATGATAAAGGGGATATCACCACTGACCCCACAGAAATACAAACAACCATCAGAGAATACTATAAACGCCTCTACGCAAATCAACAAGAAAATCTAGAAGAAATGGATAATTTCCTGGACACTTACACTCTCCCAAGGCTAAACCAGGAAGAAGTTGAATCCCTGAATAAAACAATAGCAGGCTCTGACATTGAGGCAACAATTAATAGCCTACCCACCAAAAAAAGTCCAGGACCAGATGGATTCACAGCTGAATTCTACCAGAGGTACAAGGAGGAGCTGGTACCATTCCTTCTGAAACTATTCCAATCAATAGAAAAAGAGGGAATCCTCCCTAACTCATTTTATGAGGCCATCATCATCCTGATACCAAAGCCTGGCAGAGACAAAACAAAAAAAGAGAATTTTAGACCCATATCCCTGATGAACATCGATGCAAAAATTCTCAATAAAATACTGGCAAACCGGATTCAGCAGCACATCAAAAAGCTTATCCACCATGATCAAGTGGGCTTCATCCCTGGGATGCAAGGCTGGTTCAACATTCGTAAATCAATAAACGTAATCCAGCATATAAACAGAACCAAAGACAAGAACCACATGATTATCTCAATAGATGCAGAAAAGGCTTTTGACAAAATTCAACAGCCCTTCATGCTAAAAACGCTCAATAAATTCGGTATTGATGGAACGTACCTCAAAATAATAAGAGCTATTTATGACAAACCCACAGCTAATATCATACTGAATGGGCAAAAACTGGAAAAATTCCCTTTGAAAACTGGCACAAGACAGGGATGCCCTCTCTCACCACTCCTATTCAACATAGTGTTGGAAGTTCTGGCTAGGGCAATCAGGCAAGAGAAAGAAATCAAGGGTATCCAGTTAGGAAAAGAAGAAGTCAAATTGTCCCTGTTTGCAGATGACATGATTGTATATTTAGAAAACCCCATCGTCTCAGCCCAAAATCTCCTTAAGCTGATAAGCAACTTCAGCAAAGTCTCAGGATACAAAATTAATGTGCAAAAATCACAAGCATTCTTATACACCAGTAACAGACAAACAGAGAGTCAAATCAGGAATGTACTTCCATTCACAATTGCTTCAAAGAGAATAAAATACCTAGGAATCCAGCTTACAAGGGATGTAAAGGACCTCTTCAAGGAGAACTACAAACCACTGCTCAGTGAAATCAAAGAGGACACAAACAAATGGAAGAACATACCATGCTCATGGATAGGAAGAATCAATATCGTGAAAATGGCCATACTGCCCAAGGTTATTTATAGATTCAATGCCATCCCCATCAAGCTACCAATGAGTTTCTTCACAGAATTGGAAAAAACTGCTTTAAAGTTCATATGGAACCAAAAAAGAGCCTGCATTGCCAAGACAATCCTAAGTCAAAAGGACAAAGCTGGAGGCGTCACGCTACCTGACTTCAAACTATACTACAAGGCTACAGTAACCAAAACAGCATGGTACTGGCACCAAAACAGAGATATAGACCAATGGAACAGAACAGAGTCCTCAGAAATAATACCACACATCTACAGCCATCTGATCTTTGACAAACCTGAGAGAAACAAGAAATGGGGAAAGGATTCCCTATTTAATAAATGGTGCTGGGAAAATTGGCTAGCCATAAGTAGAAAGCTGAAACTGGATCCTTTCCTTACCCCTTATACGAAGATTAATTCAAGATGGATTAGAGACTTAAATGTTAGACCTAATACCATAAAAACCCTAGAAGAAAATCTAGGTAGTACCATTCAGGACATAGGCATGGGCAAGGACTTCATGTCTAAAACACCAAAAGCAATGGCAGCAAAAGCAAAAATTGCCAAATGGGATCTAATTAAACTAAAGAGCTTTTGCACAGCAAAAGAAACTACCATCAGAGTGAACAGGCAACCTACAGAATGGGAGAAAATTTTTGCAACCTACTCATCTGACAAAGGGCTAATATCCAGAATCTACAAAGAACTCAAACAAATATACAAGAAAAAAAACAAACAACCCCATCAAAAAGTGGGCAAAGGATATGAACAGACATTTCTCAAAAGAAGATATTCATACAGCCAACAGACACATGAAAAAATGCTCATCATCACTCGCCATCAGAGAAATGCAAATCAAAACCACAATGAGATACCATCTCACACCAGTTAGAATGGCAATCATTAAGAAGTCAGGAAACAACAGGTGTTGGAGAGGATGTGGAGAAATAGGAACACTTTTACACTGTTGGTGGGATTGTAAACTAGTTCAGCCATTATGGAAAACAGTATGGCAATTCCTCAAGGATCTAGAACTAGATGTACCATATGACCCAGCCATCCCACTACTGGGTATATACCCAAAGGATTATAAATTAGTCTACTACAAAGACACATGCACACGTATGTTTATTGCGGCACTATTCACAATAGCAAAGACTTGGAATCAACCCAAATGTCCATCTGTGACAGACTGGATTAAGAAAATGTGGCACATATACACCATGGAATACTATGCAGCCATAAAAAAGGATGAGTTTGTGTCCTTTGTAGGGACATGGATGCAGCTGGAAACCATCATTCTTAGCAAACTATCACAAGAAGAGAAAACCAAACACCGCATGTTCTCACTCATAGGTGGGAACTGAACAATGAGATCACTTGGACTCGGGAAGGGGAACATCACACACTGGGGCCTATCATGGGGAGCGGGGAGGAGGGAGGGATTGCATTGGGGAGTTATACAAGATATAAATGATGAATTGATGGGTGCTGACGAGTTGATGGGTGCAGCACACCAACATGGCATAAGTATACATATGTAACAAACCTGCACGTTATGCACATGTACCCTAGAACTTAAAGTATAATAAAAAAAAAACAAGTAGAAATACATGTACAACTATGTACATATATGTATGTGTATATGCAATAGCAAAATTAATTTAAAATTTAGAGATATGATTGAATGTTATCCCACTAAAAGGCTAAATATAAATAATAAATATGAAATATTTATAAAATAGCAAAAGAACAGTAGAAACACATATATACATATACATGTAAGTATATACGTATATATATTACAATTATAAAAACTACTTATAAGTTTGAAACAAAAACCAGTAGGGAGCTTGAAGAAATGAAACTTGTTGTGTGTGTGAGATTTTTATTATAGGCAATATATTTCTAATTGCAATTGTATTTTTTTCCTTTTATTATACACGTAGATTTAAGAGAAAGAGCTCTTAATGAAACTTGAAGGAAAGTATTTTCTAGTTGACATATTCTAGATCACAAGAAATGCCAAAAGTTATTATGAGTAGTAACGAGTGCACAGACCTAGACATCGCAGAAAGGGAATCAGGTGCCTTTATAACTTTCTTAAAAGTCACTGACACTTTACTTGCATAAGAATCTTTACTTTACTTTACTTGCATAAGAATCTTTACTTTACTTTACTTGCATAAGATACTTTACTTGCATAAGAATCTTCCTCACTGAGAAAACATTTAACAAAAAACTCAGCCCTTATAATTTTCCTTTCTTTTTAGAAATATATAGACTCTAAAATTGTGAAGTATAGTATTTAATGGTAGTATGTAGGTAAGTAGTGTCCATATAGAGAGATGTTTCTTCTGACTGCCAATAAACAAAGTCATATGTAATTACATGTATTAATATATACCCACAGAGCATATAAACATACAGTATTCATACACAAGCATATATGTACAGAGGGTGAAAATCAAGTTAAAGAAGCATTGTTAGATAATTAAATGGTTCTTAGGGAGAGCTTTCCTAAAAGAACCAGAGCCCTGAGCTACTTCCTTCCTTCCTTCTTGCTCTAGCCATACTGATTTGAGTGGGTTTCTTGAATACACCCTGCCTTGGGGACTGTGTGGCCTTGCTGTTCTTTTTTTCTTTTTCTTTTTTTTTTTTTTTTTTGAGACGAAGTCTTGCTCTGTCGCCCAGGCTGGAGTGCAGTGGTGCGATCTCGGCTCACTGCAAGCTCCACCTCTCAGGTTCACGTCATTCTCCTGCCTCAGCCTCCTGAGTAGCTGGGACTACAGGTGCCTGCCACCATGTACAGCTAATTTTTTTTGTATTTTTAGAAGAGATGGGGTTTCGCCATGTTAGCCAGGCTGATCTCGATCTCCTGACCTCGTGATCGGCCTGTCTCAGCCTCCCAAAGTGCTGGGATTACAGGTGCGAGCCGCCATGCCTGGCCCTGGCTGTTCTTTTTACCTGAACACTACTTTCCTGTATTCTGTATTCACAGGGCTCAGCCCATGGTTCTATACAATATTTAACAACCAGCACCTCTTTGGGAAACAACCAATTAGTCCAAACACCTGACCAATCAGAAGGATGCTGGGTGCAAAATCCCCAAGAACATACCAGTGCCTCCCCAGCTGAACGTCAGCCTTGGTGCCCTCACTTCCTCCAAATCTGGACTCAAATATCACCTCTTTGAGGAGATATTCCCCGAAAACCCTATCTTAAGAACATCGCTGTTATTATCTCATGACCATGGCTTTTTTCCTGTAGCATATATCACTTGACCATATATATTTATCTGTGAAACTTTCTATTGTTTATATTCCTCATTGTATATAAGTTCCAAAAAGGCAGGAACATTGTCTGCTCTTATCAAGGTTGCTTGTGACCTCTACTTGCTAAATCCAATGGTCAATTATTCTTCTCATCTTTTCCGAGTTACTATTAATAGTTGGTCACTCATGCTTCCTTGAGTGTTTTTTCTCCTAAGCTCCAGAACATTAGAGTGCTTCATTTTCCTTTTGTTTTTCTAGTTGCTCCTTCTCATTTCTTTGACTTTTGGAATTAGTTGGTGAATCCCTGGCCTCAGTCTCTTAATGTTGTCAGCCAGTCACAGCTTTAAATAACACCTGTATGCTGTGAGTTCCAAATTTGTACCTGTAGTCTGAACCTCCCTCCTGAACTCCAGATCCATTTATCCAACTGGCTGACATCTCCCTTGGCTATCTAATACACATCTAGAATTTAACTTCTCTCAAACCGAACTCCTTACATGCCCCCCAAACATGGTTTTCTTAAATCCTCCCTAGTTCAGTTAACATTAAATGCATTTTTTCCAGCTTGAGGAAAGGAGTTGAGGCCAGGAGTTCAAGACCAGCTTAGGCAACATAGTGAGACCCTGTCTCTACAAAAAAAAAAAAAAAAAAAAAAAAAAAAAAAAAAGCAGAGTGTGATGGGGTGCACCTATAGTCCCAGTTACTCAGGAGGCTGAGGCAAGAGGAGTGCTTGAGCCCAGTAGTTTGAGGCTGCACTAAGCTATGATCATATCATTTGCACTCCAGCCTGGGTGACAGAGTGAGGTCTTGTCTCAAAAAGAAAAAAAATCATTTTTCCAATTGGTCAAACCGAAAACCTTAACCTCACCTTTAATGTTACTCTTTCCCTCATGCCCCACATCCAGTATGTTACTCATCCTTCTATGGCCATCCTTCTACACCATCCTTCTATGGTGAGAGTCTATGGCCTCTCACTGTCTCTGTTTCCACCATCCTAGTTGAAGGCATCATTATCTTTTATATGGATTATTACAATAGTGTTGGAACTGGTCTTCCTGCTTCTGTTCTTGCTCTTTCCAATTTATATCAGTCCCAGAATCAGGATGATCTTGTTAAAATGTAAGTCAGGTCATGTCATTTCCTTATTCAAAATCCCCCAATGGCTTTCATGTCACCTAGATGTCCTTATTATGTCTGAAAGGTTTTTAATGATCTGGTCCCTTGTTCACCCTCTGACCTCATCTGTCATTGCTCTCCCCTTTCCTTCATGCTGCTCCAGCTGCCACACTGGCCTCCTCTTTGTGCCTCTAACAAACTAGGAATGCTGCTGCCTCAGGGCCCCCGCACTTCTTTCTTATGCCTGGAATGCTATTCCCCAGATAGACACTGGCCTGGCTCCCTTGTACAACTCAAAGTGACTTCCTTAATGAAGTCTTATATTGCCACTCCATCTAAAATTTAAACTTTTCCAGATGATTTCACTTATACAACATTTACTTTTACCACATTTCCAGTGCTCCTAATTTAATAAAACATTTTAACAAGAGGAGATGAGGCTTGAAGAGAAAGCAAGTGGCTGGATCATGAGAACCCTTTAGAGCCAAGCAAAGATTCTGACCTGTCCCAGAGGAGCCACCAAGGGCTGTTAAGCAGCAATGTGATATAGTGTGTTTTAAAAAGGTTACTTTGGCAGTTTTTTTTTAAACAAAGCATATGAAATATTCAACTATGATATGATAAGAAGACCAAGTGACTTTTTTAGAGATTTCAAGCAAACATAAAATTCTCCTTTGTTGAATTTCTTCAATTTCTATTTGTTTTTCTGTGACACACGTTACACTTTAGTGAGTATTCATTGAACCATTTCATAGGAATAGTATTAGTCTGTTTTCACGCAACTGATAAAGACTTATCCGAGACTAGGAAGAAAAACAGGTTTAATGGACTTATAGTTCCATATGGCTGCGGAGGCCTCACAATCATGGTGGAAGGCAAGGAGGAGCAAATCACATCTTACATGGATAGCAGCAGGCAAAGAGAATTTGTCCAGGGAAACTCCCTTTTTTTTTTTTTTTTTTTTTTTTTTTTTTTTTTTTTTTTTTTTTTTTTTTTTTAAGACGGAGTCTCGCTCTGCCGCCCAGGCTGGAGTGCAGTGGCCGGATCTCAGCTCACTGCAAGCTCCGCCTCCCGGGTTCACGCCATTCTCCTGCCTCAGCCTCCCGAGTAGCTGGGACTACAGGCGCCCACCACATCGCCCGGCTAGTTTTTTGTATTTTTAGTAGAGACGGGGTTTCACCATGTTTGCCAGGATGGTCTCGATCTCATGACCTCGTGATCCGCCCGTCTCGGCCTCCCAAAGTGCTGGGATTACAGGCTTGAGCCACCGCGCCCGGCCGGAAACTCCCATTTTTAAAACCATCAGATCTCATGAGACTCATTCACTATCATGAGAACAGTGCAGAAAAGACCCACTCCCATAATCCAATCACCTCCCACTGGGTTCCTCCTACAACATGTGGGAATTGTGGGAGTTACAATTCAAGATGAGATTTGGGTGAGGACAAAAGCAAACCACATCATTCCACTCCTGGCCCCTCCCAAATCTCATATCCTCATTTCAGAACAAATCATGCCTTCCCAACAGTCTGCCAAAGTCTTAACTCATTTCAGCATTATCTCAAAAGTCCACAGTCCAACATCTCGGTTGAGAAAAGGCAAGACCCTTCCACCTATGTGCCTGTAAAATCAAAAGCAAGTTAGTTACTTCCTAGATACAATGGGGGTACAGCATTGCCTAAATACAGCTGTTCCAAATGGGAGAAAATGGCCATAATGAAGGGACTACAGACCCCATGTAAATCTGAAATCCAGCTGGGCAGTTAAATCTTAAAGCTCCAAAATGATCTCCTTTGACTCCATGTCTCACATCCAGGTCATACTGATGCAAGAGGTCAGTTCCCATGGTCTTGAGCAGCTCTGCCCCTGTGGCTATGCAGTGTACAGCCTCCCTCCTGGCTACTTTCAGAGGTAGATGTTGATTGTTTATGGCTTTTCCAGGTGAACGGTGCACACTGTCAGTGCGTCTATCATTCTGGGGTCTGGAGGACAGCAATGGCCCTCTTCTCACAGCTCCACTAGGTAGTGCCCCAGTAGAGACTCTGTGTGGGGGCTCCAATCCCACATTTCCCTTCTGCACTGCTCTAGCAGAGGTTTTCTATGAGGGCCCTGTCCCTGCAGCAAACTTCTGCTTAGGCATCCAGGTGTTTCCATACTTCCTCTGAAATCTAGGTGGAAGTTATCAAACCCCAATTCTTAACTTCTGTGTACCCACAGGCTCAGCACCACAGGGAAGGTGCCAAGGCTTATGGCTTGTACACTCTGAAGTCATGGCCTGAGCTGTACCTTGGCCCCTTTTAGTCATGGCTGAAGTGGCTGGGATGCAGAGCACCAGGTCCCTAGACTGCCCATGAAACCATTTTTACCTCCTAGGCCTCTCGGTATGTGACGGGAGGGGCTGCCAAGAAGACTCTGACATTCCTTGGAGACATTTTCTCCATTGTCTTGGGGATTAACATTTGGCTCCTCATTCCTTGTACAAATTTTTGCAGCTGGCTTGAATTTCTCCTCAGAAAATGGGATTTTCTTTTCTATCACATTGTCCAGCTGCAAATTTTCTAAACTTTTATGCTATGCTTTCCTTATAAAGTGAATGCCTTAACAGCACCCAAGTCATCTCTTGAATGCTTTGCTGCTTAGAAATTTCTTCTGCCAGATACCCTAAATAATCTCTTTCAAGTTCAAAGTTCCACAAATCTCTAGGGCAGGGGCAAAATGCTGCCAGTCTCTTTGCTAAAAATTAACAAGAGTCACCTTTTCTCTAATTCCCAACAAGTTCCTCATCTCCATCTGCGACCACCTCAGCCTGGATTTCATTGTTCACATCATTATCAGCACTTTGGTCAAAGCCATTCAACAAGTCTGTAGGAAGTTCCAAACTTTCCCATATATTCCTGTCTTCTTCTGAGCCCTCCAAACTGTTCCAGCCTCTGCCTGTTACCCAGTTCCAAAGCTGCTTCCACATTTTTGGATATCTTTTCAGTAATGCCTCAGTCCCAGTTACAATTTACAGTATTAGTCCATTTTCATGCTGCTGATAAAGACATACCTGAGGCTGGAAAGGAAAAGAGGTTTAACGGACTTACAGCTCCACGTGGCTGGGGAGTCCTCACAATCAAGGCGGAAGGCAAGGAGGAGTATGTCACATCTTAAGTGGATGGCAGGAGGCAAAGAGAGCTTGTGCAGGGAAACTCTCGTTTTTAAAACCATCAGCTCTCATGAGACTCATTCACTATCACAAGAACAGTGCAGAAAAGACCCACCCCCATAATCCAATCATCTCCCACCACTTCCTCCATGACACATGAGAATTGTAGGCCTTACAATTCAAGATGAGATTTGGGTGGGGACATAGCCAAACCGTATCAGGAACCAATTACCTTCAAGTTCTTGAACTATTTGGAATTTCACATAACTTTTCCCCATAATCCTCAACACTGCAAATACTAAACAACCATAAACATCCAAATAAGTAATATTTCACATTAGCAACAAAATCTTTTATTTTTTATTTATTTTTTTCATTTTTTGAGATGGAGTCTCACTCTGTTACCCAGGCTGGAGTACAGTGGCACGATCTCGGCTCACTGCAACTTCCACCTCTTGGGTTCACGCAATTCTCCTGGCTCAGCTTCCTGAGTAGCTGGTACTATAGGCATGCAACACCATGCCCAGCTAATTTTTGTATTTTTAGTAGAGATGCAGTTTCACTATGTTGGCCAGGCTGGTCTTGAACTCCTGACCTCAGGTGATCCACCTGCCTTGGCCTCCCAAAGTGCTGGGATTATAAGCATGAGCCACCATGCTCAGTCACAACAAAATCTTTAAATATGAAATAGTACAAAAAATTTTAAGTGACATGAGCCAACTGAGATGTGCTGGGAGGAGTGCATTTCCCCTCTAAAAGAACAGATTCTACTCAACTCTAGCATATTGTTGGCAGATTTCTCCATTTTTCAAGAAAAGCTAAAACTCACATGCTTATCTGAAATCTCCCAAGTTTTGAAATACTAAAATAGAATAAAATCTTTCCACAATCCTATGGCAATTTCCACCATTTGGTGGGTCATTTTTGAGTGTGGGATACCCACTCAGACGTTTACATGGCTTGCTTAGCCTCTCTGTTCCTTGATTCCTTAACTATATAAATGGGGTAATAATAACCACACCCACCTAAGGCTGTGGGTAGGAATGAATTAAAGATAAATGAAAAGTGTTTAAATTACTGCTAGTCACACAGTAAGTGCTCAAAAGTTACCACTTTCCTGATCAGTTTTCTGCTGAAAATAAGTACTTGGCATCTCTCCACTTAAAACTATCAAAGCTTCTAAGTCAGTTGACAATATTTCCTGATACATACTCGATATAGATCACTGCTCTGAGGACTGTGCAAATAGGCAAGGAAAAGCAAGGTACGAGGTACCTACACTAGTCAATAAAATGAGAATGAGGAATCAGGGTAAATGTATATTAAACTGATCTAAGGACATGTACCACAATTAAAAAAAAAATGTTCAAATGGATATTAGCAAAATCATAAGAAAAACTAGGATCTTTAAAAGAAGGGAGTTGATATATGAGTTGGTATAATAGATTATAAGGCAGGACAGAGTGTGGGATGAGGCCACACTGAGTAGTTTCTTCAGGAAAACAAGCATTTAGGCAGGGCTAAAAAGAAGACAAGAAATGTTATTTAAATTGGGGGATGTAATGGGGAAAGAAAAGAAGTTAAGGAAGACATCATGGAAGTCATTAAACTGAGTGAGCATACATTTTAGAGGCTAAAGTATACCTCAGGAAAGGGAATATGGGCATGGTGAAATCAGCTTCGGGGGCTGGGCATGAGAAGACATTAAACCTGTGAACAGTGATAAAAATGAAAAAGAAAACGAGATAAGTGATCCACCTTCATTTCCTCTGCTAAAGTTATCCCTTCGAAATGCTCTCTCTCTTCCCAAAGGATATGTTTTAAACATGGTCCCTTTTACTATCACACTGAAAATCTCTCACCAGGGAGTATGAAAACTCTGCAAGTACCCGATCTGTGAGAGAACTGAGATGTCCTATCTTTGGCTATACTTTTTTTCTTCATTCCTTCTAAAAATTGCATATTTGCTGTAAAAAAATCACATAATGACATCTAAGTGAAATGTTTCAAATGAATAAAACCACCTTTAATTCCCAAAGCTAACACAATTCTTATCATTTTCATATTTTCTTGTCTAATCTATAAGTCTACAGATTTGCCTAGTTATAATCATTGAGTGCATTCAATTGCATTTTCCATTTTGTTCACTTACCATGTATCAAAATATTGCCTTAGGTTTCTATAGTTATTGCTAGTATTTAAACGTCTGCATCATAGTTCATCAAGTTGATGCCTCACATAATTTAATATCAGAAATTAAGTAATGTTCATTCACTTTTGTCACAGAAAATGCCACAATATGCATCATTTTGCACAAAGTTTTTATTTTTATTTTAAATGTTGTTCGACTATTTCCTATAGATTAATTCAAAAGAATGAGAAGACAAATATATTAACGTTTTATTCTCCCTTAGCCTATATATATTAACATGAACATGAATGGGTTATAATGCTATTATAAGAAAACTGGGGGAATTTTGGACGCACCACCAAAGACACTTAGCCTGAGTGTGATTTATACCAAATCACACTTCAGTTCTAAAAATGCTCTATGACCCCACAAGGGTGCTACAAATTGGCCTTTTAATTAGAGTAAAACTGAATGTCAAGTCGTGTCTCTCCCCCCACCCGCAGTTCCTCTTACAAGTTAATGTTCTGATGGTAAAGACATAAATAGCAACCCTCTCTCTTCAGATAAATTGCCCAGGAGAGCTGTGATAGTGAATCCACAGGCCTATAAATCTAATAAACAAGAATTATCCAATACTGAGAAATGTGAGCAAGACATGGCTCTGAACTGTATTAGGTATTAATATAATAAAAGGATGAGGTGAGTGCACCTATCAAATTGAAACTACAATCATACACAGTACCTGAGAAATTGCTAAAGCAAATGTGATAATGAAGAACACAATTGAGGTTAAAAAACCTGCAGCATTTTGTAAAATGCCATCACTTTAAAATACACACACACATAAAGAAATGTTGATGTTATTATTGAAGAGCACAATTAAAGTGAAACAACTTTGGCTATAGTTTTAGCTGAAAAATTGGTAATAAAAAGTGGTTTGGAAGAAATAGTGGTATGTCTTGATAAAGATGGAAAGGTTTGGGAATAATTACAAAGTCTAGGTTTATACAGGCAATGTAAAACGAAGATTGGTTAGTGAGTTAGAAGACTGAAATAGGAAACCTTTAGAAAAAAACATAGCTATTGAAATTAAAAATACTCTATTGATGGTTTAATCCAGAGTATGGCTGAAAAAATACTCATCCCACTTATCATCTGGACACAGTGGATCCTTTCATTGCTCATATTTTAAAGTCATTTTTATAAGTCATCCATATAGAAGAGCAAAAAGATAAAATGATCCAATGCAACCATATGATAGTTTCAAGACAGAATGAGTTTTATTCCTTTAAAATTCGTAAATTCTTTTTGTTTTTTGGAAGACCTCTAAGAAATAATAAAAGCCTCATGCTTCTTAAAAGTAGTTAGAATTGCTTATAACAGACACTCAAATGCTAAAATTGGGTAAAATGAACTCTGAGGATTAAGCAACCATTTAAACACAGTTAAAGACACAATTAGTAAACTGAACGATGGATCAGGAGAAATTACTCAGAATGCAGTACAGAGACCTGGAGATAGAAAATATGCAAAAGAGGTTAAGAGATATAGAGGACAGGGGATGAGAAGGTTTAATGTATATTTAATAAGAGTTCTAAAAGGAAAAATTAAAATAGGAAGGGAAGCAATATTTGAAGTATAATATCTGAGGATTTTCTACAACTGATAAAAAGATAATCCAGCTATACAGGAAACATGTTTATTTACCTAAATGATGAAAGAATTCATACCTCAGAAACTTTTATTCATATTCCCCACACACAGGTGTGCACTTTGAAAATAACAGAGTGCAGGTTATGTCAGCATTTATTACATACCTATCAGCCACAAACGAGTCTAGGTACTAACATGCCAGAGCAGCACATAATTTAGGTGTTTTCTTTACACCAAGAGGGTAACTGTTGATTCCAAATTCTGCATAAATTTTTTTTTTACCAAATCATATTTTAAAAGCAGTTTATTATATTCCTATTTTAAGATATCCTGTTATATATGGTCCTTGATAAAGACAAGAATCATTCTATTAATCAAATGTTAAGAAATTGTAATTTTTTGCACATTATATTTTCTATAAACTAGATATAAACAGACATCTGTAAAAGTAGCTATTTTGGCTGGGCATAGTAGCTCACATCTGTTATCCTAGCACTTTCAGAGGCTGAGGCTGGAAGATCACTAGACCCCAGGAGTTCAAGACCAGCCTGGGCAACATAGTGAGACTCCCATCTCTATTTATAAAAATAGTGGCTATTTTTACAGTTAACATAAATTTCAAAATACTTAAACACTTGCCCAAGGTCCTTAAAAGAGAAGGGTATGAAGGGCAGGGGTGTGGGCTGGTGGGAGAGATGGTTGAATATTCAGCACTGACAATCTTTGCTGGATCACCCACAGTCTTTTTATACTTTAGTGTCTCAGGTTGTTCCTCCTCTCCTTTCTCCTCTGCTTGAGGCCTCTGTAGCACATTGTTAAAATATGCAACAGAAGAAGGAAGGGATAGCCTCTGCATTCCTTTCCTCCCCTACACCTAATCCTCAGCTCTTTCCTCAGTAGCTGAAGACACAAAGGCGTGAGAGAAAAAGGCCTCTTGTTCTCAGCTTCTTCCCCTTCCCATCTGGGATCCCTGGCCTCAGGACTAGGTTGGCGAATCATGGCTTATTAATGCCTCTTGGCTTCCTCTCTTTTCCCTTACTCCTCATTCTGGCAGTCTTTGATGCTTACAGTCAACAGGGTCCAGGGCTTGAGGAAAGAAGAAAATCTGACTATCTGAAATGCATAACTTTTAAAAAAATATTATATATAATTGATAATAGTGTAGTTACTTAAGAATGAAGGCTATGACAAACCTTGACTATCCAAATACTAGCTGTATGTTCTCTGGAAGTTACTTAACCTCTCTGTGTTTTGGTTTCCTCATCTATAAAATGGAGGTAAAAATTAGTAACCATCTGATAAGAATCTTGTGAAGCATAAATTGGTATACCATTAGGCTCCACTGACCCCAATTTTAGCTTTTGAGATTCATTTTGGGACAATAAGTACTTAAAACAGTGCCTGGCATATGGCAGGCATATGGTAACATTCAATAAATGTTAATTCTTATTTTTAAAATTATATTTATAGAATAGGTTATATCTAAATTATATTTTACATAATTAAAAGTATGTGTACAATTTCATACTATATATAATTGTAAAACAATTTTAAACTATTTAGGTATGATTTAGAAGGATATCACCAAAAAGGTTCATGGTGTCTCTTCTTTTTTAAAAAAAATTAATAGTTTTTGGGGTACAGGTTGTTCTTGGTTACACAGATTAAGTTCTTTAGTGGTGATTTCTGAGATTTTGAGCACACATCACTCGAGAGTGTACACTGTACCCCATAAGTAGTCTCATTTCCCACTTCCCCAACCTTCCCCTCCGAGTCCCCAAAGTTCATTATATTACTCTTATGACTTTGCATCCTCATAGCTTAGCTCCCACTTATGAGTGAGAAATACATACCCTACTAGCCTCCCAGCGGACCTCCTTGATTTCCTGATAACCTCTCACCTCTTTGACATGCATCAACTGTCTCTTTGCTGGAGCCCCTGTATTCTGGTATCTGCTCTTCTTTACTTCACACACAGCAAACCTCAGCAAGAGATCAACACCCTACTGTTGACACCCTGTCTCACTGATAAGACCAAACCCCACAGTGCAGAAGCCCTTCTGGTCTGAAAGTGGTAGGTATAAAGACTAAATTTCACTATGTTGGACCTAATAACTCATTGGAACTAATTTTCTCCTAATGAAATACAACACTGCTTACTCTTTAATAAAATTAAAATCATAAGCCTTTAGCATTAATAGGAAGCTACTACGGCTAGGGCACTATGAACTCCCTGATGAAGCAAATCCATGCATAAAATTTTTAAAATATATATTACCAATAAAATACATATACACAATTTTTATTCTGATCTTGATACACCAAATGGATACATCCCTGTTAACATGACTGAATATCTAATTCATTTCCTCATATATTGGAATTATGTTATTAAAGTAAATCTTTAATAACATGCTGCATATTATAAGACTGCTATATACACATTATAAAATTTGGAAAATACATAAAGAAAGAAGGGTGGAAGGGGAGGAGAAAGAAAGGGACGAAGAGGAGTGGGGAAGGTGAAGAAGAGAGGTAGAAGGAGAAATGAAGAAGAGAAGGAAGAAAATCCCTTACCCTTAATCTTAACATCCAGGGACTGTGAAAATTTTGGTAGCTTTTAAAAATTGAGAATACGTATACCCTTTGATTTTTAGTCTGCCTTTTCCCACAAAATATTCTGTGAACATATTTTGGCCAATACATAATCACTGACATCATGTTTAGTAATAGTTGCCGAATATTCCACCTTCATGTAATGGTAGACAGGGCATGGGACTAAACCAGACTGCACTGTATCTCAATCCAGGCTTGATCTGTTACTAGCAATATCACATTAGACAATTATTATACTGTCCTACCCCTCAAATTCCTCATTTCAAAATAGGGGAACACCAATAACTACTTCAAAGGATTGTTATGAGTATTCAGTATGATGTGATAGATAAAATATTTAGCATGGGGCTTGATGAACAATTATTTACTTAATAAATGTCAACCATTAGGTTTTCCCATTTGCCATAGTTGCCCCCACCACTCCCAACTAGATAAAGTGTCTTGAAGGCACCAACTGTGTCCTTACATGAGGTCCCAGTGCAACAGAGTTGACACATGTTAAACTGTGTTGAATGAAGAAACAAAGGAGTAAGTGGCTGGCGGGATGACCGTGTTAACTGGCCCTTACCAGTTAAGTGGTCAGTTTTAGACAACAGCGGAAAGTCATTAAACATTTGGAGAGGACTGTCATGTCAGCTTAGGTTTCTTCACAAAACTTTGAGAGCAACAGGAGACAATATTTTGCCCCTATCCTGTGGTTTGCTCTTCTGCTCTCTCTACTTTACATCCATGATCTTTCTCCAAAGATGGGCTCCGAAGTCTTTCCTACAGGATCCATTCCTTCTCAGCAGTCCTCTTCTCACTGAGATTTTGTTGGCCATCAACAACATAGCCAATGCGCTATATGTTGAGTCAAATCACTATGTCTGCTTGACTGTAATTCTATCATTCTTAGGTCTTTTCCAGATACACATTCCAGTAATTTTGGTTTTGAATCATATCTACAAAGTCTAAATATACTAGGTTAAAAAAAAAAAAGCTGACTGCTTATAATCAGTCATCAAATGGAATGTTCTCTTGCCTATTTGCTTTCAACCATAAAGTCATATACATTTTTTAAAATCTAAAAGAATGTGTGCTTGAATCAGAAGTTTGATGATTTTACTCCAGGGTCCAATTTTCCTGCATTTCTTTTTAGAATTCATCCCAGTTGCAATTCTCTGTTTTTCTTTTTTTTGCAGTAACTTCTTTCCTAACATTAAAAACCTTCTACTGAGTGTCATCAATTAATCATTAAGAATTCTAATAAAAATTTAGCTTTAGCTGTAAAAAGTAACAGGGAAAGTTGAGGCAATTTACCTGAAAATGTATAATTTAAAGAATCTGACTATTTGAGGAATTTCATAACAAAAAAAATCACCTTCTATCTAAGTAATCCCTCCTTAGAATAAAACAGAAAACTTTAACAGTCTTTAGTGTTTATATTTCTGGTTTCTAATATTCTCAGCCATTTAAAAAAAGTTTTCAGAGAACCATTTGATTAAAATTAAAATTCACAACAGAACCTAGTTTATATACTATAAAACTCTAAATATATATTTTGCTATGTGAAGATGTAAATTCTATCTCCAAATGAATTAGGTAATGGAAATATAAAAAAAAAGAAATAAAAATCTAGACTTTAAAAACATTTGATTAAAGCTTCTACAGCCATCAAATATTATTTCTAAATAGTTTATATTTCATTTCAAACAATTCCATGTTTTATTGCAAACACATTCATCTTCATGTCTGAAAAAGGTGGCCATAACAAAACTATTAAATAAAATGTATGTTCAGACACAGTGGCGCACACCTGTAATCCTAGAACTCTGGGAGGCCAAGGAGAGAGGATTGTTTGAGCCCAGGAGTTCAAGATCAGCTTGGGCAACATAATGAGACCCCCATCTCTACAAAAATTTAAAAATTATCCAGGTGTAGTAGCATGCATTTACAGTCCCAGATACTTGGGAAGTTCAGGTGGGAGGACTGGTTAAGCCTAGGAGGTTGAAGTTGCACTGAGCGATGGCTAAGCCACTGCACTCAAGCCTGGGTGACAGAGGGAGACTCTATCCCTAAAAAAACTAAAAAGAAAAAAGAAAATAAAAGAAAATGTATTTTGGCTTTCAAGATTCTGTGTAATAAGGGTTACGGTGGATAACAGTCAAATGTGTGATAAATAGTCAAATCTGAAATTAAACATAGATATCAAGGGTAAAATGTAAACAAAGGTTTTTATTCATTTTTGGCTTTACATTTGTATTATCTACCAATGTGAATTATAAAAAGATATGAAAAGTCCCTACTATAAAGACATATGCACATGTATGTTTATTGCGGCACTATCTCCAATAGCAAAGACTTGGAACCAACCCAAATGTCCATTAATCATAGACTAGATAAAGAAATTGTGGCACATATACACCATGGAATACTATGCAGCCATAAAAAGAATGAGTTCATATCCTTTACAGGGACATGGATAAACCTGGAAACCATCATTCTAAGCAAACTAACACAAGAACAGAAAAGCAAACACTGCATGTTCTCACTCATAAGTGGGAGTTGAACAATGAGAACACATGGACACAGGGAGGGGAACATCACACACTGGGGCCTGCTGTGGTGCGGGGGGCTAAGGAAAGGATAGTATTAGAAGAAATACCTAATGTAGATGATGGGTTGATGGGTGCAGCAAACCACCATGGCACGTGTATACCTATGTAACAAAACTGCACGTTCTGTACAGGTACCACAGAACTTAAAGTATAATAATTTAAAAAAGTAAAAAAAGATCTAAAAAATCCAAGGCAAAAAATGCTTTATATCATCTCTGATATCCTGATACAGCACGGATGTACATTCGCAGAAGATTCCGTGCAAATACTAGGCTAAATTTTCATTTTTTATGACTTCATGGAGGCTTCATAATTCTTTCCATACCATTTCATAAAACAATTCTGAGCTATTTGTTCACACATTGGAGATAAATAAAATATACTCCTAAAGAAAGGGATGCTTGGAAGCAGAACTCATCAACTAACACTAAATATTAGCTTCCATTTATGTGACAACAACAGAAACAATTCTTGAAAATAATCAGACTAGTGGTATGTACTATTTAACCCCAGTATGGTCTACAACAAACAATATTGTAGTTTATTGCTCTTCTAAAAGATGGGAGAAATTAACACAACATACATAAGTGGGAAAATGCCATCAAACTCTGCACGAGACATCTGACTTTTCTCAGAGAAAATCAGTTACAAGCATGTCAAAGACAAATGTCAAATTCTTATATTTGCTTCCAAGGAAGCCTTGCAAATTTAGACTTTCTCTGCCTAAAGAGCACAGTAGCAATCACACACACAAAAATTAAGACATAATATACTCATAAAAATATAACACAATATCTTCTCTGACTTTTTGAGTCATTCACAGATTTAACTTATAGCATATTCCACGATTCACAAAAGGATCTAAGTAGATCCTACCTCAACTGACATAAATAAACTTAATTTCAAAATTGAAGGAATTGCCTCCCAAAAGCACATAGATTTAAAAATCCATTAAAATATTTCAGGAAAGAGAATAAATCTGATAATTATGAGACACAAAAATTAAAGTAGGAGTGTTTTAAGTACACTAAATACTTTTCCCAAACAAACTGTAACTGAGTTATCTTTTGATTTCATAAAGTTTGAAGACTTAGGAGACATATTTCCACACTACAGCAGATAAATAGCCTTATTAAAACTAAAACAAGGAAATTGTATCTATTATGCTCAAGGTAACATGAGATGTGGAAGAAACACTATATTCAAATCTGTTTCTTCAATGCATGAAATTATTACTCTTCCTTCTGAGTCTTTGTGTAAAATTGTCATTGTTTATATTCTGTATTATACATGATATAAAGATATACATGTATCTTATATATCTCATATATAGGTATGTATATATGTATATATACGTATGTGTGGATATATATGTGTGTATAGACACACACACACATACAGTAGCAAGTTTGAAAGGTCTACATGTGTATTAAACATCTAGAAGGAAAAAACATCACTCATAATCTTACCACTTAGAGGCAGCACCTTTATTTTGTTTTCCTTTATATATACAAATTACTTTAATACACAAAAGTGTTCTCTGAAAGCTTTAAGCTTGCAGAATACGAAAATAACAGTGAACCTTATCAAGAGCTTCTACATAAGATTCCTAGGCAGGGATTTGTTCTTTTCTTATTGTTTTTATCACATTATCTTATATTCTTAATTTTATAATTTCAATGTTCATTTTAGATTCTGGTAGTACATGTGCAGGTTTGTCACATACATATATTGTATTATGCTGAGATTTGGGGCATGAATCACCCTGTCACTGACGCAATGAACACAGTACCCAACAGGCAGTCCTCCAGCCCTTGTACGCCTCCCTTTCTCCCATCTCTAGTAGTCCCCAGTGTCCATTGTTCCCATCCTCATAGTCATGTATACCCAGTGCTTAGCTCCCACTTATAAATGAGAATGTGTGGTATTTGGTTTTCTGTTCCTGTATTACTTTGGGTAGGATGATGGCATCCATGTTGCTGCAAAGAACATGATTTTATTCTTTTTTATGGCTGAGCAGCACCTTTGAACAACATGACATCTAGTCAGTTGATCTTGTTCCTATGCACTTTTAGATAGTTGAGATTCTACTTTGTAGACCATTTTGTATTCCTTTTTCAGATGACATTGTATTTGTTGTTTAAAGAATCTTTTTAAAGACAATTTTAACAATTTATAAACTTATACTATAAATATGAAATGAGTTTAGCAACTTTTTTATTTATAGCATATCTTACCTTCTCACAGAAGGATCTGAATTAAGCAGATGTTACCTCAATAATACAAATAAAAAAAAATTTCAAAGTTGAAGGAATTCCCTTCCAAAAGGACATGGATTTCCAATTTTAGTGAAGCATCCAAGGTTTACTTAATTATCTTCCTTTCTGTTCTTATAGCAATTTATATTATGCCAAAATTTTTCTTTTTGAAAAAGCAGATACAGACATAAATATCTTTATAGTAAAGCTGTTATTTCCTTATGATACAGTCTCAGAAGTTAAATTAGTAGGACAGATTATATGGACCTTTTAAAAAGATTCTTGATAAAAATAAGCAAATTGTTTTTCTGAAAGATTGTGCCAACTTACATTTCCAGTAGTCACCTGGGAAAGGGCTGGTTGAGGGTGGACATTGTTTTATTTTAGCTTTTCAAGAAGGACCACACAAAACTGGGTCTATGAGTAGGAACCAACTGATTATTTAGGACACGCTACGCACAAATTATTATGCTAGACTCTCGGGATACAAAAATCCTTTGCAGATTTTACAGATCCTAACAGTTTCGTGTGTGTGCCTGTGTGTGTGTGTGTGTGTGTGCGCGCGCATTTATATGCAGGTTATGTGTGTGTTTGTGATGGTTGTAGGGTTTATAATTACAAAAGTTATACAATCAATAGACCCTTTATTCTAGTCAAAGGTTTTGGCTTTGGCCAAACCTTTTACTAAACTATAAGAACCATTTTGTAATGAATCAAGGACAAAAAGTTCTTAAAAAAAAAAAAAAAAAAAAAAAAAAAGGACTGATGGCTTCATAAACAGATTTAATGAAAGTTAGAAAACAGACCCCCTGGTTAAACCAAAGCTGTTCAACATTTCTTTTTTATTTTTCCTTTTTCCTTTAGAAGTTCTACTTAATAATCATAAAACATATATTGAACTTTTGCTGTGTATCAGTTGCATCCCTTAATAACAGTGCTTGCAACAACCTTAAGAATTAAGTGCTACTAATTTTCCCATTTTACATCTGACAAAACCAAGGCCACAAAGCTAGTAAATGGCAAAGGTGAGATCTGAACGTTGCGGACTCTGTAAGAAAATGTACACTACTCTGCCTGGTATATGACAGGCACTTGGAAAATCTCAACCATTATTGTCTGTGTATATTTCCGCTTTGACCAATAGTTTGTAAATACTATGAGGTCAATGGTTTTGTCTAGAATGCCTTGAACACAGCTTGGCTTTTCTTCATTAAAATAAAGCTAATCACCAGGCATGTTTGTGCATTTCTGTAGTTCCAGCTACTTGGGAAGCTGAGGTAGGAGGATCACTTGAGCTCAGAAGTTTGAGGTTGTAATGCTCTATGATCACACCTGTAAATAGCCACTGTACTCCAGCCTAGAAAGCACAGCACCATCTCTAACAACAACAACAACAAAATATATATATATATATATATAAAGATAATTATATTTGCATTGTACTCATATTAAAAATCACAGCAAAATAAAATACAAAAACAAAATGGTAACCTGGTGATGGGCAGAAAAGGGAGGGGAGTAGGTATCACTTAAGGGAGAGGTAGGACCCCCTCAAGCACTATTTGTTGAATTAAAGGCAAGGCAGAGGGTTTGACGTTATGATGTGACTTTATAAGCTGCAAGCTGAACAGCCTGACTTTTTTTTTTTGAGACGGAGTTTCACTCTTGTAGCCCAGGCTGGAGTGCAATGGCATGATCTCAGCTCACCGCAACCTCTACCTCCCAGGTTCAAGCGATTCTCCTGCCTCAGCCTCCCAAGTAGCTGGAATCACAGGCATGTGCCACTGCGCCTGGCCAATTGTGTATTTTTAGTAGAGATGGGGTTTCTCCATGTTGGTCAGGCTGATCTTGAACTCCCAACCTCAGGAGATCTGCCCACCTCGGCCTCCCAAAGTGCTGGAATTACAGGCATGAGCCACTACACCTGGCCCTGACAATTCTTAAATAAGTTATATGCATGCCATAAGGCTTGATGTCTCCAGATCAGCTTGCTTCTCTATGATCAGCAGTGAACTCTTACGTCCTGGGTTACTATCTAAGATGTGGCCACAAACATGCTATCAGTGCGTGAGAGGCAGGGGTAGGGAAGAAAAGTGACAGACAGAAATATACAACATGAAGGAATTTTCTAAGATTATTGATTTCCGAATGTTTCTGACTCTACTAAAAAATTATATGGAACTATTAGAAAGAGTTTACAAAATGCAGGGAAAAAAATCATCCTATTTGTAACATATTTCAAGTGTTCTATACCAGGCTAACTGCTTAGATAACTTAAGAGATAGCTCCTAATGCAAGGCAAATTTAATTATTTTTAATTATTTTTTTACATTGCCTAGTCTCTGTGAACCTAAGAAAGGCAAATTTTAGAAGGTAGTAAGTTGAGCTGTATATGTGCTAGGAAGAAATTCATTGTAATTATTAAGTTACTGAATCCAGCCACTTAATAATGATAAATATTTCTGGTCATGAGGTCAAACACTGGAAAAACTGACCTTGATGTCCTCAAGACCAGTGGGGTATGATATTAACATTCACCTTCCTCGGTCTACCAAATGCCAACCCCTTCTGCTTGGATGACCTCTGTCTACCCACACAGTCATGGAGGGTTCATATGATCCCCCAAAAAGATATGATGTGAAATCAGCATATTTATCTCTATTTCGATGTTGAAATCGGCTGGAATCCTCTCTCTTGATACAGTAAAATCAGAAAAGGCTTCTTTCCTGAAGCTGCTCCTGTTGAGGTAACACACTCTGTGCATGGGTGGTTCATATCCCCGACCTTGCATTCTACTTGTCTTCTAACCCTTCGCCCTCAACACTATTTGATTCATCTGATCCCAGTGTGTTCCATTTGGAGAGGGATGAATCAGCAAGAACTTCCTCCTCCCACTGTTAAATTCTTTTTCCTTATGACCCTTCCCCTCTGGATGCAAGAACATTAGAACAGGGTGCAATTGTTAAAAGCTATCATTTGTTCAGTATATGTGCAAAAAAAAAATCCTTTCCTCAGTAATTTTCACACTCTATCAATCATACTTTAAATATGAGAAGCATATATCTCCATCATCTGTAAAATTGCCTTTTTTTTTTGCAGGGGTAGCAATGTTTCCTTTCTACAGGGAGAGTGTCAAAAGAGATCATTGTACTGTGAACAAATAAGCAAACATAAATTAGACACTGAAGCCTACTCTTAAAAAATGATGATGCTACCTTATGCAATTTTTCAGTGAGTTTACACTTCTAATAACTTTTAAACACAAATACAAATCTGTCTTGATACTAAATGAGTTATGTACATCAATAATATACATATTCTACAATTTTTTAAGCAAAGAGCTACAGCACCTTAGTAAACATTCTGCTATGACATAAGCTGATGACATTTCTACAATTTATTTTGCAAAGCGTATTTCCTCCCAAACACTAAAGATACACAAAAGCACAAAACAAATAATGTAGATCGTTTGGTTGACTACTAACCTAAGTTAATACAAAGTCTGAATTATTAGTAATATGTACTGAAAATATACCATGTATGTTTTTAAATAACATACAGATTATTAATTAAATAATTCAGATTAATTATAGTCATGCATCACTTAAAGGGCTATATTTCGAGAAATGTGTCATTAGGTGACTTTGTTGTTGTGTAAACATCATAAAATGTACTTCTACAAGTACATGGTAGATGGTACAGCCTAGATGGTATAGCCAGGCTAGATGGTATAGCCTACTACACTCCTAGGTTACGTGGTACGCCCTATCGCTCCTAGACTACCAACCTGTATAACATGTTACTGTACTGAATACGGTAGCCAATCATAACACAATATTATCTATGTATCTAAAGACATCTAAATACAGAAAAGGTACAATTAAAATAGGGCATTATAATCTTATGGGACCATTGTCATATATGAGGTCCGTCATTACCAAAACGTTGTTATGTGGCACAGGACTGTACTTGCAAATATGTCAAGGCATGCCTAATTCAGTTTTTAGGTACAATTGCTTTAAGAATAGATAATCTGTTGTTAGAATACATGTATATAGAGTAATTGAACTTATCTTAAAAATTACCATTTTGCAAGAATGTGAAATCATCCTTAAGCTATTACTAAGTCAAATTTTTCTTCAGAGAGAAAGCAGAGAAAGCACAAGTCAGCAGGAAAAGAAGTCCACAAACTCTGGGTTAACAGAGTCCAAACAGATCAGCTTTATCGTAGCTCCTGCAATGAGTTGCCAGGGTGTCCCTTGGACTCATCAAATGAAAGTCTGTGGCAGTATATACCTACATAGCAGAAACAATCAGCCCGATAAGAAAGAACCAGAGAGTTCTAGGCCAAGCAGTTGGTGCCTGTCTTATATGATCAGAGATGGGGTACTTTGATAAAATTTAGGGCATATCATCTCCTACTGTTGAGAAAAAAATTCTTTGGTCCTAATGATCTACATTGGTTTTCTTGGCCAATCAATACCACCCCATAATTATTTGGTTATTTGCCAAAGGACATGACTATAAATTACTAAAAGGTGGTCTTTTAAGCTTTCAACTTAGATTCCTATTTTTGAGTTCAAAGAGGATAATTTCTCACAAAGGCTTTTTATGCTAAGATGGGAAACATGTCAAAAAGCCCAGAGATGAAGGCAAATAGAAGGGTTTTGCAATCATCCAAGGATAAAGGTAAAAATTAAGTATTTCTATGAAAAAAATCAAAATCACATATAAAATATCTTTTTCTACCACTGGAACAGAGTCAAGATACTTTTTTTTTTTTTTTTTTTTTTTTTTTTGAGACAGAGTCACTGTGTCACCCAGGCTGGAGTGCAGTGGCATGATTCAAGCAATTCTTGTGCCTGTCTCCCAGGTTCAAGCAATTCTTGTGCCTCAGTCTCCCGAGTAGCTGGGACTACAAGCATGCGCCACCATGCCCACCTAATTTTGGTACTTTTAGTGGAGATGGGGTTTCACCATGTGGGACAGGATGCTCTCAAACTCCTAACCTCATGTGATCTGCCAGCCTTGGCCTCCCAAAGTGCTGAGATTACAGGCATGAGCCACCATGTCCAGCCAAGATACATTCTTCTCAGTGAACTAAAGTGGCTCCTATCACTCAAATTATATAGCAAGTTTTAGCACTGAGATTGATCAAACAAGAAAAAAGTAGTTTCCAGGTTATTACAGATACATTTTATGGTCTTTTAAAAATGGAATAAGAAAATTGGGTAGTATTTCCAGTTTAATTTTTAAGAGTTGAAGACCTCAAATACTTTTGCATTATCAACAAGAAAAAAGGAAATAGGAAGAAAATAAAAGCAAGCAGGGAGGGACTGAAGGAGGGAGCAAAGGAGGAAAATTGTTGCTGGAAAAAGCATGAAACATTTTGGCCTAGAGTGCAATTAATTTAAAGTAAGGTACAAATCTAAATACGTGGTTTCTGAGTGTGATTACATTCTCCGATGAAAATACAACATCCTATGGCTCTTGAAAGGACATAAGTTAAGAGGCACTGGGATAATTTTATGGGTAACAGAGCCACCTACACATTTTTGGGAAGCACAGACAGAATCAAAAGAGATCATGATGGGAGCTCTTATTCTTTCAGAATAAAGGTATTCAGAAAATCTTGACAGCACTGCATTTGTACAGTCCCAAAGACCAAAAGCTATAATGCCATGGCTGGCATCGTCAAGTCCTGGTGATATTTATTTTTTATTCTTTGTGGGGGAAAAAATATCAAGTGCAAATATGAGATTCTGTCATATTTTCAAGCAATTTCTGGGGCAGTACTATTTAAACTTAATTGTGCATATCAATCACCTTGGAAACTTGTTATAATGCAGATTCTGATCCATTAAGTCTGGGGCCTCTGCATGCTAAACAAGATCCCAGGATGCGGATGCTGATCTGCTGCTGCATGAACAAACACACTGTGAGCAGCAAAATTCCAGGGCATGAGCACTGAGGGCCTTTCCACCTACAACCGTGCAACAGCATCACAAGAACTATTGCAATAGGTTAAGTGTTTTATATTATGAAAGCTCCAGGTAAAACGAAAGGATGCAATTTTCTGACCACTAACCAATCTTCTACCCACTGACCACTTCTGAAAAACAAAAACTGCATTACCATAAACTTTGACTGTGGCTGAAGTTCTTTGCAGAGTTATTATAGGTGGCCATATGATAGTAGAGACTACAGAGTACAGAATGATGAAAAAGATTCTAATGCCCATTGTATTTTGCGGTTTGGGCATGTGTGTTTTCAGTGGGACAAAAGGAAAGGAAGATTCACATATGTATTTAAAATTGATCTCATCTTTTCTAGGTTGCTGTTATGGAACATTCTAACTGTATAGTAGCAAGTGATATAAGAGTGTAAACATCCTCACAGCATCAAGTGGTCTATAAAAAGGCAATCACAAATATAATTACATCTTCAAAAACTTTTTGTATAAATATTTGAAAATTGTGAATTATAACAAAAACAGATAGATGTGAAAAGTGCACATTTACCATCTCTATGAAAAGTAATTTCAGTTTTCAGTCTTATTTGTACTTGATACACCACTATAATTTATTAATAGAATTCCATCATATTCAGTCTGGCTTCTTGAATTAGCTAAATCACCTCCCAAAATCAAAGTCCCAAAACAAAAAAGGCTTCCATATTTAAAAACAATTATTTTATATTCTTTTGAATCACTATGCTTTCTACACTGGAAATTCCCACCTCATGCTACATTTGTCAACTATAGTTTGTCAATGTCATCTACTTTGCTTGATAGGTAAACCCTCACTAGAGGAAGTACCCACACAAGTTCCATTATCTGTGATCCCTCAGGGCATCATATTTAGTCATGGCACTGCTGCCTGATCAGCCATCACATTAATTCCAGCTATAGCAGGCGAGCCAGGGACATGGTACTAAGTAGAAGACAGGAGTAAGAAGGAGCAATGAAAGAAGAAAAAATAGACTTGGATGAAAGGGAAAGGACTCTTCATGACTACAGTCAGTTTTTTTTCAGCTTTCTGCGAAGGATCATGGAAAATGGCAGTGACCATCCCGAGATAGGAACATAAGGGGTAAGCCACAGATCTGACAGGGCATTATCTCTTTTGCTTTCTTCCTAACCCATGTTTCCAATCCAAAACAAAGATTTCAGCACAGGCCTCATCCCTGGAGTAAAATATCACAGATCAACACTTTTCAAAATTTTTTTTTATTTTATTATACTTTAAGTTCTAGCATACATGCGCAGAACGTGCAGGTTTGTTACATATATATACATGTGCCATGTTGGTATGCTGCACCCATTAACTCGTCAGCACCCATCAACTCGTCATTTACATCAGGTATAACTCCCAATGCCATCCCTCCCCTCTCCCCCGTCCCCATAATAGGCCCCGGTGTGTGATGTTCCCCTTCCAGAGTCCAAGTGATCTCATTGTTCAATTCCCACCTATGAGTGAGAATATGCGGTGTTTCGTTTTCTGTTCTTGTGATAGTTTGCTGAGAATGATGGTTTCCAGCTGCATCCATGTCCCTACAAAGGACACGAACTCATCCTTTTTTATGGCCGCATAGTATTCCATGGTGTATATGTGCCACATTTTCTTCATCCAGTCTGTCACTGATGGACATTTGGGTTGATTCCAAGTCTTTGCTATTGTGAATAGTGCCGCAATAAACATACGCGTGCATGTGTCTTTATAGCAGCATGATTTATAATCCTTTGGGTATATACCCAGTAATGGGATGGCTGGGTCATATGGTACTTCTAGTTCTAGATCCTTGAGGAATCGCCATACTGTTTTCCACAATGGTTCAACCAGTTTACAATCCCACCAACGGTGTAAAAGTGTTCCTATTTCTCCACATCCTCTCCAGCACCTGTTGTTTCCTGACTTTTTAATGACTGCCATTCTAACTGGTGTGAGATGGTATCTCATTGTGGTTTTGATTTGCATTTCTCTGATGGCCAGTGATGACGAGCATTTTTTCATGTGCCTGTTGGCTGCAACTCTTATCTGCTATCTGAGACCCCTGTGCCTCAGTTTTTAAATTTTTATAGTGGCAATAATCTTGCCGCTTCCATTTCATGGGGGATGCAAAATGAGATAGTAACACAGATGACGAGTACTCTGGAAAGAGGAAGGACTATGTCATTCACTATTACTTACTACTCACAATACTTACTATTACTGCTTTTCAAATTTATTTCCTGAATTGCTACATTGACCTAAGTGGCCAGCAATTAATACAATATCAGACTCAGGGGAAAAGCCTAGGGAAAAATGGCAGGCAAGTATAATTACAATGTAATGGCTGTTTTTATGTCTGACCAGCTGGGCTTGGCTATCTCTACAATCCTAGCTATAAGAAAGGGTAGAGATGACAGAAAATTAAGTCTCACCTAAAATGCAATGGATGAAGAGAACTGTCCAGGCAGAGAGGGAAGGAAAAGGGTCTGGGGAATGGACTGGGGAGTGGGGAGTGGAGCCAGATGTTGCGTTCAGCTCAGAGGGCTGCAGCATGAGATGGAGAAGCCAAGCAACGGGATAATTCCTGAGGTAGAGGATGGTTCCTGAGACTCCCCTACTGGACTTCCGGGCCAGCAGAAGAATTTGGTAGTTTGAAGGCAATGGAGGAAGGTATAACCAATATATTTGGACCACGGTAGAATTTAATGTCATTACTAATCTTGAACTTTGAGAATAGATTCTTTTAAAAATATATATAATGAATAAAATCTTTTAGTCACAGAAGTGGCTGATATTAAGCAATATCCTGCGAGCAGAGAATCAAGTTTCAGTGCCATGCAATTCACAATCACAATGATGGACACACAAGTCTAGCCTTTTTGGTTGTGTAGCATTACCACGGACTGTTAGTAAGACAGGACAGATGTGCCTGGCCACTAGCTAAACAGGAATTCTGACCACAGTCAGAATGGGAAAGAGAGATTCCAGAATTCTTCTTGACAGAGAGTTTGATGCCTGTATCAGTCTGGGTCATATCTGAAAATAGAAACCACAACAGTACTTCAAACAAAGGAAATTGGTTCACAAGAAAAAACCTGAAACAGAGGAGATGAAGGCAACCTAGGGATTAGCATCAGTAGGAGGTTCTACCACCTCAAAGAGGACTGGAGTAATAAAAGGAAGGGGTATGGCACTAAAGCCCAGAGGCTGGGGCTGGTCTGTGGGATCTAGACCAAAAAAGGCAGGCATAACCACTCCAGAGATGCCACCCAAAGCAGGACAGAGCTCTCAGGCTTCTCCTCTACCACTGTGTTCCATCAGTGCCTCCCATTGCCAAACCTTCCCAGAAATCAGCTGGCAAGAGGGACTGTAATGCTGTTTGTGATACAAGAGAAGGGCAAGGGATGGATCTGAGAACAAACTAGCAAATGATGGCAACCAAGACTCTAGCCATTAGGGTTATCCAGTTAACCTCTTGCACTGACCTTCTGCACACCAAACCACCTTCTAAATACAATGGAAACTACTCCCTAACCAGCTCATTACATATTCTATTTCCCTTGGGAGCTACACTTCTGACTATAAATTAATAAAGTGGAACTCTTTTGTCTTAAATATAGTGTCCTGTGAGTTTTGTTAGTGTGATTCAATCTCCTTCAATGAAATCAAGATCTTGATCTGAGGAACTGAATATAGACCAAAGTTGCCCAACTAAGGGAAGCCCTGGTTTCAGAGCTGACTCTAGAGCAGGGAGGAATGGGCAAGTTTTTATTTAAGAATCAGAAGACACATATTTTAGGCTTTGTGGGCCATATTATCTGTTGCAACTATTCAACTCTGCACTATAATGTGAAAGCAGATATAGGCGATACCTAAACAAATGGGTGTGGCTGTGTTCCAGTAAAACTTTATTCACAAAAACAGTCAGATTTGGTCCTCAGGCAGGTCCATACTTTGCTGACCCTTGCTCTACACCAAAGTTGGCCAACTAAGGAAAGCCTATCTGGAAGTAACTTTCAAAACATAGGAATAGTAGTTGAAAATTTGAGGGTAGAGCTGATATGCATTGTTATGTTTACTAATTAGAATTATAGCCTCTAATCCCAGTCTATTAATCAAAATTCAAAATATTATTATATTTTACCCTGAATTACTTACCGTAAATTACTTAGAACAATCTCTTTAGTTTCTTTTCTTTTAACACATTTTTATATTCACTGCAGCTTCTGAAATACTGTTTTTCTACATCATTTGAGTTGCAGCTAATTAAAACCGAAATAGCACTTAAATTTTTTCCATTTAGCTTCTCAAAATATTTCCATCTCTTGTACTTACTAAAATTGCTATGTCATTCTTTATTAATTTTTCTTAAGTGAGGTTTGCTGGGAAAATCTCTAGCAGAAGATAATTTTCTCAGCGGTGTGAGGGATAAAAGACTACACATTGGGTACAGAGTACACTGCTCAGGTGACAGGTGCACCGAAATCTCAGAAATCACCACTAAAGAACTTGACATAACCAAAGACCACCTATTCCCCCAAAACTAGTGAAATAAAATAAAAATAAAAATAAATGAAGAGAAGATAATTTTCTCTCAAAATATATTTTTAAAGATCTGATAGATAAGTGATCATACTATCCAGTCAATTATTTTGATAAAAATGTATAAGAACATAATATACATTAAAACATTACATATCTTTTATAACACTGCAAACAGGAACAACTCTTTAAAGATTTCTGTTAAGTTTTCTAAAATATCATGAAAATATTTTCTAAAAGATGATATATACAGGAAAAACCATTTCCAGTATCTTCCAGACCTTGCAAGCTTTGTTTTAATGCCCTTCTCCATTTGTCATTTGCTCCACATTCATGTAGCTTCTCTACTACCCTTGAGTTAGACATATTTCCCATTTCTAAATTAAATTGCTTTTATAAAAAATAAACAACTATATCAGGATATTCAGTTTTCCTTTTCATCCTCTCTGAAAACAGCTGCCTATAATCTCTTCCTTGACCTGGAGTGGAAGATCAGGCCACAGGTTCTGAAGCACATGCAAATATGATCTGATTTAACCAGTCACTCTGGGCCTGGCTCCCCAGTGTCTCAGAATAATGCAAGGCTCCGAATAACGTCAAGGCTTCAAACTGGGCTTTTTACTGTTCTTCATCTAGTATTCCTCCTGCACATACTTACCTGTTAAATTTCAGCACCTTTGTGGGTAGATTCTGATTTTCCCCCATTCCTGACCTCCCTTATAAAAGATGGTCATTCCTGACCATCTTTGAAACTTCTATTAAACTGACATAACCAGCCCTTGACACCTTTACTTGTCTCTGAATAAAAACACATTGCCCATACAACACAAATATTACTCACAAAAATATTTCACATAGTAAATACGAAATAGTTTTTTAGTTTTTTCATTTAAATCGTATTTATTTTAAATATTTAATATATTCCTATGCTAGTGAAGGGCAATTTCTCCCATGGTCTAGATGATCATGTTTGCAGGGCAGCTTTGATTCTATCCCCATTCCAGGCACTTGATATCAATGAAATTGTTATTCTTGCCTCCCAAATCCTAAAATGTAAGTTTCAAGGCTTAAGCTTGAGAAGAGGCTGGTCATGATCTTGAAAAAGTCACCTGGTTTAGGGTTGTGGCACTTTTCAGCTCTACTCACTACACCTCCTTCTATGTTATTGGGGGAGAGGAAGCAAAAAAGGGAGATAGAAATCAACATATTGTATGTTTACTGCGGCACTATTCACAATAGCAAAGACTTGGAACCAACCCAAATGTCCATCAATGACAGACTAGATTAAGAAAATGTGGCACATATACACCATGGAATACTATGCAGTCATAAAAAAGGATGAGTTCATGTCCTTTGTAGAGACATGGATGCATCTGGAAACCATCATTCTCAGCAAACTATCGCAAGAACAGAAAACCAAATACCACATGTTCTCACTCATAGGTGGGAACTGAACAATGAGAACACCTGGACACAGGCAGGGGAATATCACACACCGGAGTCTATTGTGGGGTGGGGGAAGGGGGACGGGTAGCATTAAGAGATATACCTAATGTAAATGATGAGTTGATGGGTGCAGCACACCACCATGGCACATGTATACATATGTAACAAACCTGCATGTTGTGCACTTGTACCCTAGAACTGAAAGTAAAAGAAAAAAGAAAAAAAAAAAAAAGAAATCAATGTGTTATACCCATTCAAAATGAGAGCAGACCCAAGAGCAATGAAAACATACATTCACACAAACCCTCTACACAAAAATTTACAGCAGCTTTACATATAATGGCCCCAAAGTGGAATCAACAAATAGTTTCAGTGAGTGAATGAATACATAAACTATGGCACATCCATACAGAAAAATACTACTCTGGAGTGAACTGTTGATACAACATGGATGAATCTCAAATACATTATGTTAAGTAGAAGAAGCCAGATGCAAAAGGCTACATACCGTATGATCCCATCTATATGACATCCTGGAAAAGACAAACAGGGAAGGAAAGCAGATCTGGGATGGGATGGGGATAGGGGAGAATGTGACTGTAAATGGGCAGCACAAAAGCATTCTGGGGCTGATGGAACTGTTCTGTATCTTACTTGTGATGGCGCTATATAACTCACCATCACAAGTCAACTCATCAGCCTGTACAAAAAAATGAAGTCAACCATATGTAAGATCAAAAATAAATATTAAAAAATTTGTTTGCAAATTAAGAGAGAGAGAGAAGGGAGACATGAAGTGGGCTCCTCCTGGTTGTGGAAGCAAGAACCAGAGCCCACATTCCACCATTCCACCAAATTCTACCATTGTTTATAACTTGAGGGAGATTCCAGGCTTCTTTCCCTTGTGTTTCCTCTACCTGGTTAAGTGACCGACCAGCCTAGGGTTTTCACTACAAACACATCAGGATTCTGCACCTCCAGAGGTTTTGCTATCCTGGCCCTGCGCCCATGCTGAAGGCAGATTATCAGGCCACTTCTGAGGCCCTGGAGGCCTGTGCCAGGGGTGGCCTTTGTTTGGGGTTTTGTCCTGCTTTTCTGCCCACTATGGTTGTTTCTCTAATCTAAATTATGAAGCCTTTGATGTTTTCTTGCAGTAGCATTCAAACAAAACAAAGCAAAAATGCAGTAACTGTTGCCTGTATTAATCTCTGAGATTTTGATCTGGAAAGAAAAAGAATCATATTTTTTTCTTGAAACCTAAGATTCCCAAGGGAAGCAGAGCAGTCTGCTCTAAATTTTTTAAATAAAATTTCATCATGCTCTAAAAATGATGGCAACAATTAATTCTCTGGGAATTTATCCTTGTCCAAAATGAGACCCAATGCAACCAAGAGATGCCTGTACTTAACCATTCCCTCAGCGAATGGGGTAAATTGTGAATGGTGACAGGGATGCCCTAGGCCAACAGGGACGTGAATGAATAAAAGCAACTGCAATCCTTTTTCTGTCTTCCCCTCTTCTTAAAATCTCAGAAGACTGAGCAATTTTGAAACAGCGTACTGGGGGAGGAGTTGGGCTCCATTTACATGCTTCTTTGTTTTGTAAGGGAAGGAAGATTTCACTGTAACCCATATTAATCTATTACCATGGTTGCTTTCCAAATCAGAGGAGACTGTGTTAGTTTTAAAAAAAAAAGAGTTTAAGATTAAAGATATGTTCATAATCACGCCTACAATCCCAGCACTTTGGGAGGCCGAGGAGGGTGGATCACGCAGTCAGGAGATAGAGACCATCCTGGCCAACGTGGTGAAACCTTGTCTCTACTAAAAATACAAACAACAACAAAAAAATTAGCCAGTCATGGTGGCGGGTGCCTGTAGTCCCAGCTCCTCGGGAGGCTGAGGCAGGAGAATGGTGTGAACCGAGCAGGCGGAGCTTGCAGTGAGCCGAGATTGTGCCACTGAACTCCAGCCTGGGTGACAGAGTGAGACTCTGTCTCAAAAAAAAATATATATATATATATATACACACACACACACACATATACACATATATATATAATGTATACACACATATATTATATATATACGTATATATTATATACACACACACATATGTATGTTCATAAAAAAGCCTTTTTCCACTTTAAATGCAAAATATCTCAGCAAAACTCACAGTGATAGCATTGGGTTGGACTGTGCTATGTAGTGAAGACTGTGCTATGTATGTTTCACCATCATAATCAGTTCTGCCAAGTTCTAATGAAGACAATGTGTGAAGAGATATGCCCAATTCACCAGAAAAAGGGATAAGGAGTATTTAGCTGCTGTGATGCATTCTTAGTGTGAAGACTGCTTGAAGAGGTCAGGTCTTTTGGCTAAGAATGTTGGCTTTCTGCTCTCCCCCACCCCAGTTACCTGCATTTGACAACCCTATCAGATTTTCAATGATCAAATTAAATATTGCTTCATTCTGAACAATATTAGGCCATTAAAACTCCTAAGAAGGCTAAACACTGCTTTGATTTTTTTCCTTTTTTATTTTCGCTTTCACTCATTTTCTTTCTTTGAGAAGAATATATAGTGATCAGTTGGTAGAGTAAGAGTGCATGGGCCCAAATTCCAGTTCCAGTACTATCCCTTCATAGTTACATGACCCTGAGTGAGTTACTTAGCCTCTCTGAGCTTCAATTTCCTCAGGTGAAAAATAATGTGTAAGGTGCTTACAATAGTGCCTTGCACAAGGTGAGTACTGTAAAACCGTGAGCAGCTGCTGTTGCTGTTATTAAGCCAACATTGGCTGAGCACTACAGACAGCAATGGAAAGAATGATTTGGAGGAAGGTCCGACAGACCTCACTTTAAATCCTACCACTTATTTACTTCACGAAGTTTCCTTATCTGAAAAATGGGGCTGTTATAGACAGATTTCATGTCTGGCATTTATGTCCTAACACTGTGCGGTAGCAGGCAGAACTCCAGGCCCTGGAGCCAAAATGCCTGTGAGACTTGGGATAAATTGCTAACCCTCCTGTTCTCTTATAAGTAAATGGCAGTAAAAGCAGTAAGGAGTTCATAGCATTGCTACAATGACCATGTGAAATAAAGCACAAAAAGCATAGTCAGGACTCCATAAATGTTGTTTAAAATTGTAAGACAGACACTATTCTCCAAGAGCCAGTGTGCATTATGTTGAAAAGTGGAAAAAAATTCCTAATTCAAAAAAAAAAATACTATTTAAACAAACAAAAAAGTAAAAACTACTTGCTCTTGAAAGAAAACCTCTTCCCAGGGAAGCCAGAGTAGTCCGCAGTGACAAGATTTACCTGCAGCTGCAAAATCAATCTCTTCATAATCATTCACAAAATCCCACTGCCTCTTCTTGTAATCTCTGAAATTCGTCTATTCTCCTTTTCCTACACTAATTTCTCATCCAGTCTATTACTATTTTGTTTGTATTTTTTACAATGACAAATAATGAAACAAAACCTCCGGCTCATCATCCAATTTGCAATCACCTGTCTGCATTCTAGCCACGGTGTTTTCCTCACCCAATCCAATACTGACTGGCTCCTCACCCAATCCAATGCTGAAAATCAGTTTAAATTTTCTTTCATCATTGTCAAAATGCAGTGATGTGAGTGCTTAAAACATGTCTTCTAATTTCTTAATTAGTTTCATTTTATATTCCTTATTTTTCTCAAACATACCTCCTTTCAACAACGTCTCCTAGGAAAAGTCCATTCCTGTGAAAAATCAACTGCTTAGTTGAAGTTGCATCCTTTTTTGCTCTTTTCTGTCTCTAAATGAGCCTCTGAGAATATTAATTAGATTTGTGTGAGAAAGGGCAAGGGGAAAATGTGTCAGCTGTTACCATCTAAACTTAGCTCTATGGAGCTTTAGAATCAGTCCTCAAGACAGAATGACAGTAATTGGAGATATTAGGATTCTGGAGCTGCACATGTCCCACAGGGAAGGCACCACTGGAGGCAAAGGTACAGTGAGGCTGAGACAGGAAATCAGTAGGCATTCCAGAAGCAGGGGGGCTACCACAAAGAAGGAACAGCTGGTGGGCCGAATGTGAGAAGTCTGATTGCTAAATGAGACCTGCAGGTATGGCTCTGGGTGGAGTGACCTGTTTACCGGATCACATGTCCAGTGTGGTTCTCACCGTTGTGGAGCAGCAGGACTTCTAAAATGTTACCCTTGGATAAGTGGCCAGTATGGATGGACACCGTCACTGTCAGATGCAAGCAGCCATTACCGCCATAACATCAGTACCGCTCAAATTTCTGAAAAGTAGTCCAGGGCTAAGGACATGTCTGCATTGGGACAATTCCATTTTACAAACAACCCTATCAGTCATTGAAATAAATAGCCTTTAGATGTTAGTTGAACTGTTACTTTAAGCTAGGTAAATTTTCTCTATCCGTTTCCCGTGGCTTCTCAGGGCTCCATCTTAATTTCATCTGCCAAGCAACTCACTCGAAGCAAAGAGAACACAGAAGAGGGCTTCTTATGCTACTGACAGAGAGCAGGAAAGAAGTGAGGCAAAAGGAAACTCACACTGTCCAAAATGGAAGACTAAAGACCGGTGCTTCCATCGGACAGGGGCAAGAAAACAGCACTGCAAACCAAATCTCAGCATGGGCGGGATTTCATGTGTTTCGTGTTTGGCAGCTTTACATTTACAAAATTTCCCTATTAAAACAGTTGCATTTTTATCTTCCAAAAATTATTGGCAAAAAACCCCTAAATACTGGTTAAAGGAATATAAAAATATAGGCAAAGACAAAATAGAGGTCTGTGAGGTCCACAATATTTTAGAACAGAAAAATAATAATTGAACTATTCTTTAACGTGTGTATGTAAGTATGCGTGTGTGTACCTACCTATACTTAGAGAACTGGCAGATTTTTAAAAACAGTTATTCCTTTAGAGATAGACACTTTTCATGTATGTTTAAAGAACAACTTACTCTGATTCCTTGAACAGTGCCTGCATACACCCCCATTCAGTATCAACGGAATAGAAAAGGTTTTAGTTGTTTCGTTTACACCCTGCGGAGAATTCAGTTTAATTTTCAAAACCGTAAACTGTTCCACTTGTGCCCTAGGGCTCTCAGAACTTTATGGTCACTCTGCATTCAATACTGTTTCATTGTCAAAGTATAATTATGTGTTTGTGTCAAAGAAAGCAAACGCAGTTGGCTTCCCAAAAGCATGCTTCAGTTTGGCCATTTAGGTTAATTGCACAGTCACAACACATGGGCAATATTATTGCAGTGCAATATTTTGAGCTCTGAGTTCCTCTGCTGTTCTGAACCCTTCAGAGAAAAGGGACTAAAATAATCCAAAGTAGTTATACATATTATTGGCCAAATTCCCTGAAGGCTTATTTTTCTTTGGAAAAAAGCGTAAAGGCAACACACATAATAACTGAGGGATTAAAAAGTGATTCCTGCGTCATGGCTATAAACGTTTCGGACCATGTTTCCTGGAAACAACAACATAATTCTGAAACCAATGCACAAGGTGACTGAGGGATTCAATTCAGTTCCTGTTCAATAGTCATATGCACCATTACTGGTTTTCCTTGCATTTCCTGACTGTTCTGGTCTTCATTTCCTGAGACGAATGATTTTATGACAGTCTGCAGCCCTCAATGTGCTCCTAATCCTGCCTTTCTACCTCAGAGCAGAAAGAAGAAACGTAGCCTAATACAGCAGGGTCAAGAAACACAGGATAAAATTATGTTTTACATAGTATGTTAGTTACATTTATAAGTATCATGCCCAATATATTTCTTCTTCCATCTTCAGGTGAAGGGACTCTACATTTAAAACAGCAGGTATAATAGCTAATCTGAGAAAATATATGTATAGTAAATATAATAATATACCACTTTGTGTTTTTAGACGCTCTGTAGATATTTAATTATATTGTCCCAAAACAAGTTTATCCCATGTTTTCTGACTTTTAAGACGCTGCCATGAAAGGCATACTCCAAACGAACTGTCAGAAGGGCTCATCGCAGATGGGGAACCAAATAACAGTACAACATCATTTCCCCCTCCAACCACAGGGCGATTTCCCAGAAACTCAAAAAGCACACAGAGAGAGCCAATTATTCTGCATTTGTATAACTAGGAAATAGGATTTTTAGATAATGATTTTTTTCCCCTAACAGGAAAATTATCATCAATAACCATACTCAAAAAATGAATCGAATGACTCTCACTGGAAATGCGTTGGGCTCAACACCACAATCTCAAATTAAACCCATTTTTCTCTTGCCCTCCTACTCTTCCTACTCTACTCTGGCTCAGAACTATCTACAGGTTTGATGTACATGTTGGTGGTGTTGGTTTTAGTAAGGGATGCTGGCTGTACCTTGTTTGGAAATTATAAAGCTGAAGTCACAGGAGGTGTTGGACCAGATTAACACAGAGTATCATAAAAACCCGTGAGTGTGAGGGCAAAATGAGGACCTGATCAGTAGGAAACTGATGTCACAGGAAGACAGTCCGTTTATCCCTTCTTTTTTTCCTCAAAGGCAAAAAAACAAAAACAAAAACAAAAAAACCCTGAGAATGGCCGCAACGTTGGTTGTAAAGCCCTCTGGTCAGAGTGGCAGAAAGTGTACACATGATTCACAGGAATATGCACAAAGCTACATGGTTCAAATCCCTCATATGACTCAGATTCCTTTTTGGGTATCTATGAAAACTACAAAGGCAACTGAATAAAGCTTTACTAAAATATGCATAAACAAAGACTGAACAAAGATTAAAATTATGCTCTTTGGAAATGCAAAAGAAAATCGAGTTAACAGATTTTATATCCCTGCCCCCCAATCCTACATCTGTACATATACACCTAATTTCTATTTCTTAATAAATAGTTTCATGTGGTATGGGTAATACTGTCCCTAATTTCAACCATGATATTTAAATTTAAGTAGAACGCATATTCAAATACAATACACCCATTTCATTCCTAGACACAAACCAGAAATAAATAACAAACAAATACCATTCAGTACTCTTGAATGTTGATCATTTTAATGACAATATCGGCTTAGCAGATAACTGTTTCCATGACCTTGAGTACTATCACCTTCTCCCAAATAACTGAAAACATTTTCTTATAATTCACCTGGATTTGTAGCAATATTATATATTCCAAAATATCTGTTCAAGTTATATATTCTGAAAGATGAAGAATATATAGGATATAACTTTTTCTCAGGAAACAAAACCAAATAAAGAGTTTTACCCTTTTTAAAAGAGGAAATCTGCAGAGCAAACAGATTAATTCAACACAAAGGTAAATACTAGGGTTATAACATTTTTAAAATAGTATCAGTAACTATTTTAACTCTAACAGTCTCTTAAATTATGCCAACCATGGAAACAAAATGGACCTTCAAAATAACAGAGAAACACCTTTTTTCCCCCAGCAAGTCTGCTCTCGAAAGCCTGGGAATTGAGTTGGTCCTAAAGGATGTGTAGGCTTCTGATCAGCAGGGAAGCATCTCACAGACAATTCTAGTACAGAGGTCACATGAACTAGAGTGCATACTTAGGAATAAGCCTGGAGAACAAAGAGGTGAAATGATGGTGAAATAAAGATTCACTTTGTCAAAATTTGGGTTGGACAGCGTGGTAGACTGTATTTGACAAATATGTCATCACAGTATCTCCCATCTTATACATCCTTCTTACAATGTGATAAAGTCATTCCTCCCATAAAGAGGTGACGTCTACAGCCCTCTCCTTCCACCTAACTGAGCGGAACTTTGTGACTTCCTTTGCCAATATGATATGGCAAAGTGATGTTCTGTAACTTCTGAGGGTTAGGTCATAAAAATAGCTTGCTGTCTCATTGTGCTCACTCTTGGGGCTGTATTGGCCTATTTTCATACTGCTATGAAGAAATACCCAAGACTGGGTAATTTATAAAGAAAAAGAGGTTTAATGGACTTACAGTTTCACATGGCTGAAAAGGCCTTACAGTCACCACGGAGGGTGAAGGAGGAGCAAAGGCATGTCTCACATGGCAGCAGGCAAGAGAGCATGTGCAGGGGGAACTGTCCTTTATAAAACCATGAGATCTCACGAGACTTATTCACTCTCATGAGAACAGCATGGGAAAAACTGGCCCCCATGATCAATTACCTCCCACCAGGTCCCTCCCATGACATGTGGGCATTATGGGAGCTACAATTCAAAATGAGATTTGGGTGGGGACACAGCCAAACCATATCAGGGGCCTAGCCACCATGCTGTAAAGAATTCCAAACCAGCCAGGTGGACAGACAATACAGAGAGGCCACATGGAGGTGCTCCAGTCAACATCCCAGATGAGGTCCCTGTGGAGAGTCAGCACCAACTGCCTGACATGTGAGTGAAGATGGTGCCAGACTGCCCCAGCCATCAAATCATCCCAAGCTCTTTAGTATTCTCTAATATCCCAGATACTGCGGATCAAAGATAAGTCATCCCCTCTATGCTCTGTCCAAATTCCTGACCCACAGAATCTGTGAGCATAAAAAATTATTTGTTTTATGGTACTTAGGTTCTGGGGCAGTTGTTTATACAATAAAAGTAACTGGAACAGACACCTATGGTGAGGCAAGTATTGGAATTCATGTATGACCAGACTAAGAGGTGTAATGAGAAATCATATTAGATTCTTAAGCAAGGTGATTTTGTAATCAGAGTATAAGACACTAGAGGGAAGAAGTTAAGAAGAAAAATCATTTAAAAAAATTCTAGTATTGGCCTAGTCTAATGCCATTTCAGTGGGAGGAGATGAAAGAGAAGGAGGGAAGATACATTTAATAGGAAGAGTTTGAAGAGTCAGTAAGGCTTAATGCTAATGGAAGTTAAAAGATACAGAAGTGAGAAGAGTTTTACACACACACACACACACACACACACACACACACACACACACACACCTTCTAGGTGCCAATGGTAAGCAGGACAAACAGAAAGGGCAACCAGTTGCCAAGGGATGGGAGAAGAAACCTACCTTGCCACCTTGCTGACCCCACGCTCTCTCTATACATAAACTTAGTAAATATGTTGTTCAAATTTTCTGCATCCTTCAAATGATTTACTTTGCTTGATCTACTTATCTCTGATGAAGGTGTGCTAACATCTCCTACTATAAGTATAGATTTCTAAAAGTTTCATAGTGAGTCTACTAGGTTTCCTTTTTTTATTTAAGATCTACCATGTAAGTACAGCACAATCATGATTGGAGCATTTTCTTAGTGGATTATCCCTGTAAATAATAATATCTGACTTTATCCCTATTAATGCTTTTGCTTTAATTTGAATTTTGTTCAGTATTCTATCGTTGTTAAGGCCAGCTTGCTTTTAATTAGTAGAGGGTACGTGTGCATGTACAAAAGCAGTGTAATGACATCAACTTAATTAGTACTATAGACGAACTATATGCAAATAATCTTATTTCCTGGTTTAGTAAGTAAAGGCTTATACTTAAACTGCTAAATCAGATCTGTATACTTCATCTATAATATTTATTTAATGTAAATGCCCCCTCTTTGATGCTCTACTAAAACACAGAATTCTTCAGGTATTGAAGAGCGATACCTATACTAGATAGCCAGAGTTGAAATTATGCTCTTTATCCCAGTTGATAGAAATAAACGACCATATTTATTTTAAGTAAGATTGACACTTCCTTTTTACAATAATACAAAACCAACAGCCCAGCTGAACAGGAGGCCAAGGAGTGGTGCTTCAGGAAACCTTTCCTTTTCTTTCTCTCTTCTCTACATGTGCATATTTTCCTCCTTTTTTTGTGTTAATAAAATTCAAAGGTTTTATTTGCTTTCTAGCTATTGCTTTTTATTTTTATTAAACATTTTTTTATTTTAGGTTTGGGGGTACATGTGAAAATTTTTTACATAGATAGACATGTGTCATGGGGGTTTGTTGTACATATTATTACATCAACCAGGTATTAAATTCAATGCTCAATAGTTATCTTTTCTGCTCCTCTCCTTCCTCTCATCCTCCCCCTCAAGTAGACCCCAGTTGCCTGTTGTTGCCTTGTGTTCATAAGTTCTTATCATTTAGCTCCCACTTATGAATGAGAACATGCAGTATTTGGTTTTCTGTTCCTGCATTAGTTCAGTAAGGATGATATCCTCCAGCTTCATCCATGTTTCTGCAAAAGACATGACCATGATTTTTATGGCTACATAATATTCCATGGTGTATATATACTGCATTTTCCATGTGCATATTTTTCTACTACTCCTTTGTACCTCCACCTTTTCCTCTCCATCTTTATCCAACCTCTCCTTTATCCTACTCTATGGGGCTAATTATCCACTTTCACCTTACATCTCTAATGACTTCTTTCACTTCTCTTTCTATCTACCTTTCTTTCTCTTTCCCCCCATTTCTTTTAACTTTCAACATAATGAAATCACCATGCTGTAAAGAATTCCAAACCAGCCAGGTGGACAGACAATACAGAGAGGCCACATGGAGGTGCTCCAGTCAGTACAGTATGTGGTTGCACATACTGTACAACCACAACAAATGCTGGTTGTACAGTAGCTAATAAGTAATGTTTTATGGGTCCTGCTCTCATTTTAAAGATCACTCAAGCGCTTATGTTTACTTTTAAAATCACAATGCACTATTTTTCTTCCATATAGCCCTTGATTAATTTTTTACTGTGGGTCAGTGACTCGTATTGGGAAAAAATTCCTTACCCAACATAAGTTGGACTGGAAGAATGTGTCTGTAATGAGGGTAGTTACATCTTTTATAACACTGTTTCACGAACTTTTTTTTTTTATTAACAGGAAAAAGCATGTGCTTATAGGATCAATTCTGAATTCCTCAGTCTGGTAATCAAGGCATCCTCTAGTGAGTCCCAGCAGTGGTGGGCAATGTCCCTTCATTTGGTGACATGTGCCTGCCCTTTACAGAGCAGTGTGCTTTAGTGGAAGGAAGATGAACTCTGAAGTCCACCAGAGTAGGTTTTCATATCATCTTTGTCACTTACTGGATGTGTAAACTATAGACAAATTAATTAAACTTTCTGAGCCTCCATTTGGCCATATATAAACTGAGATGTCAAAAACAACTTTTCATTTTCAGTGAATTATAAGGATCAAATATGCTGCCTAATGTCCATAACGTGCCTACCACATAGCAGGCATTTATTTTACAGTAGCTGTTCCCATTCTCTGCCCTCCTGGCATATATACTGTGTCCTGAAACTCATCTGAACGATTCAGTCTCCTCATTTATTCTTCTCACTCCATGAAAGGAAAAGAGGACAGATAAAACGATTAGGTTATCAGAATGATCAGAATTTGGGGGGAGGTTAAAGCCAACTTGAAGGACAAACTGGGCTTGAAAGGACCTGAACCTGTTTGTGTAAGTTATATTAGATATTCGTATGACAACTTAATGTTCTTTCTTATCCTATAATACTGATAAAACCTTAGAATAAATTTGCTTGGTAAGAAGTGCATTTAAAAAGCAAAATAAAGGAAAGCAATTCAATGGGAAATTCAACTATGTCTTTTTTAAAATGTTGGTTACCTGCAAATTTGGCAATTCTGCAGTTGTCAAGAATTGCTGTAATATCACCTCAGAAATATAAGGTGTAGAAACACTTTGCCTTTATACACATACACACACACACACACACACACACGCTTGAAGAGAGAGAAACAGAGGAAGGCGGGGAGGAAGGCAGAACCAGGGAGAGATGGGGGCAAGAGAGTATATGAATCTATAAATCCTTACTGGGCTTCTACACTGGTCACCAGTAAAACACACTTAGGTGTCCAGAACCACAGTCTTCACCTTCCAGGCTAGATGTATATGTTTTCTTAGGGATGAAAACTCTTCCAACAACATGCTCCATAATTCTCTGAGATACAAGGGAGAAAACCAGACCTCAGCTTCTAGTATTTTACATAATTGCTAACAAAGTCCCTAGGAAACACTCAGATGAATTTTCTTGCTGACCTAAACTCTTTGGAGATTGGTCTCTAGGAAGGCAAGGTCCAGTGAGGTGTTCTGTGGCCCAGAGGCCCTCAGAAATGCAAAGGAAGAAAAGCTGGTTGATACTTCTTGTGTTGTCTAGGTTGGAATCCAGAAACCTCAAGACAGATAATCTGACGTAGCAGGCAGACAACAGGAGTGGGTAACAAGCTCTTCCACCGTGGGATTTGGTGGGCTCTGTCTGCCTCTAGGAATACGTCAAATCAGAGATAATAGATAGGATTCCTACTACTATTGCCTCTGAAAGGGTCAGAAACTATGGACCAGAGACTCTGGTTTAACCTTAGTTAAGGGCATGGGTGCTTGTTGTTGAGAGGGGCAGAGAAGAAAGGTCCTGGATTCCCAGCCAACTGGGGGAGGGGGAAGAATCCTGAGTAAGAAAGATGGTAGGAACAGCTCTAAAAGGAACATAAAAGTGACTGAAAACTTCTGACTTGTGTTAAGAAAACAAACATGATCAGGGAAAAGTGTAGTGGTGACTTAAAAGTAGAAAAGACCTACTAATTTTCTAATAACTCACTGCATTTCTGACCTAATTTTGGCAGCATGAGGCCTACTGTGTAGATATCTACCCAATGCATAACGAAGAAACTCTTTGTAATTGTGTGAAGGTACAGAAGACCACTGGGAGTTCCCCTGTTAGAAGAAACAGTACTACTCACATAATCTAATTTGTCTTTCTCTAATCTTGGAATATTTACCAAATTATACCCAGAATATTTTTTGTTTTCTTGTCAAACTCTTACTGTTGTTCTACTTTACTCAAGATACCTGAAGGTAAGTCCACAGCAACATGTAATAGAGTTCCGCTCTTAGGTCTATGGTCATGCTTTTAAAGTAAACATGGATGCCACCATCATCATATTTATAGATGACAAAAACTGGAGACAGGGTAGCTAGTGCTCACACAATATCTTTCTTCAGTAGAGCACATCTTTACCTGGGCACATGGACATCTTGAATAAAATCAGCATTTTCCAGCCTCCTTTGTAGCTCAGTGCTGGTCTAGGTGCTGACAAAAGGCAAGTGTGACAATGTTAACATTTGACTTCTTACTAGTCCCAGGGGGCGGCTTGGGTAGCCCTAGAATGTGCATTGAGGATGGAGGAGGAAGAATATTAAGAGAAGCCTGGGTCGTTGAACTCACGAAGCTGCTGGAATAATACTGGAGAGTAAAATTCTATGGTTCATTTTCATGAGAGGGAAACTTTTCCTGGGTTTAAGTCACTATTACTTGGATTTTCTGTTATTTGTAGTGCACCTAAGCTTAAGAATAATAACTAATATGGATAACTGAATCAGGATAGAAAAAGACGTAAAATTTTAAGTAGCAGAAAAGATGGGTTGATGTAACCAAACAAAATTTAATGGGATAGATGGGAAAAAACCCACCTCACATTTATTGATGCACAAAGCCTATCATATAAGCATAGGAGATGGAAGCTTATCTTAGCAGCATACTTAGAAAGCAATTTTAGAGGCTCATGACCACCAAATCAAAATAATAGTGATGTAGCAGCCCAGAGAGCCAATGTGTCTTCAAGTTACACACATAAAACATGATACCTAGATGCTGGGTTCATGGCCTCAGATGGCTACAGGGTCTATAAATACAGGGAGCAAGTCAAGAAGACACAATGTAACTGGTGAATGCAGGCCCTATCTTTAGATGGAGCAGCTGCTCAGCTCCTGGTGATTGTTGCTTTTCAGGAATGATGGCCAATGGTTTTTTTTTTTTTTCCCAGAGAAGTTGCAAATCTGGATTTCTATGTAACATCTCCATTTTTCCCAAACATTGGTTATTAATTTGAAAATTTTAAGTAAAAACTACATATACTATAAGAAGCTATGTTCTCACGGGAGGTCTGTTGGTTGCTTGTTTTCAGATAACCCTTCAGATGGCAAGGGCTGAAAGCTCCACTATATTCTACTTGGTGAGTCCACACCTAGAATATCACATCTGGGTACTAACTTGAAGGAAAAATGTTAAGGAATAGAGGCAAATAGTAAAGGCAACCAAGGTCTAGTTTCTGGAGTCAGGGAGAACACAGTTTGAATTCCAGCTCTGTTCCTTACTAGCAGTGTAGCTTCGAGCAATTTTCTCAGCCTCTGGAAGGTCTAGCTTTCTTATCTGTAATGTGGGGGATAATCGTAGCATCTATCCAATTTGGACTGACGTGAGGATTAAATGAGTTAATGAGCTAAGCCCATGCTGGACACATTTTACGCTAAAAAGAAAGTGAGATAACTCGAAAATAGGTTTTACAAGGAACTGTAGGAACTTGAGATTTTTCTGTACATTAAAAAAAATCAAGTGACAACATGATATTTGCCTTCAAATATTTAAATATCTGTGGGGGTTGTTCAGCCTTGTGTCTGAGGTCCAAGGGCAGGATGGGAAAGAAACAGTGGGTAACAGTTAAAGGGAGACATTTGGATCCAGAAAAAGAAATGATCAAACAGTTAAGTAGACTCCACTGTTTCCAAAAACAATAAGGTAGTTTCCTTTTCACTGGAGGAAATTAAACCTAAATTAGATAGCCACTGGACCAGTACAGAGGAGGGGGATCAAGTGTTGAGCTAGAGTGGGTGTAGGAATTACACAAACTAGATGACCTAAGGTCCTTTCCAAGCCTGAGACTTCAGTGATGATGTAACAAGGAGGCAAATACATTCAATTCCTCAGATGTCCTATAAGACAGACCCATTGGTTCATATGAAACAAGCTACCAACATACAAAAGAACTACAAGAATAGGCCAGTAATTAAGATATGCCAAAAAGGAATCACCACCAAGGGTTTCACTGATGGTGCCACACACACATACACATATACACAATATCCAAGGCCAACACATCTGACTGCAATCTCAGTAGGTATACCAAGCTGTTATTCATTATACTGACTTAAGTCAAGCGAGGGTGACCATAAAAGCTCTCAGATCTGGCCGGGTGCAGTGGCTCATGCCTGTAATCCCAGCACTTTGGGAGGCGGAGGCAGGAGGATTACCTGAGGTCTGGAGTTAGAGACCAGCCTGGCCAACATGGCAAAACCCTGTCTCTATTAAAAATACAAAAATTAGCTGGGCATGGTGGTGGTGCCTGTAATCCCAGCTACTTGGGAGGCTACGGCAGGAGAATTGCCTGAACCTGGGACACAGAGGTTGCAGTGAGCTGAGACTGCACCACTGCACTCCAGCCTAGGCATCACAGTGAGACTCCCTGTATGAGAGAGAAAAAAAAAAAAAAAAGAAACAACTCTCAGATCTTTATTTTGTTGGCATCAAGCAAAAGGGAAATAAATGCAATATCTTAAGAAAATTTGTATTCATTACCTTTTTAAAACATCCTTTGGTATTAGGTACCTGTAATGTTTATCCTTAGCATCATTCATTAAAAACAATACTATACATTTATAGAGCACTTGATTATTTATGATTATATTCAGAGAGATAAATTATTTTATTTTTCTTATAATACATGATGGGTAGAACAAAGATTTTATTTCCACTTTATAGACCAGAAAATTGGGTCCCAGAGGATATAAAGTGAGTAAATGGCAATGCAGAATCTTCTAATTCCAAATCCCATCTTCTTTCCATCATGCCACATTGTATTTTTAAAGGGTCAAATAGCTTTATCCTTTTTGAGAAGAATAAAAGCATAAATATTGTAAATAGGTAAATACAAAAGGATTTGGTTTATCCATTCCTATACTAGATGGGTAAAGAAACTAATTCCAATATAAAACACCTAAAAATGTTGGAGAAAATATTAAACATCTCTTGTAAAACATGTCTGAATAGGAAAAAAGGCAAGAAGATAGTATGATTCCACACAGGTAAGCTAAAACTGAAGGGCCATTGCCCTGAGGGCGACTACTACTCCTAGCGGCCTTGAGCCAGACCCATGGGGGAAAGAAGACAAAGCCTGGGGGTCAGTAGATAGGAGGATAAAAAAGGGAACTGGTGTGAAGCTGAAGCCCCAGAAGGGCTACTCTGAAATTTAAACAAACAAACAAACAAACAAAACCTGTCCTATAGGAGAGTTAGCATTTTGGGTTTTGGCTAAGTGTGACAGAGAAAGAAAAATGATCTCCTTTGGGTATTCTCCACCACAGGCACAGATTTACATGGATGGGACTTAAGTTGACCCTCTGGGGTAACACATAACACCTCACTCCCCAGATCATTTTTAAAGTGGTCCTGGGTTAGTGCATCAAGGCTTTCAGCAGAAGCAAATCCATATTCCCTAGAAGGAGAACTCTATAACACATCTGTGTCGAGAAATTCTCATGGACAAAGTTCTAAAGAACATGAACTCAACTAAATTCATTAAACATAGAAAAATACAAGCCTGCATGGGTGAGACTTGGAAAAAACAAAATACAGAATCAAATAGGAAATGCCTGATGATATTAAGAGAATATAAAATCAATAGGCATATTATTTTTAAATGAATGAAAAGAGACTGAAAATATAAGGAAAGGTCAAGAGGCTATAAAAATTGACTAAGCAGAGTTGAACAAGAACAAAAAGCAAACTTGCAGAAATGAAATACGTATTAATTGAAAGTCCATGGACAGGCTCAACAGATGATATAGATACAGCTAAACAGATAATTAGTGAGATGGATCAGAAATAGCACACAGAATGCAGAGGAAATGTTGTAAATGTAGATGTAAAAAGAGGTTCAGAGAAATGGAAGATAAAATGAAAATATTCAACATTCACTCATCAGAAGAATACAGACAGATGTGCAGAGAGGCAATATCCTCAGGTAATAACTTAGGATTTCCTGGGTAATGGGATCTACACCCATAAACTTCACAGTGAAACTGAAAGGCATCTAACACAAAGGGAAGATATTGAAAGTAGCCAGAGAAAAAAGCCATAATTCTACAAAGTAGTGACTAGTAACTATACGTTGATTTCTTGACAGCAACAGTGGAAGTTGAAAGACAATGGAATATTGTCTTTAAAATGCTGAGAAAGTAACTATTAATACAGAATATGACCAAGAATTAGTATATTTTCTGCAAAGGGCCAAATAGTAAATATTTAAGGTTTTGCAGGCCAATCTCTATAACATATTCTTCTTTTTGTTGGGTGGTTGTGGATTTGTTTTTAAATACCACTTTAAAAATAGTAAAAATAACACTTTATCATGCTTAGCTTGGGGCTGTACAAAAACAGGCCTCAGGCCAGATTTGGCCCACATGGCCGTAGTTTGCCAGCCCCTGAAAGAGACAACAAAATCATCTGTCAGGAAGTAAGATATTTTAATAAAGACATTTGCCCACAGACTCTCAGTAGACAAACTTCAAGAGAAAACTTCAAAAAGATGCAAAATAACACCGAACAGTCTGAGATGCAAGAAAGTCATCAAGCATTGGTAAACATACGTGACAGTCCAGATAAACATTATCTATATAATAAAATATGTATCTAACGTATGCAATGAAAAGCAAATTAATAGAACCAAAATGCTAGAAAATGGAGCTGCTGCTTCTGCATATGATTTAGAAAGCAGGAAAGAGTGCTTTATGAGGTTAAGTCTATACCACAGCATAGTTTGCAACTATAGTCATGTGCCATATAATAATGTTTTGGTCAACGAAGGAGGGCATATATGACAGTGGTCCCCTAAGATTATAATGAAGCTGAAAATTTCTACTGCCTAGTTACTTCATAGCTGTCATAACATCAAAGCACAATGCATTATTCATGTTTTTATGGTGGTGCTAGTATAAGAAAACCTACTGCGGTGTCAGTCGTATAAAAGTATAAAAGTGCGTACAATTATGTACAGTTCATATTTAGTGATAATGATTATATTACTGATTTATGTATTTGTGTATACACTATATAATTTAAAGTATATTTCTTCTACTTATAAAAAAGAAAACTAATCTTTGAAATAGGCTTAGGCATGTTCTTCAAAAGATATCCAGAAGAAGGCATTGTTATCATAGGAGATGACAGCTCCATGTGTGTTAGTGCCCCTGAAGACTTTCCAGCGGGATAAGATGTAGAGGTGGAAGACAGTGATAAGGATGTTCTTGACCCTGTTTGGGCATGGACTAATGTGTATATTTGTGTGTTTACAATGTAAAAAGAAAGTTTATTAAAAAGAAAAAGTTTATAGAATAAGAATATAGAAAAAAAATTGTACAGCTATACAATGTGTGTGTTTTAAGCAAAGTGTTATTATAAAAGAGTTAAAAACTTTTAAAAATTAAAAAGTTTATAAAGCAAAAAAGTTATAGTAAACTAAGGTCAACTTACTAAAGAAGAAATTTTAAATAAATTTAGTATACTGAGTGCACAGTGTTTACTAAATCTACAATAGAGGACAGTAGTGAACCGGGCCTTCACATTCACTCAACACTCAACCACTGACTCACCCAGAGCAACTTCCAGTCCTGCAAGTTCCATTCATACTAAGTGCCCTAAACAGGTGTACCATTTTTATCTTTCGTATCATATTTTTACTGTACCTTTTCCATGTTTAAAGATGTTAGATACACAAACATATCAACATTGTGGTACAACAGCCCTACAGTATTTGGTACAGTAACATGTTGCACAAGTTTATAGCCTGGGAGCAAGAGGCTATACCATAGAGCCTAGGGGTGTAATAAGTTTGTGTAAGTGACTCCATGATATGCTCACAATGACAAAACTGCCTAATGACACATTTCTCAGAATGGGATCCCTGTGACTAAGTGATGTATGTCTGTATATCTACCAAAAACACCATGAATGAAACTCACAAACACGATATTGAATGAAAGACACCAGACACAAAAGAGTATATTCTGTCTCTACAAAGTTGAAAAACAGGGCAACCTAGTCTATGGAATTTGAACTAGGGATACTGATTACCGTTGAGCAGATCAGTGACTGGAAATGGGCATGGTAGGAGCTCATAGGGTTAGTCAGTATTTTGTTTCCTACCTGGGTGTGATCACTTTTCAAAACTCCATCAAGCAGTTGAAGCAGTACATTTATGATTTGTGCACTTTTATATATGCATGTTATACTTTAATAAGTAGTTCACTTTTAGAAAGAATAACACTTTTTAAAAGCATATGGCTTGTATAAGTTTGTGTAAGTGGATTTCTCCTATAATTCAACAGGGTTCTCAACACTTTCCCAATCTTGTCCTAACTCAAACTCCACCTCCTCCAGAACATCTCCACTGAGCTCCAAGCTGGAATGAATTTTTCCCTCCTCAGAGCTGCCAAACCGTTTTGTTTACAAATCTCCTTTACTTTCTTTAAGTATTGTGAAGGTGTACCCCACCCATCACAGTACTTTGGATATACAGGTACCCCAAACTGTTTAAACATTTAAAAATCTACTCCCTGAACTGCTCCATGTGGCCTCTTCCTATGCTCTTGAATGCTTTTTAATCTATCCCTTTACCTGCATACCATATAATGAATAATCTGTGACAGTCCACTGTAAATATGATGTCAGTAAACCTGAAACTCTTTCTACTGCTGGCTTGGACACATTAAGGGAAAAAGCATTATACTTTCATTCTAACTATAAGTGTAACATAAAATTAAAAACATAATGAAAAATAAAACTATTAGTAATTGACTCTACAATTTGTTTCATGACTTTCTCCTTATTCTTACAACATCATAGGCATTTATTTTATGTCTGCACATGCAGTTCTCACTGAAGCTCATCACATTCTGGAACAGAGACGGATGACCAGGTTTGGCATAATGGCTGCATGCTAAAATAATACATTCTATTTTGCTTAACCAACTCTCCATCTATGGACATCTCTGGGTTATTTCAAAATTTTACATTTAAAAACAACAAATGTCTTCATAAAATTGCCCATTCATAATAACTAGGTTAGGGTAAATCCCTAGAGGCTTATTTTCTGGGTCAAAAGTATATAACTCACAAAGAACTTTTTAGGGTGCATACGGCCAAATGTGAAGAAGTCTGCAATATTTCATATTTCTACAATTGCAAATTCCACATTTAATCTATTTCTTATTTTTGCATTTTAACATCTCTGAAATTAAAATCATAGTCAGCCAAGTGGCAGATTGTGATGTGATTATCACTGCCTATGCCATCCTGCAATATCCCAGCCAGAAAACCACTTAAAGTCCATTTCAAGCAGCAATTATAACTTCTGGCTATTGTCTGAAAACACTTCTATATCTTCTTTAAGATCAAGAAAGTGTCAGCATTGAATCTCACAGGATGGGCATCAATGGCTTGGAAAAATATCCCAGAGACATAAGCAGAGCATTCTTTTAAGAAATGCTACACCCTCAAAGCCTTCAATGGCACAGACAACAACGTCTATGTGGAAGAAAAACAGGGATATTGATACTCTAAGTTGACAAGTGGTTCACAAGTGTTGAATTCTGTGAAAAAGTTTTAGAAAATTACTCATTAAAACAATTTACTTTGCTTATATTTTCTTCATACATAGAGTTAGGCATCATCAGTTGTTAAAGTCTATCTAAATACAGAAAATAGCTTACAATAACTATGAAATAAAATTCTAAATAGCCTTGTGTCATAGTTTAATTGGTGACTTTTTTCCTTAATAATACATCAAACAATGGTGGGCCTTAAAATTTATGGGAATTTTGATTCCATGAGAGAGAATCCAGAGTCCCTAGCTCCATCTAATACTAGATATTGTGCTGTTTTTCTTAATCATTGCCAGTTTTATGTAAAAATGATAAAATGTTTTAACTTATATGTTTTTGATCAATAATGAGGAGAGATTTTTTTTTCTTTTTTTTTTTTTTGAAACATTTATATCCCTTTTTGTAAATTGCTTGTTTTTATATTTTTAGATGTTTTTCTATTGGGATGGTTGTCCTTGCTATTTTTTTATGGTAGTTTTTTATTAATTAAAAATATTACATCTTTGTTTGATATATAGCACGCAAACATTTTTCTCAGTTTATTCATCATTTTAATTTTGTTAGTAGTAGTTTTCCTTGAGATTTGAGACAAATTCAATTAGTAAAAGCTGCCAGCAAATTTCAAATTTTACCAATTTCCTTCAGATGCCTTCCTCCCTTATGAAAATCCCTTGTAGATGGGGTGGAAGGAATCACACACATATAAATATGTCACACAGCTAGAAATAATTCCAATTAGCATCAGTATATATTCAAAATTATAAAACACTAAAAATCTACAGTCAATTTCCTGTCTTTGGTCACATTTTCTCCCAAAGAATAATGTTCTAGGTCTTCCCAGACAGCGCTTACTTTGGGTTCCTTCACAGACTGCTTGGTGGTAATATACTAATATGAGAAGCAGAAGCAACCCAAAGTCTATCTCATAAGAAACATTTCCTAATGGCTACTCCTTTGCACCCTCCAGCTCTTGGTCTCTGCCCTTGCCAGTGCACAGGTCTCCAAGTGCTAGGGCAGGCCAGTCAGACATCCCTGGGACAGTCCTGGCACACAAGCACAGCCAAGACTCCATAATGCAAATCGTCATGATGCCCCAAGTGCAGTGTGACCACTGGTGTGGTGAATGTTTGCCTCATACTAGGAGTCAAGAGTTGCAGGTCTTAACCCTGACTCTGCCACTGACCAGAGATGTGATCTTGAAAAAATTTTTTCTTTCTGAGTCTCCAATTTCCTTATCTTTCGATGGGGGCACTTGGAATCCCATGATCTCTAAGGTCTTTTCCAATGCCCATATTCTGGTTCAAATATATATATATATATACATCTAATCTCAACTCTACACACTTGCTGTCCCAATAATAAAAACAACAATAACTTCAGGTGTGTCTTTCTCCAAAGCTGCTGTTCTTAAACATTGTGCTACATTGCCTCTCTTATACTAGCAGGTAACAGTCTGATTTATGTTTTCCTTCCTCATTGCACAAGGACTGGGTTGACTTGAAAGTCAAGGATAGAGACATCAGAAAGTTTTATTAGACTTCTGACACACTTACCTTAGCCAATGCAGAAAATAGTTCCGAAAGCATGTCTAATTATTTTTCCAGTTGTTTTTAACAATTACAAGAATGGAGTTCTTTGAGCACTTCCTTAAAAATCTATTCTATAATTACTAAACTCTAATAGGAGGTTTTTCCTGAAATGTGGCCATTGGTGATTCTTCTCCCTATCTCCATCTCATTATTTCTGCCACTCTTATATAGTTATACTGAAAATTAATTCTATAATTTATTTTTTATAATTTTAATATGATTTTGTAGGATGATAACACTTCTTGTTATTGCTGATAAAAAAGGATGAAAAAAATATTACTTTCCAAAGAGCTGGCACTGTAATTACTCTAAAAGAAGGAAACGCCTTTGACGGGGCAGAAAACGAGAGAACTCAAGAACACATCCAGAGCTTCAGGAAAAAGGTAGAAAGTGCTCTGCAACCAAGTAGGAGAGAAATTATTTACCTTCTGGATCAGAAGATATTGATCAGTTATCAATATCAATATCAGATTGATCTGGATCAGAAGGTATTTTTCTGGCTCAGAAAGCAGAAGAAGAAAGAAAAGAGACAGGGAGGAGAGAGGAGCCAGGGGAAACAAAATTGGACTCTGAACAGGAGAAGAGCAAAAAGAAACTTTGGGTGACTAACGGTCAAAGTATTGCATGGCCACCATGGAAACGTCATCCCAACCATGTGTATCTTCACCAAAAGTGAAGAAGTGAGAAAAATTTGGCTCCTAGAAAGTTTCCCCTGCTAAGAAACTAAATAAAAAAGTAATTATTTTGACTTTTAAGGCTGTATTTATTTCAGGGGAGTAGATGGAAAAGTAAGAGACTAGAGACGTCAGTCTGAACACAAGGTTAGACCAGCGAGTGATCTGACATGATGGCAAAGAGTGGGATGTGCCCTCCAAAACATCCAAGTTACATAAAAAAAAAACTTTAAGAACAAGGTACTCTAAAATGCAGTATTGAGCCATACAGTATGTGATGTGACCCCTCAGATTTTCAGTAAAATTCTATACACTAAATGATACTATGATTGTGAATGTGTATGTTTTAGTAGGGTCTTTGGTTTGGGGGGTGTGTATGTGTGTGCCTGTACCTGAAAGCTGATTAGGTTTTGATCAATGCAGTGTGAAAGAGACATCTGCAAAAGATCTCCTGATAACTGATAAACATGAAAATATAAGCCCCCTAGAAGGCTAAAAAAAAAAAAAATTAGAGCAACATTTCAACTTTTATAGGACTAGAATAAAGGTTAAAAATCAACATAATCTACACCTCAAGGGACTAGAAGTCCCCACTTGATACCCAGATTTTGCTTCTTTACCCAAATGCTATTCGCCTAGCTCTATAGTATAGTAATTATGTTCTAGTCCTTATATATGTGATCAACATCTCTAAGTTGCTTCTAAATCTTTCCTAAGAAAAGCAGTAACTTCCAGGAAGAGTTAAATATACAATTCTATCTCAGAAGAACAGGTAAGGAGTTCTCCTCTTCAATTGGAGACGAAATTCTGGAATGGATTCCACAAATAGAAAAAAAAAATAGTCTTCTTTCTACCACATCCAAGTGACAGTAAACCCAAATACTGCTGATCACAACTACTGTACATCTACTACTAAATAAGCAATGCTATCAAGGACATTCACACTTTCATTCTGTGGACTGATCTAATACATTGCAAAATCAATGCAGGAACAGTTTTGTTGCATCCTTTCCATTTTTAACATTTGTTCAGCCTCAGCAATGTCTAACTTGGGATGGATCTGACTGAGGGTACTATACAAAGAGGCATGTTAGGGAAGGAGATGTACGTCATGTGTTGCATGACAACAGAGACTGGTCCTAAGAAAGGTGTCCTTAGCCAATTTCATCATCGTGGAAACATCATAGAGTGTACTTAACACCAACCTAGATGGAATAGCCTATCACACATCCAGACTATATGGTATTGACTATTGCTCCTAGGCCACAAACCTGTCAGCACGTTACCGTTTTGAATACTGTGAGAATTTGTGTATCTAAACATAGAAAAGGTACAGTAAAAATATGGTATAAAAGATTTCGCATAGTACACCCATTTAGGGCACTTATCGTGAATGCAGCTTCTAAGATTGAAAGTTGCTTTGAGTGAGTGGTGGGTGAATATGAAGGCCTAGGACATTACTACACACTACTGTAGGCTTTATAGACACTGTATACTCAGGCTACACTAAATTTATTTTAAAATTATTCTGTCTTCAATAATGAATTAACCTTAGCTTACTGTAAATTTTTTACTTTATAAACTTATTTTTTAACTTTGTTGACTTTTGTAATAATGCTTTTCTTAAAACACACATTGTACAGCTGTACAAAAATATTTTCTTAATATCTTTATTCTAAGATACTTTGTCTATTTTAAAATCTTTCATTTTATTTTTTAAACTTTCTTGTTAAAAACTAAGACACAAATACACACATTAGCCTATGCCTACACAGGGTCAAGACAGTCAGTATCACCATTCTCTACCTCCATATCTTGTCCCATTGGAAGGTCTTCAGAGGCAATAACATGCATGGAGCTGTCATTTCCTGTGACGACAATGCCTTCTTCTGTAATAGCTCCTGAAGCACCCGCCCAAGCCTGTTTTATGGTTAACTTTTAGAAATAAGTACAAAGAGTATACTTTAAAATAATAATAAATAGCATAATAAATACATAAATATGTAACATAGTTATTACTATGTACTGTACATAATTGTATGTGCTACACTTTTATACGACTGGCAGCTCAGTAGGTTTGTTTACACCAGCATCACTACAAACACGTGAGTAATGTGTTATTCTATGACTTTACAACAGCTACAATGTCACCAGGTGGTAGACATTTTTTAGCTCCATTATAATCTTTTATTTATTTATTTATTTATTTATTTATTTATTTATTTATTTATTTATTTTAAGACAGAGTCTTGCTCTGTTGCCCAGGCTGGAGTGCAGTGGCACAATCTCAGCTCACTGCAACTTCTGTCTCACAGGTTCAAGCAATTCTCCTGCCTCAGCCTCTTGAGTAGCTGGGACTACAGGCATGCACCACCATGCCTGGCTAATTTTTGTATTTTTAGTAGAGAAGGGATTTCACCATGTTGGCCAGGATGGTCTCAAACTCCTAACCTCAAGTGATCTGCCTGCCTTGGCCTCCCAAAGTTCTGGGATTACAGGTGTGAGACACTGCACCCAGCCAGCTCCATTATAATCTCATGGGACCACTGTTATATATGTGGTCTTTTATTGACCAAAATGTCATTATCCTGCACATGACTGTATTTATAGCAAGCTTTCAAGTACATCCACAGAAGGCATATAAATAAAACCACATTTTAGTCTTTTCTTCAATACGAATGCTGTTAACAAGAAGAAAAAATATTGATTAGGATTTCACTGCATAGTTTACCCATCTAAAAAATTAGAGTGACCAGTAGACATGGGACATAGGAAACAAGAAGGAAAGGCAATAAACTCACATACTAAATAATTTTTCCCTGATCCTTTCCTTTCCTAAAGGTCATTAACATGTCACAAATGTTTTTTTTCAGCAGAAATACTCAAGAAGTGAGTCACCATCTACTTTCCCTGGCAACACAGGGAACAGTTACAGGTTTGCTGTTCTCATATTAAAAGAAAGGAAAATAATGTCACATTCACCCTGTGGTTAGGAAATTTCTACATAAGAGGTAGTGTTCACTAACAAGAATAACCTTATCCTCAAACCACTCTATAGACAGTCCTGCTTCCCTTGCCCAACCAGGCATCGGCACCATGATTACTGCAACAGATGACCATGGCTCAGAGGCCTGCTGATAATTCACAAGGAAGGGCTTTTAACGTCCAAATCTGTACAGCTATGGGCAAGATTTTTAATTCATATCATCTTAGGAACTGTACATAGTTTCCTAAGCAGTTGTCTCAAGCAAAAGTAAATAACGGAATAAATAAAAAGTATAAAAAGCAACTGTAGATAATTAGAATGTGGCTCCAGTGTTACTACCATGGGTCTTCACTAGGTATTACTAAAATGGAGCCTGGAGTGGCCAGGGTGGTCATGGATGCCACAGCTTTTTCTTATGTTCTGATTCTTTGTCATATACTCATGCACTTCCATCTGTCCGGTGCTTTCAAAAATGGAGACACCAATCACAAAATCTTTGACTCACCATCCTCTGTGGTTTGGAGATGAAAGCATAGCCTCTCCCCTTAACCATGTAGGCTCCATCAATTGTACTCATGTTGCTCTAGAGATTGTGGATTCCTTTTGCTAGTTCACACGAGAAATAAAGACTGCTGGAAACCGTTCTTCAATATGAATCCATAGCTCTCAGCCTCCAATAAAAACTATCAAAGCCTTCATCTGCACAATTGAGGAAAGTTGTTACAGATCCTCATGGCTTTACGTCAGAAGAGACTAGCCTCAGAGTTGTGAAGACTCTCCTCCTTAACCCAAAATCCCTTCCCTTTAATGCTGGCTTCTATGAGCTAAAAACAGAAATAATAAGTAACAATAAAAGTGATAAATAGCTTCTATTAGCAAACATTGTGGCCGCAGCAGGTATCAGCCAGCTACCTAACTGTTGGATAACATGGGGAGGTTATACAGAGTCATAGTGCTTGCTACTGTGGGTATTTTTATAGAATGGAGAAAAGACCATCACGGATTACTGGGATATTATTATCTAAGACTGTAGTTTTTAAATCCATCATGACCTCGCACACACACGTCAGCATGTATGAAACAAAAGTTTAACAAAACAATAGTTACCCATATCACATGCAATGAATTATAATGGTTTTCTCTACTTCATTTTTTTAAAGTATTACATAACCCTCTGAATTTTTTTTGAACTACGGTTAGAAAAACAACTAATATAAAAGGTTAATGAGACAGGTGGAAATATACTTAAATTGATCTATTTCTAAGGAATCTCAGAAACACTAGTGTGGAAGTTTTAGATGCCAAATTGTGTTCCTTCAGGCACTAGGATGATTCTATTTTCAAAAATTCAAAACACAAAAGGTCTAGGAACACCATTTAATTTTTATTAAAGGGCAAGACGGTAATATTGCAGGGGAAAAAGCAGTTCATTTTTCTTCAATTGTGAGTCAACCCATATTAATTAAGGTTATGCAATAGGGATATACTTAATGGAGATCATGTGTTCTAATCGGGGATTGTAAAGAGAAGCAAGAGGTGATAAGGTTTGGGGGCCTAGGGGAAAGGAGTGAAGGTCAAGTTTCCTTAATTTGTGCATAATGCCTCATTGGCTCACCCCAAAGCCCTGTGGGGAATGTTCAGAGGCTGTTGCTCTGAACACAAATGAAGAATGATGATGACTCCAATGCATTAGAGCTCAGTAGCTGAGATCCCAAAAGGTTTCTCCTCATCCCTACATCGTGGGTGTCAAGCATAACCATAACAGCCATCTTCCCAATCACTTACAACATCACTTGGAAAAATTCTCAGTGCAGAAACCTTTATCTTTCATCCATTTTGAATCATATACAATAAAGCTAATGCTAGTCAGAGATGAGCAGCAACTGACAGCAGAAGAACAATGAAAGGTTTTCATTCTTTGAGGAGGAAAGGAGTCAATTAAAATACTGCAAGGTACCAGTGACTAGATTTTACCGCTGCATCCCTTTATACATAAAGATTAGATTGATACATTCAATGTTTTGCAAAACATTGCTTCCCCATCTCTGAAGCCGTCAACAAATGATACACTGAATAACAACAGCAATTGATGATTCTATTCAATGTCCCAAATCCAAATTGGTTGCCATATTAAGAGAAGGCTGAATCATCAACTTCCTTTTGCCAGAAAAATAACAACTGCTGAAATGCCAGTATTTGCAATGGCATAAACATTGACAATCATTCAAAACATGAAGATTCTAAAGTACCAGTTTATACATTTGTGAGTTTGGACAGGATGTATAAGTTGAAATCATTCTAGTAAGGCCTGAATAGAGACTTTGGCACTTCCAGTTCCCTCATGGTGATGAGGTTGTTTCTCTCTCTCTCTTTCTCTCTCTTGTGCACACACACATCCCTACCTCTTATATCCCAATTGCAGCCTCCAGACACTGATTATCCCCATCATGATTTAACCTCCAAATATTAACATAGTGACTATGCTTTGCCCTCATTTTTATCCTCTCAATCTTGTATGCCTATTTAGGAGGTTAAATTTAGAGAGTCTTCTGAATTGTACATATTCTGTACAACCAACCATTCACAAAATTCTTTCTAGAGATTCAAATATCAGAATTAACAATGACAGTACCAAATGTACGCCCGTATATAAGAGGGAACAGCCCTCTAGTGATGATTTTTTTAATTAAACGCTTTTTCCAAATTGGCCTACTTACCTCATATTATCATTTTCCCTTTCAAAAATCTACAGAAAACTTCCCAAATTAGGAGCCAATGTGATAATTGAATTGGATTTTTGATATCATCTAGTTCAACTACTTTATTACATGACAAATCCAGCACCTCAGCCTCTTGAACTCTCAGCAGCACTGGCACTGCAATATTCATCTTTACTGAAATTCTCTCATTCCTAGGTTTCCATAATTCAACTTGTTTTAGCTTTCTTCTAACCAAAATGTTCCTTTCTGCCACCAATCTCCCAAATGCTCTCCCCTGCCCGGGTCTCTATCCTTAGCTTACACCTTCTCCTGTGCTGGTCCCTTCCATCCTCATAATTTCAACTATCAGAGCCATGCTAATCATACCAATACTTGTGCCAAGCCTCAGCAATCTCAAATTCAAAATGCCCATCACTGAATCCACATTTTCCTTCCATACATCCTCTCTTTCTTGTATTCTTTTAGGTCATCTCCCATCATTTACTCATTCAAAAATGTCAATTACTTTTCAATCCACCCTCATATTTAACACCAGTTTCTAGAAATTACTTCCAAAGTCTCCAGACTACTGCTATCGGTAATTAGTACTCCATAAAACCAATATTTCCTATACACACTCTTCAGTGCAGCTAGCACGGCCATTCCTGAAATATAGCTCTGACAATACTTGCTGAAAAACCTTTAATGTTTCCCTACTACCTAGAAGAAAATACCCAACCTCTTTAGCACCCTTCCCATCTCAACCTATTTTTCAGTTTCACTTCACCACACAATCCATCTACTTGTCACTCTGGCCTACTCACCTTCCTTCAACAATCAAATAAACTGTTTCCTTTGCTCAAAGTGTTCACATCTTCTACTTCTCTGATAACTCTGCTTATTTTAAAACATCACCACATCTGCAAAGCCTCCTTCAAATCTCCAGGCCACTTAATCACTCCCAGGTGTTCCTACACTACTTTGTTCACACAAATAATATCACACATCCACTGTACCCTTGTCAGTTGTTCCTTTCCTCCCTAATAGATTATAACCTCATTGAAGAAAACAGTGGTGTCTTGCTGTCTTGTCTAGCTAGGATTTCACACACCTGGTACATAGTAGGTGTTCAATTAACAACCACTAAGTAAATATAAACACACATTGAAAAACACTTTCGAATTAAGAGTAAGAAGATGTGAGTTTAAACGAGTCCTAGGTAGGCTAGCCAAGGTAGGAGTCAAACTCTGCAAACTTCAATTTCTTCATGTGTAAGATGACATAACAATATCTCTTCTGGCTGGGCATGGTGGCTCACACCTGTAATCCCAGCACTTTGGGAGGCCGAGGCAGGTGGATCACCTGAGGTTGGGAGTTTGAGACCAGCCTGGCTGATGTGATGAAACCCCATCTCTACTAAAAATACAAAAAATTAGCTAGGCATGGTGGTGGGAGCCTGTAGTCCCAGCTGCTTGGGAGGCTCAGGCAGGAGAACTGCTTGAACCCAGGAGGCGGAGATTACAGTGAGCCGACATTGCGCCATTGCACTCCAGCATGGATGAAAAGAGCAAAACTCTATCTCAAAAAAAAAAAAAAAAAAAAGAAATATATATATATATCTTTTCCATCTACAATGTTCTATTCTAAGAATCAAATGAAATCAGGTAGAGGAAAGCACTATGTCAAATATAGACTGCCATATTTAGTATAATCTTAGAGTATAATCTTTAAATCTCGATTCTTTCACTTGAAAAATATCCAAGGTAAGATTCTAAGGCCAATGTCCAAATTGAGGATAAATATAAACACAGTGAAAAACAGACTCTTTATCTTACATTCTAATGTTCCTAGAAATCAAGGCTGACATCAAATTAAAGTGATCTGTACCACATCATGATATTAACTACTAGTTAGCTTGCAGAATCACAGTATTATAAAGAGCATAGACTTTGGATTAAAATAAGTGGGAATTCTAGTGTTACCTACTGCTTTGCTTTATTACCAAATGTTTTTATGGCATTTATTATATATATGTGTAAATGCTTCATATATGTAACCCATTTACATCTCACTAGAATCCTATTAAATATATTGGTTCTATTATTATTTGCATTTTACATACAAGGAAACAAGCAGAGAGGTTGGGTGACTTGTTCAAGGTAGCAAAGCTATTATGAGGCCAAGCTGTGATGTGTGTCTGGGCAGTGTGGGTCTAGTCCGGCTCTCAACCACTAAACCATATAGTCTATATCTAAATAATATGACAAGGTAGCACAATGCCTGATCCACAATGAATTACTGACAGATGTTCGTTTCCTTTCCTTTTGTATATAATGGTGCTCAGGCAACAAAGATGATACTTGCAAGTTGTCATGAGGTCTGCTATATAATCTCCTGACAATGCTCCCATTCCATATGAACTCTGTAAAAAGGGGATTTTATCTGTATGCTGCCCTCCTTCTGCCCTCCTTTCCATATGAAAACCTTCCAAGAAAACTAGAAAAGAGCAAACCATTTAACTAGCTATAAATGCAGCCATTCAAATGGGATATATCCCATTTGAATGGCTGCATTTATAGCTAGAATATATATATATATAATTTCCTTGCATCATTAAAATGTCATTATATTGGGCTGAGGCAAAGGCAGAGAATTTGCCAATTCTATTCTTTCGTATCTTTTGGTTGTCCTTTGACAAAATCCAGGACATTGACTACATTTTTATTACAATTCTAATGGTTCACATTGTATTAACTTGTTTGGTTCTCCCTGCCCACTGGCAGTCTCCAAAGCGTGCCTCTCCTACAGTGGAGATGTCGCAGTTCCCTCTTTAGCATATCATTCAGGGAGAAATGGTGTGAAAGCACTCTCTCCAAATATAGCTCACATCTCTGCGGCTCCCTTGGCTGCTTCAGACTTAGAGGAGCACATTTCATTACAACTATTGGGGTAGACCCGCATTCTTCCTAGTTCTTGTAACTGGGTTGATTCTTACATATTTCTACAATTCTTACATAATGCAGTTAGGAGCAGCATTGTTTTCTTAAAAGTTTTCTTCTAGTTTAATACTGTATTCAGTTCAATAAATTCCATCTCTCCACTGTCAGCTACATAGAGCTTCTTAGAATAGGTACTGGTACATTATCAATATTTTATAGTTATGTAGTTAATAATAATTTATTTAGCACTTCCCATGTGCCAAGTTCTATACTAAGTGCTTTACATAAGAGTCCCACGAACTAATGACATTGTATTTCATTATTTCTAAGATGATTTTTAAAAACCATTTTAACATATCTGAAATCACAATGCTTGTGACAATCTGTATCATGTCAAAGTTGTGATAACATATTTTTCTGTGTACATAAAATATTGTTACATCTTAAAATCAGTGGTGATTTAGGTTCAATGAAATTTATGAGTGCCATATTTATCTCTATTTGAAAGTTAAAAAATCTGAGGTTGAGTCTGTTAAGGGATTTGCCCAAAATTCATTACATTTACATAATAAGCTAAATCAACATCAGTAAGAGACTTTACTGACTTGTTTTCTTTCTAACAGTTCATTGTAGCATAAAGACAGGGCATCCACCCTATAATATGCATCCTTAACCACTGCAACTCAGGCTCTGAAATTTCACTGGGACTCAAGAGCCATTTCTATCACCAAACTTAAATATATGATTTTGGGCATATTGCTTGAATGTATTAATCTCATCTATAAAGTCAGAATAATGACAGTAACCCCAGAAGGTTTCTGAGATGATTAAGTAAGATAATCCATGTTAAACATTCAGAACACAATGACAGATACATTAGAGGTCACTTCAATTTCATAAAATACAATAAGTAAGAAATAACTAACTGATTCAATTTTTTTTTGCTATTTACCCCCAGTCCAATCTTATTCCAGATAAAACAATATCATTACTATGATCTCTTTGTTCCTACTGCACAAATATTTTGTATGGTAAAATTTCCAATTTCAAATGTGGTGAGAGGTTCACCACCTGTTCTAGCTAGTATTCTGAAGCCATTCCAATTCATAAAACATACTCTGAGTATCTCCTTTGTGTAAAGTCCTGTTCGTTGTATTAGTTGGTACAAAGGAACCAAGTAGTAATAAGGAATTATCCTGCCCTCATATCATTTTAAGTATAATGGGCAATGATATGTATATACAAGCAGAAGATTCTTAGTAAAATATGATAAATGCTTTTAGACAACTACAGACAAAAAGGCAATCAGAGAACAAATAAGGAAAAGTTTATATACTATCCCTTAGATGGGATCATAAGGAAATTCTTTAGAAAAGAGGCAGAATTTAAGATGGGCCTTGAAGGGAAGACAGTGTATGGCAGATCTTATGGCAATCCTAAGAACGGAGAACTTCATAAGCAAAAACAGGCTGATTTCCTCTTCCACCTATGATGGAGCAGCATATTTCAGAATAACCCTCCCACTAACTACAATAAAATGTGAATATTTAAAAATCTAACAAACAGTTATTTAAGATCATGATAGCAATTAAGAAAACAAGGACATGAGGGGCCAAGAGTCTAGAAATAAAGAAAATACAGGAAAGTGAATCCTGTATTTACCTCTGTTTCTTTGCCAATTTAGTTCTCCAACATAGTGCCCAAACAAAGCAGTAGCCTCTGGCTTGCTGAAGTCTTACTGGTCTTGGGAGAAACAAATTGGAGTTCAGGGCTATCAAAGTTGCCAGGACATGAGAGACCAAGGACCAGGATCACAGGGAACCAGAGAGTAGTAAGAACAATCTGCAGGCAATTTCCTCTTGAGACATCTGATGGCTTTGAAGGAAACAAAATATTTCACCCCAAAATATTTAGGACTGTTATGTCAAAGACACTGACAATGCAGGGAATGCTGCCTAAGCCTCTGTCTGCCTTCTTTTTTTTTTTTTTTTTTTTTTTAGCATGAAAGAGGACTTTATTTTTTTAATTGAACAGAACAATTCTCTATATTGTAAATTTCATCAAGGAATTATTCCAGTAATTCATTTTCCTTAAAAATAATCGCATTTGGTAATTTACATTACATATTTGGTATCTTGGGTTTTTGCAGAATTTTGAAATATTTGTCTTTATTGCACAGCTTTTTCCTTTGAAATCTTTCTCATATTTTTCCCCTTGACTTTTTTATTGCCTCATTTCATCTACCTAAATTTAATGTCTCTTTTTTTTTTTTTTTTTTTTTTTTTATTATACTTTAAGTTCTAGGGTACATGTGCATAACGTGCAGGTTTGTTACATATGTATACTTATGCCATGTTGGTGTGCTGCACCCATCAACTCGTCAGCACCCATCAATTCATCATTTATATCATGTATAACTCCCCAATGCAATCCCTCCCTCCTCCCCCCTCCCCCCTCCCCATGATAGACCCCAGTGTGTGATGTTCCCCTTCCCGAGTCCAAGTGATCTCATTGTTCAGTTCCCACCTATGAGTGAGAACATGCGGTGTTTGGTTTTCTCTTCTTGTGATAGTTTGCTAAGAATGATGGTTTCCAGCTGCATCCATGTCCCTACAAAGGACGCAAACTCATCCTTTTTTATGGCTGCATAGTATTCCATGGTGTATATGTGCCACATTTTCTTAATCCAGTCTGTCACAGATGGACATTTGGGTTGATTCCAAGTCTTTGCTATTGTGAATAGTGCCGCAATAAACATACGTGTGCATGTGTCTTTGTAGTAGACTAATTTATAATCCTTTGGGTATATACCCAGTAGTGGGATGGCTGGGTCATATGGTACATCTAGTTCTAGATCCTTGAGGAATTGCCATACTGTTTTCCATAATGGTTGAACTAGTTTACAATCCCACCAACAGTGTAAAAGTGTTCCTATTTCTCCACATCCTCTCCAACACCTGTTGTTTCCTGACTTCTTAATGATTGCCATTCTAACTGGTGTAAGATGGTATCTCATTGTGGTTTTGATTTGCATTTCTCTGATGGCCAGTGATGATGAGCATTTTTTCATGTGTCTGTTGGCTGTATGAATATCTTCTTTTGAGAAATGTCTGTTCATATCCTTTCCCCACTTTTTGATGGGGTTGTTTGTTTTTTTCTCGTATATTTGTTTGAGTTCTTTGTAGATTCTGGATATTAGCCCTTTGTCAGATGAGTAGGTTGCAAAAATTTTCTCCCATTCTGTAAGTTGCCTGTTCACTCTGATGGTAGTTTCTTTTGCTGTGCAAAAGCTCTTTAGTTTAATTAGATCCCATTTGTCAATTTTGGCTTTTGCTGCCGTTGCTTTTGGTGTTTTAGACATGAAGTCCTTGCCCATGCCTATGTCCTGAATGGTACTACCTAGATTTTCTTCTAGGGTTTTTATGGTATTAGGTCTAACATTTAAGTCTCTAATCCATCTTGAATTAATCTTCGTATAAGGGGTAAGGAAAGGATCCAGTTTCAGCTTTCTACTTATGGCTAGCCAATTTTCCCAGCACCATTTATTAAATAGGGAATCCTTTCCCCATTTCTTGTTTCTCTCAGGTTTGTCGAAGATCAGATGGCTGTAGATGTGCGGTATTATTTCTGAGGACTCTGTTCTGTTCCATTGGTCTATATCTCTGTTTTGGTACCAGTACCATGCTGTTTTGGTTACTGTAGCCTTGTAGTATAGTTTGAAGTCAGGTAGCGTGACGCCTCCAGCTTTGTCCTTTTGACTTAGGATTGTCTTGGCAATGCGGGCTCTTTTTTGGTTCCATATGAACTTTAAAGCAGTTTTTTCCAATTCTGTGAAGAAACTCATTGGTAGCTTGATGGGGATGGCATTGAATCTATAAATAACCTTGGGGAGTATGGCCATTTTCACGATATTGATTCTTCCTATCCATGAGCATGGTATGTTCTTCCATTTGTTTGTGTCCTCTTTGATTTCACTGAGCAGTGGTTTGTAGTTCTCCTTGAAGAGGTCCTTTACATCCCTTGTAAGCTGGATTCCTAGGTATTTTATTCTCTTTGAAGCAATTGTGAATGGAAGTTCATTCCTGATTTGGCTCTCTGCTTGTCTGTTGCTGGTGTATAAGAATGCTTGTGATTTTTGCACATTAATTTTGTATCCTGAGACTTTGCTGAAGTTGCTTATCAGCTTAAGGAGATTTTGGGCTGAGACGATGGGGTTTTCTAAATATACAATCATGTCATCTGCAAACAGGGACAATTTGACTTCTTCTTTTCCTAACTGGATACCCTTGATTTCTTTCTCTTGCCTGATTGCCCTAGCCAGAACTTCCAACACTATGTTGAATAGGAGTGGTGAGAGAGGGCATCCCTGTCTTGTGCCAGTTTTCAAAGGGAATTTTTCCAGTTTTTGCCCATTCAGTATGATATTAGCTGTGGGTTTGTCATAAATAGCTCTTATTATTTTGAGGTACGTTCCATCAATACCGAATTTATTGAGCGTTTTTAGCATGAAGGGCTGTTGAATTTTGTCAAAAGCCTTTTCTGCATCTATTGAGATGATCATGTGGTTCTTGTCTTTGGTTCTGTTTATATGCTGGATTACGTTTATTGATTTGCGAATGTTGAACCAGCCTTGCATCCCAGGGATGAAGCCCACTTGATCATGGTGGATAAGCTTTTTGATGTGCTGCTGAATCCGGTTTGCCAGTATTTTATTGAGGATTTTTGCATCAATGTTCATCAGGGATATTGGTCTAAAATTCTCTTTTTTTGTTGTGTCTCTGCCAGGCTTTGGTATCAGGATGATGTTGGCCTCATAAAATGAGTTAGGGAGGATTCCCTCTTTTTCTATTGATTGGAATAGTTTCAGAAGGAATGGTACCAGCTCCTCCTTGTACCTCTGGTAGAATTCAGCTGTGAATCCATCTGGTCCTGGACTTTTTTTGGTGGGTAGGCTATTAATTGTTGCCTCAATTTCACAGCCTGCTATTGGTCTATTCAGGGATTCAACTTCTTCCTGGTTTAGCCTTGGGAGAGTGTAAGTGTCCAGGAAATTATCCATTTCTTCTAGATTTTCTAGTTGATTTGCGTAGAGGCGTTTATAGTATTCTCTGATGGTAGTTTGTATTTCTGTGGGGTCAGTGGTGATATCCCCTTTATCATTTTTTATTGCATCGATTTGATTCCTCTCTCTTTTTTTCTTTATTAGCCTTGCTAGCGGTCTGTCAATTTTGTTGATCTTTTCAAAAAACCAACTCCTGGATTCATTGATTTTTTGGAGGGTTTTTTGTGTCTCTATCTCCTTCAGTTCTGCTCTGATCTTAGTTATTTCTTGCCTTCTGCTAGCTTTTGAATGTGATTGCTCTTGCCTCTCTAGTTCTTTTAATTGTGATGTTAGAGTGTCAATTTTAGATCTTTCCTGTTTTCTCTTGTGGGCATTTAGTGCTATAAATTTCCCTCTACACACTGCTTTAAATGTGTCCCAGAGATTCTGGTATGTTGTATCTTTGTTCTCATTGGTTTCAAAGAACATCTTTATTTCCGCTTTCATTTCGTTATGTACCCAGTAGTCATTCAGGAGCAGGTTGTTCAGTTTCCATGTAGTTGAGCGGTTTTGATTGAGTTTCTTAGTCCTGAGTTCTAGTTTGATTGCACTGTGGTCTGAGAGACAGTTTGTTATAATTTCTGTTCTTGTACATTTGCTGAGGAGTTCTTTACTTCCAATTATGTGGTCAATTTTGGAATAAGTGCGATGTGGTGCTGAGAAGAATGTATATTCTGTTGATTTGGGGTGGAGAGTTCTATAGATGTCTATTAGGTCCGCTTGGTGCAGAGATGAGTTCAATTCCTGGATATCCTTGTTAACTTTCTGTCTCGTTGATCTGTCTAATGTTGACAGTGGAGTGTTGAAGTCTCCCATTATTATTGTATGGGAGTCTAAGTCTCTTTGTAAGTCTCTAAGGACTTGCTTTATGAATCTGGGTGCTCCTGTATTGGGTGCATATATATTTAGGAGAGTTAGCTCTTCCTGTTGAATTGATCCCTTTACCATTATGTAATGGCCTTCTTTGTCTCTTTTGATCTTTGATGGTTTAAAGTCTGTTTTATCAGAGACTAGGATTGCAACCCCTGCTTTTTTTTGTTCTCCATTTGCTTGGTAGATCTTCCTCCATCCCTTTATTTTGAGCCTATGTATGTCTCTGCATGTGAGATGGGTCTCCTGAATACAGCAGACTGATGGGTCTTGACTCTTTATCCAGTTTGCCAGTCTGTGTCTTTTAATTGGAGCATTTAGTCCATTAACATTTAAGGTTAATATTGTTATGTGTGAACTTGATCCTGCCATTATGATATTAACTGGTTATTTTGCTCGTTAGTTGATGCAGTTTCTTCCTAGCCTCGATGGTCTTTACATTTTGCCATGTTTTTGCAATGGCTGGTACCGGTTGTTCCTTTCCATGTTTAGGGCTTCCTTCAGGGTCTCTTGTAAGGCAGGCCTGGTGGTGACAAAATCTCTAAGCATTTGCTTATCTGTAAAGGATTTTATTTCTCCTTCACTTATGAAACTTAGTTTGGCTGGATATGAAATTCTGGGTTTAAAATTCTTTTCTTTAAGAACGTTGAATATTGGCCCCCACTCTCTTCTGGCTTGTAGAGTTTCTGCCGAGAGATCTGCTGTTAGTCTGATGGGCTTCCCTTTGTGGGTGACCCGACCTTTCTCTCTGGCTGCCCTTAAGATTTTTTCCTTCATTTCAACTTTGGTGAATCTGGCAATTATGTGTCTTGGAGTTGCTCTTCTGGAGGAGTATCTTTGTGGCGTTCTCTGTATTTCCTGAATTTGAATGTTGGCCTGCCCTACTAGGTTGGGGAAGTTCTCCTGGATGATATCCTGAAGAGTGTTTTCCAACTTGGTTCCATTTTCCCCCTCACTTTCAGGCACCCCAATCAGACGTAGATTTGGTCTTTTTACGTAATCCCATACTTCTTGCAGGCTTTGCTCATTTCTTTTTCTTCTTTTTTCTTTTGGTTTCTCTTCTCGCTTCATTTCATTCATTTGATCTTCAATCGCTGATACTCTTTCTTCCAGTTGATCGAGTCGGTTACTGAAGCTTGTGCATTTGTCACGTATTTCTCGTGTCATGGTTTTCATCTCTGTCATTTCGTTTATGATCTTCTCTGCATTAATGAGTCTAGCTGTCAATTCTTCCACTCTTTTTTCAAGATTTTTAGTTTCTTTGCGCTGGGTACGTAATTCCTCCTTTAGCTCTGAGAAGTTTGATGGACTGAAGCCTTCTTCGCTCCTCTCATCCAAGTCATTCTCTGACCAGCTTTGATCCGTTGCTGGTGATGGGCTGCGCTCCTTTGCAGGGGGAGATGCGCTCTTTTTTTTTGAATTTCCAGCTTTTCTGCCCTGCTTCTTCCCCATCTTTGTGGTTTTATCTGTCTCTGGTCTTTGATGGTGGTGACGAACTGATGGGGTTTTGGTATAGGTGTCCTTCCTGTTTGATAGTTTTCCTTCTGACAGTCAGAAGGACTCTCTGTTGGTCTGTTGGAGATTGCTTGAGGTCCACTCCAGACCCTGTTTGCCTGGGTATCAGCAGCAGAGGTTGCCGAAGATAGAATATTGCTGAACAGCGAGTGTACCTGTCTGATTCTTCCTTTGGAAGTGTCCTCTCAGGGGTGTACTCCACCCTGTGAGGTGTGGGGTGTCAGACTGCCCCTAGTGGGGGATTTCTCCCAGCTAGGCTACTCAGGGGTCAGGGACACACCTGAGCAGGCAGTCTGTCCGTTCTCAGATCTCAACCTCCGTGTTGGGAGATCCGCGGCTCTCCCCAAAGCTGTCAGACAGAGTCGTTCGCGTCTGCACCGGCTCCCGCTACTTCCCCTGTTGGTCTTCAGCTGTGCGCTGTCCCCAGAGGTGGAGACTACAGAGACAGGCAGGCTTCCTTGAGCTGCTGTGAGCTCCACCCAGTTCGAGCTTCCCAGCGGCTTTGTTTACCTACTTAAGCCTCAGCAATGGCAGGCGCCCCTCCCCCAGCCTCGCTGCTGCCTTGCCGATAGATTGCGGCAGACTGCTGTGTTAGCAGTGAGGGAGGCTTCGTGGGCGTGGGACCCTCCCGGCCAGGTGTGGGATATATTCTCCTGGAATGCCTGTATGCTTACAGCGCAGTATTGGGGTGGGAGTTACCCGATTTTCCAGGTGTTGTGTGTCTCAGTTCCCCTGGCTAGGAAAACGGATCCCCTTCCCCCTTGCGCTTCCAGGTGAGGCGATGCCTCGCCCTGCTTCAGCTCTCGCTGGTCAGGCTGCAGCAGCTGACCAGCACCGATTGTCCGGCACTCCCTAGTGAGATGACCCCAGTACCTCAGTTGAAAATGCAGAAATCACCGGTCTTCTGTGTCGCTCGCGCTGGGAGTTGGAGACTGGAGCTGTTCCTATTCGGCCATCTTGCTCCGCCCCCATCTGTCTGCCTTCTAATGGCAGGACATCATCCTTCCTTACTGGAGACAGCACTTGCTTATGGGCCCAGAGAAGGCACCAGCAGGCCCGAGAGGAATCTGGGAACAGATTCTACTATCTTTCCACATTTTCCCACCCTTTAAAGGACAAGAACTGCTCTCCTCTTTGTTTTATAACTACACAGGATTCACGGTTCTTAAAATATTTTTAAAGTAAGGCCCCTAAGCCACTGCCTTGAGCGAGTTGTTTGTTTGTTTTTGTTTTTGTTTTGAGATAGGGTCTCACTGTGTCACCTGGACTGGAGTGAAGTGGAGTGATCATGGTTCACTGCAGCCTAAAGCTCCTGGACTCAAGCGATCTTCCCACGTAGCCTGGGACTACAGGTGCATGCCACCACACCTAATTTTTAATTTTTTTTTCTTTTTTTTATGAGGAAGGGGTCTTGCTATGTTGACCAGGCTGGTCTCAAACTCCTGACCTCAAGCCATCCTGCCGCCTTGGTCTCCCATAATGCTGGGATTACAGGCATGAACCATCTTGCTTGGCCCAACAGTTTTTAACTGAGGCTTCTTCCAAGAGATGGGTACAGCAGACGTTAATAAATTTCCACTTGTTTATCTTTTGTTAATTTGACTTCTATTTCAAGAAAATGTCTCAACTAGTAACCTAAAAAAAGCAAAGAAAATAAATTATATTTTCTCTCCTACAACTCCTACATATGATCAGGGCAAGATGCCTTGAACTCAATCAGAAGGCAGCTGTTAAGAGACTAAAAAGCTCATCAGTGATTTCGGCAATCTGAGCGTACTGCAGGACAAAAACTGTTGTTGAGGACCCATCTAGGAGGGGGTTATCTGGTAAATCATCTGAAGAGCTATGTCCTAAGAGTAAGGACAGACCAGGAATTACACAGCCCTCACAGCTGAATGACGTACAGGGCAACAATGAATTATGAGGACAAAAAATGTCAACAGTGCCAAGATTGAGAGCCCTTGATCCTGAGGAAATGGTCTGTATATCTTTCACACAGAACAGCTAAGTGGGCCGGGCGCGGTGGCTCAAGCCTGTAATCCCAGCACTTTGGGAGGCCGAGATGGGCAGATCACGAGGTCAGGAGATCGAGACCATCCTGGCGAACACGGTGAAACCCCGTCTCTAATAAAAAATACAAAAAACTAGCCGGGCGAGGTGGCGGGCGCCTGTAGTCCCAGCTACTCAGGAGGCTGAGGCAGGAGAATGGCGTAAACCCGGGAGGCGGAGCTCGCAGCGAGCTGAGATCTGGCCACTGCACTCCAGCCTGGGCGACAGAGCGAGACTCTGTCTCAAAAAAAAAAAAAAAAAAAAAAAAAAAAGAACAGCTAAGTGAGTTTTCCTCCCAACTGTATTGTTCACCTGCTGGGATAATCTTGACTAAGGCAATAAACTTTTAGGGCTTCAAGTTTTTCACTGGTAAAATAAATGATTAATTCATTCTTTTTAACCAATAAAGTTGTTAAACTCGGTTAGCTTTAAAAATATTTCCCTTCAGTAAAAGTCTGGTTTTATTTTGTGGTTAATTAAAAAGTAAGTATTATCTGGATAATTTTGATGATACAGGCAGGAAAAAGATTATAAATCCATCAACCATAATGCATCAGCTTGCATTGTGAGGGCCTTTTTGGCTTACTTGCAACTGGGGAGATCCACACTTGTGTTCAGAGGAAAAAAGGAATACTAAAGCTTTCTAATAAGAATCTTACAAGTGAAAGTATTAGGATTTATGTTAAAATCAGCAACAAAAGGGAACACTAAAAATAGACAAATGAATTACTGAGCATGAGGAACCACAAATGCAATTAAAGAAAATGTTATTTAACATCAAGGCTATAGCAGTTTAATGAGTAAGTAAAACTGTTCTGGGGTTACATGAATTGGGTGTCATCTGAGGCCAATTAAAATTCTAAACAAAGTATACACTTTACACACCTGTATATGGACATATTTTGTATATGGACATATTCTAAATTCTCGTAATAATAGTAAGAATGTCGTGTTTTTATTTTGACCTTAAATAACATTTTGAGGGTAAAATGGAATTTGGTGTTGGTTTGCAAATGCTAATAGTCTACAAATTTAAGATGATGACAGGAGGAGAAATGCAAAAGAACTTATTTATTAAACTAAAAATAACATTTAGTAATATAAAAATTTGCATAGACCCCTTTAATAGCACTGGCAGGCAAGTGAATGGTCTAAATTCTGAGAACATCATCATTTTTGACTAAGAAGAATAAATTACACTACGAAAACTATAACTATTCTTTAAGCCAAAATGTACAGATGAGGACTATAATATACAAAAGAGTTTTTATCCAATCAGCCAGTCTGTGTCTTTTAATTAGGGCATTTAGCCATTTACGTTTCAGGTTAATATTGTTATGTGTGAATGTGATCCTGTCATTATGATGACAGCTGGTTATTTTGCCCATTAGTTGATGCAGTTTCTTCATAGCATCGATGGTCTTTACAATTTGGTATGTTTTTGCAGTGGCTGGTACCAGTTTTTCCTTTCCATATTTAGTGCTTCCTTCAGGACCTCTTGTAATGCAGGCCCAGTGGTGACAAACTCTCTCAGCATTTGCTTGTCTGTAAAGGATGTTATTTTCTCCTTTGCTTATGAAGCTTAGTTTGGCTGGATAAGAAATTCTGGGTTGAAAATTCTTTTCTTTAAGCATGTTGAATATTGGCCTCCACTTTCTTCTGGTTGTAGGGTTCCTGCAGAGAGAGCCGCTGTTAGTCTGACGGTCTTCACGCTGTGGGTAACCCAATCTTCTCTCTGGCTGTCCTTAATGTTTTTTCCTTCATTTCAACCTTGGTAAATCTGACGATTATGTGTCTTGGGGTTGCTCTTCTTGAGGAGTATCTTTGTGGTGTTCTCTATATTTCCTGAATTTGAATGCTGGCCTGTCTTGCTAGGTTGGGGAAGTTCTCCTGGATGATATTCAGAAGTGTGTTTTCCAACTTGGTTTCATTCTCCCCATCACTTTCAGCTACACCAACCAAAGGTAGGTTTCTTTTCACACAGTCCCGTATTTCTTGGAGGCTTTGTTTGTTCCTTTTCATTCTTTTTGCTCCAATGTTGTCTTCATGTTTTATTTCATTAAGTTGATCTTCAGTCTCTGATATCCTTTCTTCCGCTTGATCTATTCGGCTATTGATACTTGTGTAGGCTTCACGAAGTTCTCGTGCTGTTTTTCAGCTTCACCAGGTCATTTATGTTCTTCTATAAACTGGTTATTCCAGTTAGCAATTCCTCTAACCTTTTTTCAAGGTTCTTAGCTTCCTTGCATTGGGTTAGAACATGCTCCTTTAGCTTGGAGGAGTTTGTTATTACCTACCTTCTGAAGCCTACTTCTGTCAATTTGTCAAGACCCATCGGCGTGCTGTATTCAGGAGACCCACCTCACATGCAAAGTCACACAGAGGCTCAAAATAAAGGGATGGAGGAATATTTACCGAGCAAATGGAAAGAAAAAAAAAGAAAAAGCAAGGGTTGCAATCCTAGTCTCTGACAAAACAGACCTTAAACCAACAAACATCAAAAAAGACAAAGAAGAACATTACATAATGGTAAAGGGATCAATGCAACAAAGAGAGCTAACTATCCTAAATATATATGCACCCAATACAGGAGCACCCAGATTCGTAAAGCAAGTTCTTAGAGACATAAAAAGAGACTTAGACTCCCACACAATAATAGTGGGAGACTTCAACACACCACTGTCAATATTAGACAGATCAACGAGACAGAAAATTAATAAGAATATTCAGAACTTAACCTCAGCTCTGGACCAAGCAGACCTAATAGACATCTACAGAACTCTCCACCCCAAATCAACAGAATATACATTCTCCTCAGTACCACATCGCACTTCTTCCAAAATTGACCACATAATCGGAAATAAAACACTCCTCAGCAAATGCAAAAGAACAGAAAGCATAACAAACAGTCTCTCAGACCACAATGCAATCAAATTAGAACTCAGGATTAAGAAATTCACTCAAAACCATAAAACTACATGGAAATTGAACAATCTGCTCCTGAATGACTACTGGATAAATAGGCAGAAACAAGTAAGTTCTTCAAAACCAATAAGAACAAAAACACAAAGTATCAGAATCTCTGGGGCACAGATAAAGCCATGTTTAGAGGGGAAATTGTAGCACTAAATGCCCACAGGAGAAAGCAGGAAAGATCTAACATTGACACCCTAAAATCACAATTAAAAGAATTACAGAAGCAACAGCAAACAAATTCAAAAGCTAGCAGAAGTCAAGAAATAACTAAAATCAGAGCGGAACTGAAGAAGACAGACGTGAAAAACCCTTCAAAAAATCAATGAATCCAGGAGCTGGTTTTTTGAAAAGATTAACAAAGTAGATAGACTGCTAGCCAGACTAATAAAGAAGAAAAGAGAGAAGTACCAAATAGACATAATAAAAAATGATAAGGAGGATATCACCACTGATCCCACAGAAATACAAACTATCATCAGAGAAAACTATAAACACCTCTATACAAATAAACTAGAAAATCTAGAATAAATGAAAAAATTCCTGGCCACATACACCCTCCCAAGACTAAACTAGGAAGAAGTCAAATCCCTGAATAAACCAATAACAAGTTCTGAAATTGGGCAGTAATTAATAGCCTACCAACCAAAAAAAGCCCAGGACCAGACAGATTCATAGCTGAACTCTACCAGGAGCTGGTACCATTCCTTCTGAAACTATTCCAAGAAACAGAAAAAGGACTCCTTTCTAACGCATTTTATGATCATCCTAATATCAAAACCTGGGTAGAGATTTTAGTATCTACCAAATTTGTTTAAATAGAGAATTCTTTCCCCATTGCTTGTTTTTGTCAGGTTTGTCAAAGATCAGATGGTTGTCGATGTGTGGTGTTATTTCTGAGGCCTCTGATCTGTTCCATTGGTCTATATATCTGTTTTGGTACCAGTACCATGACAGAGACACAACAAAAAAAAGAAAAGTTCAGGCCAATATCCCTGATGAACATCCATGCAAAAATCCTCAATAAAATACTAGCAAACAAAATCGAACAGGACATGAAAAAGCTTATCCACCACAATCAAGTCAGCTTCATCCCTAGGATGCAAGGCTGGTTCAACATATGCAAATCAATAAATGTAATCCATCACATAAACAGAACCAATGACAAAACCACATAATTATCTCAAAAGATGCAGAAAAGGCCTTCGATACAATTCAACACCCCTTTGTGATAAAAACACTCAATAAACTAGATATTGATGGAACGTATCTCAAAATAATAAGAGCTATTTATGAAAAACCCACAGCCAAAATCATGCTGAATGGGCAAAAACTGGAAGAACTCCCTTTGAAAACCAGCACAAGTCAAGGATGCCCTTTCTCACAACTCCTATTAAACATAGTATTGGAAGTTCTGGCTAGGGCAATCAGGCAAGAAAAGAAATAAAATGTATTCAAATTGGAAGAGAGGAAGTCAAACTGTCTGTTTGCTGATGACATGATTGTATATTTAGAAAACCCCATCGTCTCAGCCCAAAATCTCTTTAAGCTGATAAGCAACTTCAGCAAAGTCTCAGGGTACAAAATCAATGGGCAAAAATCACAAGCATTCATATATACCAATAATACACAGACAGCCAAATCATGAATAAACTCCCATTCACAAATGCTACAAACAGAATAAAATACTTAGGAATATAACTTACAAGGGATGTGAAGGACCTCCTCAAGGAGAACTACAAACGACCACTCAAGGAAATAAGAGAGGACACAAACAAATGAAAAAACATTCCATGCTCATGGATAGGAAGAATATCATGAAATTGGCCATACTGCCCAGAGTAATTTATAGATTCAATGCTATCCCCATCAAGTTACCATTGAATTTCTGCACAGAATTTTAAAAAATACTTTAAATTTCATAAGGAACCAAAAAAGAGCCTGCATAGCCAAGACAATCCTAAGCAAAAAGAACAAAGCTGCAGGCATCATGCTACCTGACCTCAAACTACACTACAAGGCTACAGTAACCAAAACAGCATGGTACTGGTACCAAAACAGAGATATAGACCAATGGAACAGAACAGAGGCCTCAGAAATAACACCACACATCTACAACCATCTGATCTTTGACAAATCTGACAAAAACAGGCAATGGGGAAAGGATTCCCTATTTAATAAGGGGGTTTTGGAAAACTGGCTAGTCATATGCAGAAAACTGAAACTGGACCCCTTCCTTACACTTTATACAAAAATTAACTCAAGATGGATTAAAGACTTAAATGTAAGACCTAAAACCATAAAAACTCTAGAAGAAAACCTAGGCAATACTATTTAGGACATAGGCATGGGCAAAGACTTCATGACTAAAACACCAAAAGCAATGGCAACAAAAGCCAAAATTGACAAACTGAATCTAATTATACTAATGAGCTTTTGCACAGTAAAAGAAACTATCATCAGAGTGAACAGGCAACCTGCAGAACAGGAGAAAATGTTTGCAATCTATCCATCTGACAAAGGGCTAATATCCAGAATCTACAAGGAACTTAAACAAATTTACAAAAAAAAAAACAAACAAAGTGGGCGAAGGATATGAACAGACACTTCTCTAAAGAAGACATTTATGCAGCCAACAAACATATGAAAAAAAGCTCATCATCACTGGTCATTAGAGAAATGCAAGTCAAAATCACAATGAGATACCATCTCATGCCAGTTAGAATGGCAATCATTAAAAAGTCAAGAAACAACAGATGCTGGAGAGGATGTGGAGAAATAGGAACACTTTTACACTGTTGGTGGGAGTGTAAATTAGTTCAACCATTGTGGAAGACAGTGTGGCAATTCCTCAAGGATCTAGAACCAGAAATACAATTTGACTCAGCAATCCCATTACGGGTACATACCCAAAGGATTATAAATCATTCTACTATAAAAACACATGCAGACATATGTTTATTTCAGCACTATTCACAGTAGCAAAGACTTGGAACCAATCCACATGTCCATCAATGACAGACTGGATAAAGAAAATGTGGCACATATATACCACAAAATAGTATGCAGCCAAAAAAAAATGATGAGTTCATGACCTTTGCAGGAACATGGATGAAACTGGAAACCATCATTCTCAGCAAACACAGGAACAGAAAACCAAACATCGCACGTTCTCACTCATAAGCGGGGGTTGAACAATGAGAACACATGGACACTGGGGCCTGTCATGGGGTGGGGGGACTAGGGGAGATACAACATTAGGAGAAATACCTAATATAGATGATGGGTTGATGGGTCCAGCAAACCACCATGCACATGTATATACCTATGTAACAAACCTGCATGTTCTGCTCATGTATCCCAGAACTTTTAGTATAATAAATATATATATCTATATGTACAAAAGACATTACCATATCCGTAGGTGGCAAGGCTTGACTTGTGGAATAATTAGATCCATAATAATTTATAACTTGCACTAAGAAGTGTTTCTTGTGCAACACAAAGAATTGCATTGCTACAAATATATATCTAATAACAATGGCAAATTATTGTTAATTTTTTGTGGGAAACAATGTTTCCAGACACTGTATTAGGCCCTATTTTTACTGTAATTCTTCTATGTTTAGACATGTTTATATATGTGGTATAAACATGCTATACAGGTGTTTAACCTAAAAGAAATAGGCTATAACCTACATCCTAGATGTGCAACAAACTGTACCATCTAGAACAAATGTATATGGTATAGTCTGTTGTACATCATTTATAACATCTAGAACACTACAATGTTCATACAATAATAAAATTGCCTAATGATACATTTCTCAGAATGTGTCCACGTCATTAAGCAATGCATGACTGTGTAAGAAATAGCTCTGGATTAAAATCCCAGTTTTGCTTTTCACCATCTGTAACTTTGGGCAAAGTATCCAACTCACAGGGTCTGTGAAAGGAGTGAAGTATGGAAGACACCTAATGCAGTGCCCGGAGTCTGTGTGTTCAGAACAAATGGCAATTCTCTTCCTTCTATTACGTGTTCCATCCAACAAAGATTTGCTGAGTTCCTCTAGTGAATAAGGTGATGAATTTAACAAATAAGTCTGGAACTGGAAGGGGTGATTTGTAGAAAGAAGCCTTGGCTTATTCAAAAAATGAAAATCTTTTTCCTCGGTAGTATGTTCTCCCAAGAGAAGAGAAAAGACACTGTGTGAGACATAGAGCTCAATGGCTATTTAGAATTGCCAATCTGTCCCTCACAGTGGCTGCTGACAGCCCCTCGCCCCCCAATATCATTTGGTCATCACACTTAAGGCTCTTACCAGAGCCACACAAGCTCTGTCTCCTGGGGAGCCAGTGTCAGACCTGCTACATGGCCCCAAACTCATGAATACTGAGGCAGGGTCTGACTTTGACAATCGGTGGGCTGTTTAGACAATAGTCACTGGCAGTTGGAGAAAGTTCCGTCATACCCACCTGCATCTGAGCCCGCTACCCTATGACCTTGGCAGTTGAACATAGGTTTTGAATGTTCCTGGGTTCCTTCTCTCTCAGGTTTTTCTGAGTCTGGAGCACTTCAAATAACTGCAAATACTGTACCCTTCTGGAAGACTTACTACATGGTGTTGAGACAGTATCTATTCAAACTGCCTGCTATCAACAGAAGGGTAGTATGTTTGCTTTACCTTTCCTCAAAAAAGATGAATGGAATTTGGGACTAAGGCTTACCCAGTCACATATGGCTGTAGAAAAATGCTCAAAAACACTGGGCCCCAATCAGCCTACCTGCACGACAAAACATTTCTTTTAAGCAATATGGTGGCTACCAAACTGGCCAGGCAAGGTAATGGCCTATTTCAGGGTCACCATTCCTTTGCAAAGTGGTGCTCCATTTCAGTTGCTAAATCAATCCACCAATCATGGCCTAAAGTTTGAGCTATATGTTTTTCTGTTTGTTTGTTTGATTGATTGGTTGATTTTAGAGACAGGGTCTTACTCTGTCGCCCAGGCTGGAGTATAGTGGCTCGATCTCGGCTCACTACAGCCTCTGACTCCTGGGTTCAAGCAATTCTCCTGCCTCAGCCTCCCAGGTAGCTGGGACTAGAGGCACCCACCACCATGCCCGGCTAATTTTTGTATTTTCAGTAGAAACAGGGTTTTGCCTTGTTGGCCAGGCTGGTCTCAAACTTCTGAACTTAGGTGATCTGCTCGTCTAGGCCTCTCAAAGTGCAAGGATTACAGACATGAGGCACTGTGCCCAGCCATATACACAGGAGATTAAATTCATTTCGGAGCACACTTAAATTACTATAACAAAAGACTAATGCTACTTTTAACTAATGCCATTATGGTTTAAGGAGAAAACTTGAGATTTCTCTCATAGTTCTCTCATTGCTCAAAAGGTTACAACCTGACTTACCTCACTGATCATTTGTCATTTGCTATTTCCTTCATTTAGAGGAATTCTGACATCCTCTTTCTGGCCCACTGATTTTAAATTCTTCCATCTTCTGGAATGAAGCAGTCCATATACACAGAGACAGATTAATAGAACACATCTGGACAGGAAGGATTTACTATCAAACTATGCAATTCCTTCTAGCAACAGTCAGGACCCCTTGAGGCATCTGGTCTACCACATGCCCAAATCCCAGTAAGATCATCCAGGCAGCACTATGTTCAACTACTTTTTTCAGATTACTTTCTGTGTTTGATAACAGCTGACTCCAAAGGACATATCTACTCCGTTATCTATAGAAAGTCCCCCTGCTGACATCCAAAATAAAGCTCCTCCAAAGCAAAGTATTTGATTGTAAATACTCACAGGTAGGCATCCAGGCCTCTTCAGAAACACTGGCATGATGATAGAAGATCTCAGAAAATAACAACTGGCTTCCTGCTCCAGGCCTCCCACTGGCCCTAAAGAGAAGCCTAAGGATTTAGGGCACAGGGCACCACCCTTTTCCTACTTCTCTATTCTCAGCAGCTGGTAAGGGCCTAACAGGTGGTACCTTATAAGGGGTTAAAGTCAGGTTAGAGAGTAGATGAATCTCTTACCACAGTCCCAGCAAGAATAGCTCTGCTAAGCACAAGATATAGAATCAAGTTTTTAAGCATTCAAATTAAATATTACCTTCCATACCCTCAATATAAGGCAGACAAAGTGTATATAATAAAAATTCATTACTTCATTCCTTAAGTAACCAGTACATCTGAGAATTATGGATGGTACATATTGTATCATTCATTCATATTTTCAATAGCTACACACTGGATGCCTTTTCTATGCCAGTCTCTATAAATACAGCTGTTAAGAAGACAAGAACCATGCCCTCATGGAGTTTATATTCCCATGTGAGAGACAGACAATAGTGGAACAAATTCACAAATGAAATTATAAAGAAATTTCAAGTAGTGATAAGATAAGGGAGAATAAGAGAAGAGAGAATGAACAGCAGATGAAATATTTTCACATTGGCCAGGAAAACTGATGAAGGGGGCAAAGGGTGATGATGATGGGAAAGGGTGACTGATGTAAATAAGACTGATAGGAGAATCTGAAAAAAAATCGAAGGTGGTGACTGGGTACTCTTCCTGCTCACTTGAGCAATAAAACCCCATGATTCTAAAACACTGCCAAATTGTACTTTGCTGGAAGACATTTCTCTTGGAGTACAAGTGGCACAACAGCAAACTGAACTTAAAAAATAATGAGTTGGTTAAATATGAGAGAAACAGATGAATGGCTACTAGACTTTCTTGTTTGGGAATCATTCTAAAAGCATAAAGATATATTTAAATGATGGTTTGCTATGTGAATAAAAAACTATTGTTTAAAAATCTGGAAAAAGAGGTTCCAAAGGTTCTGGGCTGGGAGCATTTGGGGACCAGCAAGAAGACATAATGGGCTGGGAAGTAGTAAGTGAGGGAAGCGGGGTAGGAAAGGGGCTGGATAGGAAGCAGGGGCCAAACCACGGAGGGCCCTAAGAACAATGGCAAGAACTTTAAGTTGGTTCCAAGTATGATGGGGAATCCCTGCAAGATTTGAGCAGAGCAGTGGTTGCCTTTGATTTATATTTTCAGAAGTTCATTCTGTTGCTGTATGGGCAGCAGATGACAGGGGGCAGGAAGGGAAGTTGAACACCAGCTAGAGGTGACAGTGGCAGTCCAGGCAAGAGCTCATGATAGCTTGGACTCAGTTGGTGATAACAATGGTGATAAGATGTGATCAGATTCAGAGTGTGTTTCTGTGGACACTAATTATAGTTTTCATGTATTACACGCTCAGAGTTACCCCTTTACTGCATTATGTAATGTAAGAGGTCACACACAACACCTATGATGGATAGCACAGGAGGCTCACTTTACAGATGAGGACTCCGAAGCCTAAACACTTGCTTCCTGAGCTCCCAGACCCTCTCTGCCCAGCAGGACTTGCAGTTCTTCCCAGAACAGTGGAAGCTCATCCTCACCAAGGGAATGACTTCAGACAGCTATCTCAACCCTATGCTGCTTTCTGTCTCCCTACACAAGTGGCTCAGAACCGGGTCAAGCGTGCACCAGAACCTTCTTTTTCACCATTACCCTATACTGCCTCCCAAAATGGGTAATGATAACCACCATGAGCAGAAGAGGGTACTTCCTACTTAGTAAAAACAGCACGGTGTCTCTACCTCTTAAACTCGGAGGACTGCTCTTATAATAATCAACATTTAGCACACAGATGAAATTTCACCCAATCAAATCACAAGGTCTAATCACTTCTGACTCATTATCACATCCTTCTTGACTGTTTTACAGAAGTTTGTGGGCTTTCCTGTACTTGCTGCATTTTCATGTGTTTGCCTTCTTGCTGGTCACCAAAACCGTTATCATCAGTGAATCACTAATTCATGATTTAAGCAATACTGTCCCTACCCTCATAATTTCGAGCCTTATAGTTCTTGGGAAATTAGAAAAATTAAAATTCTATTCACATAGGATTTTGATGCCTTCAAAGGAAAAACACCATTTCCTTAAATAATTAATAAAGAACCATGTGGTATAAGAGCTTCAGGGAGATTTCAGGTTCATCCTGCATAGTGGTTGTCAGCCCTGAGTGCACTCTAGAAACAAATGGGGAGTCCCCTCCCTGCAACAGACCATTTACATCAGAATCTCTGCAGGTGAGATCTGGGCAGCCATAACTTTTAAACTCCCCAGGTGATCCCAATATGTGGTCAGGGTGGAGATCACTGAGCTCAACCAAGTTCCCCTCCAGACGCCTCCTGCTCACCATTTTCAAATGAAAGAAAATGAGCCCCAGAGGAGGGAAGTGACTTGCCAACGGAAAAGCCAATTTGAGAGAGAGCCACAACTGAAACCCGAGTTTCCTAACTGCTGGTTCAATTTGCATTCAGCATCCCCCAGACACAGAGGAGTGTAAGGGAGGACGTGGAGTTTCACCATCTGTAATCGTGATGATTCTGTCTCTGACGCTTCATTTCTCCTGATTCGCCACCTTTGGTGTCTTGCCTCAGCTGCCAAAATAGTGTAGCTTGGAGCAAAGTAATGCTAAAAAGCTGTGACAGGACCCCACAGCAGCAGCACTGCCAACATCCGACAGATGTCTTTTCTCCGTCAAAGGAGCACCATGCTCCTGAGTAAGCAAACATCTGAAGACTTCACCATACAGGCTATTATAAAAGAAACGATAACTGCTCTACAGCTACATACCAATAGCCTTTGACTAATCCCATACTTTGGAACTTGAACTAAGGAAGTATTCATGGATATGCACTCATGTTTAGCTACATGTGAATGTTTACTGCAGAACTGTTTACGTAAGAGAAAAGTGGAAACATCACAGAAACATCTTGGAAGAACCAAGGAAATTTCAAAATGTACAATTAAATTTTTAACAGCTACAAAAACACACCGGCAATATATTACCCATTTGATAAAAGTAAATGTAATGAAAAAATATTAGAGTATGGATGGTTCTTACTGTCTCTTTTTAAGTGTTCTATATTTTCAAATATTTCTATATAGCATATGTATTTCATTTAAAATAAGAAAAAGTTTTTATATACATAAAGCTGCAGGACAGTAAACACATGCACAGAATTGCATTTGGTTACAAACCTTTTGACACTCTACGTTCTTTTGCTTATTACTAGTACGGCTTTTTCCCCTTAGACCAAGAACAGAAACCAGGCACCCATTTCATGCCACATGCTACAAGATGAATAAACATTTGTAATGGGAGAGTCAAATTAGAACTTTCCCCACTTCATGAGTCAAATGCTAAGAAAAAGTATTTAATGGCATAGAATATTTTTATGAAATTAAAGATGAACATATTAACAGTCCATCTTTCCAGTTTCCAGGTTATTTAGCAATAGGTACTGAGCAGTTTCTGTGTGCCAGAGACTGCTCTAGGCTTGGGGAACTTAACTGTGCACCAAAAATATTGTCTAAATGCCCCACTCTTGTGGAGTCTACTGAGAAGAACAAAGATCACCTGGTAACCATCAAGCAGTCCATCCCGAGACAAAACTCCTTATCTAAGGAATTCAGAAGTAATTAGACTTCTATATTATGTAAAGCCAGCATCTGGTTCCAGGTTTCCTTCCAAAAAATTTCTAAGTAACTAGAATTTCTATACATCTACAGAATGCATGCATATAGAAACTCATTGTGCAACTCTTGCTGACATCAAGGCACCAAAATGTCTACAAATGTAATCTTTTTTTAATTATACTTTCAGTTCTAGGGTACATGTGCACAATGTGCAGGTTTGTTACATATGTATACATGTGCCATGTTGGTGTGCTGCACCCACTAACTCGTCATTTACATTAGGTATATCTCCTAATGCTATTCCTCCCCCTCCCCCAACCCCACGACAGACCCCGGTGTGTGATGTTCCCCACCCTGTGTCCAAGTGTTCTCATTGTTCAATTCCCACCTATGAGTGAGAACATGCAGTGTTTGGTTTTCTGTCCCTGTGATAGTTTGCTCAGAATGATGGTTTCCAGCTTCATCGATGTCCCTATAAAGGACATGAACTCATCCTTTTTTATGGCTGCATAGTATTCCATAGTGTCTATGTGCCACATTTTCTTAATCCAGTCTGTCACTGATGGACATCTGGGTTTGCTCCAAGTCTTTGCTATTGTGAATAGTGCCACAATATTTGTCAGGACCTACATGGCTAATATGGACCAAATTACCCTTCAGCTCCCGCTTTAAGGTCCATGAATACCCTGAAGGAAAAATCCACTCTGGTGTGCTCAGCCCTCTTGCTGAGGCACCCCACTGCACTCTTCTGCTGCTTATGCAGTGAACTTTCTATCTAATAAAACTTTTTTTTCAAACCTGTACTGTTGTCAGTAAATTCTTCTTACTCCCCACAAGTCTACCACTTTCTGATGCCGGGGCTCTGACACCTCACCTGGCCCTTACATTGTGGTGGGAGGAGACAATAAACATGTTAACAGTGGGTAACATGCAGCAGGGGTGTGCTGGGGACCAGCAGGAGGAGGCTGCCATTACTTCACAGAAGAGTAGCCTGGGAGTGCCTTCCTAACAAGATCTCATTAATAGAGAGAACTGAAGAGGCAGCCAGCTCTGTGGATTTCTGGGAGGAAGAACATTCCATGTATCTTCCTGATAAATGAAGGGGAAAACATTTTTCCTCATCCACTATTCTTTGGGTCATTTGGAGTTACATTTCTGATGTGGGTTTCATCAGTGCATGGCTACAGAATGGTCCAGATGAACATCTGCTGTAGGTAGTGGGGAACAGAAAAGAGAAAAAGGGGGAAAAGGCATTTGTATGCCTCCTGACAATCCCTCCAAAAAACCTCCAATCTTTGCGTTTTCAATAGCGTGTAAGTGGATTCTGCCCATAAAAAGCCATTTATAATAGAGATTCCAGATGGAAACGGTTAAGAAACAACATTTCCTGATAATCCTTCTTACCTAATATATGTACTCATATCTGTCTGACTAGAAAAGACATGAACAAATACATTTAATACAGAATTATTTCTGTATTTTTTAAAATCTCTATTATGAAATAAATGTTCACAAATTGAATATGAAAATGCCTAACATGCCAACGCATAAGCTTAAATTCTCTAACAAATGACGTTTACTTTCAGTGAAAATGTTTTTCTAAATACCGCTATATATTATGGAATAAGCGAAATAAAAAAGTGAAGACTCTTACAGAAAGCAATTTATAACTACAAATGTGAAATGTTAAAATAAATTTACTTTTCCTCTTTTATTATAGAAAACTGAGACCTAGATCTAACCATGGTCATTAATATTTTGGCTTCGATTATACAAAGCACATTTATCCTACCATACATTAAACTGCCAAGCGATGAATACCTCAAAGTTTAAAATAAGAATAAAGGTCATATTATACCTGTAGACAAGGTTTCTATTTAATAGAACCACTGTAAATTGAAACTTAGTAGAAGAATTACACAGCACAACACTGCCTTGTTTCTTTGGGTTTTACATTACCACCAAAATCCCCAAGAACTAAGATAATCTGCATAGGATTTGAATTTCAATTTAAATGTAGCATCTGTCAAATTACATTATCAAATACACAATACCAACATCACTGCAATCTCTCAGCAACAAGTAAAATGCTCCTTACAGTATATATAAGATGAAATATTTCTTCTAGGGATACACTGAAGACTTTCAGGGTTATCAAAATCTTAAATTCTTTACATGCTGCTTAATGTCCAGAAATGAAACAATAATGGTTAAGCAACAATAATGGTTAACTTTTCAAAAGTTGACACTGGTTTTCTAAACAAACTAACTTCATATCAGAGGCACAATCACTGTTTTCTGAAAACTGGAAGAATGAGCTATAAATAAGAAGCTCCAGGTTTTTTCTGGACCTTTCCAGACTTCATGGTTATAAAATTACTTCCTTTTTGAGAAGCCAGGAGATTTTTAAGAGAGCCACTAGGAGAGATGATGATTGAATTCTTATTAAAGGATTAGAAGACAGAAGGTAAGATTCCTTCCCAATCCTCTAGATATGTATTTCTATGACCTAAAATGTATAAACAAGTCATACAGTTTCTTGCTCGGGTCATCTTAAGCTATACCGCCAACAATGTTATTTAACACTTTGATGAATTATGGCTTTTAATAACAGAGTCTAGAATTCCTGGCTATTGGAATTTCTGCTAGTAGACAGACAGGTGAAGAGTTACAGTTCAGTGCAAAATAAATAAATACACACACACATACATGCATATTAAGTGAGAAGGTGAGATTATCTTGGCATGGAAGATCAAGACCAAGCATAAATGATAGCCAGACTGTATGTATCTTAAGAGAAAAATGAAGTGAGAACTGAGGTTCTTAAAAAATATGTTTCTTAAATACCTAAATGATAGAGAATCACATACTCCCAACGCTTGGGAAGGCTCTTAAAGCTGTCACCCACTGGAAGTCCATCCATAAGTCCTGGGATCAGCAATTCCACAATGTTCCCATTCAGTTTCAAGCTGAATGCCACAGAAAGCTTACCCTTTCAAGGAAACCTCTTCCATCTCTAAACACTTCTATTCTTATGAATTTGCTTTTTCTTTGCTGAACCAAGTCTGTTTTCCATAACTTCTCCTTACTACCCCAAGTTTGGCTCCATAAAGGTGGAGTCCCAAACACTGTGACCTTGGGGTTGAGGTGGGAAACATAAATGAGCACGGCAGGCAAAGAGCCAGATGGTAAAAAGTGATGGAGACTTGGACCAACTGGAAGGCACATGGGAACAGCCAGCCACTGCTCAGCTCCAGCTACTCTTTCCATGGGGGAATGCAGGCCCCAGTTACAGGGTTTTCTGATCAAGAAGCCAGAAATTGGGAATTTTACTAGAAGTACTCTAAGGTTTAAATACATAAAGAATATATTTTAGAGTTGAAATACTTCTTAGAGATCAACTAAAGAAAACCGAGGGTGAAAACAGAAAAAGTGACTGACTCAAAATCAAATGGTGAATCAGAGGGAGAGGTCCAGAAGAGAAGAGGCCCAAACATAAGGTCCCATTCTCCCATTACGTAATAGAGATGCATTTCTGCAAGTCAACAATGCATCTGTTAACATGCTCTGAAACAGGAAATCAGCCTTAGATCGCTTCCTGTATCTATGATTAAGTAATCACTGCCCACATCTAGACTTCAGAATACCCTTTCAAGCTGACAGGGTATACAGAGCTGTAGCTCTCAGCACAGACCAGCAGACAGACCGCCTGGGTTGCAAGCCGAGATCTACCACTTACTGCCTGCATGACCAAGTTATACAGTTTGCCTCAGTTTCCTCATCCATCAAACGGAGACAGTAAGGGTAACTATTTCACAATGTTGTTGTGAGAATCAAATTTATATACATATAAAGTGCTTAGAACACGCCTGGTACAGAGTAAGAACTATTTGGTCAATGTTATTATTACCCAGCATGCTAAAAAAAATAGAGAGCTAATCTTATCATTTAAAGGAAAATGTAAAGCAAAAGTACACACAAATATTCTGGAAAAATGAGTCCTGAAGAAAAAAAACAACTTTTTAAAATTAAAGCAGCTAGGTCCTTAACAGAATTGAAGACATAGGTAGACTTCAGCAATCAAAGTAATGGCCATAAAGGTAGCATGAATCCATACACTGAACTCTGAGCACCCATCTATGGAGGAAGAGCCTCAGTAGATCTACTACATTTTGTCTCCAACCTTGGAGAAGTCTAGAATACATAGATACACTCCATCCTAGGCTCCTCCTTTCCAAGAGTCGAGCATGTTCTCCAGAGTTACTGCAACCATTGCCTCCCTTCCTCCATCTCCAAGTTGCTCTTAGGGACCTAGTCTCACAAAAGTTCTTCCTAGACAGCTAGATGTTTAATTTCCTGTTGACTATGTACTAGCAATAGACAAACAGAAAGATATCAAACACACACTTTAAAAAAGAAAAAAAAAAAAAAACCACACCATTATCTCATCACCACTCAGTCACAAACAGCCTGCATACAGACTACCATTTTTATCACACATGCCCTTGCTATGATGAAATTCCAATTTAAGTCAAAAAGAAAGTACAAATGCAATAGGAGAATCTTAAATGTTCATCAATCAGACGGAGCTGGAACACCCTGTTTCAACTCACTGAGCCACAAAAAAATTGGCACTACTGCTCTGGCCTCTTCAGTATGAAAGGGTAAATAAGGAGTTCTTTCCCAAGGCTGCCAGGAACTCAGCGAGCCTCAGAGGTATGATGATCCAGTCTGTAGCTCCTGCATGTCACTGTGTGTCACTGAGTCCAATGCTTAGAATGGTTAACATTTTTTTACAGTTTTGTGCCAGCCACAGATTTAAGCACTGTACATGCATTAATCCATCTAATTCACATAACAAGCAATTGAGGTAGATGGTGTTATCCTCCACTTCACAGATGAGGAAACCCAAGACCTGAGGGGCTAACTTGCACAAAGATACACAGTGAGAAAGTAGTGCCACCAGGACACAAATCCAAGTGGTTGGCTCTAGAGGCAACACTCCTAATTATTTCTAGAGGCAGCGCCCTAAACTGCCTCTAGAAATTTCTGATATCTTCAATTTCCTTAGGGTACACTGAAAGAAGCTTCACAGGCAGGCATCAGACCAGCTTTGAGGAGGTAATTTGGGTCTCACAGACTTTGCCTATACATGAAAGTTCACTTCTGGGGCTTTTACTAGTTGGAAGATGCATTTCTCTATAGCTTTTTGCTATGGCCTTCTTGGTGCTCTTGCACTAAAGATATAGCCTTATGTCCCTTAATAGGGGACATATAAATCTCTGGTCCATAGACTTTTAAAAAAAAGTGAGAGAAGCAGATTTTCTCTATTAATCACTCTCTCTCTTCTCTAGGATAAAAGTGTATGAGTTGAAAGTCTGGAAAAGAATAAATAATGGTGGGCATAGGGGGAAAGGGAATAAAATGAAAAGCGGAAGAATTAAGAGTATGTTAAAAAGTAACAATTAGGCCGGGCGCAGTGGCTCACGCCTGTAATCCTAGCACTTTGGGAGGCTGAGGCGGGCGGATCACGAGATCAGGAAATCGAGACCATCCTGGCTAACCCGGTGAAACCCCATCTCTACCAAAAACACAAAAAATTAGCCGGGCTTTGTGGCGGGCGCCTGTAGTCCCAGCTACTCGGCAGGAGAATGGAGTGAACCCGGGAGGCGGAGGTTGCAGTGAGTCGAGATCGCACCACTGCACTCCAGCCTGGGCAACAGACATAGGCTCCGTCTCAAAAAAAAAAAAAAAAAAAAAAAAAAGGTAACAATTAGTCATCAGGGAAATGAAACTTTAAAACAAAATGAAGATACCACTTCACATCCACCTGAATGGACAAAATAAAAAAGATAGTAACAAATGTTGATGAGGCTGTGGAGAAACTGGAACCCTCAAACACTGCTGGTGGGAATGCGAAATGATGCAGTTGCTTTGGAAAACAGTCTAGAAGGTCCTCAAATGATTAAATTATAGAGTTGCCATATGACTCAGAAGTTCTACTTACTCCTAGGTATAAAAAAGATATATAAACAAGATAAATGTATATAAACAAGATAAATGTCCACACAAAAATTTGTACATGAATGTTCATAGCACTATTTTTGTAACAATAAAAAAGTAGAAACAACGTAATTTTCCATCACTTGATGAACAGATACACAAAATGTGATATGTCCATACAATGAAATATTATTTGGCAATAAAAAGGGTTTAAGTACTGACGCATGCTACAACCTTAATGAACCTTAGAAAGATTATGCTAAATCAAAGGGGCCAATCACAGAAGTCCACATATTACATGATTCCCTTTATATGAAAGGTACAAAAGAGGCATTTAAATACATAAAGACAGAATGTAGATTAGCCTAGGGCTGGGAGTTGGGGAATAATGGGGAGTTGGGGAATAATGCGGAAATACAAGGGTTTCTTATTAGAACTAGATAGTGATGATGGCTGCACAACTCAGTCAATACACTAAAAGCCACTGAAATATATTCTTCAAATGAGTGAACTGCAGAGTGTGTTTATATTTCAATAAAGCTGTTATACTGGGGAGAAAAGTGACTTGTTATAAAGCAAGACTACTGGTCTATCCCAGAAGAAGCGGTGTCTTTTTAAATGAGAAGTCATAGTTACGTAAGTGGCAGAAAATCAAAATTATTTAAGCAGGAAAAGAAAAAAACAGAAAACGTATATGAAAAGGAGAAAACAATTCTATTTAATTGAATTTCAAGATATGCAAATGCACAGATGTTAAACGATAGGTTGCATAACACTAAATACAGACCTTCTCCTCACCTGAAATCCATCAGTTCCAAAAATAAAGGATCTACAGCAAAGGTGACAGATATATCATCAGCTTTTGCATTTTTTAAAACTTTTTGAAAACTGAATTTAAAAGTTCAAATACAAAGATTCTCTGGTATTGTATACCAAGTTCACAAAACAAAAATATTTGATTAGCACCTAAAATGTGCGGTTTCTCAAACTGAATTTAGAAATCTGACCTCAAATATAACTAGAAAAAGTAAAGCTTTCAAGATCTGGACTACATGGAAGACACTGACATCCAGACCAGTGCTGGCGGTGTTTGAGATTTAGGCAGAAGAATTTCAGAGTATAGTCAAGGGTTTGCCATGCTACCCTGTCATGTATCTGCTCATAATGACACTCTAGCAGAAATCAATGCTAGCCTCTGACTAAAGTGAACACAGAGTCTCCTAATGTGGCAAAATGTCAGAAGATAATTTGGAGTTTCCTGGCTATTGGCAGATATAGCATGAATACATTTTTGGAAACAGAACAATTAGATAATAGACAATTTCCAATTTGTTTTGCCTTTAATGTTCAAACTACAGTATTACTAAACCTTCTACTCCCACTGTCTTAATCAAGCATCATTTGTGTGGGAAATCTGCTTAGTGCTTTCTTTAAAAATAAGCAAGCTATTAATTGATCCAATGTGTTGGCAGTTTTAGAGAACCTTTTTAGACAGGAACAAATGATGCCTCTTACTTTATGTTCAAAGTTGAATTTAAGATTTCATGCACATGCACAGAGAAACAATTAAAGAATCTCACAGCCAGCTAACAATCTCCTTGGAGTTTAAACAACAACAACAACAAAGCCTCCTTCACCCCTCCTCCATTGAGGTTTTAAATATTAAGTAACATGTTTATCTAAAGATACTTTACATGACTTAAAGTGCTTTCCACAGTCCTTAACATCCTTGAATATCAAAGTTTCAGTAGTGCTCTTATGACTCAAGGTTAGAGTACAATCTTTTCCCTTAGAAAACTGTCGAGTTCAAGAAAATATATCAAGTATTCTTAAAGTGCTGTATTGTAACTTTTCTAAGTAACTGCCTCTCCTCTTCATTAATCAACACACTGCATTTTTCTGGCCTGTGTTTTAGAAGGGTGGAACATTTCTTCTCCCCACCTGTTTGTGTTAAGGTTGACAAATTTCCCTGACTAAAACAGCTGGTGTTGATTACTGGAAGCAAACCAATTGAATATTTCACTAATAGGTGACATGAGCTCTCGGAATGGAAACTTGTCCCCAAAGAGAACACCCCTGCAAATGTAGCCAGAGCTTGGTGTTCCATTTCAGCAGCGTAACTATTTGTTCAAATCCGGGCTTTAAAGAAAATAATGTTTTGATTAGGAGACTCCACTCAGAAAATGCATCTGTCATTTTTCTCCCCTCCTTCCAGGCACTGGATGCCACAGTCTTGGCCCAGAAACCCCTCTGGGGAAGGAGGGCCCACTTCTCAGGCACACAAATGCAAGTAGCAAGCCCTGACATAAGGAGGCTAGCCTGCTAAAACTAGTGGCTTATGGACTTATGTTAACAAGTCTGGGGATGGCTTTTTTGGGGGGAGGGTGTTCCTACAGGGAAACATTGCTTATGTCAGGCATATGCGGTATTGAGTTTTGGGACAGTAATGCATTTCTAGTCCTGGTACCTGCGATCATTAACAAAAGCTTACTCTCTCTAGTCTGAAATCCCTTACATTCTAGCCAGAAAGAAAACCTTCAGCATATTTAACCTCCCAATCAGGCAAAGGATAATGCAAAAATTAGAAAAGTAATTATAACTTTAGGACCATCACACTCTTCTTGGCTTGTTAAGGATTGTTATTTACCATCGTGGCCACCTGTCAGTTTCTCTGGATGACAGCCTGGCAGAGCATAGTATTTTTAATATGGTTAATGCAGTGCGTAAACCCAGAAGGGGAAACTCTCCCACGAAGAGATGAAACCTCAAGAGCAAGTTCGCGGTGGTGAGCTGCCAGCAGGTAACCCTACTCCTCTCTTGCTATACAGGGACGCCTGCATCAGGGTATACCTGATGCACAGACCCAAGAGCGGTGCTGTGTTATCAGATCTGCTTGTTCCAAACAGGTGCTTGGCCGGTCACTAACCTAGAACAGTATAGGAGCCCTGCCCTCCAAACCCCACCTTCCAGGGCCCCCTAGGAAAAGTTACCCGCCACGTTGAACCCTTGTCCAAGTGGCGCTATGCCAAGCTCTCTGGCAGCCTCTCCCCTCCCCAATACAGTTCATCTTCTCCTCTTTGTAAGCCCCCCAAGTGCCGCGGAGCAAAACTTAATCGGTCCAGGGAACCTAGACACGGTTTCCGCGCCGCACGGACTTCCCAGAAGGAGTCTGGAGGCAGACGCTGGATCCCTCTAGGCACCTCCGTCCCCGCCGGCTCCCCTCCCCCGCGCCAGCTGGGCCACTCACCCGCGTGGGGCATGGTGATGGTCTCGTTGGTGTTGGAGCCCACATTGAAGATGACCACCGCGGAGGCGTTCTGCAGGAATGCGTTTCGGATCTTATCCCTGTACGTGCAGTTGCCCTTGGGGATGAGGGCTATCCAGTTCTTGCCGTGTGTCGGGGCGGGGAACTTGGTGTTGGGGTCGCAGGCCAGGCGGTCGTGGGCCGAGCTGGCCATGACCACCTCCCCGCGGGCGTCCTGCTTAGGCGAGTGCTCCCCGTAGCGTCCGCACTCCGTCTTCTCCGTGTGCAGCTCCGCGCCGCCGCCGCCCGCCGCCCCGGCCCCGGGGTCCGGCGCGGGCTCCGCGTAGGTGATGTTCACGAAGGCGGTGTACCATTCCTCCTTCTCGGCCACTGTAAAGTCCAGGCAGAGCAGATGCACGAAACAAAAGGAAAGCAGCCATGTTGAGAGAGCCAGACTGCAGCACGCTTGGATGAGAGACATTGCCATCTTTATCCGCCGGGGCCCCCTCCCCGCCCCCGCGCCCTCCCTCCGCCCCGTCCCTCCTCCCCAGCCCCGGCCAACCCCGGGCCGGCCGCCTCTCCTCTTGCTGCTGCTCACTCCCGGGCCCGAGGGGCCGCGGCCGGGACGCGCAGCCGCCGCGGGGACCGGATTCCGGGCGAGCGGATGGCGCTGGCCCCTTCCCCTCTCAGCCGTAGCGCGGCAGTTGCATTTTGCTTCTTGGGCGCCCGGGGACGCGGGAACAGAAGGCCCGCGGGGCTTGCAGAGGAGTCCTGCTGCCGAGCGTCCTGCTCCTTCGCCCGGCTTCGCTTTCTCTCATAAGGGTGGCCGGGGGCCCAGGAACTTGCAGGGTGGCGGGGGCGGTCACGGTTGCTCGTAGTCTGGGGTGCTGCGGTGCGGAGTGCTGCCGCGGGTGTCCTGGCCGCCGCCACTGAGCGCGGAGGCGCGCGGATCCGGCTACAGCAGCTGCTGCCGTGCGCAGGTTCCCTCGGGCTGTGGGCGCTGCGCTCCTGGCCTCGCTGGTGGCTGCGCCTGGGCACACACTTGCCGCGGGCGGGGCGGGCTCGGGGAGCGAGCGGGCAGAGCGGAGTACGCGGTCCGTGTGTGTGTGTGTGTCTGTCTGTATGTTTGTGTGTGTGTGTATAATGTGTGCGTGCAAGGAGGAGCTTAGTGTGATGTCAAAGCCCCTGGGATTCTCCTGCCCTGTTCCCTTGGTCTCTCTTTATGGGCAGCAGCGACCCCTGCCGGGTCTCAAATTCAAACTCAATCGGCGAATTGATCCAGGTGAGGATAAAGGGGAAGCGACCCCTGGACCTATGAGTACAGGAATAACTTCCTGAGTGTTATATTTAGCAAATGTATGTGCGTCTCGTAAACGACCCTCCCGTTTGCTGGAAGTACTGCCGTGAGCTCCCTAATTACCTATCCTAAGGCTAAAGTGTAAGGTGGTTTGGTATCGAGGTCCTTCCAACGCTACTTCTGGAATACCTAGGACAGTGGCTATCAAACCTTTAGTTTGATAAAGCTCAGACTGATGGGTGCTGCCACAAAGCTTCTGGTTCAGTAGATCTCGGGTAGGGCCCTAAAATATGCTTTCTAACAAGTTCCCAGGTGATACTGATGCTGCTGGTCTAACAACCACTCTGTTAAGATGAGTATAAGAAGGGGCTTCCTACTGCCCACCTGGAAGCAAACATGCAACATTTGTTTTCTTACAGAATAGGTGTTTTCTCACTGTATAAGAAGAAAAACTGGGTGAGCCATTTCTGGATTGTTTATTCTGATTATCATGACTGGGAACGGGGGACTCGCAGCACCAACAGGCAAGGGAGGTTTGTTTGGGTTATTGTTTATAGTGTGCTCTCCAACTATGCATAGAGATTACAATAGTGAGCGGACAGTACAGTCCCCCTAGTGTAATGTTCTTAAAACTGTGGTACAGCACAATTCCTTACCAATTAGACGTTTGGGTGGTGGATATCCTTTCCCTTGGCTTGAGATGCCTGCCATATAGTCTCTAAAAATATTTGTGTGATGGTTCTCTATCATTCACATTTGTTTCCTACCTGATGCTCTTTCAGAGAACCCAGGATTTAAATTTAAAAAAATGGAAGTCTGCCTTTTCCCCAGGACTTTAACACGTTTACAGCTCTTCGTTAATGAGTGTCCACCAGTACAACTTCTCTTTCCAGCAGCAGTACAAACAGCTGGTGGCTGTTAAGGGAGGGCAAAGAGCCTCAGCTATACCCAAATTAGAAGCAGGCACAAGAACTACTTAGAAGAATTTGTCTCTATGGCATTTGATGTGCTGGATTTGTATGTGTTCCTAGCTTATTCACTTTAGAAAATAGGCTTCTAGGCAATTGGGACAGTGCTTTTTATAGCGCTTACTGCCAAGGAGGCAAAAGTGGGGACACCTGGCTGCTGGTTCCTGAACCACCAGAGATCTGAGGGAGGAGTCCACTGCTAGAAACCCCCGGCTAGGTTCTGAGCAGTTGCCTTTAGCAACCCACAGTGTTTCCCCAGTCGTCTTTATCGCTTAGCAGTTTTTTCTCCAGCTGGAAGACTTGGAGAAGCTATGTCATGAAGAATGTGTGACTATCCCTTACCCCTTCTTTCCTTTGGAAAAGTTAGGTGCTAAAGAGATGACAGGGTCAAAGAAGCAGCATGGCTGAAAGATTGCTTAATTACAGGGCTCTTGGACTAATAAGTAAAACATTGAGTAAAATAGGAGCCAGGTTTCTTACTGTTGGAGAAGGAATTAACAAATATGGAAAGAAAGTGAGCTATAAATAACCTTGAGGCTTTAGGGTGGATTAACATTGAGTATGAAATCATTTCTCAAAAACTATATGTATATATATTTACGTGTGTGCACATGTGTATACCATAACTCTCTCCATTCAGAGGCCAAAAGCAAAAGACACATCAAGTGACCAAAAGATCTTGGTTTCTAAATAGCATCCTCCATGAAAAGGAAGCAGGGCTGATTCTGGGGCTGGCACTGGGAAAGTACAGAGTGAGCCTTTAACCTCTTGTGAGGAAATGTTCCAAGCATGATGGGAGTATGTCAAAAGGACACAAGAGCCAGCTGGAAAGGGCTCCCGCTGGCCAAATCTGGGACAGTCTGAACATCAAAATAAATGATCCTAGTAATTGATTACAACTTATTGAATAAAGCATGAATCCGTGCTAATGTTAATACAGATAAATGATGGAGTAAATAAATAAATAGGGAGGAACAGCTCTTCCTTATAGTAGAAATACCTACTGATAAGGATTAATGGATATAGAAAGTCACCATTTGACAAGAGTGTTGTTTGATTTAGGCAAGAGTCATCAATGGATACTAAGGCGGATGGGTAGGTGTTTGACGTGAAGCGGGATATTAGCCTAGTCTTGAAGTATCTTCTGAAAAATACTTATTAATTCAATAAATGGTGAATGTATTGAAGAGGAGCCTGGGAGACACCAAGTTGAGCAGGTGATCATGGTGAACATCACCAGTTGTGGAATGGGTCCTATCATGTACCTCTTGATGAAATGCACTGGGATCACTGTGTCATTTCTGTCATGTTCCTGAAAAGGACAATACATGGCATGGTCTAGACATAAGGAAACAATGGATAAACCCAGGGTGAGAGGCACCCTTCAACATGAAAAGTTTATGCTCTTTAAAACTCTTAAAACTTATGAGAGACAGAGAAAAACAGAAGAACTGATCCAAATTGAAGAGATTTAAGAGACATGACAATTACATACAATAAATATCCCAGATTGGCTCCTAGACCAGAAAGGAAAAATAAACACTGGTCAAAAATTCAGTGAAATCTGTAGATTGGATGGTACATTTTATCAATGGTGAATTCCTGACTTGGATATTTATATTGCAGTTTCGTAGAAGAATGTCTGTGGGGGGGGGGGGGGTATGTACATTGAAGAATTTAGCAGTGATGAGACATTCTTTCTGCAACTTAAATGGTTCGGAAAAAAATGATTATCTATGACATGTTGGTTTCCCTCTAGCTACACTTCCAGAGAATTCAAGCCCAGTTCATGATATTTTTAAGAAGTCAAAAGTTCACTTTTTGAGGGAACACTAATATGTTTCCAGTTTTGTGCTAATGATTTTCCAGTGACCCTGCTACTCTTTTTTCCAGTGGCACTTCTTGAACAACTGGCAAGTGGTATTTGGGGAGAGCAACGAGCTCTTGCTATGCCATCCTCCAAATATATAATACTGTTGTAGATAAAAACATCTCTGTATTTCATTTCTTCATCCAACAATATTTATTGAGCACCTGTTACGCATTGGTGTTACAGGCACTGGGCATCCAATCGAAACAAAACAGATAAGGTTCTTGCTCTCATGGAGTTTACATTCTGGAATTGAAAAAACAGAAATTTCTAAAAAGCTTTAGATTATGTCAGATAATGACATCTGCTATGAAGAAAAAGGCAACAGAGTATGGAAGGGTTACCTATGTCACGTCAGGTATTTTCTGTCAGGGTCAGCTGCTTTATGAGGTGACTTGAACAGAATATTGAAAGAAATAAGGATTCTCTGTGGCTATTTGGGGGACTGGTTTTACCAGGAAAAGGGAACCATGAGTACAAGTACAATCTGAGGCAAGATTGTATTTGATGTGCAGAAAAACAGCAAAGAATTCATTAAGACCATTAAAGATGGAGATGAAAGTAGAACCTGAGTGAAGAAAATGAGATCAGAAAGATGGGGAGCAAGTCATATGTGGCCTTGCTGTCAAAGGTGTGAGCGTTTTGCATTTTATTCTGAGTGAGAGGAGAAAACTTTGGAGATTTTTGAGTGAGGAAGTATATGTGATCGATGTGTCTTAAAAGGTTTATTCTGACTGTATGTGAGCAAGTATGGGAGCAAGTAGAGCAATTAGGAACTCAACAGTAATTCAGGAAACAGAGGATAATGACCTGTGCCAGGAAGGTGGCAATGAGCATGGTGAGAAGTGATTTGATCCTCAACATGTTTCGAAGGTGGAATAAACAGTATTCTCTGATGCATTTGACATGTAGTATGGAAGAAGAAGGGGAGCCAAGAAAGACACTACAGGTTGGAGCCTAAGTAACTGGCAGAATGGAGGAATAGTCATTTTCTGAGATGAAGATGATTGCAACAGAAGTTGATTGGGGTAAGAATCAAGAGTTTGGACAGGTTCTATTCAAGGTCCTAGAGGGACATCCAGAATGGCAATTTCATGTAATTTGCCTCAGCATTGAGTCTTGGGGGGAAGATTATTGAATGAAAGCACATGAATAATTGTTAAGTTATCGACACATACACAATCGCCAAATTGCTTTTCCAAAGGTTTACCTCACTATGCATCAAAGTAAAGTGAGCTCCCTAAAATGGTTTTCGAAATACTCCCAGAAGACAGCTTAGTAGTGAGTCCTGGCCCGTGGGGGACTTTCTCCACCAGCCAGGCAGCCCAAATAAGATGGAATTAGTAGGTTTCCAGAGGGCTCTTTGGTGTACAGAGATCTTATTTCATAAGAGGTAGAGGCAGTTTGACTTAAATACATACAGCATACGTTTCTGAGAAATGACAGCAGCCACAGCAGAGGATGGCAGTGCCCACTTCTCTGAGTGTCAGCAAATTGAACATTCTTTAAGAAACTCTCAACCTTGATGCTGCGTTTGCTTCTTGCCATTAATGTGCACAGCATGTTCAAAGGGAATTCTACCTTAGGCTTCTAAAAAATGAATCATAACATTTAAAAATACAATTCCTCCTACACATACATATTTTAATGGTTTAATTAAAATTTTATGTGGAGAAGATTCAACATACAGGGTTTGATCTGTATTATATTTTTCATTTTACATTAATTGATTGGCGGATCACATTTTTTGATGCAATCAAACAGGCATTTTTTGATGCCTGTTCAATTCTTCAACATATGTCCTTTATTCACAATAGGCTCCTAGATAACTATCCCCATCCCTGAAAAGAGGGAACACCCTTCAAAATATATTCCACATAACTGCAAATAGGGAAAGAAATCCTCAAAATATAATAGAGAATTCACATTACTTTATGTGTAAAGACTGGCATTATTATTTTTTAAATCAATTTTACATGAAGTAGCATACTGTGACATTTAGTTTCATATATCCTGTCCTGAAGATATTTCCTCTTCCCAGTCTTCTATGTTTGTTTGGAAGGGGAGGTACAGTGCTGTAGTGGTAGAGTGAGACATTTGGCGCCAGGCAATCCAGGATTAGAATCTCAGGTCTGCCACATGGGCAATTTTAACTGTGCTGAGCCACAGTCTTCTCTTTAAAGTGGAGTGATTACATCTCCCAGGATTATTGGAAGATTCCAGACACATGTGTTGGCCACATAGAAGAGTAAGAGATTTCAAGGAGGGGTCAGGACAAGAGTAGTAGGAGGGAACAGAGTCTAAAAATTTTAATATCCAAAAATACTTAAGGAAAGTCAATTTAGGCTGGGTGTGGTGACTTAAGCCTGTAATATCAGTTTTGGGAGGTGGAAGCAGGAAGATTGCTTGAGGTCAGGAGTTCAAGACCAGCCTTAGGCAACATAGGGAGACCCTGTCTCTACAAAAAGAAGACAAAGAAAAATTTAGCTGGGCATGGTGGCACAAATACCTGTAGTCCCAGCTGCTTGGGAGGTTGAAGCAGGAGGATCACTTCAGCACAGGAGTTCGAGGCTGTGGTGAGCCATGACTGATTCTGCCACTGTACTCCAGCCTGGGTGATAGAGCGAGACCCTGTCTCAAAAACATAAAGTAGGGTATTCGTTTATGTTTATATTTGCTACCTCTGTGTTAGGCCCTGTGCTGATGTTCAGAGGAATGGCAGGGCTCCTCCCATCAAGTTTAGAATCTAGTTTTAGAGACAGATGTAATCATCTAAGTGAATCGTGAAGGTTGAGTGTGGTCATTTTTAAAACACACATATAAGAATTCATTGAGAGCAGTAATTCCACATGGAAATGAAAACATTTAGGGATGATTGAACCAGGTCGATTCTGCATCACAGTTAGCCCAGATAGCCCTACAAAGGAGTAGGCTTGCAGAGCTTGTTCAGGAAAGGTGTCCTACTTAGGACTATATTCTCAGTGTCTGCTGCAGTGTCTGGCCCATTGAAGGCATCAATAAATGTGTTGAGTAATAAATAGTAATGAAGAGCTGCAGTTTTTGAGCACTTAATGTATATGCAGTCACTATTTGTTCTAAGCACTTTACTAATTACATAGACTGTCTTAATTAATTCTCAGGATGATTTTATGAGGTCATTACACAAATGAAGAAACAAAAAGTTAAGAGTGGAGTAACTTGCCTGAGGCCATGCAGGTAGCAAGTGTAAGAGGAGAGGTTGTATTTCTGAAAGTCTGACTCTAGGCTATGATTGTAAGGGCTATACTACCACATTGGTAGTCTTTCTGTCTTAGATATTCACCATCTTGTTCATTAATTTGACTCTGATTTGAACTTCACTTCTTTTTCCTCTGCTTAATTTCTTTGTTCATCTCAGCTCTCAAGGCTTCACTTCATTTTTTGTTTTCATGAGTTTTCTTACCACTGGTGGTGGGCCGCATTGCTTCTCTGAGGCCAGGTACTCGCTATACAGGCAAGGTATATGAGCTTTCAGAGTCCAGCAACCCCTGAAGCTTCTGCTACAAGTACTGCAGATGGAAATGGAAGGTTTTGGAAAAGTTTTTTTAGAGAGTATGCATGAAACTAATATTCACTTCTTTGCTCTTTGTTCTCTTACTAACTTCTTAAATTTCAGAACAATAGGATACCTTGCTAAAAATATCCTTTTTCCTTTTTTGCTCCTTTGAATTATCAAGTGACTTCTTTTCATTTCAGTCTCTGATACAATTTGACATTTAATTTGGGCTTCTTTCCTTGTATCATAAACTCTTCCAAACAATGTTATGTCATAAAATGTTTTGAGAGGCTAGATATGGAAAGTCAGCTTAGAAAAACTCATTTGAGACTTGAGCCAAAACTCACGGAAAACTCTCACCACAATACATCTGTTTCCTTTTTCTTCTGATTTTTTCATGTAGTTGTTCATTTTTTTGTTCTAAATCATTACTTTTCATTGAGTACATTTTAAAAACTATCTGCTTTTCTCTTTCTGTTCTTTGAAAGATCATCTTGTCCTTTTTCACCAAAAAGCTGGAATGGGGGATGTTGAACTACAAGCCAAGACATTCAGAGCACTGTGCACTGACAGAGCGGGACAGCTGTTAGCCACAAGCATCTGTAAACTGTACTGTGTTAAAATTACCAGAGGGGAGAGAATCCAGGCCTTCTTCCTGCCCTTTCTATTTGGTTGTTTAGAGGATGTTTTCATAAATACTTGCCCTTTTACGATGAGGCCCATTCCCTCAGGGCCGGTAAACAGCAATCTCACACAATTGAGGGAGACAGCGTTAGCACTGCAAAGCACAGGTGTCAGAGTTTTAATCTCAGCTCTGTGCCTAATTTGCTATTTAGGTCAAGACTGCAGCATGACTAATCACTCATTTTGTCATGCTTTACTATTAGTACTAATTCCTAAATATCCATTGAGCCATAATCACACAGAGCCAGTCACAAGACTACAGCATTAATATATTTCCATTGACTAATTCTCTCACCACATAGTAAGGACACTGGGAAGGAACAAGGGACAGAAAAATAGAATTTATTATTTCCCATAAGCCAGGTCCAGTGCTGGTTTTCATGTTTGTTATCTACACTGAATTAGTAGAGCAGTCCCTTCTGTAAAGTTTCCCTTCTGTAAGATGAAGGTGTTGAAATTGGTGATATTTAAAGACCTCTCAAACTTACATTCTGTGGACTTAGTGATTCTCTTAATGAGCTCATGTACAATTTTGTATTTCCATTTGTGTTATTGTTGCCGCTAGGCTTGACTCTGTTGGAGTCTACAAACGAATCTGGAGAAGGTACTTGGAATATCTGGTTGAGGAAACTAGCTATGCACTATCCTTCACACAAGAACGGGTTTCCTCTCTCTTTGAAAAAGTTTTCCTCTTTGAGCTTATTAAGAATAAAATTGTGAATGGCTCATGCCTGTAATCCCAGCACTTTGGGAGGCCAAGGCGGTGGATCACTTGAGGCCAGGATTTCGAGACCAGCCTGCCAAACATGACACATCTCTGTCTCTACTAAAAAATACAAAAAGTAGCTGGGCATGGTGGCACACCCTTGTAATCTCAGCTGCTCAGTGGCTGGGGCACCAGAATTGCTTGAACCCGGGAGGTGGAGGTTACGGGGAGGCAGAGGTTGCAGTGAGTTGGTCGAGCCACTGCACTTCAGCCTGGCCTGGGCAAAAGAGCAAGACTCTTTCTTAAAAAAAAAAATAATAATAATACTATAATAATAAAAAACTGAGAAAGATGACACCAGTGCAGCCCGTCAGGTCATCCAGTTCCACCATGGAGAACATTGGGGTGACAAAAGTTAAGGACAATTCTCTGTCACATTCATATAATTATTTTTATGTTAGCCATGATGGCACTACTGAGCTGATCAGTTTTATTTTAAATTTATGATGTAAACTTCACACTGGCAGTAGGAATGCTACTGTGTTTCTTTAATGGGTTCTCTAGAATGTCTCCTTTGAATGTTTCGTACCTTCCCTCCTGTCATGCCTTCCCCACACTTTTTAGTTTCTTACTCTTAGCTATGATATCATACCAGATTTTATTTAGAAAAGGAAGCCTTTAGAATCAAACTCCCCATCTTCCCACCATCTGATCCCAAAACCTATTATCTACTTTTACCCCAATGTATTCTTTTCTGTTGTTTAAATGAAAAAGACACCCTCCAGCCTATCATAACCAGCTCTTTCACTTTTGCTCTGACCTTCTCAGGAGCTTAGTCCTTACCATGATCTCCTCCCTCTCCCACAACAGTAATCCCTCCCTCTTAACTGGAACATTCCTGTCAGAACACATACAGGCTCTAGTACTACCTCAAAAGAACCTTTCTTGTTCTTCCAACTACAACTTCATTCCTCCTCCCTTTTTATAGCAAAACTTTTCAAAAACATTGGCTATAGTAGTTGTCACTCTCTTCTGTCCTTTACCCAGTATATTCTGGCTTCTGCCCAGGCCACTCACCGAAACTTCTGTGGTCACTGGTGACTGCTGCTTTGTCAAATTCAATGGAAACATTTCTTTCCTCGCCTTATGTAACCTCTCAGCAGCATCTGATGCAGTTGACCACGACTTCCTGTCTGACACACTGCTCTCTTGATTTCTTCAGTGCTACTCCTTGTACTCCTAGGAAAATATTGGGGTTCCTTCAGGCTCTGACCTAACGATTGCTGTGGTCTCTTTTCTTCATTTTATATTATGTAGGTGATCTATCCCCGTTCTAGGTATCTCTCTTTTTTCTTTTTCTTTTTTTAATGGAGTCTCACTCTGTCACCCAGGCTGGAGTGCAGTGGCGTGATCTTGGCTCACTGCAACCTCCGCCTCTCAGGTTCAAGCAATTCTCCTGCTTCAGCCTCCTGAGTAGCTGGGACTACAGGCACATGCAGCCATGCCCAGCTAATTTTTTGTATTTCAGTAGATACGGGATTTCACCATGTTGCCCAGGCTGGTCGCGAACTCCTGAGCTCAGGCTATCTGCCCGTCTTGGCCTCCCAAAGTGCTGGGATTACAGGCGTGAGCCACCGTGCCTGGCCAGGTATCTCATCTTTAAACTGATGATTCCTGAATTTATTTTCTCTGAGCCTCAGACTCGCTTATCCAGCTGCCTAATTTACGTATCTATATTGATGATTTATGAGTATCAGAAATTATGTCAAATACTGAACTTGATTCTCATGGCAATCTTCATCAAATAGTAAATGGCAATGCCACCCACTTGAGCTAAGAGTTTTTTTTTATTCCTTGCTTTCCCTCACTGTTCCCTGCCCCACGTCTAAACATCTAACCCATCAGCCAGCTCTGTTATGTTAATCCAATCTTCGTAATAAATCTCAAACCTACCTTTCTCTGCATCTCCCCATTACCACCTTAGTTCAGTCCACCAGGCTCTCCTGTCACAGTGAATACAGTAGTCTTCTAACTGGACTAAGGGCTTCCCTGGTCCCAGAGTCTCCACGCGACAATTCAGTGGACTTCTTAAAATGTAAATCCCCCACTTTAAGTGAGTCCATGCCTTTTGTGGTCTGCTCCTGTCTTTTCTTCAGTCTGGCACTTTCTTTCATGACCTCAGCCACACTGGTTTGTTTTTGTTTTTTTCCGATCCTCACATGCACCAAGTTTTGGTTCTGCTCTCTTCAGGGCTTTTGCACATGGCATTCCTTGTCTCTGGAAGGCTCTTTCCCTCACCCTTCAAAGGACTAATGCCTCTTCTTTTATTTTAAATGGCACCTTCTCAGAGGTACTTTTCCTGACCACCCTTCCTAGAATAAATCTCCTTTCAACTATTCTATTTTACTTCTCTTATTTTTTTTTCTCAGAGAGCTTTTAATAGCATGCAATTATTTTGCCTATATACCCTAATTACTTGCTTTTTATTCCCTCTGTCACTGAAATGGTATTTATTGAAATTAGGGTTCAGAACTTTATATTCAATGCTTGTCACAGTCTGGCTCATAATAAACCAAGTAGCAGAAGTTTCTAGGGGAAAAAAAAAACACAAAACTTTTAGGGAGGGAAACCCAAAAATCTTTATCATATTGGATGTAGGTAGTGTTTACTCTATATCCAATATGGATTGGATGTGAATTCCAACCACTATTTGATTATATAAGACTTTGTGATCTGTAATTTGATAAATTTGCTCAACAGCCATTATTCCAAAAATATAATCCTTATCCTCCTAGCACATATCAGACTAAGCTTTCCAATCTTCTTGCCAGAAGCTATGCCACACTGATAAAGACTATTTTATTGAATTATTCTTTAATTGGCAATTTTCATACTATATTCACTTGCTTTGGAGTCTGGACCTGAGTTACTCTTTGCTTTTGAGGATTCCAGTCCATTTATGTGGGGAGATCATGAATTCTATGCAGGAGAATTGCTGTGAAATCAGACTTTGTGACTAATAAGCTCAATTTGCTCTTGATGTTTATTAATGTTTTTAGGAGCATGAATGCTCTTAGACTCCAGAAACTTTGGAAACAAAAATGACTCCTCCCCTCAGTGAGGAAAGGTAAAGATGAGCTAATTATAAATATTTTTAATCAGAAGAAATGTAGGAAAAGAATCCTTACTTTGGAAAATATTTTCTATAGGGCTTTGTGGTTCTTTCCTAGATACTAGACACAAGTGTTAGGAAAGCAGGGACTCTAGTTGTATTTCCTAAGTCTTAAAAGGCCTGGAAGTAGATTCTCAATAAATGTAGAAGGAAGGAAGGAAGGAAGGAGGGAAGAAAGGAAGGAAGGAAGGAAAGGCATGCTGATTAAATGAACCAAGATGCTCCAGTAACAAAAATTATGACATCAGCTAATAATTTAAATTTGATAATAAAATACTTATATCTACAGGACAGATGGCTTAGGCAAAAGAGTAACACATGGTCTGGACTTCATGTCTAGAAATTTCCCTCGTGTCTAGATTAAAATACAGTCTTGGTCATTTAGGTCATTTACCTCACATTTGCATTTCTCTTATTCCAGAAAAAAATGAGGATTGAAAAAATATTAATGGGTAATAACAGTAACATTTCAATTCCCAAACTAGTCAGTGTTTATAATTGGCTAAATAATTTCCTGAACTTAAGTGTGTTACATAAATTTTTTAGTGGCAAATAAGATGGTGTAGAATTTAAATAGTTACAAAATGTCTTCAAAGTGTCAAAGAAAATGAACATTGATCTATGAAAAAATAAATAAAAATGAGTTAGAAATATTTTTATTTAATATAATATTAAGATGAATAAAAATAAGCAAAATGTAGAATATTATGAAACCTAGCCTAATATGATGCTGGAATAAAGAAATATAAAGCTATTATAAAGATAAATTTTTGTAAAAGGATCTCAACAGGCTCTATAACTAAATATACATAGATCATTTCCAATTAACAGGAGTGAGTATGTAGGTATAGTGACTTGTATATGCACATGTGTGTATTCGTGTGAATAGTATAGCTGACCATTTAGCATGGAATAAGTTCTGTAGGCTCACTAATGATTTATAGCTTGTTTCTCTTGCCTTATTTGGCATGGCTACATTAAGTTGAAAAATCTTTGAAATGAAGTGGCATGAAAAGAAAAAGAAAATCTCATTTTTGGATGTATAAACAAAAAAGAAATTGTATAAATTGCCCAGCCCATCTCTTTACCCAGGACAGAAGTCTCTTATGGGTCAGGGCCTACTTGGATGACTATATCTTATGGAAGATCCAATGCTCAAGTTCTACTATGGTTCAGGTTCCCCACTTTTATATCTTGTGCAGATTTTGAGGAGTCAGGTTGTGTCTCAGGGTATCATTGTGTCAGGACAGATATAACATCAAACACAGCAGCCTCAGCGTGTGTCTGGAGTCAAGCATGTTCAGTGTCCTGCTGCCTTCCACCTACTGTTCATTGAGACATAGCCAGCTTCTTATTGGTCCCTTTTCCTGTTACATTAGAAGGAAGAATTTAACTTGACTGGTTAAACATTTCCGGGATTCGGGAAGAGAAAATGTGATCTAATGAACAATGAGATCTACTACATTCTGTTACTTAGGGATGGATACATATTTAATAAATCAGAAATAGGATTGGTTCTATTGACTAAGTCAAAGTAGTTTTAAAATTCGTGTCACGTTGCGGATTCAAATAATAGAGCCTTTGACCCTATTTTCCTAGGGAGGAAAAATGTCTGCAGGAGAAACATTCCTTACACAGATTGAAACCTTCTTCAACGTTTTTTATCCTATCTCCCAGAAAGAATATTCACAAGAGAATTATTGTTTGTTGAATTTAAGAAACATTCACTGCATCATGCAAATAACTTTAATTGCATTCTTTGGGAAAAGACAATCAGCATATAAGTATGATCCCATAACATGAGCCAACTATTCTTAAAGCATAGGTTGGGCCATCTTCTTATTTATGAAACTGGGCTGCCCCCTGGGAGTGTTTAAGAGTAACATGCAACTACTGCTGTAATTATCAGCAATATGTCTCACAGAAAAACTTAGCGAAGGCATACTCGAAGAGTAAAAAAAAGAAAGTTAAGGTTTGTGATGAGGTTACTGTACTCTCATCCCTTTGCCAAGTTGCCACTGAACATTAACCAAACTTTGGAACACTCTCAGATATGAAGCCCACCAAATGACCTTGCTGGACCCATCCTGTAGGTCCTACATCCCACTCAAGGCAACTTTGTTATCTACACTAAGAGAAGTATATAATCTGCTGGAGGTTTAAGGAATCAATAATCAATACCCTCTTTCCACTCTCAAGATTAGAGCAAATTGAGAGATAGAACTCAAACAGATGGCAGCAATATATTAGCTTTATTACTGATAAAAGCTCTTTAGAGAATGTGACTGTGTTTTGCTTTTGTTTTTGTTTATGAGACAGTGTCTTGCTCTGTCACCCAGGCTGAAGTGCAGTGGTGCAGTTATGGCCACTGCAACCTTCCAGGCTCAATCACTCCTCCCACCTTGGCATCCCGAGTAGCTGGGTCTACTAGTGTGTGCCACCACACTCAGCTAATTTTTGTGTTATTCACAGAGACAGGATCTCACTATGTTGCCCAGCCTGGTGACTGTGTTTGTTATGATAAGTAATACTGGTTTGTCAACAAACCAACTCTAAAATTTCAGGGACTGAACAAAAGTTAATTTCTTGTTCATATGTAGCCCAGTAAGGATGTTCCTGCTTGGCAGGTAGCCTTCAGCATGGCCATTCAATGGACCTTCCATAATGTGGCTCCATCCCTAGAGCTTCAAAGTCTGCTGCTGAAGTCTCTACATCAGTTGATAACTGGGAAAGAAAGAGCATGAAAGATTACACAGGAGGTTTTCATGTGACAGGTCTGGAAGTAGTGTACATAAGTTAATATTCCATTGCCTAGAACCCAGTCACATGGCCTAACCTAACTGTAAAGCAGGTTGGGAATGTTGCAAATTTAGTGTATCTCTATGTACACAAGGCAGAGGGAATGGATTTTGGTGAAAACATAGCAGTCTTGACCAAAATAACTAGATCTTAGCCAAGTGGGCTTGCAAATATTTCCTCCCGAACTTAGGCAGACTTACCCCTGAAAAATAACAGCTCATTCCTACAAGGGTAGAATCTGCCTCACTACACTTAGAGCATAGCTGAGAGAGAGAGAGGCTCGGAATGCACCCTCTCTGTGGGCAGGCAGATTTCAGAGGGGAGGGGAAAAGCCTGATTGAACATGACTAATTTTTTCTTCCATTCTCATCACTTATAAGGAGGAAGAAAAAATCCAGAAGTGCTACTCTAGGAAAATCTACTGAGAAATACGAGGAGTAGAGAATAAGTTTTCCCCCAGGAGTTGAATATAAACCTTTAAACCAATTCATGTCATCCTTAAATTTCTTCTTTAAAACCATATATTGGTTGGTAATGTCCTTAAAATATCTTCTCGTATCTTTCCTTAATTTTAGGATCTATTATAATAATTGGCTTATTCAAATTATTAATAAAAAATTATTTAAATTACTAATAAAATTAGCCTTAATACAACTTTGAGGCTCTCTACTTGTGTTTCTTTTGAAATGCTATCTCAATAACTTTGTAAAATACAGGATGTATATATATATGTATATATATTTATATATATTTAATTTTTTGAAAATCTTTATGGAATAAAGTAATATAGAGGATGGCAGCTCCCTCTTATAGATTGAGCATGAGCAAAGTTGGTTCAGATCATCAGTGTTCTGCTACCCTGGACCTAGAATATAAACTAATTATGCTTCTCTTTAAAAAGAAAACTAAGCAGTTTATTGAATATGCTAGACTTGTTAGCAGTAATTTATGACATGTTTTTATTTCTCTCAGTGACTGCCCTGGACAATCGCTTTAGCAGGTTCTTAAAGCTTTTCACTTTTTTTTTTTTTAAGACGGAGTTTCGTTCTTTGTTGCCCAGGCTGGAGTGCAATGGTGCCATCTCAGCTCACTGCAACCTCCGCCTCCCGGGTTCAAGCAATTCTCCTGCCTCAGCCTCCCAATTAGCTGGGACTACAGGCGTGCACCACCATGCCCAACTAATTTTTTCATATTTAGTAGAGATGAGGTTTCACCATGTTGGTCAGGCTGGTGTCAAGCTCCTGACCTCAGGTGATCCACCTTCCTTGGCTTCCCAAAGTGCTAGGATTACAGGCATGCAACACTGCGCCCAGCGCTTTTCACTCTTAAATGGTAACACATCCCTGTTTCTTTTTTTCCCAGGCATTAAAACTGTCTAATCTATTCTGTTTTCAAATTTTTGGTCTCCTTTCTTCTTGTATCATAGTCCAGCTCAGTTAGGCTCGGAAGCTGCAGAAGCGGGCTGATTCCACCAGCTGGTAGCTTTATTGTTCCTCCTTAGTTCCTGGCTTTTGGTAATCCATCCGTAGGGCCCTCTCTTTACTGAAGTCACCTTGCCTTGGGGATTGAGTGGGGAACAAAACTGAACAGAAGTTTTAACTTGAAGCTCACAATGTGGTACTGAGAGACAAACATTCATGTAGTCAGGTAAATGTTTTTTAGGGTCTGAAACTATCCCTGAACATTTTAAAATTTTATCCTTTTGGTGGGGTTTCAAGAATCATCAAAAAATACACATAAGTATATTCATTATCAGTTAGATAACCTACAACCATGCAATAGAGTCCTGATACAGGTTTCAAGACCCTCACTTTTTTTATTTCAATAGGTTTTTGGGGAACAGGAGGTGTTTGGTTACATGAATAAGCTCTCTAGTTGTAATTTCTGAGATTTTGGTGCACCCAGGACCCCAGCAGTGTATCCTGTACCCAATGTATAGTCTCTTATCTTTCGCCCCTCCCCACCCTTTCCCCAGAGTCCCCAAAGTCCAATATATTATTCTTATGCCTTTGCGTCCTCATAGCTTAGCTCCCACTTATGAGTGAGAATGTTTGATGTTTGGTTTTCCATTCCTGAGTTACTTCACTTAGAATAATAGTCTTCAATTCCATCCAGGTTGATGTAAATGCCATTATTTTGTTCCTTTTTATGGCGGAGGAGTATTTCATGTTATTTATATATACTACATTATCTTTATCCACTCATTGATTGATGGACATTTAGGCTGGTTCCATATTTTTGCAATTGCAATTGTGCTGCTATAAACATAAGTGTGCAAGTATCTTTTTTGTATAGTGACTTCTTTTCCTCTAGGTAGATACCTAGTAGTGGGATTGCTGGATCAAATGGTAGATCTACTTTTAGTTCTTTGAGGAATCTCTACACTGTTTTCCATAGTGATTGTACTAGTTTACATTCCCACCAACATTGTAAAAGTGTTCCCTTTTCACCACATCCACACCAACAGGTATTTTTAAAATTTATTTTATTATGGCCATTCTTGCAGGAGTGAGTCAGGGCCCTCACTTTTGGATGAGTATTTCTGACTGCCTTGGTATAGTTCAGTCCTTTGTAGTTGTCTGGGTCTAATGACCAAAGAATGAAATAGGTGTAATGCATAAATGATAAATTATCACTAAAGAGGGGTCAAATAAAATCATAGCATCATTTGCTAATACAGTTTTTGCAATGATTCTGATAGACAAAAATGGTGGGAAAATATACTATTTTGTGAATCTATCACAAAATAGTCCAAAAGGCCTGACATATTAGCAGTTGGTACCATATTCGTATTGCAAGCAGCATCTTAGTTTCAGCAAAGCAAAATAATCAGATAATAGCCCATTCTTCCATTCAGTTGCCCAGGGCAAAAACCTTGGAGCTCTCTTTGACTCCTTGCCTTGTTTCATACTCATATCCAATGTCTCACCAAATACATCAGATTCCAGTGGCTTCTCACCATCATCATCTCCATTGCTTCCACCACGGATGTGAGCAGGGCTTGTTGTGATAGCTTCCTACTTGGTCCTTTAGTCTACCCTGGCCTCCCTTACACAGCTGCCAAGTAATCATGATAAAACACAAGTCATGTGGAGTCACTCCTTTGCTCAATTTTCCGGTAGCATTCCATCTCTCAGGGTAAAATTCAGAGTTTTTAGATTGGCCTATATGGCCCCTAATGAATGGAAAAGAGACACTGTCCCTCTAATATGCCCTATTTCCTTTTCTACTCTTTTTCCTCCAACTGATCTCCATTTAGCATAGTATATTGTTTACCTTTCATGTTCTCTCTACCTCCTGCTAGAATGTAAATCCTAAAAGGGCAGGAATTTTCATCCACATTCTTTATTTCTGCAACTCCAGCTCCTGGATTAGTTCCTGGAATATAGTACACATTCAATGAACAATTCTGAAATGATTGGATGAATCTGGTATATTAAAATTGTTTTTGTATCACTTGATCGGCAAATAAGTCTTCTTTTCTTCTTGTGTTTTAGGGTCAGGATCTTGCTTTGTCACCCAGGAAGGCTGGAGTGTAGTGACACAATCATAGCTCACTGCAGCCTCAGACTCCCAGGCTCAAGTGATTCAGCACTTCTCCTGCCTCATCTTCTCAGGCAGCTGGGACTAGAGGCATGCATTACCATACCTGGCTGTGTTTTAAATTTTTTTTGTAGAGGATGGGGTCTCACTTTGTTGCCCATGCTGGTCTAGAACTCCTGGCCTCAAGCAATCCTCTTGTCTCGGCCTCCCAAAGTGCTAGGATTACAGGCACGAGCCAGCACGCCCAGCCAAGTTTTGTTTTTTATAGTTGTATAAGAGTTGTTAGAATAAACCTAATTTATGGTTAAATATATTTAACTAATAGTATTGTAAAAGTAATTTACCTTGTAATTCCAGTGACTCAAGAGGCCAGGAGTTTGAGACCAGCCTGGGCAATACAGGGAGATCCCATCTCTACAGACACACACACACACACACACACACACACACACGCGCGCGCGCGCGCGCGCACAGAGTAATTTAAGTCAATACTGATAACTATAGGAATGTTTTTCTTTAAAATGGTTATATACAATTGTCACACTTTATTCTTTGAAATATACTATTTTGGCTAGGTTTATAGTAGTCTGAAAGGATCAGAAAAATCCAAGAACATTAGAATTAGGAGAAAATGTAAATATTATCTAATTTAGTATTTTACCTTAGAATAGAACAATTCCTGGAATTACGGGATTTTTTAAAAAAATATTATTTTGTGGCTTCTTATTTGGCAGGGTTTTTGAATTTTATAAGCAAGGAAGTGTTCCTAATCTTTATAACATTTGAATGTACAAATAATTTGAAATTCCCTGAAGAAGGCAAATGTGTTCCCATGATAAAATAAAATTATTCACAGAAAATTTCTTTAGTAAACCAGCTTCAAATTTTATTCAGATGGAAAAGCTGTTCTAATTGATTTACCAGATAGCTATGGCTGGAAAATATTTAATTCTTGGAAAAATCCATGATGTAGGTCTGCCATGTGTTCTTTTACAAACCTTTCATTGACAGCCAAAAAAAAAAAAAAAAAAGTGGAGTTTAGTAACAGTGATAAAATTGTCATTTATTCATTTTAACAATGGCTTTTACGTAATCTGTTAATCCCTCTCAAGCAATCTGGGAAAGTGTGCTGTGAATCATTAGAAATATATGAACGATTGAGCTGTGAAATTTTATTACAGAATTATATTATGCCACAAAGATTCATCAAGGGGTGAGACATTGCCACAAAGCAATTCACCTAAAAATTCAGCCATGTTGCTTTTGTCCCTGAAGGGCAGATTGAACACCCACACTGGAATTTTGTCCAGTCACATAAAAAGAAAACGTAAGCATTCCTTTTCAAAATCACTAACTTTTGAGATGAATTGAGCAAAATAATTAGTGTTAGGAGGGAATATTCCATCCTTTTGAGAAAATGAATATGGACTGTCTGAATATTATTTTGACCTATGACATGACTTTGTTACTTTAATGTAACACATTGCAAATCATAAAGTGCCCTCCACGTATTTATTTAATTATTTTATTATTTATTTGCATGAAAAAAGGTAAAATTTATTCACTGAAAGCACTCTGTCAATTTCATTGTAGTGGATATTATGTAATGAGGTCTTCTCAACCCTTATATTTACTTTATCACCATTGTAAGGACTCACTCCTAATTTTATCCTGTCCCAGAAGATGTTTGGGGTGTACTAACCACTTCTGGGGGATAAAAGCTGGGGCGTGCAACCTATTTTTTTGTGAGATAAACTTCACTTTGTGTTTTACACACATATGTAACATTGTATAATGGGAAGAATACTAAATTAGCCTTTGAAAGCAATTATAGGCAGTTTTTAAAAATTTTACTTTAATTTCTGGCTTACATTTGCAGAACGTGCAGGTTTTTTACATAGGTAAATGTGTGCCATGGTGGTTTGCTACACCTATCAACCCATCACCTAGGTATTAAGACCCACATGCATTAGCTATTTGTTATGATGCTGCCAGTGTTTTTGAGTAACCAGAAGGATATTTCCAGGAATCATTCACAACATCTTAATTATGCACTTTGCTTGCAATGCACATAATTTTTTTTTCTTCTCCTGTCTCAGGCTGAGAAAAGTTTTTAATTCTTTGAAGTGCTGGGAGTATATTGTCATTAAAGGTATCAGAGCACTTTCTGGAGAAGTTGTTGGGGAGGGAGGGTTAATACAATGTTGTGAACTGAGTTGTATTTCCCCCAAAATTCATTTATTGATTAGTTTATTGAAGTCCTAACTCCCAGTACCACAGATGGTGACTGTGTTTGGGGAAAGGGTCTTTAAAGAGGTAATGAAGTTAAAATGAGGCCATTAAGTTGGGTCCTAATCCAATATGGCTGATGTCCCTACAGAAAAAGGAAGTCTGGACACAGATGGGTAAGGGGAAGACCATGTCAAGACACAGGGAAAAGATGGCTATCTACAAGCCAAGGGGAGGGGCCTCAGAAGAAACTAACCCTGCTGACACCTTGATCTTGAACTTCAAGCCCTTAGAATTGTAAGAAAATAAATTTCTGTTGTTTAAAGGCACTCAGTCTATGGTAATTTGTTATGGCAGCCCTGTGTACTAACCCACACAGTAAAGAAATAATGGTAAAAATCTTCAGATGAGCATTCACCTATCCAAAGAGAAAGAGGATAGTGAGTGAGTAGTTTATATAGTAGGTTTTAAATGGTCCAGAAGGATGTAAGGTTTCCATTACCTATTTTTCTATTTGTTTCCCAAATGGATTGTGTGACCACAGAGAGTAGAAATGATGTCTAACCTGTCTTTGAAACTTTCTCATAGGTGTTCATGCATGCCTAAAGGATTGATCCATAGTTAATAGAGGAGGTGTGTAGCAATGAGCACACACCATGGTGTAATGTGTGGCTGAGATAGCAGACTCTGGAGTTAGTTTGCTGAGATTAAATCCCAGATATGCCACTTATTAGTTGTCTGCTTTGGGACAAATTTCTCCATCTCCCCATGCTTTAGTTTTTTCATGTGTAAAACGGATAATCATTATACATATCTCATCAGTTTGCTGTGAGTACTAAATGAGTACATATATGTAAAAGCACTTAGAATAGTTCCAGTTACATAAATGGCACTCATTAAGACTTTGCTATTAAACACATAATTTTAAGACTGCCCACAGAGTGTGCAACAGGAGGAGCTCTGCTGTACTAGTTGACATAAAGCAGAAAGACACTGTGTCCAGTTCATAGTACTATCAGTTCCTTGGCCAATTTCCAACTTATGTTCTTCCCACGTAAGTAGCCAGATCCTCCCCACTCCAGGGAAAGGAATTGGCTTTTATAAAACTAATGAGGAACATCACAGGTCTGCATAATGAAAGAGGTCATTCTGTCCTTCCTTAGCGTGCCTGTGTAGCACAATGCTGTTGAGTTAGAAGGGTTGTTAGGCAAGCAGTTCTCACAATTTATTGGGTAATGACTCCATTTGGATCAATGGGCTAAATGCTGGGGGGCTGTGGAAGAGTTGAGAAGAGTCAGAGAACACACACACTCAAAAACAAGAGGAGGCCAATTTCTCTGCCTTGGCTGACCCCCTTGCAATTCTGGTGTGTTTCTAGAGAGATACAATATGCCCCCGTGCAACACATCTGAAAACTTAAGCAGCTGTACTTAAAATGCAGACAACATATTTGAGTGCAAAAAAGAACATAAATCAACAGCTGAATTTAATTTCAAGAAAGCGTGTCATGAGAAGGTGAGCTCTCAGGAAGGTTTGAAGGATGAAAGAACACAAATTGGTAGAGATGAGGAAAAGAGAGAAACCATTATTCAACAACAACCTATGTTTCAGGTGCGGTGTCTCATTTAGTTTTATCAGTAACCCTAAAGATGAGTAGAGGTAATTACCTTCATGCCTGACTCATAATGACGGGAGACAGGAACTGTATGCCTGTTCACTAAAATAAATGCTTGGTGATGTCATCCTTCATCAGAGTCAGATATTTTACCATTAGTTCCTTCTTCATAAACAATCTTCTTTTGTCTGTCAACTTAAAATTGTGAGATCTATACATTTGGAGAGGACAGCTTTATGTTTTATTTTATTTCAAGATGGAGTCATGCCCCGTCACCCAGGCTGGAGTGCAGTGGCACGATTTCAGCTCACTGCGACCTCCGCCTCCTGGGTTCAAACAATTCTCCTGCCTCAGCCTCCTGAGTAACTGAGACTACAGGCATGCCCCACCACACCCAGCTGATTTTTTTGTTATTGTTGTATTTTTAGTAGAGACAGGGTTTCACTATGTTGGCCAGGCTGGTCTTGAACTCCTGACCTCAGATGATCCACCCACCTCGGCCTCCCAAAGTACTAGGATTACAGGTGTGAGCCAATGCAACCAGCCAAGAGCTTTATTCCTTAAAAAGAGTTGCAGCCTGCAAGCCGGCCATCCTACAGGCCGAGAAGCGTAGACTCTGGAGGAAATAGAAAGTGGGCACTTTGACGGAGGAAGGGTGAGTCAGGAATTTATGCTGAATGGGTTGGGTAGGTATACATATTAAACAGAGCATAGCAGGACTAGGAATAATCACAAAATTGGGTATGCAAGTATGAACAGTAAGCAAACATGAATGTTATATACATCCCATTTTCACTTTGGGGTGGAGACAACATTTAAATGCATCAGAATTAGGCTTTACATGTTAAAAGGTGAAATGGAGGACACGAAGATATGCAGTGCCCAGTCCTGTAAACAGCCAGAACAATTACATGGTGCATGGTCTCTTATCAGCCAGGAATGCTGGCCAGTTGTGTCGAAACCACAAAAAGGGAGGGGAGTCGGGCTGCAGTATCAGGCAGTTGTTTGAAATCAGTAGCAGAGCAAGTCTTTCAAAAGGACAGGTTTCTGTTTAACTCTTAGGAAAGAAAAGTCTAATGGTGGTTAGTGAGGGAGGAGGCAAAAGGAGGCAAGACTGACCTTCCATCCCATCATGGCTGGAAGGAGGAGGAAAAAGGAGGCAACATGGATCTTCCATCCCATCATGGCTGGAAACCCTGTTTCTAAGTTTTCTCTGAGGTCCCCTTGGCCAAGAGAGTGTCCATTTAGTCAGTTGGGGAGCTGAACATTTTATTTTTATTTCTCATGTCTAAATTCTATTGTTGCATGCATATGAAGATTATAGTATATTTATTTATTTATTTCGGAGATAGGATCTCACTGTCATCCAGGGTGAAGTGCAGTGGTGCAATCACAGCTCACTGCAGCCTTGATCTCCTGGGCTCAAGCCATCCTCCTGCCTCATCCTCCTGAGTAGGAGGGACTACAGACATGTGCCGCCACACCTGACTAATTTTTTGACTTTTTTTTTTTTTAAAGACAAGGTCTTTCTATGTTGTCCAGGCTGGTCTTGAATGCCTGAGTTTAGGTGATCCTCCTACCTCAGCCTCCCAAGTAGCTGGGACTACAGGCATGAGGCACTGCTCCTGGCTGATATTATATTTAATTAAAAATATTTGTGCAGGTCAAGAATGGTGGCTCACACCTGTAATCCCAGCACTTTGGGAGGCTGAGGTGGGTGGATCACCTGAGGTCAGGAGTTTGAGACCAGCCTGACCAATATGGCAAAATCCCGTCTCTACTACTAAAAAAAAAAAAAAAAAAAAAAAAACCAGTTGTGGTGGCACATACCTGTAATCTCAGCTACTCAGGAGGCTGAAGCATAAGAACTGCTTGAACCTGGGAGGTAGAGGTTGCAGTGAGCCAAGATTGCACCACTGCACTCCAGTCTGGGCAATAGAGTGAGACTCTATCTCAAAAAAAAAAAAAATTGATCATATGCTGTAGATGATGAAAATAATCCATTACGGTCCAGGAATTTCCAAGCCTAGAGAGTGGCAACATCTTGTATTAAATATGTAAGGATGCTTTCAGCTGCAAGTATCAGAATTCACAACTAAAAGTTCCTTGAAAACCAATCAACTTAGTGTCTTTACATAACAGGAAGTACATAAGTAGACAGTTCTGAGAGTGAGTGAGTCCACAGTGTAACACTGTCATCAGAGACTCAGATGCTTTCTGCTCTTTGCTCTTCTACTTTCAGGGTTTCATCAGTGTTTCCTCTCATGATCATAGACAGCTGCAGGATTCAGGTGTCACATGCACAATATCTCCCTGTCAAAAATGTAGGGGTGTGTCACATCCTAGAAACCTTTTTTAAATAGTGAGAAAAATATTTCCTAAAGTGGCCATCCATACTGCTGCACCGAAGAAGTCAGATCCCATTAGCCTGGGTTTGGTCATGTATAACCATGGCTAAATTCAGTCCCTCAGAAGGAGAGTAGAATTATGATTGACTCAGCCACCAGTGATTCATACATAGCAGGTTGAACCTCAGAGCAAAACTAGGGCTCTGCCAGTAAGGGGGAATTGGGAAGGAAGTGGCAAAAAATGGTGTCTGTCTCAGTGAACTGGCCAGACTAGGGAAACTTTACATTTCTTTTTTTTCCAGTCCATTTGAAGTTGACGCCATATTTTAGCTTTCAGAAGGCACTCTATTGCTCCTGTTCTTGGGCCTGATCTCCTCTATTGCTCATTCTTAGACTGATTCCATATGTCTTGGTTTTATTATCATGTTTCAAAAACTCTAAGGAAGTTTACATGATAACAACGTATTACCACCTCCTATTTGCAATGTGCATTATAGTATAAACAAGCCTGCTACATATAGAAACAAGGCTTCTACAAACAGTTCACTATTACTCAAAATAGTGTTGTGAAAAGACCAAGGCTCAGGCCAGTTGAGTGTCTCATCCAGAGTCAAACAGCTTTGAAGTTATTGCATTTGCTCTATGGCTCAGATCTCTTGTCTTTTCACCCAATAGTCTTTCTATTATCCCTTCCTAGTGCTCAGAACTCTACACATATTTGTTAGATAAATGAATTAACATTTAAAACCTGGGGAAGGACAGGCATGGTGACTCAGACCTGTAATCCCAGCACTTCAGAAGGACGAGGCAGGCGGATCACGAGGTCAGGAGTTTGAGACCAGCCTGATCAACGTGGTGAAACCCCATCTCTCCTAAAAATACAAAAATTAGCCAGGTGTGGTGGCGCACACCTGTAATCCCAAATACTTGGGAGGCTGAGGTAGGAGAGTCACTTGAACCCAGGAGGCGGAGGTTGCGGTGAGCCAAGATTGTGCCACTGCACTCCAGCCTGAGTGACAGAGTGAGACTGCATCTAAAAACAAAAACAAAAACAAAACAAAGAACAACAAGAAAAAAGCCCTGAGAAGTGTGCATATCATTTCTGTAATCTTTTTTCAGGAGTGGTTGAGAAAATATAAAGTACTATGACTAGTTGGCCACTGGAGGTCACTATTATTTCACAAAAGGAGGACTTGCTACTCTTAAAAAAAAAAAAAAAAAAAAAAAAAAAAAAAAAAAAAAAAAGCCTAGTCCTGTTTTAAAAATCCAAGACAAATGGTAATCATAGTTGTTATATAACATTTACTGATTTCACAAGGCTTTAGGAATTACAACTATAGAAAGCACATCCTTAGTGTATTAACATTTATCAAACATTCTGCCGAACTGACATAGTCAAATTTTTCTGTGACATTTCTGCTCATTTATCATTACCATTTCATTTTTACAATGTACAGGTAGTGGAAGTGTTAGTAGATAAGGTTCTTTCCTCAAAGTTATGCCTACCCTGTCCCCCACCACCAACCGACATTGTTATATTCCAAGGAAGAACCATCAGTATTTCCTGTGAGTATAATCTGTGAGACACTTAGAACTCAAACCCTCTTTTTACCTGAACCATCCTTCCAATTTATTCACAGATAATCTGAAATGTCACCATTCGTTCTTCATTCCTGTTTGTTAAGTTTACGTTACCATCTTGAGGGTGCTTTGAAATGGCAGTTCCCAGCTTGGTGTTCTTCAAAATATGTACGGTGTGAATCATTTCATTAAAGGAAGTGTTTCTCAGTCAAGTCAATCTGGAAAATGCTGCAAACTGCAGCCCCTATTTGGAGCTAGAAAACCACATTATCACTTTAAATGAAGAGAAATTCAACAGCTGGTATTATTTTGGTTAACAAGCTGTTTCCGAATATTTGACCAGTGATGGGTAAACTTTCTCTGTACAGAACTGGATAAGAAAATGTTTTAGGCTTCGTGGGTCATCTGGGGTCTCTGTTGGAGCTACTTTAATTTGCCATTGTAGCTTGAAAGTGGCTTTGGACAGCATGTAATTAGTGAATGTGACTGTGTTCCAACAAAACTTAGTTTATAGACACTGAAATTTGACACTGATATATTTTTCACATCATGAACTATTATTCTCCTTTTGCTTTTCCCCAAACAATTTAAAATCTAAAAACTCTCAGCCATATGAGTTCTGTACATAGCTCACAGTCTCCACCAAAACAAGCAGTGGACAAGATTTGGGCTGTGGTCTAGAGTTTACTGATCCCTGATTGGTTTTTATTTATTTATTTATTTTGGATAGGGCCTTGCTGTGTCACCCAGGCTGGAGTGCTGTGGTGCAATCATGGCTAACTGCAGCCTCCACCTTCTGGGCCCAAGTGATCCTCCCACTGCAGCCTCCCAAGTAGCTGAAACTACAGCGGTATGTGACCACGCCTGGCTAATTTTTGTATTTTTTTGTAAAGGCAGGGTTTTTTCATGTTGCCCAGGCTGATCTCCAACTTCGGGGTTCAAGTGATCCACCCACCCTCCCAAAGTGTTGGTAGTACAGGTGTGAGCCACTGCACCCAGCCTATCTTTCTTCTTTCTAATTTGTTCACGTAATATTTCAGCCATTGTCAAATGCCAATCCTTACTGATGTTTTTTGTTTTTTTTTTCAAACTCCCTACTTTCATCTGTTACAATTTGCAATAATTGTGATAATTTTCCAACAATCTTTGATTCCCAAAGCTTCTACAGCTGTGATTCTAGAAGCTCTGCCCCAGGTCCTCAGCAGTGGGGTCACCTGGCACCTGGTAAGAAATACAAATTGTCAGGCCCCACCCCAGAACTACTGAGCTGGTTCAGCAATCTGTGTTTTCACAAGTCCTCCAGGGTATTCTGATGCATGCTAAAACTTGAAAAATCACTGTTAGATAGCTCCAATCAAAATTTTAACATACTATAAGATAAGGAAAGGAAAGAAAATGAAGTTATCATAGGTTATTTGGCTAAAGGCAAATCAACTGTTACAAGAATAAATATGGAAAGGAAGCCTGTAGGAAGGAAGTGACTGAAGGAATTAGAAATCTGCATAACTGGGGAAATGCTTGTTGGTATTGACAGAAGTAGGCTTCAGAAGGTGGGTAATAACAAACTCCTCCAAACTAAAGGAACATGTTCTAACCCAATGCAAGGAAGCTGAGAACCTTGATAAAAGGTTACAGGAACTGCTAAATAGAATAACCAGTTTAGAGAAGAACATAAATGACCTGTGGAGCTGAAAAACACAGCGTGAGAACTTCGTGAAGCATACACAAGTATCAATAGCCAAATTGATCAACCAGAAGAAAGGATAATAGAGATTGAAGATCAATTTAATGAAAAAAAAAAGCATGAAGACAAGATTAGAGAAAAAAGAATGAAAAGGAACAAACAAAACCTCCAAGAAATATGGGACTGTGTGAAAAGACCAAACCTACATTTGACTGGTGTGCCGGAAAGTGACAGGGAGAATAGAACCAAGTTAGAAAACACTCATCAGGATATTATCCAGGAGAACTTCCCTAGCCTCCCAAGACAGGCCAACATTCAAATTCAGGAAATACAGGGAAGACTACAAAGATACTCCTCGAGCAAAGCAACCCCAAGGCACATAATCATCAGCTTCACCAAAGTTGAAATGAAGGAAAAAATGTTATGGGCATCCAGAGAGAAAGGCTGGGTTACCCACAAAAGGAAGCCCATCAGACTAGCAGCAGATCTCTGTGCAGAAACCCTGAAAGCCAGAATAGAGTGGGGGCCAATATTCAACATTCTTAAAGAAAAGAATTTTCAACCCAGAATTTCATATCCAGCCAAACTAAGCTTCATAAGTGAAGGAGAAATAAAATCCTTTACAGACAAGCAAATCCTGAGACATTTTGTCACCATCAGGCTTGCCTTACAAGAACTCCTGAAGGAAGCACTAAATATGAAAAACCAGCGGTAGCCACCAGAAAAACATATCAAAATGTAAAGACCATTGACACTATAAGAAACTGTGTCAACTAATGCGCAAAATAACCAGCTAATGTCATAATGACAGAATCAAATTCACACATAACAATATTAACCTTAAATGTAAATAGGCTAAATGTCCCAAAATAAAAGACACAGACTGGCAAATTGGATAAAGAGTCAAAACTCATCAGTGTGCTGTATTCAGGAGACCCATCTCACATGCAAAGACAGACATAGCCTAAACATAAAAGGATGGAGTAATAATTACCAAGCAAATGAAAAGCAACAAACAGCAGAGGTTGCAATCGTAGTCTCCAATAAGACAGACTTAAAACCAACAAATATCAAAAAAGACAAAGAAGGGCATTACATAATGGTAAAGGGATCAATGCAATAAGAAGAGCTAACTACCCTAAATATATATGCACCCACTACAGGAGCACCCAGATTCATAAAGCAAATTCTTAGAGACCTACAAAGATACTTGGACTCCCACACAATAATAGTGGGAGACTTTAATACCCCACTGTCAATATTGGACAGATCAATGAGATAGAAAATTAACAAAGATACTTAGGACTTGAACTCAGCTCTGGACCAAGCAGACCTAATAAGACATCTACAGAACTCTCCCCCCAAAATCAACAGAATATACATTTTTCTTAGCACCACATCACATGTATTCTAAAATTGACCACATAATTGGAAGTAAAACACTCCTCAGCAAATGCAAAAGAACAGAAGTCATAACAAACAGTCTCTCAGACAACAGTGCAATCACATTAAAACTCAGGAGTAAAAAATTCACTAAAAATCGCACAACTACATGGAAACTGAACAACCTGCTTCTGAATGACTACTGGGTAAATAACAGAATTAAGACAGAAATAAATAAGTTCTTGGAAGCCAATGAGAACAGAGATACAATGTACTAGAATCTTGGGGGCACAGCTAAAGCAATGTTTATAGGGAAACTGACAGCACTAAATGCCCACAGGAGAAAGCAGGGAAGATCTAAAATCGACACCCTAACATCACAATTCAAATAACTAGAGAAGCAAGAGCAAAAAAATGCAAAAACTAGCAGAAGACAAGAAATAACAAAGATCAGAGAAGAATTGAAGGAGACAGAGACATGAAAAATCCTTCAAAAAATCAAGGAATCCAGGAGCTGGTTTTTTGAAAAGATTAACAAAATAGATAGACTACTAGCCAAACTAATAAAGAAGAAAAGGGAGAAGAATTAAATAGACACACAAAAAAATGATAAAGGGGATATCACCACTGATCCCACAGAAATACAAACTACCATCAGCAAATACTATAAACACCTCTATGCAAATAAACTAGGAAATCTAGAAGAAATGGATAAATTCCTGGCTACATACACCCTCCCAAGACTAAACCAGGAAGAAGTCGAATCCAATAACACGTTCTGAAATTGAGGCAGTAATTAATAGCCTACCAACCAAAAAAAAGCCCAGGGCCAGACGGATTCACAGCCGAATTCTACCAGAGGTACAAAGAGGAGCTAGTATCATTCCTTTGGAAACTATTCCAAACAATGGAAAAAGAGGGACTCCTCCCTAATTCATTTTATGTTCAGCCTGATACCACAACCTGGCAGAGACACGACAGAAAAGGAAAAAGGCTAATATCCCTGCTGAACATCGATGCAAAAATCTTCAATAAAATACTGGCAAACCAAATCCAGCAGCACATCAAAAAGCTTATCCACTCATGATCAAGTCACCTTCATCCCTGGGAAGCAAGACGGGTTCAACATACACAAATTAATAAACATAATCCATCATATAAACACATCCAATGACAAAAACCACATGATTATCTCAATAGATGCAGAAAAGACCTTCGATAAAATTCAACACCTTTCCATGCTAAAAACAATAAACTAGGTATTGATGGAAAATATCTCAAAATAATGAGAGCTATTTATGACAAACCCACAGCCAATACAATACTGAATGGGCAAAAGCTGGAAACATTCCCTTTGAAAACTGGCACAAGACAAGGATGTCCTCTCTTACCACTCCTATTAAACATAGTATTGGAAGTTCTGACCAGGGAAATTAGGCAAGAGAAAGAAACAGGGTATTCAAATAGGAAAAGAGGAAGTTAAATTGTCTCTGTTTGCAGATGACATGATTGTATATTTAGAGAACCCCATTGTCTCAGCCCAAAATCTCCTTAAGCTGATAAGCAACTTCAGCAAAGTCTCAGGATACAAAATCAACATGTGAAAATCACAAGTATTCATGTAGAGCAATAACAGACAAGCAGAGAGCCAAAAAATGAGTGAATTTCCATTCACAGTTGCTGGAAAGAGAATAAAATACCTAGGAATACAACTTACAAGGGATGTGAAGGACCTCTTCAAGGAGAACTACAAACCACTGCTCAAGGAAAAAGAGAGGACACAAACAAATGGAAAAACATTCCATGCTCATGGATAGCAAGAATCAGTATCATGAACATGGCCATACTGCCCAAAGTAAGTTATAGACTCAATGGGATTCCTATTAAGCTACCATTGACTTTCTTCACAGAATTAGAAAAATCTACTTTAAATTTCATATGGAACCAAAAAAGAACACATGACACTTTTAAACAAAGAACAAAGCCGGAGGCATCATGCTACCTGACTTCAAACTGTACTACAAGGCTACAGTAACCACAACAGCATGGTACTGGTACCAAAACAGATATATAGACCAATGGAAGAGAACAACAACCTCAGAAATAACACCACACACTTACAACCATTTGGTCTTTGACAAACCTGACAAAAGAAACAATGGGGGAAAAATTGCCTATTTTAGTAAGTGGTGTTGGGAAAACTGGCTAGTCATATGCAGAAAACTAAAACTGAACCCCTTCCTTACACCTTATACAAAAATTAAGATGGATTAAAAACTTAAATGTAAGACTTAAAACCATAAAACTCCTAGAAGAAAACCTAGGAAATACCATTCAGGACATAGGCCAGGGCCAAGACTTCATGACTAAAACACCAAAAGCATTGGCAACAGAAGCTAAAACTGACAAATGGGATCTAATTAGACTAAAGAACTTCTGCACAGTAAAAGAAATCATCATCAGAGTGAAAAAGCAACCTACAGAATGGGAGAAAATTATTGCAATCTATCCATCTGACAAAGGGCTAATATCCAGAATCTACAAGGAACTTAAACAAATTTACAATAAAAAAAACAAACAACCCCATCAAAAATTGGGCAAAGGATATGAACAGACACTTGTCAAAAGAAGACATTTATGCAGGCAGCAAACATATGAAAAAAAGCTCATCATCACTGGTCATTAGAAAAATGCAAATCAAAACCACAGTGAGATACCATCTCACACCAGTTAGAATGACGATCATTAAAAAGTCAGAAAACAACAGATGCTCCAGAGGATGTGGAGAAATAGGAATGCTTTTACACCTTTGGTGGGATTGTAAATTAGTTCAACCATTGTGGAAGACAATGTGGCCATTCCTCACGTATCTAGAACCATAAATACCATTTGACCCAGCAATCCCATTACTGGGTATATACCCAAAGGATTATAAATCATGCTACTATAAAGACACATGAATGGGTTTGTTTATTGCAGCACTATTCACAATAACAAAGACTTGGAACCTACCCAAATGCCCATCAATAATAGACTGGATAAAAAAAAAGTGGCACATATACACCATGGAATACTATGTAGGCATAAAACTGGATGAGTTCACATCCTTTGCAGGTACGTGGATGAGGCTAGAAATCATCATTCTCAGCAAAGTAACACAGGAACAGAAAACCAAACACTGCATGTTCTCACTCATAAGTGGAAGTTGAACAATGAGAACACATGGACACAGGGAGGGGAACATCACACACCGGGTCCTGTCAGGGGGTATGGAGTTAGGGGAGGGATAGCATTAGGAGAAATACCTAATGTAGATGATGGGTTCATGGGTGCAGCAAACCACCAGGGCACATGTATATCTATGTAACAAACATGAGCGTTCTGCACATGTATCCCAGATCTATGTAACAAACATGAGCGTTCTGCACATGTATCCCAGAACTTAAAGTATCATAATAATTTTTAAAAAGCCTTTGGTGGACTATTGAGAAGGCAGGATTGTATTTTGCAGTGTGAGAAGGACATGACATTTGGCGGGGCCAGGGGCAGAATTATATGATTTGAATCTGTGTCTTTGCCCATATCTTATGTTGAATTGTAATTCCTCGTGTTGGATGTGGGGCCTGGTGGGAGGTGATTAGGTCATGGGGGTGATTTCTAATTGTTTAGCCCCATCCCCTCTTGGTACCGTGTGGCATGTGAGTTCTCACGAGATCTGGCTGTTTAAAAGTGTGTGGCACCTCCACCTTTTTCTCTTCTTCCTGCTCTGGGCACGTAAGATGTGTCTACTTCCCCTTTACCTTCTGCCATGATTGTAAGTTTCCTGAGGCCTCCCCAAGAGTTAAGCAGATGCCAGCATCATGTTTAGTGAATAGTCTGAGGAACCGTGAGCCAATTAAGCTTCTTTTATTTATAAATTGCCCAGTCTCAGGTATTCTTTATAGCAGATAACTGACAAATACAATCAATACATAACTATTTCTTAGGTAATTTTTAATAATTATAGTTTGGCAAAGAATCAGAGTAATTCTTTAGGAAGGAGAAACAAAGTACCCACATGTTGAGAAACAGGAAAAGGTCCAAGAATCACAATAAAAAGTTAATTTTTAATTTTAAAGAAGGATGCCTGACATGGGCTTCATCTTCATTTGGTTGGTCTATTCAGGTTTGAGTTCACTTTAAGTTATTTTATTAAATTTAACTTTCTAATTGTTTATTATTCTACTCATTTTCATCTTTTAGGTCTAGCACTTGTTTTGTTGTAATATTTGCCATTCTTTTTCTACATTTATGAAGTCAATTATAGTTCTGCTACTGTTACAAGAACAATTTAGCATATCAGAGTCATGAGTCATTTAACACATTTTTTCTAATCTCTTTGACCTCAGAGGTCCTCACCTCCTAAAATTCCATGACTCTACAATTTCTACTTTGTGCTGTAGTCTAGAAATCCCAAGAAGAAAAATATAGGAAATGGATGAATTTATTCAGAAAAGCATTTTAGAAATAAGAATCCCAACGTTAATATTTATCTTGCACTAAACTAAACATGAATCTAGACTTAGGGATGGTTCACTGCTCATATAATTAAGATAATGTTACAGAACTATGGAATCATGAGTCTGCAAATGAAAAGAAATGGAGATACTGAATCAAATTTAGACTTAATGAGCCTTTTCAGACTTCATCATGTTAACATATTCCATTATTATAAATATTTATAATGGTTATAAGTCAGATGATATACAACATATTGGTGACTGCTCTTTGGACCAAGTAGCTTGTAATTTCTCAGTTATTTTGAGGAAGTTTATCATATAGATGACATGTACCCCATGTCTTGGGGCACCTGTAGATGATTTTTTATTGGAACATGAATCACCACATAATGTTTGAATAGCTGAAGGTTGCCTCTACATTATCAGAGCTGTCAAAATCCATTTTTTACACAACAGATTAAAAGCAATAAAAAGTAACTCTTTTAATTTACATTGTTATTTCTGTTATTCTGATATAGTTCAGAACTAATATAGTTCTTATTCTGCTTAGAAAATGAAATCTATTAGAATTTTTTTTTTCTGTCTCTGCAAAGGAGAGTCTATCATTCAAGCAGTCAAAATTACTCTGGTTATTTTTTCTGAGATAGGGTCATAACTTTCACTTCGACCTCTGAAATTATACACCCATTATAGTGGAAGTGTTAGATAGGCTACCATTCAGAGATACTAAAACGGTCAATAAACAATCTCATTTTGGAAATGACCACAGAAAGCAAATGGTAAATCACCTCATTTGTCAACTGGCTTCAGTGTGTTCCAGAGAATAATTTAACATTCACTCCTGCAAGAACATGATTGTTATAAGAGTAGTGTCAAAAGGACAGCAGTGTCTCCACTGGGACTACTTCCACCTGGTTGGATAAGTTTGTGTCCAAGATGTGAGGCACCAAGGCTGATTTTTAGTCCATAACACGTATTAATGCACAGTACATCCAAGTCCTGTGCTAGAAACTGAGAACACAAAGAAGAATACAAGATAATCTTTCTCCAAGGAAATCACAGACTTCTGGACAAGAGAAGAATGCAAAATTGTAGTTGCAATGCAGTCATGTTAAGGTTCTAATGGATATATACAGTCTTTTTAGAAAGCAAGGAGAAAGCGCTTCCAACATAGAGTTGTAAAGAATAACTTGTAAAAGAAGGAGGCTTCGATAATAAAGATTACCTTTCCCCTCCAGCCCACACTGCATGGTCTATGTTCCCAGTCAGAAGCAGAATCAGGACTGGACCCTAGATCTTCTCATGCTTCCCAGAGAACTTTCCACTAACACCCACACCTCTTGGGAGAGATTACCCTTTTTTACAGTGGTCTACATGAATATCAGACCCTATAGTAGATTCTCTTTATTTGTAAGTTACATAAAACACATTTGAGCTGCGTGTGTGTGTGCACGCACCCATGTGTGGATGCATCTATGAGAGAGAGACAGAAAGAGAGAGAGAAGGTGGGGATTCTTACTACTTACTAGTGAGTGAGCACAGAATGGGGGAACTGAATCTATTACCTCAGTTAGTCTTAATTTCCTCTGAGGGATGCTTGAAGACATTCTCTAGGCACAGAGATGAATGCTACTTTTGAGCTCCCACTTCAACTTCAGTTGAATGTACTACAATGTATCCATGGCCCACGTTATACACAATTTGTATATAGATACACGTCCATGTACATATAGCACAACTGAACTGAATTCAACTTGACTAGTTGACATAGGTTTTCTTTTGTAGATGTTTAATTAAATGGTGTTAAGTTCCTCCCTTCCCATATTTTGGAGCCAATGATTTTCTTCAGATTTCAGATACATCCCAAAGCCCCCTTGAAGACCTTGTCACCAGTGGGCATTGTGCCTGTCATACCTAGGTGCTTCTCATGTGAACGTCTAGCCATGCTTAGAGTAAGTTAAAAATACTTATACTTTTATATGCTCTTTTATGTATACTGTATAATACTACATATATACATTTGTACCTATACATAAGATCAGTGTTTTGATTAGCTATTGCCACAACAATGCTCTCTGGAAAAGCACCACAACATTTCAGTAGCACACAGCAATAGGCTTTTATTCTTCCCTCATGAGTTTGCTGGTCAGCTGGTGCTTCTCTGCTTTAGACTGTGGCACAGCTTGGTGGCTCTGCTCAATGTACTTCTCAGTCTTCTGGAACCGTGAGCTACCTGGGGCATTTGCTTCTCATGACGCTGGCAGAGGTGCAAGAGGGCAAATAGAACTTATGAGATCTCTTACGACCTAAGCTTGGAGCTGGCAGAGTCCCTTTTCTCTATATGTCATTAGCCAAAGCAAGGCACACAGCTAAGCCCAAAGTCAAAAGGCAGGGCAGTGCACTCTTCACAGCGAGACTCTGGCAAGAGCATGAATGTGGATGGGGTGAAAAATTGGGATCAATAATTTATCTACTGAGTTACCCCCCTTCCCTATACACACATTTGCCATGCTTAATAAATGGTTTAAAATATTTTTGAGATATTATGGACTTAGCAGTTGACCTGAAAACCTGTACCCTGTACAAGATATGACTCAGCTGTACCTATAGCAGCTGGTGAGCCATGTGCCTATGATACCAAGTCACCTAGATGAACTTCCAGCATTGGAGATTTTTTTCTCTAGGCCTTAAATAACAACACTCACTTGAGCATTAATTATACTTGGTTCAAAAGCTGAATTTATGAAAACTAGGATATTGCCGGGCGCAGTGGCACATGCCTGTAATCCCAGCACTTTGGGAGGCCAAGGCGGGCAGATCACCTGAGGTCGGGAGTTTAAGACCAGCCTGGCCAACATACTGAAATCCCGTCTCTACTAAAAATACAAAAAATTAGCCAGGCATGGCAGCGGGCGCCTGTAATCCCAGTTACTAGGGAGCCTGAGGCAGGAGAATCACCTGAACCCGGGAGGCAGAAGTTGTGGTGAGCCGAGATCGCGCCACTGCACTTCAGCCTAGGCAACAAGAGCGAAACTCCATCTTAAAAAAAAAAAAAAAAAAGAAAAAAAAAAGAAAAAGAAAACTAGGATATTCATCTTAATTTAAAGGAAAGTGCTACTGAAGACATGGTTTTCATGAGAGACACTACCTCCACCAGCTCATTGCCTTGAGGGATTCCAATGACTATTTCATTTGTATTAGACATCAGGTGTTTTGTCTGTAATGAGCCAGCCTTCTTTATAAAGCTTTCTCTTATTATTAGTTAATCCTTCATGCCTTGATCAATTATCACCTGTTATATTCAGAAGAGTAGCTTATATACTCACTTTATAGTGGATGTCTTTTATAAAGTTTTGTTTATGCATTTATTTTCATTATACATACACTATATGTTTGTCGCAAAAGTTAGAAAACAGAGATAAGCAAAAGAGAGATGAGCATTCTGTATTTTACAAACATTATTTCAAACATTCCCCACAACAACCCTGAAAGGTAGAGATTTTTTGGTCCATTTGACAGAAGAGGAAATTGAGGAACAGTGAGATCAAGAAGTTCACCTAAGTTGACATGGTTGGTAAATGGCTGTCAGGATCTGCTGGCTCTGTAGCCAGTGCCTAAGTTTCAGTTTGCCCTCTTGCACCTCTGCCAGCATCACAAGAAGCAAATTCCCCAGCTAGCTCATGGCCCCAGGAGAAGACTGAGTACATTGAGCAGAGCCAGCCAACTGCCCTACGGTTGGCTAAATAGTGTTTTTACACTTTGGACAAGCCCTTTACTTGGAACTCCACGGTGTCTTTGCTTCTATCAGTTTTAAATGAACACAAATAATAAATGTATTTTCAGTATAAAAATTTAAACAATTTAGAAATATTTCGAGTAAAAAGTGAAAGTTCTTCCTCAAAACTTTTATGTCTCATTCAACTTTTCTTCTCAGAAGTAACTGTTATTATCAATTTCGTGTGTATTTTCCTAGACCTTTTCTTGTGATTTATAAATACAGTTTATGTGGATATGTTTCTACTTGTATGTGAGAGTGTTTGTACATTTTACAGCAGAGGAATCATATTATACCTGTTTTTTTTTTTTTTTTTTTTTTTTGTACAATTTGCATTTTTTACCTAACGTTATATTTTGGAGATGTTTCTGTGGTAAACTCTAGTTGACTTCAGCAGTCATTTCCCCATTTTTTACTGACAGAGGAATTGCTATTTGGGCATATGCTACCCAAAATAAAGTTACATTTCCTGCTTTCCCTAACAGCTAGCTGTGGCCACTTGACTAAAGGCTGTTCAAAAAATGTGCATAAAAGTGTCTGAGACATCTCCCAGTTCCCTTCTTTAAGAAACAGCTGGTGTGTACTGTTTGAGTCTCTCTTTCTTTGTCCCTTCCTCTATCCTTCTGTCTGTAATATGGATGACACCATCATCAACCACAGTGCTGGGACCAGGCACACTGAGCAGTGAGACACAAAAGCCCAAGCGTTAATGCCGTGGAGTGCCGTACTAGCTCTGGTTCACTTTCCTCTGCTTGACAAAGGCATGCATCTGAATTTTACTGAAGCCACTATTATTTTGAAGTTTTTTGTGACTTGCAACTGGTAATAATTCTAGAATTGCAGCAAATAGCAGAACCAGATCACTTTGACTGACTTGACAGAAGTAGTTAGGTGGTAAAGAGCAAAGGATCAGATATTATTGGCTAGAAAGTACATGAGCCTTATTTGGTTCATCAGTCCCTACTCTGCCTTGAAAGGCAGACCACAAACTGATAGAGGCTACAGGGTTGAAGGAAAAGGAAGAGAAACTGGATGATGTTAACAGAAGTGCTTCTTGCTGTCTGTAGCAAAGTCTCGTTCAAGAGAGGTGAACACAGGCCAGAAAATCTAGGGAAAAGCTGGAAAAGAATATAGCTCTATGAAAAACAGCCTTTTCTGCCTGACATCTGCAATCTCAGTTGTCTGAGTGGTTACCTAGAATCCTGTATAAGAAAAAAAAACAAAACAAAACCCTTCTGTACCAACTCCAAATGAAGGAGTTGTAAACATTGATTCTGCAATGGCAGCCTTAGCAGGAGATAACTGTGCTCCAAGTCTTTTTAAATCACCTTCTGCTAAGAGTTTTCTGTTAGATGATGGAAGCCAGCCCAGGGACGAAAGATCCAGATTAAACTGGTTGTTTCAGAAGACCTCAAAGTGGCCAGTACCAAACCGAGAAAAAGGGAAAGGCAGAGTGCTGATAGTGGGAATGAACACATGAAAGTCTTCAGGCAATATAGCTTAGTCTGGAGCCAGATTGCCAGCATTAAGCCCACTCACTGTGCAACCTTGGGAAATTGCTTAATCTCTCCATTCCTCACAGATCTGTTGAGCTCCTATTATATTGCCAGGCACTGTTCTTGGACTGGGGACAACATTGCAAACATAACAAAACAGAAAAATAAAAACAAGGTCCTTGCTGTCCAGAGTTTTGAGTTCTAGTGAGAAGAGAGAGAATTATCAAGAAAACAAATTTAAAAGACAATTTTAATGACAAGTTAATTTCAGACAGTAGAAAGTGGAAAGAAACTGAAGCAGGATGATAGAGAGAGGGTTACCAGTATTCGTAATATCCAAAGAAAAGTTCTGATTCTACATTGTTTCTAAAACCCATCTGCTTTAATGACTGCTGGGGTCTAAGAGGGCCTAAGACATTATCATTCTCCTCCATACTTGAGTTCAGAAGCAACTGAAAGATAAGGCAAAGAGCTCACGACTGATTGCACTCAGAATATAAGATCTATTACTGAATGTTTTAGTTGGGGCTACTATAACTGTGTAGCTTAAAAACAACAGAAATCTATTTCTCACAGTTCTGGAGGCTGAAGTTCAAGATCAAGTGGCCAGAATGGTTAGGCTCTGGTGAAGTTCCTCTTGCTGGATGCAGATTGCTAACTTTTTGTTGTATACTCTTGTGACAGAGAGCAGAGAGGAGAAGCAAGCTGTCTTGTAACTCTATCTTTACTTTTTGAGACAGGGTCTCACTCTGTCACCCAGGCTCAAGTGCAGAGGTGTGATCACAGTTCGTTGCAACCTCAACCTCCTTGGCTCAAGCAATCCTCCCACCTCAGCTTCTCGAGTAGCTGACACTACAAGCGCAAGTGCTACCATGGCCGGCTAATTTTTTTTTTTTTGTATTTTTTGTAGAGACAGAGGATTTTGCCATGTTGCCCAGGCTGGTCTTGAACTCACGGGCTCAAGTGATCCACCTGCCTCAGTCTCCCAAAGTGCTGGGATTACAAGCAGGAGCCATCACACCCAGCGTCTTGTGATTCTTGAAAGGGCACTAGTCCCTTTCATGAGGGCTCCAACCTTATGGTATCATCTAATTCTAATTCCCTTCCGAAGGCCCAACCTCTTACTACTATCACCTTGAGGGATAATGTTTCAACATCTGAATCCTGGGGGACATAGACATTCAGTGTTTAATCCTGAGAAAAGCAAAATTTAAGTATATGACTTGGTCCCTTGCAAAAAATGAACTTTGGAATACTAAATCTCAGAATTAGAGAACTTTCCCATCGAGTCCTTAGTGGTATTGCTTTGTTACTTTTTTTAAATAAAAAAACTAAAGTTTAGCCACTCATCTAACAATAAAGCACAAAGCAGGTTAAAATCTGATGAAAAACACCCTTCACCACACAACTATGAATGGTATTTTTAGTATCTTCAGAAATCTAATTTATGAATATTTCCTTGTCTTTTAACTTCATAACAGGCAAAATAACTCGTTTGGTGCCTTGTACTTTCAAAATTTTATGTCACCAGCTCAAAGCTTCTTAGTCTTTCAAGTTTTCTCCATTGAACATGCTCATGTCTGCTGGTTGTATTTTAATTTCAGTCAAAGATTAATAAAAATTTAAAATATAAAAAGTTAATTCTACAATATCAATTTACTCTTACATATGGAACTAGGAATATCACAAAAGAGATAATATCATAGAACTTTGAAGTACACGCTCCTACGAAAAGGAAGATTACAATGCTCTCTTTAAAGTGGGTTTTTGGCTGGCCAAAACCCTGTAATCCCAGCACTTTGGGAGGCCAAGGCAGGAGAATCGCTTGAGGCCAAGAGTTTGAGACCAACCTGGGCAACATAACAAGACCCTGTCTCCTAGAAATAAAACAAAACAAAACAAACAAACAAACAAAAAAACAGGTGTGGTGACAAGAACCTGTAGTCCTAGCTGATCAGGTGGCTAAGGTGGGAGAATCCCTTGAACCCAGGTGTTCCAAGCTACAGTGAGCAGTAATCACATTACTGTACTCCAGCCCTGGCAACAGTAAGACCTTGTCTCTAAAAAAAAATGTATTTCTGATTCCTTCCAGTGAACCCAATATAGAGATGGGAAAGTCTAGACCTGGGTCTTTGCTGCTCCATTCTGATACATCCTAAGCCCAAGTTCATGTTTCTACTGAGGATAGATGAGTTTGGCAGTGTGCCAGAATTACACATTAGGTACATTGGTGTAGAATGTAAATTTGATTCTTTCTCTCTCTCTCAACATTTTAGGTACTTGAAAATACAGGGCATTATTGATTCTGTCTCTCTCTGCCTCAGCGCAGCCTGCAATGTACATTAATATCAGGCCTGAAACTATGGCATAGAGCATTTTATTATCCTGGAATGTCAAACTTTCCTAGGAAGAGAATTTTTCTTAAGGAGAATTTCCACAATCCAGGTACATGTACTGACATTCCCTTTCCTGGGTATATTATTTTTCACACTCAGTTCTTGTTCTGTTTTCTCTGACATTATAGAAGAAAATTGATGGAACAGAATAAATTAAGAGCCCTGGTGCTTTATCATCTTAACTGTTCAGCTCATTTCATTGGAACCTTGGGGAGGCCAGGAGGTGCTCATGGATAACTCCCTTAGAGAAAAGGACTTTTTGTTTGTTTGTTTTTGTTTACTCTTATGTTCAATTTACCACAAAGAATCTCATACTGTTATAGTGCTGAATAAATAATAAACCTAATAGCAAATATAGTAATTAAGGTTTTGGGGGAAATGACAGCTTTACACTTGAGAAATTAAACTGTAATATTGTATCTCAGAATATCTATAAAACTGACAAAACTGGTCAGTTTGATTAGCAAGAAGTAAACTAAAAATTTCTAGATTTCATTAAACCCCCTAGAATGTAGCACTGAAACAAGTACTCAGGAAAGTTGTAGGAATTCTCTTTTTGGAGTTGTCTGAAAAAGGATTTCTTTCTTTTAGGAGGATAAGGACTGAACATTAGACAGAATGTTTTCTCAATGTCTGTTGCAACCTCAGAGTATGTGTGTGCATGCACGCACATACTATTTTCTCTAATTATAGAACAGAATTTCTCTAATTCTCTTGAATTAACAATGCTGGCATAACAGAGTCTTTTTACCTGACTTGTGATGCAAAGCTATATCAAGGTTAAAATAATAATTTTGTAGATGAGTAGTGAAACAGCAATATTCGTGCTTCAGATTCAAAGAATTTGAATTTCCTGTACACTTTATTTTTTTTCCATGTGAGAGGTACGTTGAGAAGAACAAGTTTTGAAAGGATTTTAGGGCAAAAGAGTGGGTGCCACTTCTCAATTGCTAAAAATTATCAGCTAAGATTCCCACTTTTCCTTCACATACTGTCCTTAGCTTAAAGAAGACAAATTCTTTAGGGTTAGTCGGGGAGTGGGAGGTGGGTAGGATGGAGACACAGCCAAGCTTGAAATTGTGCTGACAAGGGCCGGGCAGGTGGGATCCATGTGGATGCTAGTTTATGTTCTCCAACTGCTTCTTAATGTCAAGTTCAATATTGTTTATGTTGAATGATGTATTTTTGCTACAGTGGAGGTATTCCTGCAAAGCTGAGTATGACTAGAATATGTACTCGTCCCACCCAGAATGCTGGCTCTTCATTTGACTAACACCTGATCATTCTTCAGGTCTAAGCACAATGCAACTTTCTCTAGGAAAGCTTATGTGTCTCCTAAATCTAAATTAGGATCCCATTACATTTTTCTCTCTTTACATTTTTCCCTCTTAGGACCCTGTTTCTTTCCTTCAGAGAAATATATGTATAGAAATATATGTAAATGTAGAAGAATATAATGCATTATTATATATTAAGATCTCTTATTTGTTAAAAGTTTCTCTCCCACGTTCGACCACATGCTCTAGCTGGGCAAGCATCATATCTCAAGAGCGTACCACCTGGTAGTTGATTGGTAGACAATCAATCAGTATTTCCTGAGTTAATAAATCTGTAAATATATGTTCTCACTTTCTCTCCTGGAATTTGTGAGATTCTTTGACTTCATTTCTAATCAATTTTCTATTGGCATTATTCCTTAACAATTTAGGTTGCGTTTCATACTTTGTTCATTGTCAAGGGAATTTAAAGGAGTTCAATAGTGATTTGTTTTGTAAAGAAAGGGTCATTTGATTGTAGAAATATTCTGTATTCTTACAAATACTGTCTGGTTTTTGGGCTTTACACTGCTAGGACAGTGTCCTTTCACAACTGCTTAAACCCATTCGTATTTCCATACAGGCGCTTTCACCTTATGTCACTCCCACAACACAATTTAATGAGATTTGGGGAGATTTGTTTCCTGATTTGTTTCCTTTTTGCTTTGGATGGCCACAGACAGAAATCTGGTTCAGGGCAACCTCTAGATAAGCAGTAGCTATCAGGCCAGAGCCCTCCAGCTGTTGCTCAATCCGTATGCAATACCGTGCTGCAGGGGAAGGATTAGACAGATTAATTAGTACTCATTACTGTGGAGCCAGAAGATCTCCTCTTAGTATGACAAAACATAATAAAAGCCATCACACAGTGGGCTCAACTGGTCAGAAAGATGGGGCTTCACACCTCAGATGCACATACTCTAGCGTTCTCTATCCTGGGAAACAAAACTAAGCTAAATAAACAAACCAAGAAACCTTTACTTGGCTCTCCTGTTACCTCTGGTAACCATCCCATTAATTTTTTTTCCTCTTATTCACAGCACCTCAAATAATTTGGTATCTATTTGGAACGCATTCTTCTCCAAATAACAGACTGTCTGATCGTTGTTTAAACTGGAGATGATTTTTCTCACCAAACAAGAAATCTGGAGGTGGTTGTTTGCTGATGTTTATTCAGCAGCTCACAAAGTGAGGTCTTTGAGTTGGTGTCTCTGATTCTCATGGTTCTTTCCACATGGCTGTCAGAACACAAGCAATTCCCAGCAGCTTATTCTCACACACCCATGTTCAAATTCAGATAGCGGAAGAAACAAGCAGAGAGCTTACACCTCATTTTCTTCCCCTTTAACCAGGAATAAGGAACATCCTTCAAAGGAGTCCCAGTTTCCTTTGCCTCCTCTTACGTTTCATTGGCAAGAACTGGGTTTTATGGTTACCCCAGCTAAAAAAGAATAATAATAAGTAATAGATTTTCCAACCCTTCTGTCTGTAGGTGACAGAGAATGGATAAGGGAATTGGAGATGTTTTTTGAATAGGTACAAAAAGGTCTGCAATAGATTCTGATCTGGAACTCGGCTTAGTCTTTTGCAATCTCATTTATTATAGTATCAAAACTGCATTCTTGGTGGTGACATTCTCCTCAAACTGTAATATATCCCTTTTCTCTGTTTGGTGCCATACTCCTCATTTGAATTGCCTAAAAATGAATGACACGCAATGAGCAAGCAAATCACACATGTATATGGTACATTAAGCAGGTAAGCAGAACATGTGATATTTTCAAAAGACTACATCTTTCTTTTTTTTCCAAATACTTTTCTCCCCATTAGAGTGTTGTTTTTCTTTTTCCATGGACCTTTCTCAGGTACTGCAATTCCTAGAGTAATAAATGTAGATGTTCACACCATGCTACAGTATTTTTTTTATTTATATAGATAAAGCAAGAATCAGTAATTTCATAATTTGGGATATTCAAGGGAATCATTTTGGTGAGTTTTTTTATATGTATTATTCTTTGAAAAGGTGATATGAGATAGAAAGTCCTCAACTTTTCTAAAATACACATTTTAATAAAAATCTGCCCATGCTAGAAATGTTATCATATACTAGTAACTCTTCACTCAATCACAGTCCTTTGGGGTTTATTCATCAACTCATAGCACATAATCTATTACTGACTTTCTACTTGTGGTACCTGAAGTCACCCAGTGCTGCTGAAGGGCAAGTGGATTGACATTCACTTCACTAAGAATGAAAAGAAAAAAAATGGACAGATGTTCTTGGTAATGGTTGGCATTTCAGTATGTAATGTATAGAGTTACCTAATATGTTAGCCTTTCACATGAAAGAAAGAAAATAGAATCCATATAATATTCCTATAATTGTAACTAGTTGAAGAAATTGATTGACCTGAACTACTTAAAGTTTTTTCATCTATGCATAATTAATAATAAATGCATTCTGAAAGCTGAGCAATGTTTTTTGAAATTCATTCATTTATTTGATAGTCTTCCTTTGACCTCTTTGAAAATAACCTGCAGCTCTACTTTTTTGTTTGCTTCTTTGATTGGGCACGACCAATCACTCATGCATAGAAATTCCTGCTAACTTACTCAGTGACACTTTCTCTTTTGCATACAGGTGCTCTCTCTAATTTTTTACTGTCATCAAATGTCCATGCTATATCATCTACAAATATGAAGACTGTGCTCATTTAAACAGAGTTTAGTGTTCAAATAAAATACACAGCAAAGTTTATCTGACACATATTTAATGATGCGCATAATTGTTATTGTGCTGCATGGTAATTGGGCATAAATGGTAAACCACTCATGTCATAGCAATGGAAAATATATTTATACAGACAGACCCAGCATTTTCATATTCAACAGTGTGAAGTAACTGGAAGTGGGGGAAATGAGAATGGGGATGTAGCTTGACTGGTTTATTTACCTATTACCTTCTAGCTCTATCAGCTCCAATCTAAGAAGAGGTATCTGGAATCTCCAGGTTTTTCCTATATTGATTTTCCCAGGATTTAGATGGACTAACATGAGCTTGGGCTTCTGAAGCACTTAGACGTGAGTCTTCTGTGTTGATCATTTTAAAAGAAAAGAGACTCATTAAAGGACTAGGGTGTCAGACAACTGGTGAGAGAAAGAAAACTTTTCCACGTATAATTTTCTTGGCATAAGACCTCAAGAAGCAGTGGCTCATTATGGTTTTGTGTAGAGAAGTCAGAGTTTGTGTACTTATCTTCAGAGGGCTACATATTACCAGTCAGGGTGTGGAGGACACTTCATAAGCTTAGGTGATCATGGTGGTAGACCTGTTATTATTGACTCAGTAGGTATTGTAGGCAGAAATCTAAGATTGTCCCCAATTATCCCCATGATTCCTGCCCCACTGGTATATATGCCTTATGTAATCACTTTCCCTTGAACGAGAGAAAAACCTGTGAATATGATAGATATTATTTCTGTAATTAGGTTACAGTATGAGGCAAAAGTGAGATAATTTGGCAGATGCAATTAAGGTTCCTAATCAGTTGATTTTTTAAAAATGTCCTCAAGATTTTATTTTATTTTATTTTTATTTTTATTATACTTTAAGTTCCACCATACATGTGCAGAATGTGCAGGTTTGTTACATAGGTATACGTGTGCCATGGTAGTTTGCTGCACCCGGCAACCTGTCATCTAAGTTTTAAGCCCTACATGCATTAGGTATTTCTCCTAATGCTATCCCTCCCCTTGCCCTAAACCCCCTGACAGGACCAAGTGTGTGATATTCCCCTCCCTGTGTCCATGTGTTCTCATTGTTCAACTCCCACTTATGAGTGAGACCAAACCACTGTTTGGTTTTCTGTTCCTATGTTAGTTTGCTGAGAATGATGGTTCCCAGCTTCATCCATGTCCCTGCAAAAGACATGAACTCATTCATTTTTATAGCAGCAGAGTATTCCATGGTGTGTATGTGCCACATTTTCTTTATCTAGTCTATCATTGATTGGCATTTCGGTTGGTTCCAAGTGTTTGTTATTGTAAATAGTGCTGCAATAAACATACGTGTGCATGTGTCTTTATAGTAGAATTATTTATAATCCTTTGGATATATACCCAGTAATGGGATAGCTGGGTCAAATGGTATTTATGGTTCTAGATCCTTGAGGAATTATCACACTGTTTTCCACAATGGTCGAACTAATTTACACTCCCACCAACAGTGTAAAAGCATTCCTATTTCTCCACATCCTCTCCAACACATGTTGTTTCCTGAATGTTTAATGATCACCATTCTAACTGGCATGAGATGGTATCTCATTGTGATTTTGATTTTCATTTATCTAATGACCAGTAATGATGAGCCTCTTTTCATGTCTGTTGGCTGCATAAATGTCTTCTTTTGAGAAGTGTCTGTTCATATCCTTTGCCCACTTTTTGATTTTTTTTTTTTTTTCTTGTAAATGTGTTTAAGTTCTTTGTAGATTCTGGATATTAGCCCTTTGTCAGATGGAATAGATTGCAAAAGTTTTCTCCCATTCTGTAGGTTGCCTGTTCACTCTGATGATAGTTTCTTTTGCTGTGCAGAAGTTCTTTAGTTTAATTAGGTCCCATTTGCCAATTTTGGCGGTTTTTTTTTTTTGAAATTGCTTTTGGTATTTAAATCATGAAGTCTTTGCTCATGCCTATGTCCTGAATGGTATTGCCTAAGTTTTCCTGTAGGATTTTTTTGGCTTGAGGTCTTATGTTGAAGTCTTTAATCTACCTTGAGTTAATTTTTTATATAAGGTGTAAGGAAGGGGTCCAGATTCAATTGTCTGCATATAGTTAGTCAGTTCTTCCAACACCATTTATTAAATAGGGAATCCTTTCCCCATTGCTTCTTTTTGTCAGGTTTGTCTAAGATCAGATGGTTGTAGATGTGTGGTGTTATTTCTGAGGCCTCTGTTTGTTCTGTTCCATTGGTCTATATATCTGTTTTTTTTTGTTTGTTTGTTTTTGTTTTTTGTTTGTTTTGTTTTTTTTTACCAGCACCATGCTGTTTGGTTACTGTAGCCTCGTAGTATAGTTTGGAGTCAGGTAGCATGATGTCTCCAGGTTTGTTCTTTTGGCTTATTGTTGTCTTGGCTATATGGGCTCTTTTTTGGTTCCATATGAAATTTAAAGTAGTTTTTTTTTTTTTTTTTTTTTAAATTCTGTGAAGAAAGTCAATAGTAGCTTGATGGGGATAGCATTGAACCTACAAATTACTTTTGGCTGTATGGCCATTTTCACGATATTGATTCTTCCTGTCCACGAGCATGAAATGTTTTTCCACTTGTTTGTATCCTCTCTTATTTCCTTGAGTGGTGGTTTGTAGTTTTCCTTGAAGAGGTCCTTCACATCCCTTGTAAATTGTATTCCTAGGTATTTTATTCTTTTTGTAGCAATTATGAATGGCAGTTCACTCATGATTTGGCTCTCTGCTTGTCTATTATTGGTTTATATGAATGCTTGTGATTTTTGTACATTGATTTTGTATCCTGAGACTTTGCTAAAGTTGCTTATCAGCTTAAGGAGATTTTGGGCTGAGACAATGGGGTTTTTGAAATATATAATCATGTTGTCTGCAAACAGAGACAATTTAACTTCCTCTCTTCCTATTTGAATACTCTTTATTTTTTTGTCTTGCCTCATTGTCATGGCTCAAACTTCCAATACTATGTTGAATAGGAGTGGTGAGAGAGGGCATCCTTGTCTTGTGCTGGTTTTCAAAGGGAATGCTTCCAGCTTTTGCTTATTCAGTATGATATTGGCTGTGGGTTTGTCACAAATAGCTCTTATTATTTTGAGATATGTTCCATAAATACCTAGTTTTTTGAGTGTTTTTAGCATGAAGGGGTGTTACATTTTAAGGAAAGCCTTTTCTGCATCCATTGAGATAATCATGTGGTTTTTATGATTGCTTCTGTTTATGTGATGAATTATGTTTATTGATTTGCCGTATATTGAACCAGCCTTGCATCCTGGAGATGAAACCAACTTGATCATGGTGGATAAGCTTTTTAATGCACTGCTGGATTCAGTTTGCGAGTGTTTTATTGAGGATTTTTGCATCGATGTTCATCAGGGATATTGGCCTGAAATTTTCTTTTTCTGCTGTGTCTCAGCTAGATTTTGATATCAGGATGATGCTGGCCTTATAAAATGAGTTAGGGAGGAACCCCTCTTTTTCTTTTTTTTTTTTTTATTATACTTTAAGTTCTAGGGTACATGTGCATAACGTGCAGGTTTGTTACATATGTATACTTATGCCATGTTGGTGTGCTGCACCCATCAACTCGTCAGCACCCATCAATTCATCATTTATATCATGTATAACTCCCCAATGCAATCCCTCCCTCCTCCCCCCTCCCCCCTCCCCATAATAGGCCCCAGTGCGTGATGTTCCCCTTCCCGAGTCCAAGTGATCTCATTGTTCAGTTCCCACCTATGAGTGAGAACATGCGGTGTTTGGTTTTCTGTTCTTGTGATAGTTTGCTAAGAATGATGGTTTCCAGCTGCATCCATGTCCCTACAAAGGACGCAAACTCATCCTTTTTTATGGCTGCATAGTATTCCATGGTGTATATGTGCCACATTTTCTTAATCCAGTCTGTCACAGATGGACATTTGGGTTGATTCCAAGTCTTTGCTATTGTGAATAGTGCCGCAATAAACATACGTGTACATGTGTCTTTGTAGTAGAATAATTTATAATCCTTTGGGTATATACCCAGTAGTGGGATGGCTGGGTCATATGGTACATCTAGTTCTAGATCCTTGAGGAATTGCCATACTGTTTTCCATAATGGTTGAACTAGTTTACAATCCCACCAACAGTGTAAAAGTGTTCCTATTTCTCCACATCCTCTCCAACACCTGTTGTTTCCTGACTTCTTAATGATTGCCATTCTAACTGGTGTGAGATGGTATCTCATTGTGGTTTTGATTTGCATTTCTCTGATGGCGAGTGATGATGAGCATTTTTTCATGTGTCTGTTGGCTGTATGAATATCTTCTTTTGAGAAATGTCTGTTCATATCCTTTCCCCACTTTTTGATGGGGTTGTTTGTTTTTTTCTCGTATATTTGTTTGAGTTCTTTGTAGATTCTGGATATTAGCCCTTTGTCAGATGAGTAGGTTGCAAAAATTTTCTCCCATTCTGTAGGTTGCCTGTTCACTCTGATGGTAGTTTCTTTTGCTGTGCAAAAGCTCTTTAGTTTAATTAGATCCCATTTGTCAATTTTGGCTTTTGCTGCCGTTGCTTTTGGTGTTTTAGACATGAAGTCCTTGCCCATGCCTATGTCCTGAATGGTACTACCTAGATTTTCTTCTAGGGTTTTTATGGTATTAGGTCTAACATTTAAGTCTCTAATCCATCTTGAATTAATCTTCGTATAAGGGGTAAGGAAAGGATCCAGTTTCGGCTTTCTACTTATGGCTAGCCAGTTTTCCCAGCACCATTTATTAAATAGGGAATCCTTTCCCCATTTCTTGTTTCTCTCAGGTTTGTCAAAGATCAGATGGCTGTAGATGTGTGGTATTATTTCTGAGGACTCTGTTCTGTTCCATTGGTCTATATCTCTGTTTTGGTACCAGTACCATGCTGTTTTGGTTACTGTAGCCTTGTAGTATACTCTTCAAGGAGAACTACAAACCACTGCTCAGTGAAATAAAAGAGGACACAAACAAATGGAAGAACATACCATGCTCATGGATAGGAAGAATCAATATCGTGAAAATGGCCATACTGCCCAAGGTTATTTATAGATTCAATGCCATCCCCATCAAGCTACCAATGAGTTTCTTCACAGAATTGGAAAAAACTGCTTTAAAGTTCATATGGAACCAAAAAAGAGCCCGCATTGCCAAGACAATCCTAAGTCAAAAGGACAAAGCTGGAGGCGTCACGCTACCTGAACCCCTCTTTTTCTACTGTTTGGAATAGTTTCAGAAGGAATGGTACCAGTTCCTCTTTGTACCTCTGGTAGAATTCTGCTGTGAATCTGTCTGGTCCTGGGCTTTTTTTGGTTGGTAGGCTATTAATTACTCCCTCAATTTCAGAACTTGTTATTGGCCTGTCCTGGGATTTGACTTCTTCCTGGTTTAGTCTTGGGAGGTCAGAGACATAAAAGAGCATCCCAGGTTGACTTCAGACTGCTCTGCTACTTACTTCGTCTTGTGCTTCAGTTCCCTGCTTGGAAAAATGGGATCATAGTGGTATCTACCTCATAGGCTGGTCGTGAGGATTAAATGAGTTAATTAAAACATGTAAAAGATTTACAACACTGCCTGGCATATGGTAAGGACACAATAATAGCTACTATTATGTAAGATAAGTACAGATCTTCAAAAAGGAAACATGAAATATAACGCTATTAAGCCCTTTCTTCCCTTTCCCCTACACATACCTTTTCAACACACTTGAATACACACACACACACACACCTGTGCACAAGCATAAACCCCTCACAAAACTAAAAAGAAAAGTTCCTCACAGGCTACCAGGAAAAATACTCAATTACCCACTGGAGATCCTGACGTAGTGTCTGTCCCTTTAAATGAACTCGGCCTGCCCTCCTAAACCTGAGCTAGGATTATGTAAACAGCCACTGGAAGGCCTCCAAACTCTATTTCTGGAATTCTTCCAGGTCATTTTCCATCTGCCAGTAATGCTAATCCTTGATCTTGGTGTGACTAGATAATCTTTTCAGATATTAATTTATGTGGCTTTCTCCCTGTATCTTTTCTTTTTCAGTGCCCCTGACTACCTCCCTGTTCCTCTTTCTCCTTTCCCAACCTCCATTCAAGCTATCCCTTGATCTCAGCTCTCTGGCTTCAGTGACTGGTGGAGCTGGGTAGAAGGTTGAGGGATGTGGTTATGGTAGAAAGCATCAGTAATCTGTAAAATGACTTACTTTCTTTGCTAAAAATCTAAGCCCACAAGGTAATTAATTATACGGGTGGTAAAACTGGTAGAAAGATTAAGTCAATTTATGGGAGTCGGATGGTTTGGCAAAACACAAGGGGAGAAAGATTTTCTGCAATGTTTAAAAGGGTTCTATTATTGGATTGTGACAAGGTTTGCAATCTGAGGGTTTTATCAGTAAAAGAAACCTGATTATTGTTCATTGATAAAGTCAAAATATGCATCATGATTCTAGAGAGGATTGGCTGTGAAGTAGTCTGGGAAACTAGAGTTATAGGTGCTTCATTAAAGATTTCCACATGCAAAGCTCAGGTTGGAAGTGATAAAGAACAGCAGAAAGGGGGCACATGAACAAAGATTATGGACTTCTCCAAGTAACGTATGTGGACAGTAGACCAAAATCCAAAGTGCCCCTTTCCTGTGCTTTGGCAATGCACAAAGTTTTGGAAATATAGCAAAATCCCTATGGTGAAGAAACCTCAAGAAACAACAGGTAAAGCTTTCCCCTTGTCTTGTTGGATGGGGCTCAAAATAGAAATGAATTTGATGTACACAAAATAAAGAGGTATGATGGTTCTGGCAAGTGCTTTTACCATGCTGCAGTTCTTACTTTTTCTTCTGTTGACAAAACCCTGATCCCCTTAAGGGGATTTCTGTCGCCTCCATTTGAGGAGACTTGATGAAACTGTTGGTCAAGTTTTCCTGTCTTTCTATAGCAAAAGGAGGAGGGTAAATGACCCACATTACATCAGTTAGTTTCCCCCTTTCAGGACTTTGATTCTTGAGAGGGATGATGCAAATACCAAAGAGCTGTTGGATTTGATTGCCCCAGTGTCAGCAGTAATTTGTTCCTGCCAACTAGATCTTCAGAGCTGCCTTCGGTTCTGCCCTTTGCAAGTCCAGTTCTTTGAGTTTGCCTTTGATTTTGAGAATTGATCCATTATGCTTCCACTACATTCTTTCTCAAGTCAGAAAGGCTTTTGGTAGAAATATAAAGTTAGAAAGAGTTGGTATTTCTTGTTACAACTCATAAAACTATCAGTTCTAGTAACTATTTTACCATCCCACTGTGCATAGCTTTGGATTGAGGAACTAGTGATGAATTGCAGTTGTAGTTGGCCTTGGCTTCTTGCTAAGATATGCATTTTAGTATCTCTTTTAGCTTTACAGATTGACCCTTTTAATAAGAGGCAACTCACCCTTTCCCCTGCCTCAGCACAAGTGACTGATTTCTTTAACTTCCCATCTTCCAGAATCTGCCTTGGAGACAAGTCCCAGAAAGGTGGCCAGCTGATCCAAAATCTCCTGATCAATTCAATGATGGTCCATCTATCTCAGTAAGTGCCAAGGTGAAGTTTTGCTCATATCCAGTGATCAAAACATGAACATAAGCTAATCTTCTTTCGATCAGTGTCTGACATCAAGAGCTGGATTAATTTCATCCCAAAGACAAGGTGTTTTAACAATTGTTTTTTACTTCTTTGTGCTATTTCCTTTTATCTGAGTTGTAGCTTTTGTTTGCTGTACAAATGCCACGCTAAAATTTTTATTTTATTACAAATAATTTATCTCAAAATCTTAGTGAATTCAGAATTACTATTCAATTTTGAATGTCTTCATTTGGTTTTTGTAAAAAAATGTAAGTTGAGTATATGTTACTGTTGTTTTGAGTTACACAATAATAAATTTAGTTTTACATGTTAGGTACATAATTTCTAAATTTTGAATGTATCTATTTTCTCCATTTTTTGTAGTAGATTATCTTAGTATTTCAACATATAAGAGAAGATAAAAGACACTCAATGTATTTATTTTAAAATTCTTAATAGTTTTTATTTGTAACGTATTGTATTTTAGGATAAACCATTTTCAGAATAACAAAGAAAATTAAGCTAAAACACATTTTGTATTTTCTTTCCAAATTTACTTTTATCATCTTTTACAATTTGTATTTTCTAAAGTCAACTAATCAAATATTTAGAAATGATCTCGGCCAGGTGCAGTGGCTCACGCCTGTAAACCCAGCACTTTGGGAGGCCGAGACAGGTGGATCACGAGGTCAGGAGATTGAGACCATCCCAGCTAACACTGTGAAACCCCATCCCTACTAAAAATACAAAAAATTAGCTGTGTGTGGCAGTGGACCCCTGTATTCCCAGCTACTCGGGAGGCTGAGGCAGGAGAATGGCATGAACCCAGGAGGCGGAGCTTGCAGTGAGCCGAGATGGCACCACTGTACTCCAGCCTGGTCAACAGACCAATACTCTGTCTCAAAGTCTCAAAAAAAAAAAAAAAAAAAAAAATGACCTCAATAAGCAGAGTGCTCAGCACATAGTAAGTGCTTAAATATTTATTACATCAATTAACAAGGCAATTTGATTGGCTTTTATTCACTACGAACTATCTTGCAAAGTATTAGACCGCTCTTCTTTTTCTTCTTCTTCTTCTTCTTTTTTGTTGTTGTTGTTGTTGTTGTTGGAGTTTTGCTCTTGTTGCCCAGGCTGGAGTGCAGTGGTGCCATCTTGGCTCACTGCAAGCTCCACCTCCCTGGTTCACGCCATTCTCCTGCCTCAGCCTCCTGAGTAGCTGGGAATACAGGCGCCCGCCACCACACATGGCTAATTTTTTGTAGTTTTAGCAGGGATGGAGTTTCACAGTGTTAGCTGGGATGGTCTCAATCTCCTGACCTCAGATGATCCACCTGCCTCAGCTTCCCAAAGTGCAGGGATTACAGGCATGAGCCACTGTGCCCAGCCTAGACCACTCTTCTTTATTTGTCCCTTTTCATAGATCATGAGAGATTAATTCATAGATTTTTCAGTTATGTCTGTTTCCAGAAATGCTCTCAGTTTGTCCAAAGTATTTACATGAAGTAAGATTCATTCACTACATAAAGTTTTGTTGAATACCTATTATGCTTTGGACATTGGACTGACCTAAACGTTAAACACATGATTCCTGCCTTCAAGGAGCTTGAGAGAGTTGAATAATGAACAGATAAAGATAAGAGTGAAAAATTGTAAGTGTAATTATCGGTATGTTCAGAGGACCATGACTAAACAGAAGTATACATCAGAAAGGTTTTGGGGGTTTGAAAAAGATTCACAGAAGATGAGTTCGCTGATTTTTGAAAAGTATAAAAAGTCAATAAAAGTTTTATTGCTCTGTTTGGGGCTAAGAGCATCTCAAGCATACTTGTCTCTGCCTTCAAAATAAATCTTATCAGATAAGGCTAAAGTAGAACAATTAAGTAGCTAAACAGAACTAGGCTTTTGCAACACCAAAAGCATAATTCACAAAATAAAAAAGATAAAGTAGACTTTATCAAAGTTAAAATCTTTTTCTCTGTTAAGAGAATGAAAAGACAATTTACAGACTGGAAGAAAATATTTGCAAATCATATTATCTTGCAAATATTCTTATATTCAGAAGATACAAATAACTTTTTAAACTTAACAATAAGAAAACAAACAACCCAATAAAAAATGAGCAACAGATTTGAACAGACACTTTACCAAAGAAGTGTGAATAGCAAACGAACACGTGAAAAGATGCTCAACATCATTCATCATTTAGAGAAATGCACAATAAAACCTGAGATACCACTGCACACCTATTAGAATGTCTAAAAACACAAACCAACAATACTGAGTGCTAGTGATGATATAGAGCAATTAGAACTGTCACACATTGCTGGTGGGATTGCAAAATTGTACAGTCAATTTGGAAAGTAGTTTGTCAGTTTCTTAACATATACTTACCATATGACCCATCAATCTACTTTTTTATCCAAGAGAACAGAAACTTATTTTACTTAAAAACTTTTATGTGAATGTTTATACATTGATTCATCATGTCCAATGGTGGAGACTATCCAAATGTCCTTCAACTGATGACTGGATGAAGTAACTGTGAGACATCCATATAGTGAAACAGTACTCAGCAATAGAAACACGCTCCTGGTACACTCAATAATGTGGATGAGTCTCAAATGCATTTTGCTAAGTAAAGAAGTCAGACCACCAAATCTACATAATATATGATTTCATTTATGTGGCATTCTAGGAAAAGCAAAACTATAGGGACAAAGAATAGAGGACTGGCAGAGGGCTGACTACAAAGAAACAGCACAATGGGAATTTTCAGATTGATGAACTGTTCTGTATCATAATTATAGTGATAAATATCACTACGTTTTGTCAAAACCATACAACTATATAACAGAAATTACATTTTACTGTATGTAAATTTTTTAAATGATAAAAGTAGAATTTCTACATTCTTGTATCTTCCCCCAAATTATACATAGGAGGCAAACTAAATTTTTAGTAGAATGCCCTCAATATGTATAGTGGGTAAATAAGAGTATCAATTATTTACACATACATATGTGCATGTATACATATTGACAAGTGGTGAATCCAGGTTGACGATTTGAAGTATAAAAGATTGAACAGAGAAAATAAAATTTAAAATAATTAAATTACTGATGAAGCTTAGTTAGTTTGGGCTACCATAATGAGATACTGTAGACTGAATAGCTTATATAAACAAGATAAATTTATTTCTCACAGTTCTGGAGGCAGGAAGTCTGAGATCAGGATGCTGGCATGGTTCGCTCTGCGGAGGGCCCTTTTTTGGGTTACAGACTGTCATATTCTTGCTGTATTCTCATACAGTGGAAAAGGTGAGAGAGCTCTCTAGGGTCTCTTTTATAAAGGCACTAATCCCATTGATAAGGATTCCAGCCTCTGGACCTAATTGCCTCCCAAAGACTCCACCTCTTAATACTATCACATTGGGAATTAGGGCTTCATTTTATGAATTTGTTGTGTGTGTTGGGGGAAAACACAGGCATTCAGTCCTTTGCAGGCTCTTCTGCAAAAAAAATGTATGAAAATAAAAATTAAGTGTAACTCACACGGAGGTACAAAAGCATCATCAAGAAAAATGTATGAATAGTGAGAAAGTAAGTCTTGGCTTTTGATTTTAAAGAATCTTCGTTTTCAGTTCTGGCTTACCACTAACCCTGAAATAAGTTGAAAAAAGTAGGCATTAAAAGTTCCAGTACCATCTGTATTGGGGATTCCCAATAAATCAGATCTATTTTACTAGTTAGGACTCATTTGGTTGCAAACCGCAGAAACCCAATCTCAACTAGATTAAACAGTAGGGTAATTCATTGGCCCATAGAACCAAGAGGATGATAGAAAAAGAAACGTGGGCAAGATGGCCAAATAGGAACAGCTCCAGTCTCCAACTCCCAGCGCGAGCGACACAGAAGACCGGTGATTTCTGCATTTTCAACTGAGGTACTGGGGTCATCTCACTAGGGAGTGCCGGACAATCGGTGCTGGTCAGCTGCTGCAGCCTGACCAGCGAGAGCTGAAGCAGGGCGAGGCATCGCCTCACCTGGAAGTGCAAGGGGGAAGGGAATCCGTTTTCCTAGCCAGGGGAACTGAGACACACAACACCTGGAAAATCGGGTAACTCCCACCCCAATACGGCGCTTTAAGCAAAGAGGCACACCAGGAGAATATATCCCACGCCTGGCCGGGAGGGTCCCACGCCCACGGAGCCTCCCTCACTGCTAACACAGCAGTCTGCCGCGATCTATCGGCAAGGCAGCAGCGAGGCTGGGGGAGGGGCGCCCGCCATTGCTGAGGCTTAAGTAGGTAAACAAAGCCGCTGGGAAGCTCGAATTGGGTGGAGCTCACAGCAGCTCAAGGAAGCCTGCCTGTCTCTGTAGACTCCACCTCTGGGGACAGCGCACAGCTGAAGACCAACAGGGGAAACAGCGGGGGCCGGTGCAGACGCGAATGACTCTGTCTGACAGCTTTGGGGAGAGCTGTGGATCTCCCAACTCGGAGGTTGAGATCTGAGAACAGACAGACTGCTTGCTCAGGTGTGTCCCTGACCCCTGAGTAGCCTAGCTGGGACAAATCCCCCACTAGGGGTAGTCTGACACCCCACACCTCACAGGGCGGAGTACACCCCTGAGAGGAAACTTCCAAAGGAAGAATCAGACAGGTACACTCGCTGTTCAGCAATATTCTATCTTCAGCAACCTCTGCTGCTGATACCCAGGCAAACAGGGTCTGGAGTGGACCTCAAGCAATCTCCAACAGACCAACAGACAGTCCTTCTGACTGTCAGAAGGAAAACTATCAAACAGGAAGGACAACTATACCAAAACCCCATCAGTACGTCACCACCATCAAAGACCAGAGACAGATAAAACCACAAAGATGGGGAAGAAGCAGGGCAGAAAAGCTGGAAATTCAAAAAATAAGAGCGCATCTCCCCCTGCAAAGGAGCGCAGCCCATTACCAGCAACGGATCAAAGCTGGTCAGAGAATGACTTGGACGAGAGGAGAGAAGAAGGCTTCAGTCCATCAAACTTATCAGAGCTAAAGGAGGAATTACGTACCCAGAGCAAAGAAACTAAAAATCTTGAAAAAAGAGTGGAAGAATTGACAGCTAGACTAATTAATGCAGAGAAGATCATAAACGAAATGACAGAGATGAAAACCATGACACGAGAAATACGTGACAAATGCACAAGCTTCAGTAACCGACTCGATCAACTGGAAGAAAGAGTATCAGCGATTGAAGATCAAATGAATGAAATGAAGCGAGAAGAGAAACCAAAAGAAAAAAGAAGAAAAAGAAATGAGCAAAGCCTGCAAGAAGTATGGGATTACGTAAAAAGACCAAATCTACGTCTGATTGGGGTGCGTGAAAGTGAGGGGGAAAATGGAACCAAGTTGGAAAACACTCTTCAGGATATCATCCAGGAGAACTTCCCCAACCTAGTAGGGCAGGCCAACATTCAAATTCAGGAAATACAGAGAACGCCACAAAGATACTCCTCCAGAAGAGCAACTCCAAGACACATAATTGCCAGATTCACCAAAGTTGAAATGAAGGAAAAAATCTTAAGGGCAGCCAGAGAGAAAGGTCGGGTTACCCACAAAGGGAAGCCCATCAGACTAACAGCAGATCTCTCGGCAGAAACTCTACAAGCCAGAAGAGAGTGGGCGCCAATATTCAACGTTCTTAAAGAAAAGAATTTTAAACCCAGAATTTCATATCCAGCCAAACTAAGTTTCATAAGTGAAGGAGAAATAAAATCCTTTACAGATAAGCAAATGCTTAGAGATTTTGTCACCACCAGGCCTGCCTTACAAGAGACCCTGAAGGAAGCCCTAAACATGGAAAGGAACAACCGGTACCAGCCATCGCAAAAACATGCCAAAATGTAAAGACCATCGAGGCTAGGAAGAAACTGCATCAACTAACGAGCAAAATAACCAGTTAATATCATAATGGCAGGATCAAGTTCACACATAACAATATTAACCTTAAATGTTAATGGACTAAATGCTCCAATTAAAAGACACAGAGTGGCAAACTGGATAAAGAGTCAAGACCCATCAGTCTGCTGTATTCAGGAGACCCATCTCACATGCAGACATTCATAGGCTCAAAATAAAGGGATGGAGGAAGATCTACCAAGCAAATGGAGAACAAAAAAGAGCAGGGGTTGCAATCCTAGTCTCTGATAAAACAGACTTTAAACCATCAAAGATCAAAAGAGACAAAGAAGGCCATTACATAATGGTAAAGGGATCAATTCAACAGGAAGAGCTAACTCTCCTAAATATATATGCACCCAATACAGGAGCACCCAGATTCATCAAGCAAGTCCTTAGAGACTTACAAAGAGACTTAGACTCCCATACAATAATAATGGGAGACTTCAACACTCCACTGTCAACATTAGACAGATCAACGAGACAGAAAGTTAACAAGGATATCCAGGAATTGAACTCAGCTCTGCACCAAGCGGACCTAATAGACATCTATAGAACTCTCCACCCCAAATCAACAGAATATACATTCTTCTCAGCACCACATCGCACTTATTCCAAAATTGACCACATAATTGGAAGTAAAGCACTCCTCAGCAAATGTAAAAGAACAGAAATTATAACAAACTGTCTCTCAGACCACAGTGCAATCAAACTAGAACTCAGGACTAAGAAACTCAATCAAAACCGCTCAACTACATGGAAACTGAACAACCTGCTCCTGAATGACTACTGGGTACATAACGAAATGAAAGCGGAAATAAAGATGTTCTTTGAAACCAATGAGAACAAAGATACAACATACCAGAATCTCTGGGACACATTTAAAGCAGTGTGTAGAGGGAAATTTATAGCACTAAATGCCCAAAAGAGAAAGCAGGAAAGATCTAAAATTGACACTCTAACATCACAATTAAAAGAACTAGAGAGGCAAGAGCAAACACATTCAAAAGCTAGCAGAAGGCAAGAAATAACTAAGATCAGAGCCGAACTGAAGGAGATAGAGACACAAAAAACCCTCCAAAAAATCAATGAATCCAGTAGTTGGTTTTTTGAAAAGATCAACAAAATTGACAGACCGCTAGCAAGGCTAATAAAGAAGAAAAGAGAGAGGAATCAAATAGATGCAATAAAAAATGATAAAGGGGATATCACCACTGACCCCACAGAAATACAAACTACCATCAGAGAATACTATAAACGCCTCTACGCAAATCAACTAGAAAATCTAGAAGAAATGGATAATTTCCTGGACACTTACACTCTCCCAAGGCTAAACCAGGAAGAAGTTGAATCCCTGAATAGACCAATAGCAGGCTGTGAAATTGAGGCAACAATTAATAGCCTACCCACCAAAAAAAGTCCAGGACCAGATGGATTCACAGCTGAATTCTACCAGAGGTACAAGGAGGAGCTGGTACCATTCCTTCTGAAACTATTCCAATCAATAGAAAAAGAGGGAATCCTCCCTAACTCATTTTATGAGGCCAACATCATCCTGATACCAAAGCCTGGCAGAGACACAACAAAAAAAGAGAATTTTAGACCAATATCCCTGATGAACATTGATGCAAAAATTCTCAATAAAATACTGGCAAACCGGATTCAGCAGCACATCCAAAAGCTTATCCACCATGATCAAGTGGGCTTCATCCCTGGGATGCAAGGCTGGTTCAACATTCGCAAATCAATAAACGTAATCCAGCATATAAACAGAACCAAAGACAAGAACCACATGATTGTCTCAATAGATGCAGAAAAGGCTTTTGACAAAATTCAACAGCCCTTCATGCTAAAAACGCTCAATAAATTCGGTATTGATGGAACGTACCTCAAAATAATAAGAGCTATTTATGACAAACCCACAGCTAATATCATACTGAATGGGCAAAAACTGGAAAAATTCCCTTTGAAAACTGGCACAAGACAGGGATGCCCTCTCTCTCCACTCCTATTCAACATAGTGTTGGAAGTTCTGGCTAGGGCAATCAGGCAAGAGAAAGAAATCAAGGGTATCCAGTTAGGAAAAGAAGAAGTGAAATTGTCCCTGTTTGCAGATGACATGATTGTATATTTAGAAAACCCCATCGTCTCAGCCCAAAATCTCCTTAAGCTGATAAGCAACTTCAGCAAAGTCTCCGGATACAAAATTAATGTGCAAAAATCACAAGCATTCTTATACACCAGTAACAGACAAACAGAGAGCCAAATCAGGAATGAACTTCCATTCACAATTGCTTCAAAGAGAATAAAATACCTAGGAATCCAGCTTACAAGGGATGTAAAGGACCTCTTCAAGGAGAACTACAAACCACTGCTCAGTGAAATAAAAGAGGACACAAACAAATGGAAGAACATACCATGCTCATGGATAGGAAGAATCAATATCGTGAAAATGGCCATACTGCCCAAGGTTATTTATAGATTCAATGCCATCCCCATCAAGCTACCAATGAGTTTCTTCACAGAATTGGAAAAAACTGCTTTAAAGTTCATATGGAACCAAAAAAGAGCCCGCATTGCCAAGACAATCCTAAGTCAAAAGGACAAAGCTGGAGGCGTCACGCTACCTGACTTCAAACTATACTACAAGGCTACAGTAACCAAAACAGCATGGTACTGGTACCAAAACAGAGCTATAGACCAATGGAACAGAACAGAGTCCTCAGAAATAATACCGCACATCTACAGCCATCTGATCTTTGACAAACCTGAGAGAAACAAGAAATGGGGAAAGGATTCCCTATTTAATAAATGGTGCTGGGAAAAGTGGCTAGCCATAAGTAGAAAGCTGAAACTGGATCCTTTCCTTATCCCTTATACGAAGATTAATTCAAGATGGATTAGAGACTTAAATGTTAGACCTAATACCATAAAAACCCTAGAAGAAAATCTAGGTAGTACCATTCAGGACATAGGCATGGGCAAGGACTTCATGTCTAAAACACCAAAAGCAACGGCAGCAAAAGCCAAAATTGCCAAATGGGATCTAATTAAACTAAAGAGCTTTTGCACAGCAAAAGAAACTACCATCAGAGTGAACAGGCAACCTACAGAATGGGAGAAAATTTTTGCAACCTACTCATCTGACAAAGGGCTAATATCCAGAATCTACAAAGAACTCAAACAAATATACGAGAAAAAAACAAACAACCCCATCAAAAAGTGGGGAAAGGATATGAACAGACATTTCTCAAAAGAAGATATTCATACAGCCAACAGACACATGAAAAAATGCTCATCATCACTCGCCATCAGAGAAATGCAAATCAAAACCACAATGAGATACCATCTCACACCAGTTAGAATGGCAATCATTAAGAAGTCAGGAAACAACAGGTGTTGGAGAGGATGTGGAGAAATAGGAACACTTTTACACTGTTGGTGGGATTGTAAACTAGTTCAACCATTATGGAAAACAGTATGGCAATTCCTCAAGGATCTAGAACTAGATGTACCATATGACCCAGCCATCCCACTACTGGGTATATACCCAAAGGATTATAAATTATTCTACTACAAAGACACATGTACACGTATGTTTATTGCGGCAGTATTCACAATAGCAAAGACTTGGAATCAACCCACATGTCCATCTGTGACAGACTGGATTAAGAAAATGTGGCACATATACACCATGGAATACTATGCAGCCATAAAAAAGGATGAGTTTGCGTCCTTTGTAGGGACATGGATGCAGCTGGAAACCATCATTCTTAGCAAACTATCACAAGAACAGAAAACCAAACACCGCATGTTCTCACTCATAGGTGGGAACTGAACAATGAGATCACTTGGACTCGGGAAGGGGAACATCACACACTGGGGCCTATCCAGTCTGTCACAGATGGACATGTGGGTTGATTCCAAGTCTTTGCTATTGTGAATACTGCCGCAATAAACATACGTGTACATGTGTCTTTGTAGTAGAATAATTTATAATCCTTTGGGTATATACCCAGTAGTGGGATGGCTGGGTCATATGGTACATTGCATTGGGGAGTTATACATGATATAAATGATGAATTGATGGGTGCTGACGAGTTGATGGGTGCAGCACACCAACATGGCATAAGTATACATATGTAACAAACCTGCACGTTATGCACATGTACCCTAGAACTTAAAGTATAATAATAAAAAAATAAATAAATAAATAAAATAGTTTTGTTAGTGTGGATATAAATATTAAGAGAAAAAGATTTTTGGAGTTCAGTTCAGTTATCAGAAACTTTTAAAATAAGTTTGGAACAATTTGAGTATGTGAATTCATTTTTCAACTGTAAATTTTATTAAATCTAAACACAGATCCAATATTTCCATTGAAAATTCACTGTAAAAATTAAGATATGCTCTAAATTTAAAAAACACTAGATTTCAAAGATACAGTATTAAAAAAGGTAAAAATATCTCATAATGAATTTTAAAAATATTATTGCATGCTAAAGTAATATTTTAGATAAATCCAACTAAATAAAACATTAAAATTAAAAAAAAAAAAAAAGAAAGGTGTAGGAAACTGAGATAATACAATAGGTCAGATTGTTATATCAGACTCACGTGAATTAGTTACCTTACTCTGTGAATCTTTACTAATAATTTCAGAGACATAAGTAATATGAGACACAGGTGAAGCAGGGGAATGTTCTGGGACCACCAATGTAGGTCCACACATGTTTTCTTATATCTGGATGCATTCTGGCCCAAATTGATATACAATTACTATAAACAATGCATGAGGCCACATTACTCACACAGAAGAATGTTGTTTGGTTATGAAGCATTTTCATTTTATACCCAAATATAAAATGAAGTTTTAGGTTATAATTTACATGGTTTACATGAGACTTTCCAGATAGCCATGCCTCATAAATCCATAGATTCCAGATTTGTTTATATTAAGTGATTCCACACAGACCAGGTATATCTTTCTGAAGACATTGTATGAATGATGATTCTCCTTGTAGTTTTTATTGGTGTGTCTTCCAGAAGGTCAGCCATTTAAGGGTTTACAAAGAAATTTTTCCAGGTCACCTTTCTCATTTTTCTCTCTGGATGCGCCACCTCCTCAGTGTCTCCATGAAAAGGAGAGAATGGGTGTAGTCTTGCAGCTATTTTCTTCTTGGAACCAAAGCCTCAAGGACCTCTTAAATCAGGGACTCCACCTCACCACGAAGTTTCTTTCTTTTTCTTTCCTTCTCATCCTTTCTCTATCTCAATCTCTGCTTGACTTCATTTTGCCAATGTTCCTTCCTTATAGTTTGGAAGATGGCTACCAACAAACAGCTTGACTTTAGAAACCTTGTGCTATGGTCTGAATGTTGGCCTTTCCCCAAAATCCGTATGTTGGAACAGAATCCCCAGTGTGATACTATTAAGAAGCGGGACCTTCAGGTGACAATTAGGCCATGAGGGTTTCCACTCTCATGAATGGGTTTAGAGACCTTATAAAAGGGCTACAGGGAGCTTGCTTGCCCTTTCAGCCATATGAGGACACAGCAAGATGGTGCCATCTATGAGAAATTGGCTTTCACCAGACAGTGACTCGGATAGGACCTTAAGCTTGGATTTCCCAGCCTTCAAAATAAGTTTCTGTTGTTTACAAATTACCCAGTCTAAGGTATTTGTTATAACAGCCCAAATGGAGGAAGACACTCCAGTAAATAGAATTATTTTTTCTTCATTTGTTTTCCTCTCAGAATCCAAGGAAAAATCTTGATGTTCCTTGTCTGACTCATGCACCATCCCACTGTTATTAGGGAATTCAAGTCTGGGATCAAATGAAATCAGAGGAGCAAGTTTCTCTATTTAGGAAGAGAGATAGCAAAACTTCCTGAACTACTAAAAAATAATAGCTGAGTTCACCGAAACATTTGAATCATTCTTGTTTTAAACATAACCAGAGTTTAGTCAGAATCCTAGTATTTTGTTAATTGGTATATTCCTATAGACACTTTTATTCATGTTTTACTAGGTCTGAGTTTAAAGTAAGACTTTAAAAAAAATTACATGAAGTTAATATAGAATGATTATTTTTCAAATTTTCTTTTGGAGGAGGAAGTCATACTCTAATTTAAAATAGTCTTCAAATATTTAAAAACTTTTTGGAATTTTGTATAAAAATGCTTTCAAAACCAGTTTGTGAGTTTTACAATAGAATTATTCTTATTAATTTATAAAAATATATTAAATTTTATTGTCTGTAGTCAAATGTTTTATCATTAGCATTTGTCTTAACAGGAAAAATGGAAAGTTATTCAGTATATAATGACAAAAGTCTTTAGGGGTCAGACCACTACCAAATTAACAAACAATATTTTACTCTGTAACTGCATGCTATTCCATAAAATGCAATACTGTCTATAAAGAACACGGTGGCGGCCGGGCGCAGTGGCTCACGCCTGTAATCCCAGCACTTTGGGAGGCCCAGGCGGGCGGATCACGAGGTCAGGAGATCGAGACCATCCTGGCTAACACAGTGAAACCCCGTCTCTACTAAAAATGCAAAAAATTAGCCGGGCGTGGTGGCGGGCGCCTGTAGTCCCAGCTACTTGGGAGGCTGAGGCAGGAGAACGGCGGGAACCCGGGAGGCGGAGCTTGCAGTGAGCCGAGATCGCGCCACTGAACTCCAGGCTGGGTGACTGAGCAAGACTCTGTCTCAAAAAAAAAAAAAAAAAAAAAAAAAAAAGAATACGGTGGCAATAAATCCTTAAGAGTATGAGGTTTGGCATACGTTAAAAAAATTTATGGTTTTGTTTGTGAAAATACTGAAAGATTTATTTTCAATTTTGTTTTATGATATATATTTTGACCATATGACCACTGAGTTGGGTCTCTTCTTGGAGATTATTTTATATATATGTAAAAAATATATATATATATTTCATATATATAAATATATATATAAAATAATCAGACTGGGTAATTCGCATATATAATATATAAATATATATTTAAAAATATATAAAATATATAAATATGCCATATATATGGCATATTTATGCAGGCAAAAATACACAATTATAACAAAAAATGTGGACTCTGATCATTCTGTGTTACTGGGGAGTAATGTGCTCTGGTCACCATTTCCTTCTCCTTCAGCCTTTAGATAGACAAGGATTACTTCAACTTAATGTACTAGATACCCCAAAGGCACCAGGTCTGGGGAAGTTATTCTCACCCTTCCTGTAATTTTCAGGGTCTTTTTCTTGTGTCTTTGCTTATTAGCTTAGGACAACCTTCAAGGAAGTTGTTTTGTTTCATCTTCATTTTTGACAACAGTGCTGTTTGGATTCTGAGGAGGATAGAGAAGAGGCCCCCCAAGAAGGAAAGGCATGGGTTTGGGCACAAAAACAACAGCAGCAACAGCAGCAACAGCAGCAACAACAACTAATCAGCTCATGTCTTCTTGGCTTTTGGTAAGGAGACTGACAGAAATATGCCCTCCCAAGCACAGTGAAGAAAAAAAAAAGTTCTTCTCTAGACCTTCCCAGAGGGATAACGTTTCTGCTAAGAATTTTGGAAGAATGGGTAGGACCCAGCAGAAGGGCAGGTGAGAGCAGAGAGAAAAGATACCCAAGTCAAGGCAACACTGTGTAAAATGCAGCCATTCAGGAACTGAGAGCAGTTCATTGTGGATAAAGCCTGGGGTGTCGGGCCAGGAAATCTCCTGGTTTGTTAAGGAATTTGGATTTCACAATGTAAATTACGGAGTCCATTTGAAACAGATAATCGATATGAATAAGCTGCAGTTTTGAAGAATCAGTCTTGGAGTTAGAGGATAGATACGGGCAGATGTGATCAGAAGCAGGGATGAGAGCCAACAATATTCCAAGTGAGAAAAGCAGGAGAGTTGAGCTTATGCAGGAGTAGTGAGAACAGAACAAAAATTGTCATAATCTACTGGAAGTGAGAATTGAGAGATAAGGAGGAGTTCTTCATATTGTACCAAGAAAAACCTTTGCAAAAAGTAGTTATGATAATCCACTCACCTTGCTTAAAATGCCTTCATTGCCTTCATGTTCTTCTTAGACAAAAAGATAAAATCCCTTATCTATTTACTTTTGCATCTCTAGTATTTATTATACAATAGACACTAAAGAAGTACAAATATTCTGCATCCCATCTCCTCCCTCTCCTATGAGTATGTGCCATTTAAATTGATCTATTTTGCCCCCTGAGGGTGGAGAAGAATTTTGAAGAAGAAAAACTGAGGTTACTGTCAGGGGCAGAGCTGGAAGCAGCATTTGGTACTCACAGTGCCAACTTTGATGTACATCATCCAAATAAGATAGCTAAGATAAAATTCTCAATAAGCTATACATTTTGATACAAATATAAAAACTATTGTTATGCTTTTTTGCACATTTTATACTTGCTAAGTTGGTTCTCAGTCTGGTCAAATGTTAATAAGTATTTTGAGGGTCATATATACAAATCTTATCTCAGCATAACTGCAATCTAAGACTGTTCGTTATTTGAAAGGACCTTTTTCATGTAAGTAAAACCCAGGAGTATTTCTGAGTGTAAAATTTTGTCAAGATCACCTGATATATTTCTATAAATGCATGCCTTGCAGTCTTTTTCTGAGCATAGTTAATCCATTTGGGATAAACATGCTTAAAATAAAATGATCTTACATCAAACAAATATTGACATGCTTTTTAAGGTCATTTGAGACAAGGCTGGAATATTAACAGAATATTGATGCATGTGTTTTCACCAATAACTAGAGTTAAAATTCACTGCATTCATTTTATTATATAAATCTCAAGTATTAAGAAATCATATTAACTCATTTTGAGTTTTCATAGTCATTGTTATACCCTAAGCATCTAGTACAGGTACATAAACTGTTCACATACAATGCTTGTAAGATGTTTTTCATATCCCATTTTAAAAAATAAACTTGAGGACCTAAGATGATAAAACAGAAGATTCTTTCAGGCTATTATTAATCTCTGCATGTTTCATTCTTTCTTTTCTATACTATGCTTCACAGGTAATAAAGGAAACAAAAATAATGAGAATTGGGTTTGGAAAGGCAAAATTAGAGAGGAAAAATAGTTTTTATTATTGAGATAGATGATGGATTTACAGAGGCAGGACAAAAGATCCAGTCATTCTGCTAATGAATATTTTTGTTCCACATCAAAGCACAAATATGTTCCAGTGTTTGTGCATGAGTGGGTATTCATTATGATGAGAAATATTTCTTCTTGGGTGCCAAATAGCAGGGAATACACTTTATCCCAATTAAAGCTAAACCCATATTTTGTTTATTTAAAGAGAGCTGGCAATACCTTCAATACCTTCATATGCCACAGAATAACTTCTTAGTTTCTAGCTTCTCAGGGGCAATCCCAAATTTTCTGTCTATCTCGGAGGAGGCATATCGCTAAAATTAATTTTAAGAAACTACTAATTTCACAGTTTTGGTCAGTACGTGTGTGTGTACCTGTGTTAGAAGAAAGGTTGTTCAATTTAAAAGAGTTAATACGTATGATTGCTTGATAAGGGGTGAAGTGGATCTAGCATCTTCATTTTATGAAATGAAATAAAGATGATTCCTCTATAAGATGATCCACTCTTTTTCCAAATTCACTAATGATCACTCTCACAGTGCTTGCTTCCTAAAGTCACCTTGGGGTCTGCTTTGTTGTCGTTGCTCTCCGTGCACTGGCAGTTCCTTCCATCTTTTCTGTCTTTCTTTTATTTAAAAGAGTGTTTCCTGCCGGGCGTGGTGGCTCACACCTATAATCTCAGCACTTTGGGAGGCCGAGGCAGGTAGATCACCTGAGGTCAGGAGTTTGGACCAGTCTGACCAACATGGTGAAACCTCATCTCAACTAAAAATACAAAAATTAGCCAGATATGATGGCAGGTGCCTGCAATCTCAGCTACTTGGAAGGCTGAGGCAGGAGAATTGCTGTAACCTGGGAGGCAGAGGTTACAATGAGCCAAGATCGCACCATTGCACTCCAGCCCGGGCTACAACAGTGAGACTCAATCTCGGAAAAAAAAAAAAAAAAAAAAAAAAAAAAAGAGTGTTCCCAAACCAAAACACCAAGTTCAAAAAGATTGCCATAGTCAAGGACAGTTCATAAAGGTTTCAAATGAAGACGTCAGATGAAGAAAATGTAACAAATAAATTAGACACAAGTGGATTCAAAATTTTATAGATAAGAGGTAGTCAGAATGCCCCTGAGTTGTGTGATTGCCCTAATCCTGGAAACCTGTGACTGTGTTATATGACCTGGCAAAGGGACTTTGAAGGTTATATTAATTAGGGTTCTCTAGAGGGACAGAACCAACAGGATATATGTATAAATGAAAGTGAGTTTATTTGGGAGAAATGGCTCACATGATTGCAAGGCAAAATCTTCTAACAGACTGTAAGCGGGGAAGAGAGAAGCCAGTAAGTGGTTCAGTTGGAGGCTGAAAGCCTCAAAACCAGGGAAGCCAGTAGTGCAGCCTTTAGTCTGTGATTGAAGGCCTGAGAACCCCCGAGAAGCTTCTGGTGCAAGTCCCAAAGGCAGAAGAACCTGGAGTCTGATGTCCAAGGGCAGGAGGAGTGGAAGCAACTGTCCAGCATGGTGAGAAGAAGGCAGCCAGCCAGTCTCACTTTCTTCTGTCTGCTTTGTTCTAGCCATGCTGGCAGCCTGTGGGATGGTGCTTACCCACAAGGAGGGTGGGTCTTCCTCTCCCCATCCATGACTCAAATGTCCTTCTCCTCTGACAACACCTTCACAGACACACCCGGAAACAATACTTTACCAGTTATCCAGGCATCCTTCAATCCAGTCAAGTTGACACCTAATATTAACCATCATACAGATTAATTAGAGATAAATTAAAATAGAGAGGTTATCCTGGATTATTTATGTGGGCCCAATCTAATTGCATGAGCCCTTAAAAGTAGAGTACTCTCTCTGGCTGGAATTAGAGAGAAGCAGCAGAAGGAAAAAAATCAGAGGGATGAGAAATGTGGGAGGGATGAGAAATGTGGGAGGGACGAGAAATGTGGGAGGGACTTGACCCCATCAGTCTGTTGCTGGAGGGGGTTAAATGGAAAGCAGGAGAAGAAATGTGGGCAGCCTCTGAGAGCAAAGATCAGCCCCTGGATGACGGTCAGCACAGAAACAGGACCCTCAGCGCTCAACCACAAGGTAGTGAATTGAACAATCCACCCAAATGAACTTTGGAGAGGATTCTTCTCCACAGCATCCAATCAGGAACGCAGCCCTCCAGACATCTTAATGTGGGTTTTGTGGAATCCAAAGAAGGAAAGCCTACCCAGACTTCCAACCTACAGAAGCTGTGAGATAAAAAAATTTGGGGTTGTTTCAAGCCATTAAATTTGTGGTAATTTGTTTTGGCAGCATAGAAAAGTAACATATAGAGATATGGATTCTAATCAGCTAGTTTTTTTTTTTTTTTTTTTTTTTTTGAGACAGAGTCTCGCTCTGTCGCCCAGGCTGGAGTGCAGTGGCAGGATCTCAGCTCACTGCAAGCTCCGCCTCCCGGGTTTACGCCATTCTCCTGCCTCAGCCTCCTGAGTAGCTGGGGCTACAGGTGCCTGCCAGCCACCTCGCCTGGCTAGGTTTTTTTTGTATTTTTTAGTAGAGATGGGGTTTCACCGGATTAACCAGGATGGTCTGGATCTCCTGACCTCGTGATCCGCCCGTCTTGGCCTCCCAAAGTGCTGGGAACACAGGCTTGAGCCACCGCGTCCGGCCCTAATCAGCTAGTTTTAACACTAAAGGTTAAAATCTACTTAGGATAGCCTTTTCTCAACTTTTACTTTCTTTTTATCGGGAGGATTTGGTCAAGACAAAAGAAACCATTGCAGGTATTTCAATCAGGAAGGATTTAACACAACATACTAGGCACTTTATAAACAGAAAACAAAAACAAGGGTTGAGGAAACAGGAAAACTGCCTCACAAAATATGGAAGTTGAAAGACTCACAGGGAATCATTACGGATGATCTCAGTTATCTGTGGCATCACAATGAGTGATCATCAGGAGAATGTCTGGAAGCCACTGGTAAAATTTCATTTCTGTGGTATTCCTGCCTTGCCCTGCAGGAAGAATAATAATGACTTCTTCCTCTGTTCTGCTTTCCAAATCTCATGTGACTGCCTCTCACTGGTGGAAGCTAATTCAGATCCCAGCCTTCCAGCCCCTGTACTACAGAGAAGAGCACAGAAGGAGAAACATGGCCCCGAGTGGCTAGCATATTCCTCTATCTCATTGTTTCCATTGCATCGAAACCCATAGGCAGAAAATTAACTAAGGAAAAAAAAAAAAAGGCAAGACAAGAAAAGGAACACCAGCCACCAAATCACTTAGCGATTTCAGATTCAGACATTTACAAAGTGAAATTGCAAAAGAGTTTCACTTTTTCTTTGCAAGCTCCGTTTTACCCGGATGAGTGTCATTACTCTAGGTGTCAGGATATTTGTTCTGTGTTTATACAGAATCATGGAATGCTAGCAGCTATGCCTTAATTCTTTCCTTTTCAGTTTTGTTCTTTTTACAAAGGAATGGAAAGTCTATTGAGGTTACTGAATACTTCAAGTCAAGATAGTTAGTTAGTAACTAAACAGGGTTAAGGTCTTTTGAAGTCTTTCTCATTTCCCAACTTACTGTCAAGTTCTACAAAGAGTCCGATACTACTTGCAGACTAACAAGTCAGCCTGCTACTGTTTTGTGGATACTGGCAGAAGACACAAGACTCTTGGGTCAGAGACAAAGGACTTCAGTACTCATGGGACAACAGTGGCCAGAGCAGATACTATACACACTGTAGGTATGCATCACAGACAAGGAACAGTAAATTTGAATAATTAACTGTTTTTTCAGCAAGTGGAAGCAAACTTGCTCTTTGTCTGGTGAGATACCTTACCTCAATCCTCAAAGTTGTTCACTACAAATATAAATCTCAGCAATGGCCCAGCTAAAGGGCCTTGCATTCTTGGCATATCAGCAAGAAATACGCAGCTGAAGGACAAAGGCAAACTGTGTCTCCCGACACCCACCAAGAAAGGGAAGACTAGAGGATATGCAGGAATTCACAGTCATAATTAAAAGTATTTCATATTTACTACAGGCAAAATAGTATGTTTAATATATATGTACATGCTATTCTATTTCTGAAATTTGTCTACAAGTCTGCATGTTGTTATAGTTCACTTTTCACTACCATATAGCATTGCATTAGGTGATTATGTAACACTTTATTAATCCATTCTTCTGCCGAACAGTTGAGCTGATTTGCAGTCTTTTTCCATTATGCTACTATAAATATTTTTGCATATACTTCCTGCTACCTATGTTTAGAAGTTTCCCTAGAGTATTTGATTAGGTGTGAAATTACTTGATTATCGAGGCTAAAAATAACTATGTATTTATTCACAATTTGTGTTTTCTTGCCTGTGAATTCCCCATTCATATCCTTCCCCCGTTTTTTGATTGGGTTGCTTGTCTTTTTAAATGTATTAAGAGTTCATAATTTCATCATGGATTCATAGTTAAAACCAAATCTCATAGTAATAGAAAGTAACATTTTTAATTCCCCATCTGCCGAAATTGTGGGGGATATCTATAAAAAAACTCGAATTTCTTGAGGCCAGGAGTTTGAGGCCAGCCTGGGCAATATAGCAAGAATCCATCCCCAAAAGACAAAAAAGAGCCCTATAATTTCTAATATTATTTTAACGGCAATATAATAAAATAATTTTCTTTAAAGGGACCAAACAAGGACGCTCTGTATCATGGTTTCTATTAACTATTGTATTGGAAGTCTTACCCACATCAATAAGGCAAAAAATTGAAATAAGATATAAGGAGATAGAAAGTAGAAAGAAAATGATCATTAGTCACAGATGATATAATTGTCTAATAATAAAAGCCAAAATTATTTGTGGAAAAATGATTGGAAATGGAAAGATGAATTGCATTTGTAGTTTTTTTGTTTTGTTTTGTTTTTCTATGAGGCCACTTCTGTGTGTATTTGATGATCTTTTATTGTGATGTCTCATGCTTGGCTGGTTTTAATCTGTGGACAATCTGGAGGCCTAAGTTGACAATTCTTTCCTCCAGTGAGTATTTATATTTGCTTCTCATTGCCGTCAGGGAACACCACAGATCCGGGACCACTTTAGTTATCTTCAGGGTTTCAGGTTAGAACCTGAATCACTGATTAAGCTCCTTGAAGTGGTTGCTGGCAGGGGCTTAATTTTTTTTTTTTGCAATGCTGACGTTGATTTTGCCTTCAGACAACACATTCCTTACATGTCAGCTTACATTTAACGTGCTGGTTGCAGTTGCAGCTTTTTTTTTTTCTTTATTTTCCAGGGAGAGGGTAGTGGTGATAAGAGATTTTTCTTACTTCCTATTAGCTCAGCAACATGTTAAAAATTATGTTTTATACAGAATCTAATTGCTTTATATTGGAAGGGATTTTTTAAAAACATTGTTTTTCATTTGGCCCCATTGTTTTTTTTAAAGTCACCCTTACAGTTTGAAATTTCTTGTCTTGCGGAGTATCAAAAATCAAGGTGTGGCCAGCACTCTGGTTTCCCACTGTATGTCTATTTTTCCATTTCTTCCTAATAACAGAACCCCAATTTTATTCTGGGTTGCAGTGTCCATCTAAAATAAATCTCCATTTGCCAGTCTTTCTGGCAGCTAGGCATGCTCATGTAACTCAATTCTGGTCAATTATCTGAGGCCAGAGTCATTTGGTTGAAGGTTCGGGAAAACTTCCTGGCAGAGGTTGACTTTGTTTTTCTGTGTCCTTTTGTCCTTTCTTCCCTTCCTCAATTTTCTCACTTAAAAGGTTAGTTCACTGTGATTATGATTGAGAGCACGGCAAAAGAATCCCAAAGACTTCAGTAGTAAAGTTCTTGCCTCACTATCCTTGTACTTGACTTCTTGTACATGAAGGAAAAACCACCTTGTTGAATCCATCATTAATTAGATTTTCAGTTACATATAGTTGGATGCATTTTCTGCCTATTTGGTATCTGATTTTGATGTAATGTTTAATTAGTGTCTAAATATCTTTAAGTAGGTTTTAGAAAAAAATCACAGTAGCAAATCACATTTATTTTATATGTTTGGTAATTTAAAGTGTTTCACTTTATTGTGGCTAAATACAGAAGCAGATGGTATTAGATGCACCTATGCTTGCTATTTCAAGAAAACTTTATTGAAGCTATAATTTGATCTCATTCCAAGAGAAATGAAAATATAATTTAAGTCAATAATTATTATCTGATAGTATTTTTCGTGATGAACACATCTTACACTCCCAGTTAGAAAATGGTCTGACTCAATTTATAATAAAGCCCTATTATTTCTTCCAAGTACAATAGTTTACTCTAATTCATATCATATTGAGTCTGTTTGAAAAGCTCTAAGGGTTATTTATACATTGTTTTTCCACTTGTTGCTAAGAAGGAAAGTAATAGAATTGACTATCCCTTAACTATTTCATTTATTTTAACTTACTTTGATTTTTTTTGGAGGTCTGGTAACTATTGTCATCCAGATGGCCATACTGGATAAAACTCACTTTCTATATTCAAAATTAACAGTAAATGACTTTTCAGGTTTGGAAGATAGGGCAGTTTGACTTTGCTGTATAATCTTTACTGTCAATATTTTAATCAACTGGAAAAACCTCATTCCATCTCAAGTTCTATCCTCAGGCAGAGTTGTAATAATCATTCCTAAAGTGAAAGAAAGAATTTAATAGAAAAATAGAATTTAATTAAAAGAAATAAATAGAAGAGGAAACTAGAAAAAAGTGGATGCTTTCTCCACTTTGAGTTGAGGCTTCACGGGATAACCTTGAACTACTCAATCTGATTTAAATGTCTCAGTTAAGTGCTTCCAGAGTTCCAGGTGCTACCGAGACAATATCTCACTGAATAATCTGGAGGACCCACTGGAGACCACTGGATGACTATAGGCTCAAGGGGCAGGCAGGCAGGACTAAAAGGTAAATAGGAGGCTAAACCATGAGCAGGGGGCTGTGGATCTCCAAGAGCCGGGCAGCAACAAAAGGAACTTAGCACTTAATGTTTCTCATGTGCCAGGCACTGTGCTGAGTGTTTTATATGTATCTTCATACTTAATCCTCTCAGTAAACCTAGGAAGAAGGGACTTAGTAACTGCAGACTGAAGACATCAAACTTTATGGATATTCTTGAGCCTCTTCAGCTTCCTCTTATCTGTTCTTATTCCACTGCAGAATACAGCAGTGAAGACCTTCAAATCAAACAAACTAAACATATGCTTGAAGGTGGGCTCGTGGGTAGGAATTTTCTTGTGGTGTTTTTTAATCTTTGCTTTTTCCCACCCTACTTAGATACAAAGGCAACACAGAAAACTATTCCTATCAGCTTCTTCTGTGTGGCAGCATTTTTTTCTAACCTTGTTTCTGCACCGAAGCTATTGTCCACTGTTCGTCCCAGCTTTATGCAAGAGTCTCCAACCCAACTTCCTACTCTTCTTGGCCACAGGACCTGTGTCTCCAGTTGTACTGGTCCATTCTAACACTGCTATAAAGAACTACTTGAAACTAGGTAATTTATAAAGAAAAGAGGTTTAATTGATTCACAGTTCCACAGGCTGTACAGGAGGTCTCAGGAAACACATAATCATGGCAGAGGGATGAAAGGGAAGCAGGCACAATCTTCACATGGTGGAGTGGGAGAGAGAGAGAGTGAAGGGGGGAAGTGCTACACACTTTTTTTTTTTTTTTTGAGATGGAGTCTCACTCTGTCACCCAGGTTGGAGTGTGGTGGGATGATCTCGGCTCATTGCAACCTCCACCTCCTGGGTTCAAGCGATTCTCCTGCATCAGCCTCCCAACTAGCTGGGATTACAGGCTTGCACCACCTTGCCCAGCTAATTTTTTGTATTTTTAGTAGAGATGGGGTTTTATCATGATGGCCAAGCTGGTCTTGAGCTCCTGACCTCAAGTGATCCGCCCACCTCGGCCTCCCAAAGTGCTAGGATTACAGGCATGAGCCACCACACCTGGCCAGCTACACACTTTAAAACAATCAGATCTCACGAGAACTCACTCACTATCATGAGAACAGCAAGAGGGAAATCCGCCCCCATGATCCAATCACCTCTCTCCTCCAACATTGGGAATTATAATTCAATGTGAGATTTGGGTGAGGACACAGAGCCAAGCCATATTACCAGTGTACAAATTTCTCAGTAGAATCCAAGTTCTAGTTCACTGGGGAGTTTCAGATGGTACCAGCCAAACGCCAGCTCCAGAGTTTGCTTACTGTGTGGATTCCTACTTTCTCAGTCTTTCTGTTCTCCTTGAACTTTTATCACTTTCCTGCCAGTTTAGTCATGCACTGGAAAATGTCTTTGATCTGTTTGCTTTTGTTTTGTTTTATCCAGTGTTATGTGTGCTCTATTGTTACAGAATTTCTCCAGATATCTTACCAGAAATAGAGATCTGGACTTTACTGAGGAAATGTACTTGACAGATAATTTGGAGGTCATATTATAGTGATTAGATTGATAGGTTAGAGAGATGAAAGTGTCTGGATTGACTCCCAGATTTCTGGCTTCAACAGATGAGTTAGTGCCCTTCGTTCATTGAGCTAAGACACCAAGAAAGAGGCATCAGTTTTGGGGGAATGATGATGAATTCAGTTTTGAAAACCCAGTTTGATAACAGATAAAACTAATTTTCAGCTTTCTATTTGTAAAGTGAAGAAATATGTATTTTACAATAGAGTTTTTTTATATTAAATGTAATAATGAATGTGAAAACCTTAGTAATATATAAAGGGCTATGCAGGTACTGGAAACTTAGAAATCCTTCTCCTTCCCTCAAAGCTAATTGGTAAAAAGAGGTACTCAGAGTCTTCCTTATGACACATAGGTCCAGTGGATAATAGGGTGTGAGAACTAGGATAAAAAGGAAAACTAAGTTGCTAGACAGTTATGAGCAATATAAGGTTTTCCCAAAATATACAAACTATTTGTTAAAAGATCATTTATCAGTCTAAACATGTGATGCTTTAAAAGTACTGAGGTGAAATCTATTATGCAGTTATTTTATGAACCACAATTATTATTTGTGGAATGCTTAAAAGATGGACAACATAGGTGTCTGGATTTAGGAAGTACTTTTATGAGCTAGAAGTTTTTTAAAAATTTTATTGTGGCAAGAATGCTTAACAGAAGGGCTACCCTCTAAACAGATTTTTAAGTGCACAGCACAGTATTGTTATCTCTAGGCACAATGCTGTAGGTCTCTAGAACTTACTTATCTTGTGTAACTGAATTTTCTTTTGCCGATTAGCACCTCTCCATTTCCCCCCTACTCCCGGGCCCTGGCAACCACCATTCCACTCTCTGCTCCTATGAGTTTGACTATTTTAGATACCCACATATGAGTGGAATCTTGTGGTATTTGTCCTGTGTCTGGCTTATTTCCCTTAGCATAATGTTCTTAAGTGTTCTTCAAGTTGTTGTGTATGACAGGAATTCTTTATTTGATATAAAAGGAAGAAATTCCTCCTTTTTAGAGGCCAATAAATATTGCATTATATATACATACACATAAGTGTATATACACACACACACAACAGATAACATTAGAAAAGGAATTTTTATTTGCAGAAATAAATGAACTTTAATTCCTGAAAGAAAGCCAAGCTGAGATACATTTAAATGGGCAAGTTAAAGAGCTCTATGTTCCAGAGCTCTCCAAAATGTCCTGGAACGTTTATGTGCTGCCAATAGGTCACAAGTGTGGCTGGACCTGAGTCAGGACCCAGAAATGAAAAAAATCCTTTTGCTTCTAAAAATAGAATATGAGAAGTGCCGGTTAAGTAAAGAATACTTTTCAGAAAGATAAATGAATAAAGATTTTACCTTTCCACAAAAAGAAAAAAATCAAAAGGGGAAGACAATTACAGAGTCACTTTCGGTAATAAACAGACCTGTCCTGTTTTTCCCTGTGTGACCTGTAAGTATTATTTTCTACTTATGTCACAGCAAGTAAGTGTTTCGGAAGAACTGCTATAGATGGCTTATTTTAAGGTTTTCATCCATACTTTCCTGCCTCTATTTTAATATTTCTTTTAAAACCTTGTAGCAAAATGCAACATGCATAAATTACATAAATTATAATACAGATTGATGAAGGGTCACAGATTGAATACAGTCATCATAAGTAGGATATTTGCATTACCTTTACTCTAGAAACCCTGCTTGTGAGCCTTTGAAGTCACTACCTTCACCCAAACGTAACCTCTATCCTAACTTCTAATCTGATTAATTTTGACTACATTTAAACTTTATTTAATTAAATCATGGTGTTCTTTTTTTCTTTGTGAGATTTGTTTGCTTAACATTATTTTAGTGACATTCATCCATAGTTATGTGAGATTGTAGTTTGTAGATTCTTGTTAATATATAATGTTAATATTTTATTATAGGAATATATCACAATTCATTCATTCATTCTCCTATTAAGGGATAATTGGGTTGTTTATAGTTTTGGAGATGTTGCAAATAATGCTACCATAAACACTATTTTACATATATTTTATTTTATTTTATTTCATTTCATTTGAGATGGAGTTTTGCTCTTGTTGCCCAGGCTGGAGTACAATGGCAGGATCTCAGCTCACTGCAAACTCAGCCTCCCTGGTGGTTCAAGTAATTCTCCTTCCTCAGTCTCTTAAGTAGCTGGGATTACAGGCACCTGCCACCACACCCGGCTAATTTTTGTATTTTCAGTAGAGATGGGTTTCACCATGTTGGCCAGGCTAGTCTTGGACTCCTGACCTCAGGTGATCTGCCTGCCTCGACCTCCCAAAGTGCTGGGATTACAAGCGTGAGCCACCATGCCTGGCCTATTTTACATATATTGTAGTAAATACAGGTATGCATTTTGGATATATATCCTTTAACACATGTGGCTAAATAATTTTCAAAGTGGTAGTCCATTTACATCCCCCAAAACTGGATGAGAGTTCCAGTTACTCCACATTTTTACCAATAAACACTTGGTCACTGGTATTGCCAGTCTTTTAATCTTAGACATTCTGGTGACTGTTGAAGATTATTTATATATATGTTTTAAAATTAGTATTGTTCTGAAAACTAAAAGTATGGCTAACACTCCACATCATCAATCTTTCTTCCCTCTCCAGAGGTAACCATAATCTGAAGTTAGTAACATTTCCGGGCATCTTTTGGTAGTTTTACAAGGTGTGTATATATATATCCATAAATAATGTATACAACCGATTTTTGCTTTACAATTTTACATATGTGGCATTCCAATTTGATTTTTCACCATATATCTCCCCCAAATTTAGGAATTAGTCCATATTGATACTTATAAAGTCTACAAATTCAGTGCTTAATTCAGTACTGGGCCTATTCATCTGCTTTTTCTGAAAAGTATTCAGAATAGTATTGTTCTGGAAACTAAAAGTACGGCTAACACTCCACATCATCAATCTTTTCTTCCCTCTCCAGAGGTAACCATAATCTGAAGTTAGTAACATTTCTGGGCATCTTTTGGTACTTTTACAAGGTGTGTATATGTATATATCCATAAATAATGTATACAACTGATTTTTGCTTTACAATTTTACATATGTGGCATTCCAATTTGATTTTTCACCAAATATCTCCCCCAAATTTAGGAATTAGTCCATATTGATACTTATAAAGTCTATGAATTTTAATTGCTATATAGATAGCATGCAATTTGTCCCTTTTCCTAATAAAAGGTTGCTTAAAAAATTGTGCTATGGTCATTGTATATTTGTATGCAAATTTCTTATGGTAGAGACCCAGAAGGATGATGGTTGAATCTTTAATTTTTCACATATTTACGTTTACTTAACATTGCCATGTGCTTCTCCTAAACAGGTTTAACATTTATACTCCCAGTAGAATTGCTTAAAATTTGTTTCTCCACCTTTCACCAGTACTTTGATCTGCCAGGCTTTTGGACAGTCTTATGGGTGTCATTTATTCTGTATATAACTCTTTTGTCAGTTACATGGGTGTCAAAATTCATTCCTCTCATTTTCATTTACCTTTTTACTTTGTAATGTCTTTAGTCATCCTGAAGTTTTTAAATGTTATTAAATTCATTGTTCATTAAATTTTTGGGGGTTTTTTGTGTCTTAAGAAATCATTCTACTTTAATATCATAAAGGCATTCTCCCATGTTTTCTTATAATAGTTTTATTTTTGCTTTGTATATTTAGGTCTTTCTACCTGGAATTTATTAAATATGTGCTGTTAATAGGGATCTAATTTTATCTTCCTCCATATGGATCGCCAATAGTTTTTGCCTCATTTATTGAATAATACCCGTCTTCTTACTGATGCTAATGCAACCCGTACCATTTGCCAAATATCCAAATGTATGTGAGTCTGTATCTAGGCTTTCTATTCAGTTACATTTGTCTATTTGCTGACACCTGAAACGAAGCAATATTGTTTTAATTACTAGAGCTTTATAAGAAATAAAAGTATCCTTCTGCTTGTATAACTAAAATTGTCTGGGCTTTTCAATTCTTTAATTATTCCTATGAATTTTAGAGAGCAATTAACTAAATTCCATTAAAAAATCTGTATGAGGATTTGATTTGAATTGCCTTGCATTTATAGAATATTTCAGTTCCTTATAATTTTCATATCCCAAATTGCTTATTATAATTTTGTTGTTTTATATAGACACTGTTTTAGATTGACCCTGTATATTAAATAAATTGATTATTATTACTTTTTGTATCCTCTCCTGCCTTTTAAATTCCATTTTCATCTTGTGAAGACTGCCCTTTGAAATTCTTTCACTGAGTATCTGTGAATAGTAAAGGTTCTCTGTCTTTGTCAGAATATTTATTTTGCCATCACTCTTGGTAGTGAATACTGGCAGGCGCTACCCAGATCCGTCTTCCTCAATGAAAGACTTATTTCCTGAGCTGCTGAGAGTACAGCAAGCCAACACAATCCAACTTTTGGCCCTCTTCAGGAGTCCTTTAACCCAAGGTCGCACTCTTCTCCTTTGGCAGCGCTCATCCAATGACTAAATGTCATAGGTGTATAAAGGCCCAGCCCATTTCCCCTAACTCAAGACAACTCTGAAGGGATATCCCACATTCAAAGATGAGGCCTTTACTGAGACTTCACTGCAGGTCAACTCTTCCCTCTGCTCAATCCTGCTTCCATTTCTTCTGCAGATGTTGTTCCCCAAAGCATTCCCTAACATACTCTTCTCTGACTCAGAGTATGCTTCCTGGGGAAGCCAACCTAAAATAGTTGGTGTCAGGAGTGGTCCAAGATAGTAGGCTAAGATGGGAGTTATGATTTGAATCACAGGCCATGTGACTATCAATGAGGACCCCCTCGGGGTAGGTGTAGGACAGACAGACTTTGGCACAAGGTAACAGTGCAGTAGTTAAAACTTTCATCAGTAATGAACTGGGGTGGTATTCTAATGTAAGGTTATATAAGAGTGAGTAAAATGTATCAGGCATTTGAGAACTATGAGGGAAATAGTAATCTTAATGACAGTGGCATTGACTCTTATTGCTAAGTAAAATTGATTCTTTGAAAATAGCAAAAAGCTGAGAGTGGTTAGTTGGCTATTAAAATCTAAGAGTAAATTCCAGAAGGCCTCTTTGGTAGCAAATAAAGGGGCTTTTATCTCCTCCAGTGGGAGGGCACAAAAAGCAGAGGAATAGGCCCAGTACTAAATCCTAAGTGCGGCAGAGCTCTAAAAGAGATTATGAAACCCAGCTTGGTCGGCTACGCAAAGGTCAAGGAGCTTGATCGGAAGGAGATTCTGATGCAGGGGGAGGATCATCAGGTTTCAGTTAAAAGCAGGCAGAGCACACATTAGAGGCAGAGAATGTGGGATGATTTGTTCACAAAGGAATGGAATCCAGAGGGCATAACAGAAATAAGAGACAGGGGAGGCTAGTGCTGAAGGTCATCAGGCAACTGAAAGCACAGCTTAGCGCAGTAACCAAGAAAAGGTGGGATGTGACACACGGCAGTTGAAAGGTTTCCAACAGAAGTAAGCATGAATTTGCTGTTTGAGTCAATTGATCCAGTACCAAATCTGTGAGTTCATTTTCCTCTTCCTTTTAGATTTCTCCTTTTTCTAAAACAGTAAAACTGAGGGGGCCTTCCCCGGCTTTCCCTCCTTCTGCTTCCCTATTTTCCCTCGCATTCCCTGCCTTTTCCTAAGATCCTTTGCTTAGGAATAGGGCATTGGCCCCCGCACGTGTGGGCGGGGAAGGGGCGGAGCGAACAGAAGTGGGCGGGCCCCTTCCTGTGACGTCAGCCGTAAGGACGCTGCTGTCGTAAAAGGACGTCCGGTCCGTCTCCTAGTGTCCGGAACCGGCTGTCAGCCTGCCTGGCTGTTAGTGCCTTCTTTCCCGGAGTCCTGGTCCACGAGTTAGATTTACTGCTGTCGCGGGCGGGCCTCACGCCATTTCCTGTCCTTCGGCCCCCTGACTGTGTCCGGCCTCCCGGTGAAAGTGAGCTAGGTTTGCCCGGAGCGCGCACGAGGTAGGGTGTCCCTCGGGCGGGTGACAGTTGCGGGTCCCCAAGCCGCCTGGCGCCTCCGCCGCTTCTCCCCTGGATGCCCCTCCGCCCCACTGGGTTCTCCAGCTCCAGGCTGGACTCCTAAAGCCGCAGTGCCACGTGCCTATTTCCTCACTTGGTGACACGCGCAGTGCCCTCAAGAAGTTGGAGTGTTACCGGAAAAGGGCTTGAACCCATATAAGTCTGAGAAGAAGATTCACTCTTTTGAGCGTGCAGAACAAAACTGGAGGGGGAAAAAAAATGAGATTTAACTTTATCCGAGGATTCAAAGGATATCTCTGAGGACGCAGAAAGTTCATCCGCATGATCACCTCGTGATTATTTTCTGAGGTTCTTTGGCCAGGGCAGCACGCCCTCTAGATTTTGTCATTTTACATACTGGAATGGTGACTTAGTGGTCTGGGCGTTACGTTACCGAAGTAACCACCTATTAAATCTGGCTATTTTTCAGTTGCTACCATACTGCTTACTACCTGTGTGTTTTTTTTTTTTTTAATTGAGCATTCAGTTCAGAAAACTTCAGTTTAGAAAAATCTTGTATTTCAACTAAATGATGAAAATTAAACATACTCTTAGACATAAATTTGAACCCCGTTAAAATTACATGCTCACTGCGTGTAGAGGGAAGAGCATTTGTTAAAGAGTCAAAGCAACTAATACCTTAAATGTCTTCGGAATGTTTTGACTTTGTAGTTAATAGTGTTATTTGTTGACAGATGTTTTGTTTACATATTACATAGGAAAAATTAGACTTGTTTTACTTAAGGTGTTGGCAGCGTCAGGTCATCTGAATATATGGCTCAAAAAGGTGATATAAACTGGGTAAATGATGCTCTTTTTAATTTTTTTTTTTTTTTTTTGCTAATGAGATACATGATTCATTTGTTTTAATGAGGTGCAGAATACTTTATTATTGGAGAAACTTTTTTCTTAGTGGGAAAAGAAAACCAGTTTGTCTTTTCGGGTAAATTTTTTTGACGTTTACATTTTTAGAATCGTAAGTGCTAATAAATGCCTTATTTTAAGGGTCACCCGCTTCATTTGGAATAATACGTGCTTAACATTTCATAAGGCTTAGAATGTGCTTAGTTATCAAAAGGATAGAGTTTAACATTTAACAAGAATAAGAATACTTTGTTATACTATTTCTTAGTTTATTAAAATAGTAAATGCAGTCAGTCAATTACATCTTTTCTGTTCTCTTGTGTCAAAATAGGGGAAAATGCCTAAAAAAAAGACTGGTGCAAGGAAGAAGGCTGAGAACCGCCGAGAACGTGAAAAACAACTAAGAGCATCAAGAAGCACTATAGATTTGGCCAAACATCCATGTAATGCTTCAATGGTATTAGCTTTTTTTCGTATCAGTTGATAGTTGAAAAAACCATATACTATTTTATCTGAAGTACACCTGAATAAAATTTTAGTGAAGACAGTGTTTTTGCATATATTTTGTTACTGAATTTAGTATCTCTGGCTCGTCCGTTGATTTCAGTGAGTAGCAGTGATTCTTGTTGGATTTTATATTATTTATAAAACCTAGTGTATTACTTCACATACTGTTGGTGATAAAGGTAGATACTGGACAAGAATAGGTAATAGAAACTTTCATTTTCCAGTTTCTTTAATGCCTCAATTTGTCTTATTAGTTGAGTTTTCATCATATTTTCTTAGCAATTCTTTCCTTTCTCTTTTCTGAACTTCCTACTTAACGTCTGTTGGCTTCCTGTTCTATTACCTTATCTGCCTGTGCTAAGTGGGTTAGTCCTGATAATTTCTGGGCTGCTTTGAATGGTTGCTGCTTTTGAAATATGCTTTTTGAAATGCGTGAAAAAGCAAACAATTATGTCATCATTTCCTCTTTGCTTTCATTGACTGTAGAGTTATTCCAGTTCTCCCTATTTCTACTCCTTTCTTTGTTTTTCTTTTCCCACTGTTTCTTTTTTTCCCTTCTTCCTTTTGTTTTGTCAAACACATATGAATTGTTTAATGTAGCTTAATTTAGCGAACGTTTCTTGTGCATCTACTCTGTGCCAGGTGTTACTTCAGACACTGTGGATGGTGATACATAGATGAATTACATGGTCCCTATTTCCAGAAGTTTATAGCTCATTTATGTTGTATATTAGGATTTGTTTGTTTATAAATGACAGAAATCTAACTTAAATTAACCTTAGGGAAAAATAGTTTATTGAATAGATAATGGAATAACTCATATTGCTGGGAAGGGGAAGGATATACCTGGTTCTCAGGGACAATCGGAACCTGGAACAACTTGTAGTTCTATCTTTTGCTTTTGTTTCTTCTTCCTTATTAGTTCCATTTTTTCATGTTGTTTTACTCCATTTGTTTGGTTTCATAGTTGCAGGTAGCTTGCATGTCTCACATCACATATCGTTCCTCAGAGAAGGAAAGAACTCTGAAAGGCTGGACTTGACCCAGTGCCTGTCCCAGGACTAACATTTATTGGGGTTGGTTGGGAGAGGCCAGATTACATAGCACAGATGTGGCAGTGAGGCTCTCTTCTGTATGTAAGAGTCCTTTCCAGAGAAGAGTGGTGTTAAGCAGACAAAACAATAAATGACTGGCATGCCTAAATATATATAATGACAGCTAGATTTTGGAAGTGCTTCAATAAAGGTACAATGTACTTATTAGGACTAAGAGGTGATAAAGTTAACTATGTGTGGAAGGGGTACAGTTCACAGAGGAGGTGGGATTTTCACCAGAACTTTCAACAGGTAATAGGCACTTTTCAGGGAAAAGTATTAGAATAAGTAAAGACATGGAGAAGAGAGAATATAAGACATATTTGGGGAATGGCTGACCATTAGTGACTTGAGTCTAAAAAGAGTAGGCCAACAAGGTTTGGAAAGTGGTTAAGGGCCAGATTGTGGAGAGCTTTTAAAACCATGTTTAGGACTCTGGATTTTCTGTGAACTTTATTATTTTGTATTCTCTCCTGTTTCTTATGTTCATTCTGTGGTATTTTATTCCTTACAAACAACTGAAAAATAAACTACCAATGTATTTAGACTCCTTCGTGATAATGCCACTTCTTCCTCTGGAATCTACCCAGACTATCTCTCTCTTGCATACCTTTGTTATTTAAGCATGGGTAGATGCTTGTATACATGGGTGGAGTTGGAGCTTTAGTGTAGTGTCACTTAAATTTTAACCTGAAAAGCAGGTTATTCTTTGTAATACAAGTAAATTTGCAGTTTTCAGTCTCCAGAAAAATTAATGTGATATTTTTATGTTACAGGAATGTGACAAGTGTCAGAGGTAAATTTTATTTCTTTTTCTATCTACCTTTAATAAAATTGTCCCTCTGACCTTTTCTTTGACGTTGACCATATTTTAAAATTTTATTTTACATGACAAGGCGGCAGAAGAATAGAGCATTTTGCTACTTTTGTAATTCTGTACAGAAGTTACCAATTTGTGCACAGTGTGGTAAGTAAGTAATAACTAAGGACCTATGCTTTTTATCAACTGGTAGTTCATCAATTTGAACTTGGGTGTGTTTGTTGCTATCGGTTACAGTGCTTGCAATTGGTTATAATGTTATGCCTTACCATTAACAAAATAACAAAATGTGTTATGTTGCCTACCAAAAAACTATCAAGTCTTGATTTTGTCTCTTTGATGTAATGCTGGAAAATAATTAAGGTACAATTTAGATATAGGTTATCAATAAGTTTTTTTAAACAATAAAAGATCAGATTTTAGACATAACATTTGGTGATCCTGAACTTTTAGTTATACTACCTTAGTCTTGTCAGTATCTATTTGTTTACTTATCTACATTTTGGTTCCTGCTGATATTACCTGCAGTGTGTTAGACCATTGGGAATAATTTTATTCCACATTTACCTGGTACTTATTTTGTGATCAGTAGTTTTTGAGTTTGATGCTTACCATATGATTCATGAGTTTCCTCACATGTATTCCCAAGTTACTGAAATCAAGTTCCTAAGTCATGTGCCCAATTCTTAAGTATAGGTGGAGACTTGTACCCTGAAATGATTATTCAAAATAAAACTCAATGTTAGCAAGATGGGTATTTCCCAAATAGTCTTCCACAGACTACCTGAAATATTAATGGATAATTCTTGAAAAGTGTATATGGATATACATTTGAGAAATATTGCATGCATCCTCCTCTCATTCTCATCTGGGAGATTTCTATTATATATTTTTATGTTAGAAGTTCTGAAGACTTGTAATAAAGAAACCGTTAACTTTATTACTCTAGATTTACATCCCTCCCCAACTTTTGATGAACAAGTATCACTTTTATTTATGAGATAATAATTTCAGGTAGAACAATTTGGGATATGCCTCATTTAAATGTGTTTATATATAATAATATTCCAGAAAGTTAGTAGTGTTTAGGGCTATATCCCTGAATATTTCTAGTGTAGTTCTAGATTTCAAAGAAGATACGTTTTCAATTCTACAATTAATGAAAAAGAGAAAACTGGCCTATATGGAACACTGATGGTAGTTTTTATAGCCTTGTTTCACAAAACGTAATGAATGTAGAGTGAGAAAATAGATTTTGTGGAAGATTAAGAGGTAAGTTCTTGCTAGGACTTACCCATATTTTCAGTGTCTTTGGGCTTAAATTTTGTAGTGCTGTTGGATGGATGCATTTCTCATTTACTGACTCTTAGTGCTGGACCTGGAACAGTTGGGTAGCTGCTGCCTCTCATTTCCGGTTACCCTTCCCATTTCCTATTGTCTAACTTTGTTCCTTAGGAAATCAAGATAATGGAAAATGGTTTCTTTTGTGTTCCATTTTGTGGAGTCTCAGATGGATGATTAATGTCATCATTAATTCTCACGTAATATCTGATAAGCAAATTTCCTGATAGTGTTTTGGGTTGGTAATTTAATTTGCTTCTAGATCAGAGGTTTAGTGGTTGTGTGGTGATTTGATTTGTAGCTGTATCACCGTATCGTTTATTGTGCTTATTTGGGCACTATTTCAAAATTTTGCTGGGAAAATGTTTAACTGGGGGCTTTCTTGTACATTTTTATGTTTGGATAAAATTACATTAACTCGATAAGTTACATAATCATTTGGTTTGGTTTGAGGTGTTCTGTGGAAAGAAATGATAACTTCAAACCACAATTTTTATTGTGAATTATAAAATGTAAAATTTATTATAAAAAGCATTCCTTTAAAAATATTTTGAATAATCTGAAGATTCATATGTTTTTAAACTGTTAAAATGATCATTAGATTACAAAGCATAACCTGTGATTTCTAATTTAGTAAAAACAAATTAGCACATATATTGTTGTATAGTTCATTTTACAGATTTATTAGTAAATTTGAAATCTGAAAAGTCTGATTCGAGTAATGAAGTCTCAGTTACATCCATTTTCTCTTTTTAGTTATGTAAGCAGTAAATACTGATTCAATTCCATTAGTTTTTAAATTATTTCCTCAGGAACTTGGGCTGGATAAAAGAGGAGTTCGTGAGTACTGGTATGTATTCCTTTGCAAGACTAACAGTGCAAATGTTTTTCTTCATTAGGGAAAACAAAGTGCATGATGAAGTCTTCAGACTGTGTCATAAAGCATGCTGGTGTATACAGTACTGGCCTTGCAATGGTGGTAAGCTTCTTATTATCTCTTAGACTAGTACGTTTTCAAAGATAAGAAAAAGTCATTCTGATCAATGGTTATTTTTTTCTAAATATCACTGCTTTGTCCCTTGTTTCAATCAATTTCTAGTTATCTGGATTATCAGTGGCATGCTTTTGGTATGATTTTCCCTTAGTACCCACTTGTTTCTAGCTGCTTCTTTCTTTCTTATTAGGAAACATACAAGGCATGGAAACTTTTCATGCTGATCTAAACAGAATTTCATTTATCAGTGGTACCTTTCTAATATCTCTTAACCAGACTTCACAAAACAGTATTTAGTGTACTGAAAGCCCTGCTTAACCACTGTTTAAGCCTTTGCTTAAATAAGCAACCTAGTTCTAAAGGAACTTAGGATAATAGTGTTCTTTAAAACTTTACATTTCAAAAAAGTGTATATATTTAACATAACTCTTCATTACATACAGGATTTTTTTTAAAGTAAATTCAGCTTTTTGAATAATAAAAACAATTAGATTATGTGATGTATTTTGCTCTTTTTACTAAAACATATTTTTCTTTTAAATATGAGGTAACCAGTTTTACTGTATTGTTGTATATTTTTATGTTCAAATAAAATTTTGTTCAAATTGTAGTCCATGAGGAAAATGATACTATATTTATGTCAAATGGAATATTTATGGTAAATTTCCAAGAGCATGTAAACTTCTATTATGAGGCAGACCTATGATATATTTCATATGTGCATATATTATAGAAGCAAGGAGCGAGAATTATCTTGTGAATTGCTATTTATTTTAAATATAGGATTGTCAATGTTATCTTTGTTCAAAAACCCTTTCAGTCTTCCTTGGTAACTTAAGTTCAGTCAAATTTGTTTTTTAAAATCACCTTGTGTTTTGAATGTGAATAATTTCTTCTTAAAGAAAACATTTAAGTAGAGTCATATATGATTAGTTGTAAATTCTAGAAAAGTGATTTTCTGGATATCTTATATTCGCCTCCTCAGATTCCCCCTGAGAACAGCAGGAGAATAAGATCTGGGTGTTTATTCCTTCATCTCACTCCCTACCAGGTTATCCTGGTTTGGTTTTGTCTTTTCTCTAAGGAGCACAGTTCCTCTCTATATGGTCAGGTAGTCCTCTCCTGTTTGTCCTAAGTTCTTCCCTGTCCTCTGTAAATTATCTCTATTAAAACTCTTCTGGATTACCTAGTTTGAGAGTACTGTCTCTTTTTTGCAAGAACTCTGACTGATCCAAGAGAGATAGTTGATGATTTGCTAGCTATACTGATAACCCATTTTTGCAAGTCAAAAAATATTCTCCTATTTGTTGTTTACTACATGTGTTTCAGAGTCTTGAATAATAGAATACTGAATTGAGATTCTGAAATCCTGGTTTTGAGTCTCACCTCACCTGTGATCCAACTCTGGGACTTGGATTTATTCTTGGGCCCCATGCTTTTCCTTTATAAAGGAAAGATTGTCTGACCCTACTCTCTTAAGATTCTAGCTTTTAATATTCAGTAGGTGTCAGTGTTTTATCGAAACACATATCGTTATTGTCTTTTCTTGATACGGGATTGGAGAATCTTACCCTGTATTTTAGTTCCATATATTTTACTTTAAAGTTTTTCCACAAAGAAGTGTAATTATTATTAAAACATAAGTTTCCATAAGAGAAAAAAAGAAGCTGGCAGAAGTTTCATATTTCTCAGTAATTCTAGAAAAGCTATGCAATTATTTTATTAGAAAAGCTATGCAATTATTTTATAAGTTATATAGATAAGAAGGTGTTTTAAAAATCAGAAATGGTAGTATTTAAAAATTCAATTTAGTTACAGGAATTATTGTAGACAAGAAAGCTTAAACTGTTGTCTTCTCCAAAGTCCATTTGAATTAAATTCATTTTGAGGAAAACACTTCCAACTCTGACTTAATTAAATAATATTAGGGTAAGTGTACAGTTTACCTTTTTTTCTTTTGATACATAACTGAGTTTTGTATATTGTGGGTAGCTGTTAAGAAGTTTTTCAGAGAACCCTTTTTAATTTTGGCTTAGAGTGAGTAGTAAAATTTTTAAATGAAGCTACCTGCTATAATTGAGGGTTGATAAATTGCTAAATGTATACAGTTTTTATGGTTGCCCTGGTTAAGCAATGGTTGCAGGTGTTCAGGTGATAATGATTATGTATTCTTGTTCCTTGGTTACAGGGTGCAATATGTGACTTCTGTGAAGCTTGGGTTTGCCATGGTAGGAAATGTCTCAGTACACATGCCTGTGCCTGCCCTCTTACCGATGCTGAGTGTGTTGAATGTGAACGAGGCGTGTGGGACCATGGTGAGTCATTGGACACAAGTAATGAGCTTCGTTATAGGTGAAGGTTGACTTGGAAACATTTTGCATGCTGTTTTTGAGATTTTTTTCAGGATACTGTCAATCCTAACTACTGGTACTGTTTAGATTATCAGCGTAGTTAGAGAAGGTATCTATACTATCAGTTATTGTCAATGCTAGTATTGTTTACCCAAACGTGGAGGGGAGTTGGGGTGGAGCAGGTAGTCTCTTTGAGCATTGTGAGTGTTATATGAGTAGCTAGTGGATAGTAAGAGCCCCCTTTTTTCAGTTTCAGTTTAGTTTCAAGGACTTCCAACAGTTTGCATTTTAGCTTTTATCAGAATAAAAATGGCTGAACAATTTTGGTGTACCTCCACAGTAACTTGCCATCTCTTCTAAGCAGTTTTATAGATAGGAGTTTTTCTTAATTAAAGTTTATCTTATTTACATTTGTGTTTTTTTAATCCAATAGGAGGCAGAATATTCAGTTGTTCTTTTTGCCATAACTTTCTTTGTGAAGATGATCAATTTGAGCATCAAGCCAGCTGCCAGGTTTTAGAGGCAGAAACATTTAAATGTAAGTTTTTAAATATTAGATGTTCTTTATACCCAAGATTCTGAATAGTGTAAGTATTAATCTTAATGAAAAAGGAATCAAGTTTTTTTATACTGCTTCTCACGAACTGTAATTTAACTCAATCTTTATTTTCTGTTTCTAGAAAACACTCAGAACAGTCAGAATATAGTTGTAAATTTTTCAGCAGGGATGCCAGTGGCATATTGATTGGGCCAGTTCTTCATTTTGTAGGCTTGATTTGATTAGGCATTGCAGAACTTACACCTTTCCTGGTTCAGACTGCCACATGCCACTTTTACCTTCAAATTATTGTAAAAACCAAACCTCACCCTTCTTCCTTCCCATTTCCAAATGCCCTCCAGTAAGAGATACCACCCTGTTTGTTTCTGCGAGTTGGTTGCAGTGATTCTTAGACAGGACTGTATATCAAAAATGCCTGTGGAGGTTTTAAAAATAATGTGGATGCCCAGGTCTCATCCCTGGAGATTCTTTTAAGTCTGTGGTGGGTGCCAGGCACCTGTATTTAACCTGTACACAAAATTCTCATGTATTTTCCAGTTGAGAGCCAGCATTACTGACTGGGATAATAGTATCAACTTTACAGATAGTTTCTTTCTTGGAAGGTTCATTGAAATGAGACTCCATATAAAACAATAGTATGTAGTACTTGGCATTTAAAAAGCCCTTTTTAAATAGTAGTTACTTTCTAAGAAAAAGACTGAAATTCCCCAGGTATTCTCTTCCTTTAATTTGGTTCTTGTTCTGGTATGAAATCCTAATTCTTATACTTATTTATAAATTTAAAGTAGATAAGTCATCTCTGTGATATACATACAACATACATACTACACACACACAATATATGTGTATGCATGTGTATATAATTCTTGCAATATTTATATATAAAATTCTCAAAGATTAAGAGAGCATCTTGAAGTATATATCATTCTTGAGCCTTTTTCAGCCTTTTGCAGAATGTATAATAATACATTTAATTACTTTATTTGCAGCATGGGAGCTTTGTGTGTTTTATAACATTCGAACCCAAAAGACAGGCAGCTGTCTATAAGGCCGTATTTCCATTGCAAGCTTTTAGTGATTTGATAAAAGACAAAGGAAAATTCTAAGAACCAAATAACGGGATTTTAAGATTAATCTCTTTCCCACAGGTGTTTCATGCAATCGGCTTGGTCAGCACTCATGTCTCCGTTGTAAGGTATACCTATGCATTTTTTCTTTTTAGATTTTGTTTTTAATCTCTATACCCCTCCACCAGTCCTTGGATTATATGTAGCTATAATGAATTTATAAGAGACCTTAAAATTATATAGTTTAATTCTTTTATTTTTGAGATTATGGAATTGAAGTTGAGAAGGCTTACATGACTTTCCAGTGGTCATCTAGTCACCTTGTAGTAGAGTTGCGACTAGTGCACATTTCTGGAATCCTGGCTCTGTGTTTTTAATGGAGAACATTCTGACCAAGGTGATGAGAGTCTATTTTAATTAATGTCAAAATGTACCTGCTTAGAAGAGTTTGGGTAAAGATTTCCAAATTTTTCTGTGTCCTTAGGCCTAGTCTCTAGCATTTGTTCATCAAAGATTACTAAACAGATGTAGCCAATGCCCTTCCTTTCAGAAGCATTTCTCTAGTTCTTATATTTCTAACCCTATGTCTTATTTATCTGTTCTAGTTTTACCAAATGGCGTTCAGGCGTTGTCTATGTTGTTTTCTTTGTCTGGAATGCTTTTCCATCTTTGCTTACCCTATTGCCCTTCCATTCTTCATGTCGCGATTAAGACTTCGTGTCTCTAAGATGCCTTTCCCAAACCCCATGTCTGCTTTAGTGCTCTTCCCTCTGCACTTCCCCTTCAGTGCTTAGTGTCTTGTAATTGCCCTTTCACTGTCTCCATCCCCAGTTAGACCATAGACTGTGTGAGAGTAAATAGCTGTTCACCATTATTTCATTTCATCAGGGGCCTTATGAATACTGAAATATTTTTGAACAGTTAAATGTACTTACATGTCACACTCAATATAGTTAGTCTGCCTTTTGTTAGATCATCGTTCAGAGGAGTCCTGACAAAAATCATTTCTGTTAAAAAAATGAAATGAAAAGTGTGACTGGTCCCAACAAAATTCTTAATCTCACTGCCTTAACAAAGCTATATCTTTGAAGCAATGAATACTGTCTTTTTGTATATTTTTACATTTTTATTTATTTACTTATTTTGTTTCTCCTATGTAGGCTTGTTTCTGTGATGATCATACAAGGAGCAAAGTGTTTAAGCAAGAAAAAGGAAAACAGCCTCCTTGTCCTAAATGTGGGCATGAAACTCAGGAGACTAAGGACCTTAGCATGTCAAGTAAGGCCCTTAAGATACTAAGGAAGTGATTTTTGCTTTCATATTTAGACAAAGTTTATCTTTTTTTTTTTTTTTTTTGGTCTATTTTTCTTATTGCCCCTTCTTATTTGAAAAGGTGAATGTGTTCTTTTAAGCAAGTGAAATTTTACAGCTTAGGAAAATATGTCGGTAAAGTTTTTCAGTTTTACTTAAATATACCAATATTCATTTTGATATTTGGTATTTGCCTTAGTTAATGACAGCAAATACTGAAATTTAAGATAAAGAGTGATTTTTTAATTTTTGTTGAAGCTTCCTTGTTAAATAGTTGAGTAGCTATAATTCCTTAATATTAAAGTGGTGGTAATCTTAAGTACTTAGAAGTCAAATTTATTCTGAAGCTTTCTTAGGCGTGTGGTATTTGAGCACCTATGTTTATTTATGTAATAGCACTGCTATAGGAAATTATTTTGTGGTTTTTATGTAACTTTTTTTGTGAAGTAATAACACTGCTATAAGCATGCTTATAGTAATGCAGCTCCCAATTTTGTTAAAGAGAAATTTGACTCTTAACCAGACATATCAGAATGGAAGCATAATTCTAAGTGACTGACTGCCTTGTTTAATCATAGATGTAGTTGCACAGTGAGGTGAGACTGATGATTTTGCTGATCTTCTGCACTAAACTTTGTGTCACTACTAAGGCAGAAGAAATGACAGGCTTTGTTTTTCAGGGCATCTACATTGTAAAATAGCTGTCTTAAGAAAAATGTACTGATATGAAATCAACTGTAATCTGTGATTTATGTGATTTGAAAATAAACTGTCAGTGACCAAACAGAAGGTGTTTTAGTTTTAAACATGCCTCATTACCTTTGGAGTGGTCTGTTGGTCTAATTTGTTTTCTAGATTTAATGAAATGACATTAATTTTTATTTTTTATGGTGTGTATATAGGCTCAGGTGAAAAAATTAGGAAAATATGACCTATTTTTTCATTTGGGATTAAAGCAGCCAATGAAATTCATGAAATTTTATAGAGGAAGATGAGAATGTAGAGAACTGGAACTAAACAATGCCTTGTACATGTCTGTCTTCTATAGCGCGCTCCCTGAAATTTGGCAGGCAGACTGGAGCTGAAGAGGGAGATGGAGCTTCTGGGTACGATGCCTACTGGAAGAACCTTTCCTCTGATAAGTATGGTGATACCAGCTACCACGATGAGGAGGAGGATGAGTATGAAGCAGAGGATGATGAAGAGGAAGAAGAGGAAGGCAGAAAGGATTCAGACACTGAATCATCAGATTTGTTTACTAATTTGAATTTAGGAAGGACCTATGCTAGTGGCTATGCTCACTATGAGGAACAAGAGAACTAGGGGAGCTGCTTGTCCTCTAGTGGCCGTGTGTGAGAAGAGCAGGAGTGGGTGAATGTGCTTGATGAATTGTGGGTGGATGTTCAAAAGTACCTTAGCCACTTAGCCTTGTGCAGAAGGCTAGTTACATTTAATGGGCCAAGCGATAGGATGTAGCGTTTTTATAGAACTGATAATCAGGCTTACGGCATAAGAAAAATGAATTTCAAATGTAAGATGTTTATTGATCGAACCAATTGAAGTATCATGGATTGGATTGTTACTGATTTAAGTAAAGTAGTATGTTTTGCCAATTAGACACATATATACAGGATAAAGGAATAGGATGGTAATATATTTGTTTGAAATTAAATTACTGTCTTTATTAAAAAATACTGCTTCATTCGTCTGATTTTGTAAAATGTAATGAGTAAAATGAATTACTGTATTTTTCCTTTTATGTCCACAGAATGAAAGTCATGCGTTGTTACATTCTAAATTTTCATTAAATATTCATGTCACCTTGAGTTGTCATGATACGTGTGTTTTAGTATTTGACCTATTCTCTTTCTTCACAATGTATATCCTCAGTGGTACCTATTATTAATGCCTTAAATGTAGTGATAAGGTGACTAGTTAGCCATTTTTTCAGAGATGCAGTATCAGAAATAGTATTATTACAGAAGCTTTACCCAGGACATTTTATTTCTCTTTGAATAAACCTGTTATTTCACTTAAGTACTTTTGATATTATATTTAATTTTTTGTTCTGTATTTTCAGTTTGTTTTGGAAAGCATTCCAATGTTTTTACAAACTGCTTCAGTTTTTGCACATACGGAAATAGGTAGTAGAGACTGTGTGGTATACACTTAACGATAAGCAGCCCAGACCCCATCACTGATGATAGGTGGAGGACAGTCCTGTCACAAGTCCCAGTTGTTACAACTTACACTGGCAGTTAATAGGGATTGGGTAGTTGTAGAAGGAAAGACAATATCTGATTGCCTGACATTTTAGATGTATGGAGAAAACTGTAGCTATAAGGATAACAGGGTTGGATGGCCATTGTCAAGCCATTTTTGTTCTATAGAGGCATACTTAACAGCCAAGGACAGTAACAGGCGATGGAAAGCCAGGTGTCAAAGTTAGAGGGCCTGTGGTGGCATATGAAAAAGTGTTTCATCTTTTGCAGTAGGACAGCTTGAAAAAACAGAGGACCAGGCCCGAGACTTAATAGTTTCAAAGGATAAACTTCAAAGACAGTTGCCAGCCAAGGTAAGTCTATTATGCCAACATTGGCAAACTGCTTGGGAAAACCTGTGACCCTGACAAATTAGATGGAGACATCTGAATCGATGGTGCTGGAGATTTTTACTCCCCAGACTCCTGAATTTCTGAGCTTTCAGTCATAGCACACCCCTCCATGTTAAGGGCAAGCACTCCCCGCTTCATTCTCAGGCTGGATGACAATGCAGAGGCTTCTTTCCTCAGGAAACATGCTCCCTTCAAGACTTGTCCTGTCTCCAGGCCATTATAGTTAGTATCTCCAGGCCTAAAATTAGGGTTAAGTGATGATAAAGTTAAGCAAAACTCAGTTGAGGTGCTGGCAGTGAAGTGAGGGGAAACAGACTATACCCCAAAGGAACTGCAAGAATTAGGAAGAGTTGGAGGAATATGCTTGAGGTTGGAATCCGTGCTTAAGAGGATCAAAACATAAAATTAGGGAGGAGTTTGATGGCAGCCCCTATACTGGATCTTTGGATTGCTAAGAGTTAAATTAGAGGGTTTTAATACCCTGGCTAGGATCCTGTGAGATGGTGTGAACTCATTACCAGGATGGCTTCTTGAAGTTTGGAAAAAGTAATGGTCCTTTCTGAGCAAAGTCGAAACACTAGGATTACTGTGACATGGTGGAAGAATGGATTTAAAAGGTTAAGGGAATTGGGTATGTTGGAATGGATTGGAAGATGAGATGATTGTGTGCCGTGGGAAGGCTCAGTGGACACACAATTGAATAGGGCTGTAGAAACCTGCACTGATGATGGGGTATAAGCATCTCTAAAAATATGTGGTAGCTCTCAGTGGGCCATATCAGATAGTAGGAAAAGAAAACAGTTCAGCTTCCTGATGGCAATATATGACAAGATTCTGAAAAATAGTGGCTAAAGTGGCAGTGCCCAACTGCCAAAAGTCAGGGGGTTACAGTTAGTGAGAAAGTGAGAATGGTAGTCAAGGGGTCCTAACCTGCAAAGAGTTATGGAGAAGGCTAATGTATCATAGCACTTTAGGGACAAAACAAATGGGTAGCCAACACGAATACTACTCAGTTTGTCCCATTAGATAAAATTAAGGATGGATTACATGGAAGCTAAGGGTAGTCACCCCAATAGGAAGCTAGCATCCCTTGCTCAATTTCTGGGCCTGAGTCACTTCAGACCTGGAGCTCAGACTGAAGAGGTGGCTGGGACCCAGGAGGAAAGACATGACACCATGGCATCTGTACAAGGTAATGATTCCCTTTGGTGTTTCCTCAAAGGGACCCAGAGCCGTTTGCTCTGGTAATTCTAAGCTTAGGAAAGGGGAAATATAAGGGATTTCAAGGATTGTTGAACACAGAATGTGAATTGATACTGATATTCAGATAGTGTCCCTGTTGCTGCTTTGTAGGGGATGAGGGAGGAGTTGGGTTATACAAGGAGTCCTGGGCAAGTTTAAGCTTACAGTGGTTTCACAGCATGTGTGGAGGGCCACGTGAAGCCTCTGACACTGCCTACCCTTCTGTCTTCTTACTTCAGCCAGATAGTAATACACAATAGTGTCACTTGCAGGATGCAGTACCACCCTTAGGGATCTAAAAGATGCAGAGATGATCATCTCGTCACATCTGTCAATTCACCATTTTGGCCCCTGCAGAAATTTTATGGATCCTAGAAGATGGCGATAGACAAGCTCAACAAAGTACTATCCTTGATTGCAACTGCTATGCTAGATGTGGTATCTTCGTTAGAGCAGATACATGTGGCCCAAGTATATGGAATATCATCTTGGTTCGTGCAAATGCATTCTTCTCTCTCAATAAGAGAAGGGAATCAGAAACAATTTGCATTCACACAGAATGGGCAACAATATATATTTATAGTTTTGTAAACTACACCACTTTATCCTAAAGAACATAGATCTGTTACATAATGACTATGTTGAGGCTGGATGAACAAGTGGCTAGACCATTGAGAACTTGGTAGGAGATGTGTTCCAGAGGGAGGAGATAAAGCTTATGAACTTTCAGTGGATAAACCTTATAAATTTTTTGCCATACTCATAAATTTTTCAGGGTTCCAATGGTGAGGGGCAGTTTGATGCATCTGATCTAAAGTATAAAGCAAATGACAACATGTATTCTCTTACTCTGAGGAAGGAAGCACAATGCCTGGTGAGCCATCCTGAGTTCTGGAGGCAGCATATGTCACACCTGAGGATAGTGTCCCGGCCAGTGTAACAGTTGATGCAAAAGGCTGCCTGTTTTAAGTGGAGCCCCCAGCAGGTAAGAGTTCTGCAGCTGGTCTAGGTTGCAGTGGAAGTAGCCCTGCTTTCTGGGCCATAGAGTGATGCTACTATATTGGAGATATTAGTGATGGGATAAGTTGTGCTGTAGCAAGCCGCAGCAGGAGAGACACCGTGCTCATCTCTGGGTTATAGAGGAAGCTTATGCCATCTGCATTGAGAGACTCATATACTCCCAGAGGCAGACAGAATGGTTTCCAACTTACCAAGGCCTATCTAGTTACCACCACTGCCAAATGTCACCTGTCAGCAGCAGGGGCAACTGCTGCACCCTTGATGGGGTATCATCACTTGGGGAGACAAATCAGAGCAGCCACCCCAGAAAGGCTAGTGGTTCATTATCAGTGGAATAGATCCACATTCTTGGAATAGGCTTACCTTTCCTTCCTGCAGGGCCTCATCCAGCATTGGTACCTGGGGGCTTATGTAATATTTGATTCACTGGCATGAAATCCTACATAATATATGTCAGGCCATGGAATCATCTTTAAAGTAAAGAAGGCTGCAGTAATAGGCCTGTGACCATGGGAGTCACTGTGTCATATAGTGCACCACCCAGAAACTTCCTGCCTGATGATGTGGTGCAGTGGTGTGCTGAAAACACACTGAAGCAGCAGTTCAGAGGCAATACTCTGTAACAATTTCATACCATCCTTCAAGTTACAGATATGCATTGACCCACAGGTATTCCTATTCCAATGTGTTTCCAATAGATAAAGTGCATGTGTGGTAGGTTGAATAGTGTCACTTTAAGGTCATGTTCTTCTGGAATGTCAGAATGTGACCTTATTTGGAAGTAGAGTCTCTGCAGATGTAACTTGCTAAGATGTTAGCTAGTTAGGCTAACATCTTAGGGGTTGGGCTTATATCCAAAGGTTAGGTGGGCTCATATCCAAAGATGATGAGAGGACACACAGACACACAAGAAAGAAAGCCATGAGAAGATGGAGTCAGAGATTGGTGTGATTCATCTGCAAGCCAAGGAATGCTAAGCATTGCCTGCAACCACCAGAAGTGAGAAGAGAAGCATGGAACAGATTATTCCTCAGACCCTCTAAAAGTAATAAACCCTGCCAACACCTTGATATTGAACTTCTGGCCTCCTGAATGGTGAGAGAATACATTTTCTGTTGTTTTAAGTTATCCAGTTTGTGATAATTTGTTATAGCAACCCTAGGAAGCTAATATGCCATGGGAATTAGGGGTGGAAGCAGGAGTTGCCACCACTCCCAGTGATTCACTGGGGAACATTATGCTTCCCATCTCTACACTCCTGGGTTCTGAATGACTAGAATTCTATGTCCTCAAGGGGATACCTTTCTTCATGGGACCCAGTAAATACCACCATTGGATAATAAGCTGTGCCTGCCACCTTGGTATTTGTGACTTTTTATGTCTAGGGACTGTCACTGTCTTGGCAGAGATAAGTGCCTTTCTTCATCAGAAGGAGGTAGGGCTGCTCTTACCTGACGAGGATAGGGAGAATTATAAGTGGAATCCAGCAACTCACTTGAGTTTTCTAGGTGCTCCTTTGCCCACTTGTGACTATACATGAGCATATATGGACATCGCCAACAGCTACAGGCTATGAAGGGCATAGTGACTAGACTCTTCGGGATGAGGGTTTGGGTCATGCCACCAGATAATTACCAAGACTAACAGAGGTGGTAGTTGTCAGGTAACTTTAGGACCTGCCCCAGCTTCAGAGAGCTGCCTTGGCTGAAATCAGATCCTTCCCAAAGCAGACCATGCATCTGGTGACTAAGTGACTGGTCTGGCTAATTTAGCCCAACACGGCCCATCATGACAAATAGCTATGAAGTTACTATCCCTATACAGAATCTAATAGTTGACACTTAAGAATATGGGGGTAAATATGCTTCTTCCTCTGAGTTTTGGTCATGGTTTGGCAAACTCCTTGCTAGAATACTGTAATGATGTATGTAAGGTTGACCTTTATAAGTCACCTACCAGCTTCTGCTCATGCAAAATGTACTAGTCCATTTCCGAAAGTGAATAGACCATATAGCATGCTCGCCTGTGCTTTAGAGAAGGCTAGTTACTTATTTGCCTAATGGGAATAAGTCAAAGAATGAAGTTTAATATATTAATCCCTAATAATATTTTGTGGAAACAGACATAGCACAATGCATAGTACAATCAGGCATATGGAAGCATTTTAAATAAGAAATACAATGTAGATAGAGGCAAGAGCTTTCTTTTTCTTTTCTTTCTTTTTTTTTTTTTTGAGATGGAGTCACAGTCTGTCACCCAAGCTGGAGTGTAGTGGCCTGAACTCCGCTCACTGAAACCTCTGCCTCCGGGGGTCAAGTGATTCTCCTGCCTCAGCCTCCCAAGTAGCTGGGATTACAGGCATGCACCATCACGCCTGGCTAACTTTTATATTTTTAGTAGAGACAAGGTTTTGCCATTTTGGCCAGGCTGGTCCGGAACTCCTGACCTGAGGTGATTTGCCTGCTTTGACCCCCAAAGTGCTGTGATTACAGGCATGAGCCACCACACCTGGCCTGGGCATTTTTGACAAAGAGCTTTGGTGGGAAAGCAAAATAATATGCTAACTGCAATTTGCTGATTTATATAACTCAATTTTGCCACTAAACAGCAGCACTTTTACATTAAATCCAGGTAAAAATTCGGTTAGCATTTGCTACATGCCCATTGTCAAAATACTAGAATACTAGGACAGATGAAAGATTTAAAGGTAAATACAGTATTATGTAAGCTGTTAAAGCTTAAATTTTATTAGAGAAAATAAGACACAATACAAGGTTAATAGTAGCTAACATTTGCTATGTGTTCTCTGTACGGCCCAAGCTGCTTTACCTGCATAGGCGCTTTGAATTCTCACAGCAGAGGTAGGGTACAGTATTTAGCTCCCTGAGCAAGCCAGGCCAGTCTCCTCACCCTGCTCTGTCTAGAGCTGTTCTCATAGCAAACTGCCTGTGCTGCTAATAATGTGATTGTGGAACCAGAGCACTGTTGCTGCTGCTTCTGTCACTACAAACTAAAGGATCTGCTGCAGCAGTGGAGACCACTGCCTCTTGTCACTTGTGGGTATAACCTGATGGCATCTCTGGTCACATGTCCTGGGGCCTTTTTATTGCCACTGAGGTATGACATGCAGTCGGATTTGCTTTTGAGTCCACTTTTGTGTAATGGAGAAGTGCAGGCATAGTAAAGCCTCATGGGAGTGACCTCTAACAAATGGGAAACAGAAATTAGTGGATAAACTTACTCCCTCTTCTCCGCTTTCATAGTAACTTCAAATGTTCTCGCTGAAGACGTCCTGTGAAATCAAGAAATCGGCTTGTCACAGACTCTGGCCATAAAGGACTCTACCCTGTGAGGTTTCTCTCCCCTCTTCACCACTTGGTTTCTCCTTCACTCACTCCTGCTTCTGTGGGACTGCACATTTAATATTTTCTGAGGAAATTGGGCTAACGCAGGTAGAAGTTACCAATACTAGGCTGAATGTGTGCTTAAGAAAAGTACAAAGGAAATGTAGAATGCGAAAAGGTAGAAATAAAAACTGGAGTCACTGTGGAAGGATTTAAGGATATTCTAGGCTGGACACTGATGGCTCATGCCTGTAATCCCGGCACTTTGGGAAGCCGAGGCGGGTGCATCACCCGAGGTCAGGAATTTGAGACCCGCCTGGCCAGCGTGGCAAAACCCCGTCTCTACTAAAAATATAAAAATTAGCCAGGCGTGGTGGTGGGTTCTTGTAATCCCAGCTACTCTGGAGGCTGAGGCAGGAGAATCACTTGAATCCAGGAGTTGGAGGTTTCAGTGAGTCAAGATCGCCTCACTGCACTCCAACCTGGGTGACAGAGAGACAAGAAAAAAAAAAAAAAAAAAAAGAAAAGAAAAAGGATATTCTACATGGGGAGGGACTTCCTAAACAAAGAAAACATTTTTCAAATAAACAAACCTAGAATGTGTTCTTTAAATTAATAAATAATCTTGAAGGTGATTTATATTTTTTGATGAAATTTGTGTTATTCAATATTTTCTTTAGAAGTTGACTTTTGTAGGCGTATGGTAATTTCAGTTCAAAATTGATTTTACTTTGTTAGCTCAGCATCACTGGCTCCAAACGATTCCTAGCTTTCCTACTTAAATGTAGGAATGTTTGAAAAATCAGTATTTATTACATTTGAAGATACTTGTGTATAATTCTAAAAGAATATTTTTCTAAAGTACTCGCAGCACCTTTAGAATAAATTAATCATTTTCCTAACTGATTTCAAAGGAGGAGCAGATATTTTCAATATAAAATTACTGATATGTTTGCATATATTTTACTGATTCATTTTCAATTTTGTGATCAAATACAGCTTCAAGTTCTGGGTTTATCATTTCTTAAATATTGAGATCTTTTCCTAAGCTTCCTCATCTATAAGGAGAGGGTAGTACCTCAGAAGGCTATTTTGATGATTAAATTAGATAAATGCGTCTGAATTCTTTTGTACTATTTTAGGCATAATACATCGTAGCTCATAGTTAAATCTCTGATAGGGCAGAAACCTAGAACTTAGGTGTCACTTCCTTTCAAGCTTGGCGTTTGTTTGGTGGGGTCCCATGTGGGTTCAACATGCGTATCGAGAAGTGTTATTTCTGTTCGGGGCCCATCTACCCTGGACATGGCATGATTGCAAGGTGTTCAGATTTTGCAAATCTAAATGTCATAAAAACTTCAAAAAGAAGCGCAATCCTCACAAAGTTAGGCGAACCAAAGCATTCCGGAAAGCAGCTGGTAAAGAGCTTACAGTGGATAATTCATTGGAATTTGGAAAACGTGGAAATGAACCTATCAAATGCCAGTAAGAGCTATGGAATAAAACTATTGATGCAATGAAGAGAGTTGAAGAGATCAAACAGAAACTCCAAGCTAAATTTATAATGAACAGATTGAAGAAAAATAGCTACAGAAAGTTCAGGATATCAAAGAAGTCAAGCAAAACATCCATCTTATCTGAGTCCCTCTTGCAGGCAAAGGGAAGCAATTGGAAGAGAAAATGGTACAGCAGTTACAAGAGGATGTGGACATGGAAGATGCTCCTTAAAAATCTCTGTAACCATTTCTTTGGTGTACATTTGAAAATGCCCTTTGGATACTTGGAACTACTAAATTATTTTATTTTTTACATAAGGTCACTTAAATGAAAAGTGATTAAAGTACATCTTTCCTACATTGCCATCTACATAACATCAGATATTACAGATGTTAGATTGCATCTAAATGTTAAATCTTCACTGATTGATGTACTTAAGTAAATCACGAAAATTCTGCTTATAACTATAGAAGTGAATTGTGAATGTAAAATGGTTATGCCATTTGGATAATGGCACTAGGCAGCATTTGTACAGTAACTAATGGCAAAAATTCATGGCCAGTGACGTATAAAATAAAATATTCTTTTCAGTAAAATATTCCCTTTGTTAATGTTATGGGGGGCGGATACAAAAAGGAACTAACAATTTGTATGGCAGTGTCAGATATTATTTTTATTTTCATATTTCCTGTTTTGGTTTATTTGCATCTTAGAAGAGCATAATGACATTGATTGATGAAGCCTAATTATGCTGGACTGTTTTGACCTGGTTTAACCCTTCTCATAGGTAGTTGTGGATGTTGGGGATGAGAACTGAATAATCTTTGCCTGGAGTGACACTACACTCTAGAATTTCCACTTTGGAGAATATTCAAATAACTTGTGATTCCTGGTAAAACAAACATTTTTCTAGCTCAACAATGATCTAGAAGCAGAGTAATCCCAGCACCTTTTAAAAGTTATTATGTGGTTTTCTTTTAAAAAGCTCCTGTTTTTGGAAAGTAGAATTTATAGGTACAACATATGTTCATTATTTTGTACATAAAATAAAACCATTTAAAAAGTAAAAAAAAAAAAAAAAGAAAGAAAGAAAAAGTGAAAAAAAAAAGAAAGAAAAAGTGAAAAAAAAAAAAAAAAAAGAAACCTAGAACTTAACCAACAAGTCAGTGAAAATCATGCTATGCTATGGGTGTCCGTGTGTGAGGGTAATGATCTTAGCCTAAGATGGTAATGCTATTTTAATACATGTGGAAATTTGGCCAGTGTGTTTTTGGTGGTCATTTTATAAGAGAGGAATGATTTGAATTTTATCTCTGTATATATGCTGTGGTTGCCAGACAGCTCAATTATTATAGCTTCCTGCAGTCTGTGCTGTCTACTGAAATTATTATCCCTGGCCCTCACTCATTTTTTTTTTTAAAGCTGTATTGAGGTATAATTGATGTACAATAAACTACACATATTTCAAAAGTACAGTTTGACACGTTTTGACATATGTATATATCCATGAAATCATCACCACAATAAACATATTCATCACTCCAAAAATTTTCTTTTGCAATCCCTCTCTCCAGTCTCTTCTCTCAACTCCCATCTACTCTGGACCCAGGCAACAACTAATCTGTTTCTTGTCACTACAAATTAGTTTGTATTTCTAGAATTTTATATTAATAGAATCATGCAGTATGTACTCATTTTTGTTTTGGATTTTTTTTTTTTTTTTACTGAGTGTAATTATTTTGAGATTTACCCATGTAGTTCATTCCCTTTTTTGCTGAGTGGCATTCCATTGTATAGATATACCACAAGTTGTTTATCCTTTTGCTTGTTTCTTGACATTTGGGCTGTTTCCAGTTTTTGGCTATTACAAATAAAACTGCTATTTATATTCACATGCAAGTTTTGGTATTAATATATGGTTTCATTTCTTTAGGTTGAATATGTAGGTGTGGAAAGGCTAGAACATATTTTAAAAAACTGCCGAACTGTTTTTTAAAATGACTGTATCTTGTTACATTTCTAGACAACTTATCTTTTTTCTTGACAGCACATGGTATGCAATCTTTTTAATTTTAGCTCTGATGGGTGTGCTATTAGGCAATAAACATTTAGGATTGTTACGTTATGATCGAGCCTTTTATCATTATGAAATAACTCCCTCACCCTGATTCCCAATAATATTCTTGGTTCTGAAATTTATTTTATCTGGTATTTTTATAGCTGTTCCAGCTATCTTTTGATTAGTTGAAATGTGGTTTATATTTTTCTAGCCGTTTACTTTTAATCGTTCGTGCCTATATGCTCAAAGTAAGTTTCTTATAGGCAGTATATAGTTGGGCCTTGCATTTTTATCCAATCTGACAATCTGTCTTCTAATTGGGGTGTTTAGAACATTTACATTTAATATGATTATCATTTAGTTCAGTTTATATTTATCACCCTGCTATTGCTTTCTGTTTGTCCCACATTGTCATTGTCTATGTTTTCTATATTCTCTTTTAAAAAAAAATTGTTTGGATTAACCACATTTTTTTGTGATTTCATTTTATATCCTTTGTTGGCCTATAAGCTATAGTTTGCTGTTTTATTGTTTTAGTGGTTGCTTTAGAGTTTATAGTACACACATCTTTAACTTATCACAGCCTTTCTTCAAGTGATATTTTAACATCTCATGTACTGTACAAGAGCCTTATACATTCTTAATTCTTGTAAATTTATACGTTTTTTTCTCCTGTTTCTCATCTCTGGATATTCATGCTTTGTCATGTGCTTTACATTTTACATAAATTATAAACTCCACACTACATTAATAAGCCTAGCTGCAAGTCCACCCAGACTCAGTTCTTTCTATTCAGGGAGTCCACTGGGCTCTACTTGGGTTTCACCACCCTACACTGTGGCCTGCAAAATCTCTTAAGGTAGAAGTTTGGGTAATTGCAAGACTCACTCTATTCGTTTTTCATCTTTTAGGAATTATTGTCTCTTAAATTACTTCATACCCAGTATCTTAAAAATGTTATTTCATATATTTTGTGTGTTTTTAAATTTCTTTCAAGTGGGAGAGTAAATCTGATCCATGCTGCTTTATTCTGGCTGAGGTGAAAGCTGTGATCCAGATATATTTTACTGCATAGAAACTAGTCCATTAGACATGACTTTCCTTTGGAATATTATTTTTCATTCGTGTTTATAAAGATTCTTTTAGTATTTTTAATCCACCAAAGAAAAAAATGCATGGCCATAAACTACTTGCAGTATTGTGTGTATCTATTCCTAACAAAATAAACTTAGTAATATTAGTAAACTTGCCTTAAAAAATCTTGTCAGTGGTTTTTCATCAGTAAACTAAAAATAATTCTTACTACCACCTTTACATTTAGTAGATATTTATAAGTTTTTAAAAATATTGTTATTGAAAGTTAAATGTAACTATAGATTTTGCTTGTCAGGAGAAACCAGGGCAGTGATCCTTCTTTTTTCTTAATTTTTAAAAGATATAGATCTATATTCAGAGATGTTCAAGGCTAACTTGTAAGAATCTTACGGTTTTTGATGAGAAAACATTTTCTTCCTACTAATATCTGTACCCTAATAAAAGTTAAGCCTCTATTGCTTCATGGTGGCTGAGAAGGTATAAATAGAAAGAACAGATCTCTGCAGGTCCTTAGGAGATTTGCAAAGTTTGAAAATGCTGAGTATCATCTGGTTTAGTTATTTACCTAATTCAGGGGTCTTCTGTATATTGCTGACTCAGCTTATCCAAACTGTTTATAGGCTGTGCTTCTTGTTTTTCTACAACTGCATATAGTTGTATCTTTATAGGAAATGAAGATTATTGTACTGAATAAACTCTATAAACTAGATCACATGTACCTAGGCGTTCAATTGATAGGCTTACGAGATCCTGGCTCATGGACAAAGATTTTTGGCAGTATTAAATATCTATCTTGATTTAATCATTTCACAAGTATACATATATTAAAATCTCACGTTGAACACTAAGTATATACAGTTTTTATTTGTTAACTATAACAGAATAAAGCTGAGGGAAATTTTTATCTTAGTATAGTAGGCAGAATAATGGCTTCTCGAGGGTGTTCATGTCCTAATTCCAGGAAACTGCAAATGTGTTATGTTATATCACGAAGGGGAATTAAAGTAGCCCATGGAATTAAATTTGCTAAGTACCTGATACAGTTTGACTGTGTCCCCACCCAAATCTCAACTTGAATTGTTTCTCTCAGAATTTCTACATGTTGTGGGAGGGACCCAGGGGGAGGTAATTGAATCATGGGAGCCAGTCTTTCCTTGCTATTCTCATAGTAGTCAATACGTCTCATGAGATCTGATGGGTTTATCAGGGGTTTCTGCTTTTGCTTCTTCCTCATTTTCTCTTGCCACCACCATGTAAAAAGTGCCTTTCAACTCCCACCATGATTCTGAGACCTCCCCAGCCATGTGGAACTGTAAGTCCAATTAAACCTCTTTTTCTACCCAGCCTTGGGTGTCTTTATCAGCAACTTGAAAATGGACTAATGTAGGCCCTGACCTTAAATCAAAAAGGTTTTTAAAGGTGGAAGACAGGCAGAAGAGAAGATTGAAGTGATGAGATATGAGGAATTGGATCTTTACCTTCCCAATATGACTAGGATTTCTTTGAACATGAAGTAAGGGGATGATGAGCCAAGGAATATGGCGGCCTCTAGAAGGTGGAAAAGGCAAGGAAACAAATTCTCCACTAGAGGCTTCAGAAAGGCATACAAGCCTGCCAACACTTTGATTTTAGCACAGTGAAGCCTGTGTCAGACTACTAACCTACAAAACTATAGATAGTAAATGTGCATTTTTTTTTTTTTTTTTCTGAGATAGAGTCTCGCTCTGTCGCCCAGGCTGGAGTGCAGTGGCGCGATCTTGGCTCACTGCAAGCTCCACCTCCTGGGTTCACGCCATTCTCCTGCCTCAGCTTCCCGAATAGCTGGGACTACAGGCGCCTGCAGCATGCCTGGCTAATTTTTTTGTATTTTTTGGTAGATACGGGGTTTCACCATGTTAGCTAGGATGGTCTCGATCTCCTGATCTCGTGATCCACCTGCCTTGGCCTCCCAAAGTGCTGGGATTACAGGCATGAGCCACCATGCCCGGCCTTGTGCATTGTTTTAAGCCACTAAATTTGTGATAATTTGTTATGATAGCAATAGGAAACGAATGCACTTAGTTATCTCCCAAACCTTAAATGAAAGTGTAAACACTTTGGCATGTTTCATATGACTATAGGATCAAATGCTTTTACCTAAAACAGTTATTTCAATACAAAATTGAAATGCTTCCAGAATTTATGGTGAAGTATTAGCTAAGCCATAAGTGAGGTACAGAAAATTATCACATTATAACTCCTCAAAGAGAAAAAGCAGAAAGTGAACTAACACAGTCTCACAACATTAGTACTTAGCACATTGTCTGATAGTGTTTATATTAATGAAGAAATTTAAACTGACTCATGAAATGTGAAACTCTATAGTCTTTGGGATATTGTCATTAGGCAAAATAATTAAAACAAAAGATGCCAAATAATTGTTACTGGAAGTCATCATAAATGCTGTATTTGGTCTCTTGGTTTCTTTATTCAACATTGTCTACAAGCTTTTTACATCAGTGAGGACCAAGTCATTAATGGAACCACAGAACAAACTTATTCTAAACATTTGATGCTATTCTAAACATCGAAACAGTAAAATCTCTTTACAGTGCAACTTCCCTGAGCTAGATGAAGGATTCCATATCTGAGTTAACATAAGAAACCATAAAGAGAGAGAAGAAATGCTCTGTAACTGTGTTTCAAATTTGAAAGCTTGCACAGTCCTGAGAAAACAATTGTGAATTCCTAGGATTCCACAGGATGTACTGGTTAAGAGGGCATAGCTCTTTTTGAGAAAAACCTATGAGTTCAACAGAGGTATAAAAGTCAGAATGAAAATAGCAACAGACTCTTTAAATAGCTCACGCAACTCTGAAGCCAAAATAATTTTTACATAGTTAATGCAAGGAAATGACTACTGTAGAGTAGAATCACAATTATAAACATGAAGGGCAGACACACACACATTGTTATTTGACATTTTGAGATTTACATGTATTCTGTGTAACATTTCTGTAAGAAATATATATGTAACATATATGCTATATATATATTCCTTATTATACAAATTTAGTATAAAGAGTCCTCTTTTTACATGATGCAAGTTTTTCTTAGCCTCCGAGAGAAGAAAACACAACGAAAGCAAGGTTTGTAGCATCTATATGGCTTTGACCTGTAGGCATCTGGTGCCAAGTGCTTTGTCAGCCCATTACTATGTAACACACCTGATGAGCTCATCAAATTATCTTACTTTGCTGATAGTATTTCTCTGTTTCGAAAAAGAAATGTACTTAATGCTATCAGACAATCATCATAATAAAAAAAGACTAGTGTTATTGAAGTTTTGTTTGCCTGGAAACTCTTGTTGTTGAATAAAAGGAAAGTTAAAAAAATATTTTTTTTCCTCCAAATTTCGGTCTAGAATGCCACCCAGGCCTCTCAGTCTAGCTTTGAACTTGAGTCTAAAGAAAATATTTGATCTTCTTTATCTTTCAACTTGACAAAATGTTCTTCCTTTTTGAAATCCCGCTTTTTGTTTTAAGTGTGCTTGTCAATGTGTTTTATGAAGGTAAAGCTCTTAGAGGTATGATACGAGTCTGTTTTTGTTTAACCTTTGAACATCCTCTTAAGTATCTACCCCACCAAGGTGGCATCCAAAAAATATTTCTCATTAAAATCGTACTTGTCCTATAGTGGTTTGGAAGTAATAGAAGAAAGTGTTGGATTTACCTTTTTCACTTAGAGGTTTAAATACTTAAAGGTAACATTTCATTTCATTGAACAAATACACATTGAGGCCCTTATGCATGGCGATGGTTAATATTCATTAAAAGATTAACTGACACAGCCAGCGTGACTAAGTTATGTGTTTGATACTTAAGAAACTTAAAAATCATCCATGGATTACAAAATATGCTTGTAATGGAACAAAAAGCTGTACTTGTTTTCAAATAATGTTATTTGGTCAAATGACCAAAGAATACCAGATTCCAGCTCTATAACTACTCCTTATTGCATGAAATAAATATATAGAAAAAGGGCAAACTTATTCTTTATTAATAGGTGATGACTTTGCTTTAATCCAATGCAGGACCCTAGTGACCTAGGCTGAAACTTGAGAAAAACTCTTTCCTAAGTGCTTCCAACCTGAAATGCCCACTCAGCGTTTTTTTCCCATGAAAGTAGGATGTATAGATGGGGGTAAGAGGAGACATCATAGAGAACACAAATTGTCTCTAGTCACAATGGAGAATAATGAAGAAATATAGCTTATTAAAATATGTCATGTGAGTCTACATAAAATGACAAGGATAATTCAATCTTTGTAAGTCACATTGCTGACTCTGGGATTAACTTTAATTAGCAGGCCTCTGACATTGCCTTAATTTTTGTTAAAATAGAAGTGAGAATATTCTGACCTGCCATGGTGACTCACATTTGTAATTCCAGTGCTTTGGGAGGCCAAGGCAGGCAGATGGCGAGAGTTCGGGAGTTCAAGATCAGCTTGTGCAACATGGTGGTGAGCACTTGTAGTCCCAGCTACTTGGAATCTGAGGTGGGAGGACAGCATGAGCCTGAGAGGTGGAAGTTGCAGTGAGCCAAGATTGCGCCACTACACTCCAGCCTGGGCGACAGAGCCAGACCCTGTTTCACACACACATGAAAAGAAGTGAGAATATTCAGATTTTAAATCAAACAACTTAATCCATGAGCTTCTGCTTTATGCTAACTGAAAAGTCATTATTAGGAAGGATGTATTAGCTACTAAGATAGCCATTAATAAGTAATAATATAATTGTGTGTAGTTCAAATAAATGCATTTGCATAGCACTTTAGACTACATCTTGAATAATGCAGCATGAATAATAAAAGCTCTTTTTTATCTGGAATTTGTCATTCACTCAGTTTCCATTTTAAAAAGGCACTTAATTTGGCTGCCTTTCAGAGAATTCCTGATTCCTTAGTATGCTGATGTCTTCTAATATCAGAATGCTAGAGTGCAGTGACCTTCATTTATAGTTCAACTGTGAGCTAAGTCTGAAAATAGACCTCATAGCACCCATTGAGCACACTACTTTATGAGCAAACTATACAAGGACACTATTTTTTAAGGAAAAGTAAAGAGATCTTGGTCTTAACAGGTATGGGAGAATAAAGAAAACCAACATGGCTGTGGCAGAGAGTGAGAAGTGTCTGCCACCCACAAGAAGAGGAAGAGAAGGATTCCTGCAGGGCTTCTTGCACCACTAGGACGGCTGCAAGATGAAGCTTGAATCCTATGCAGAAATGGTTGGTAGAGCTGCAGCCACACATGCAGCTTTTGGGAGCAGTAGCAAAGACTTGAAAGAGGGCTTAGAGTCTGCACAGTCACATTTCCATCTATTCTTCTGGCTTCTACCTGACCAGGCCACTCACTCAAACACTACTTATATCAAGATTACCAGTGGTCTCCATGCTGCCACATCCAAGGATCAGCCTCCCAGTGTCATACCCTCTCCTCAATATTTTACACAGGTTGCTACTATCTTTTCCCTCAAACATATTTCCTTTGGTTTCCACGAAATCGTACTCTTCCAGCTTTCCTCTTACCCCACTGACCATTCCTTCTTAGAGAACTTTGCTGGCTTCACTTCCTTTCTCTACTTTAAATGCTGAATCTAAATGGTGCAACCAAATGTGTGATTGTGCACTTTCTGCCTACATGATCTTGCTACTGGTGCCCTGGGTTCTTGTAACCAAATCGTTTCGGTAGAAAAGGTCTGGTAAAATTTGGGATATGAATCCATCTGGTCCTTGGCTTCTTTTCGTTGTTAGCAATTTTAAAATTACAGATTCAATATCACCACTTGCTATTAGTCTGTTCAGAATTTCTACTTCTTCCTGATTCAATCTAGGAGGGTTGTATGTTCCCAGGAATTTATTCATTTCTTCAAAATTTTTAGTTTGTGTGCATAGAGATTCTCATGGTAGTCTTAAATGATCTTTTGCATTACTGTGGTGTTGGTTGTAATGTCTCCATTTTCATTTCTCAAACTCCTGGCTGCAAGCAATCCTCCTGCCTTGGCCATCCAAAGTGCTGGGATTAGAGTTGTGAGCCACAATGCCCAGCCCTCCATTTTTATTTCTAATTGAGCTTATTTGAATCTTCTTTCTTCTTTCCTTGGTTAATCTAGTTAATGGTCTATACATTTGGTTTATCTTTCCAAATAACCACCTTTTTGTTTCATTAATCTTTTATATAGTTTTTCATTTTAATTTCATTTAGTTCTACTCTAATCTTTGTTACTTCTTTTCATCTGCTAGCTTTGGGTTTAGTTTGTTCTTGTTTCTTTAGCTTCTTGAGGTGTGGCTTTACATTGTCAATTTGTGATCTTTCAGACTTTAATGTAGGCATTGAGTGCTATAAACTTTCCTCTTATAGGGTAAGAGAACTTCCCAGAAGTTCTGATAATTTGTGGATAACTATTATCATTCATTTTGAATAAATTTAAATTTCCATCCTGATTTCACTGTTAACTCAAAAATCATTCAGGAGCAGATTGTTTAATTTCCATGTATTCGTAGACTTTTGAAGCTTTCTTTAGGAGTTGATTTCAGGTTTTGTCACTGTGGTCTGAGAATATATATGATATGATTTCTATTTTTAAAAATTTATTGATACTCGTTTTGTGGCCTATCATATATGCTGTCTTGGAGAGTGTTCTATATTCTAAGAAGAATGTATATTCTGCAGGTCTTAGGTAGAATGTCCTGAAAATATCTATTAGGTCCATTTGATCTAGAGTGTAGTTTAAGTAAAGTGTTTCTTTGTTAACTTTCTACCTTAATGATCTATCTAGTGCTGTCAGTGTAGTGTTGAAGTGTTGAAGTCTTTTGCTATTATTGTGTTGCTGTCTATCTCTTTTCTTAGGTCTAGTAGTGATTGTTTTATGAATCTGGAAGCTACAGAGTTAGGTGCACATGTATTTAGAATTGCAATATCTTCTTGTTAGGTTGATCCTATTATCGTATATAATGACTTTTTTTGGTCTTGTTTTTAACTTTTAAAGACAGTTTTATCCGATATAAGAATAGCTACTCCTGCTTGCTTTTGTTTTCCATTTGTGTGGAATATCTTTTTCCACCCCTTTGCCTCGAGTCTGTAAGAATCCTTACATGTTACGTCTCCTGAAGACAGCAGATATTTGATTTGTGATTTTTTTTTTTAATCCATTCTGCCAAACTGTATCTTTTAAGTGGAGCATTTAGACCATTTACATTCAGTGTTAATATTGAGATGTGAGATACTGTTCCAGTCATCATGTTGATTGTTACCTAGATACTTCGTTTTCTTCGTTTTTTGTTTGTTTTTTGAAACAGGATCTTACTCTGTTGCCCAGGCTAGAGTGCAATGGTACAATCTTGGCTCAATGAAACTCTCACCTCCTGGGTTCAAGTGATTCTCCTGCCTCAGCCTCCCGAGTAGTTGGGATTACAGGTGCCCACCACCATGCCCAAACAATTTTTGTATTTTTAGTAGAGATAGGGTTTCACCATGTTGGTCAGGCTGGTCTCAAACTTCTGACCTCAGGTGATCCACCTGCCTCGGCCTCCCAAAGTGCTGGGATTACAGGCGTGAGCCACTGTGCCTGGCCATATTATTGTTTTTATAAACTGTGAGTTTTATGCTTTCAAGAGGTTCTATTTCAGTGCATATTGATCCTTTGTTTCAAGACTTAGAACTCCTTTTAGCATTTTTTGTAGGACTGCTCCAGCAGTGACAAATTTACTCAGCATTTGCTTGTCTGGAAAATACTTTATTTCTTCTTCATTTACGAAACTTAGTTTCGCTGGATACAAAATTCTTGGCTAAAAGTTATACTGTTTAAGCAGGGTAAATATAAGACCTCAATCCCTTTTGGCTTATAAAGTTTCTGCTGTGAAGTCTACTGTTAGTCTGATAGGTTTTCCTTTATAGGTTACCTGATGCTTTTATCTCACTGCTCTGAGAAGTCTTTCCTTTATGTTGACTTTAGATAGCCTCATGATTGTATTCCTTGATGATGTCCTTTTTGCAGTGAATCTCCCAGGAATTCTTTGGGCTTCTTGTATTTGTGAATCTAAATCTCTAGCAACACCTGGGAAATTTTCCTCAATTATTTCCTCAAAGAAGTTTTCCAAACTTTTTCTTTCTCTTTTCCCTCAGGAACACCAGTGAATCTTAGGTCTGGACATTTTATATAATCCCGTATTTCTTGAAGATGTTCATTTCTTTTGATTCATTTTTCTTTATTTTCGTCTGATTGGGTTAGCTCAAAAACCTTATCTTTGAGCTTTGAAATTATTTCTTCTACTTATTCCAGTCTATTGTTAAAACTTTACACTGCATTGCTGAGTGCGTTGGCTCATGCCTATAATCCAGCACTTTGGGAGGCCGAGGCAGGCCAATCACTTGTGGTCAGGGGTTCGAGAACAGCCTGGCCAACACAGGAAACCCCATCTCTACTAAAAATACAAAAATTAGCCAGGCGTGGTGGCAGGTGCCTATAATCCCAGCTACTTGGGAGGCTGAGGCAGGAGAATCACTTGAACCTGGGAGGTGAAGGTTGCAGTGAGCCAAGATTGCACCACTACACTCTAGCCCAGGCAACAGAGTGAGACTCTGTCTCAAAACAAACAAAAAAACCAAAAACCACAAAACAAAAAAACCCACAAAACTTTACATTTTGTAATGCCCTAAATATATTTTACATTTCCAAAAGTTATGATTGATTTTTCTTCAAAATATGTCTTTAGAAAATGTTTGACTCATATCCTGAATTGTTTTTTACATTTCTTTATGTTAGTTTTCACTTTTCTTTTATATCTCCCTGAGTAGCATAATAATAAACTCTTTGAATTCTTTGCCTGATATTTCAAAGATTTCATCTTGCTTTGGATCCATTGCTGGAGATTTACTGTGATCTTTTGGGGGATGTTATAGAACCCTATTTTGTCATATTGTCAGAATTATTTCTCTGGATTTTTCTCATTGGGGTAGACATTTTTCCTAGTTATTCTTGAATTTATTTTTGATTTACCTGTGTGTGTGTGTGTGTGTGTGTGTGTGTTTTAATTTCTTTTTCTTTTCCTCTTAAGGATGTGACTTCAATGTTTACAGTTCTTTGTAACCGAATTTGGGTTTGGTGTTTTCAGGGGTGAAGGCTCTGTATGAGTCCCTTGGTTATAAGTCTTTGTATAATAGCTTTCCTAGAAGCTGGCTATAGTAGCAATGTGCTCAGTGTATGAGCAAGTTCACTGACTCCTATGAGGTTGGAATGGCCGAGGTCTCTGAAAACTTACCTCATTCCTCTGTGGTATGCACTTATTTATTTATTTATTTATTTATGCCCTAGTATTTTATTTTCTGGGTTGAATAGTTCAGGCTTCAGATGAATAAGGAAGGAGTCCTTGGGTTTAAACTGGCTGTGACTAAAGCAGGTGGGTCGATGCAATACCTAATGGGGCACTGGATTGGGGACCTCTTGGTGAAATGTGCTGAGGTCTCATCATGGGGAAGGGTGGGAGCCACTTCAGCTCCCCTGCCAGGCTGGTAGGAAAGTGAACTATCTCCCAGTCACACTGCTGACCCTGTGTTTAGCTATTCAGATCAGACAGGTATTTATTTCTATTTTGATGTTCCATAGAAAGAGGGATCATGACTCTACCCTTCATGCAAGACAGACATGGAGGGCACTCCTGCCATGAGGATGCAGTCACTTTTAGGTGTTCCAGAAAGACTGTCTACAGGTATACTCATGCTGAGCTCCCATGGGAGAAGCCCCAGCTGTGTCTGCAGTGGTGGAGGAGGTGAAAAACAACTCCCCTTCTCCAAGATCCTTCACAATCACCGGGGCTGCTTGCCTGTTGGAGTAGAGCCACAGACTTTCCTCTCTGAACCCAGCACTGCACCTGTGCCTCTGTTGAAATAAACTTCCCACAAGCAGAAAGTTCTGAGACTCAAGGCTTGCAAGTCTGGATTCTTTTGTCCCACAGGTTGCTTCCTTCATATGGTGCCATCCCCCTTCCCCTAGGAGTAGGAGCCCCTGAGAGCCAGACTACTGTGAGTGCTGCTGCTCCTCTGGGTCCAGCCGCCCAGTGGGCTGTCACATTATAGGCTGGTTCTAGAGAATGTCTGCAAGGGATCCAGTGGTATGCCCTGTCCTCAAGTGTCTCAGAAGTGGGCACCAGCACTAGCTCTGATGGGGGTGGCAGGATAATGACGCAGAATGTGAGATTTCCTTGGTTATGAATAGTCAGTGTGTTGACTTTCTCAAATTCTGGTTGCAGTAATGACGAACTGCTCACATGGACAGACTCAGGACCTCCTAGCTAGCCAGCGTTCTGCAGGTGTTCTGATAGCTGAGGTCACACACAAGTTTTCCCCTTCATGAGTGCTACGTTATTCTACCTGGCAGTGCTATGTTATTCTACCTGGCAATGCTGTAGTGGACTGTGTCGACTGGCTTCCAGTCAGCTGGTGGTGCTTGCAAAAAGCACCAGCTGCAGTGGCAGTGGTGGGATTTGTGCTTGCCTTATGTTACTGAGGGGAAGTACTCTGGTGTCTCTGGCAATGAGTGGGGCCATAGGGCGCCTAAAAGTTTCTGTCCTTTTTGTTAAGATACCAGTGGGGGGGCGGTGGTAGACATGCAAAGTCAGTGGGGGCTGGGTCTTGAATGTCTGTGTTGTGGCTGTACACTTGTGGGGCAAGCAGAAGGCCCAGTTGGGGTCAAAGGGTGGTTATCTGGCCATTGGAGTAATGTTCCAGGGAGGAGCACAGTTGCCTCTGCTGCACAGGAGAATCTGCCTGGGAAGTGGGGAGTAGCAGGCAGCAGTAAGCCCAAGCCAACTCCCATGCACTTGGCAAGGCAGGTCTCACACCCAGTGTTTCACCAGCAGCAGCTAGTTAGGTTCCAGGCAGCCTGTGCTCAGAACTCAAAACTGCCCCAGGCCATAAGCCTTCCCAGGGAGACAGTAATGATGGCTTTCAGGCCATGTCCCTCCCAGTCCACCTGCAAACAGCTCCTGTGCTTGTGGCTGCAGCACACTTCCCAGTTGCCCCTTGGTTCTGGTCAAGAGAGTTTGTCTTCGATTGAGATTATATTGCAAATTTCAGTTGGGAATTTCTTTTAACCTGTGACTACTGCCTGAGTCAGCTGACAGACATCTGTGTGGTCATCTGTGAGGTAGAATCAGAAATAGCTTCCCTCCATCCTTACTGGAGACTGGGATTGCACACAAAGCACTTTCTACTGCTGCTCTTCTTGTACACTCCCCACTGGAGCTAAATCAGCTCCAGCACTGGGTAAGGTGAAGGCCTTCCTCTGTGGCCAGGATTCCTGGGTTCCCCAGTGGGGTGTATATCCTGGAGGCAGTTTATTCCCCTCTCACACTGGGGCCTGGCTCATGAATTTTTACCCGGGTTTGTGAACTGACAGAAGCTAATTGATTATTTTTGGTAAATGTTTATTGCCACTTATAGTGAATGAGTAGGTGCAAGCTTGCACCTCCTCATAACCAGGAAGCAAAGCAAACGTGTCAGGCTAGATGTTGCCTGCCACACCAATGAGCAACCATATCACAGAGATGTAACCCATTCCCTAAGCCTATTGAAGCTATAACTCTCTGTTCTTTTAGATGCTCAATGGCCTCTCATATGAAAGATTTATCTAAGGCAAATTCAGCATTATTTTTGTGTCAGAATTTGGTCAATTATCTATTGGAAACAGTCAACCAAGAATTCTTAGAACCAGCAGTTGAATGTAGGATCATTTAAGGATGCAGCCTAGGGAGATATACTTAAAATATAGGCTACAGAACTCTAAATGTTCATTTGTCCAAATATGAGGAAATGCCTCTCTAAAATTCTAACAGTTTCAATACTATGTTAAACAACTCTAAACTTATCCTGGGTGTCACTAATTTCTGCCAATGAGAAACCTGTTTGTTACACTCATTATGTGCATGATGAAAGCCCCAACTATTGCCAAAAGCTAAACATAGTTGAAGCTTATTTATTAGCCACCCCATAAGTGTGACCTTTCCAATTAAATGCGAGCTAATTATACCAGAAATGTAAATTCCTGATTTAGGTAACTGGCTTCCCCTACATATAGACTGAAATGAGCTAACAATTTATATCACGTTAGATGTATTCAACAATTTTAAATAAATTACAGATGTAAATAGACCAGCAAAAGATGCTACTCATTAAGGAAGACAATGACCATCCTAATTAATTGAATTTATACACAACTAGGGAATCCCAGTCATGAAGTTGACTGAATTCTTGTCAGTTACTGTAACAGGATACATCGAACTTTATAGTTGCTATGTCAATAACTGTAAATCTAAGACACATAGCCTTTTTCTTTGGATTCATGTTATACATACTGTATAATTCTTTTTTGTAGTCATGGAAGTTAGCACATCCTGCTGAGCTTTATCACTTGACTAAATTTTTCATTTCTTTGGCTCTTCAGAATCCTGAGGAATAGAAATAGGAATTCTCTTCAACTTTAAAGATCTTTGAATGTGATGACTTTTCATTCTTACCTATACTTTCAGGATCCTTGAATTCTTATGGATATTTTTGTCAGTTGAATCCTACATGTTTCTTATGGTCTTGAGCAACTTACAATAACAACCTATAAGGTCAGTCTACTGATATAATTGCTATTATGCCCCATTGCAGGAGACACTCAAGTATTAGAACTCCTTCTTTTCTAAGGGATCATTCTCAAGAAGAAAACATACAATGTTATTTTTAGGTGTATATGACATATGCTAGTGGGCCTCAAATGTGTATCTTTAACCCTAATTACTTTCCTGAATTCTGGAGTTTTATTTCCAGTCTTCTACTAGACATTTCAACTTACATACCTAATAAGTATCTCAAGCAATCACGGACAAAATCCTATTGAATTTTGCTTCTGCTTCTTTAATCTCTTCCTCCATACATCTTTCTCATGACAGTACCAAAGCACGAATATTCATTCAGGTACTCAGGCCAATAATCTAGGAGTTATTCTTGGTTCCTCTTTTTTGCTTACCCATTCCCCCTGTTCCATCCACCCCATCATTAAGCTCTGTTGCCTCTGCCTATAAACGTACTCTGAGTCACTCCATCCAACTCACCATCTCAGGACAATTTCAATATATCTTCAACTGATCTTGCTGCTTCTGCTCCTGCTCTTCTGTCATCCATTCTTCATGAAGTGATTTTGTTAAAATTGAAATCAGATGTTCTTCCCTCCCCAAAACTCTGTAAAATTTTCTTACCACACTCAGAATAAAATCCAAACTTATTACCTATTTTTTACAAGATATGATCTTTCTGAATTCTTTGACCTCATCACCTAGCCCCTTCCTTACTCACTAGACACTGGTCAGGGAACTCTTTTATTTTCCCCAAACTCACTGAGCTTATTTCTGTCACAAGGATTTTGCTCTAGCCCTTCCCTCTGAATAGAACACCATTTCCTCTAATTGTAGGAAGGCTGACTCTTTTTGAATAATTAAAATTTCAGTGGAAGGTACCCCTTGTTGCCCTCTATCATTCCACATTATTTTAATTCTGTGTATTGCATTTATCAATACTTATATATTATTTTGTGGTCATTATATGGCTTTTCCAATAATATGTACAGATCATGCCTATTTTGTTCACTACTATATTTCCAGGGCTTATGGGATATGATATGTTTAATCTATATTTTTAAAAGAACAAACATTCAGAATATAATCTAGCTTTCCAAATAGCTATTGATAATTTCATCCACGTGTCCCATAGGCACCTCATTATTTAATTTCATAATTACTCTTTTTTCTGTATCCCCTATGACAAAGACTGTCATCACCTGTCCACATGATTTTTAAATGCTCTCACAGGTGACTTACAGGTCCAGAAAAGATTATTCAGAGGCTACATTTTCTTTAATATATGAATTTGATTTGATCCCATGAATTTGATTATATTTATTAATATGCCAATTTAAGTCACCTTTAAATTTGTTTTAACCAGTTATTTATATTTCATTTATATATCTATTATACTTAAGATTTCCTTTAGAATCACTTTATGTGACTCACTAACAAATAACACCATCAGAATTACTTAATAAATTCTTAAAAATCTAGTAAATTAAACTTATACATACGCTGAGTCTTACGTTCTCTGAAATGTTGCAGTACTGTTTATATAGCTAATAAAATTTTACTTTAAAATAACAAGTAACAAGTCTAAATCAATTTCTATTTCTAGAAATAGAAATTTAAATCTATTTCTATACCAGAAATAGAAAATAATCAAAGAGAAAAAATTCTCATAAACCTAAAATAACTAATATGCACAGTTTTGTTCTTTTTACACAAAAATATTAATATTGAGGAGGAAGCTGGAGCAATGTGGCTGAGCAGAAGTCTCAAGCAATCATTTCTTCCCACAAGAACACCAAATTGAACAACTATCCACACAAAAAGGTACCTACAGAAGAACCAAAAAATCAGGTGAGCGATCATAGTACCTGGTTTTAACATCATATTAAGGAAAGAGGCACTGAAGAGGGTAGAAAGACAGTCTGGAATCATCTACCTCACCCTCCCCCATCCCCATCCACTGGCCGTGGCTATGTGAAACAGAGAGAGAATCTGTGCACTTAGGGGAGGGAGAACACAATGGTTGTGGGACTTTGCATTAGAACTCAATGCTGCCCCATTCCAGCAGAAAGTAACATGGGGCAGAACTCAGCCAGCACTGACAGAGGAAGCATTTAGACCAGCCCTAGCCAAAGGGGAATCACCGATTCCAGTGGTCAGAACCTGAGTTCTGGCAAGTCCTACCACCACAGACTAAAGTGCTAGGGGGTCTTAAATAAACTTGAAAGTCACTCTAGGACACAAGGACCTCAATTCCTGGACAAGTCCTGGTACTGTGCTGGGCTCAGAGTCAGTGGATTTGGGGTACACATGACCTAGTGAGACACCAGCCAGGATGGACAAGGGAGTGTTTGTGTCAACCTTCATCTGACCCCAGGCAGCTCAGCTCACAGCTGCAGGAAAGACTTCTTTCTTCTGCTTCAGGAAAGGAGAGGGGAGAGGAAAGAGGACTTTGTCTTAAAACTTGGATATCAACTCTGCCACAGTAGAAAAGGGCACCAGGCAGAGTCTTGAGGCCCTATTCCAGGTCCTAGCTCCCAGACATTTCTAGACATACCCTGGGCCAGAAGGGAAATTGCTACCTTGAAGGGAGGGAATCAATCATGGCAGGATTCATCACCTGCTGACTAAAGAGAACTTGGACCCTGAATAATCAGCAGCAGTCCCCAGGCAGTACTCACCAGAAACTTTGGGTGAGACTCAGAGATGTGCTAGCTTGAGGTGTGACCCAGCATATTGCCAGCTGTGGTGGCTGTGGGGAGAGACTCCTTCTGCTTGAGGAAATAATAGGGAAGAGTAAAGAGAATTTGATCTTGCAGCTGTGTATCTGCTTAGTAACAGTGGGACAGAGCATGAAATAGGCTCCTGGGTCTCACAGGCCTTGGCTCCTGGATGACATTTCTGGGCTTGCCCTGGGTCAAATGGGAGCCTGCTGCCCTGAAGAGAGAGTTCCAGGCCTGGTAGCATTCATCACAAGCTGACTGAGGAATTGGCCTTGAATGAACATTAGTGGTAGCCAGGCAGTACTCATCACAGGCCTGCAGCAGTGGAGACCACAAGGAGAGACTCTTCTGCTTGTGGAAAGACAACAGAAAAGTGGGAAGGACTTGGTCTTTTGGCTTGGGTGCCAGCTCAGTCCCAGTAGGATAGAGAGCCAGGAAGATGTCTAAGTTTTCTGAACCTTGGCCCTGGCTCTTGGACAGCATCTCTTGATCCACCTGGGGCCCAGGGAAACTCACTGTCCTGAAGGAAAGGACATAAGCCTACCCGGCTTTACCACATGCTGATTATAGAGCTCTAGGGCCATGAGTGAACATAAATAATAACCAGGCAGTGGTTACTGCAGACCTTGGGTGAGACCCAGAGTTGTGCTGGGTTCAAATGTGACCCAACACTGTCCCAGTGGTGGTAGTCACAGGGGTGCTCGTGTCAACTCTCCCCCAGCTTCAGACAGCTCAACACATAGAGAGAGACTCTACTTGGGAGAGAACAAAAGTCTGTGCCTGGTAATCCAGAGAATTCCTCTGGATTTTATCCAAGACCACTATAGTGATACCGCTATGAGTCTGTAAGAGCCACAGCTGGGCTTGGGGTGCTTCCTAATATAGATACAGCTGCAGTAACCAAAACCTTAGATTGCAACACCCAAGTCCCTTTGAATAACTGGAAAGCCTTCAAAAGAAGGACAAATACAAACAAGCCCAGACTGTGAAGACTACAATACATAGCTAACTCTTAAATGCCCAGACACCGATGGACATCCACAAGCATCAAGACCATCCAGGAAAACATGACCTCCCCCCAAACAAGCTTAATAAGGCACCAGTGACCAATTATGGAGAGACAGAGAATTCAAAATAGCTGTGTTGAGGAAACTCAATGAAATTCATGATGACGCAGAGAAGGAATTCAGTACTATCAGGTTAATTTAACAGACTACAAAAATTAAAAGGAATCAAGAAACAATTCCGGAGTCGAGCAATGCAGTTGACATACTGAAGAATGCATCAGAGCCTTTTAACAGCAGAATTGATCAAGCAGAAGAAAGAATTAGTGAGCTTGAAAGACAGGCTGTTTGAAATACACAGTCAGAGAAGACAAAAGGAAAAAGATTAAAAAAGAATGAAACATGCCTACAAGATCAAGAAAATAACCTCAAAAGGGCAAATCTATGTGTAATTGGCCTTTAATGGGAGGTAAAAAGAAAGACAGAGGTATAAAGGTTATTCAAAAGGATAATAACAGAGAACTTCCTAAACTTAGAGAAAAATGCTAGTATTTAAGTACAAGAAGGCTATAGAACACCGAGTAGATTTAACTCAAATAAGACTACATCAAGGCATTTAATAATCAAACTCCAAAGGTCAAGGATAAAGAAAGGATCCTAAAAGCAGGAAGAGAAAGGAAAAAAATAACATAGAAAGGAGCTCCAATATGATTGGCAGCAGACTTCTTGGTGGAAACCTTACAAGCCAGGAGAGACTGGCATTACAAGTTTAAAGTGCTGAAGGATAAAAACTTTTACTCTAGCATAGTTTATCCTGTGAAAATATCCCTCAAATATGAAGCAGGAATAAAGATTATACAAACAAAATTATAAAAAAGAAATTATAAACAAAATTATAAATAAAGATTATATAAACAAGCAACAGTGAAAGGATTTTGTTACCTGACTTGTCCTACAAGAAATTCTAAAGGGAGTTCTTCAATCTGAAAGAAAAAGACATTAAAGAGCAATAAGAAATCATCTAAAGGTACCAAACTTAGTGGTAAGAGTAAATATACAGAAAAAGAGCATAACACTGTAACTGTGGTGTGTAAGCTACTTATATCTAGAGTAGAAAGACTAAAAAATGAAGCTATCAAAAATAATACCAATTTTTCAAAACACAGACATTATAATAAGATATAAATAGAAACAAGAAAAAAGTTAAAAAGTGGGAGTACGAAGTTAAAGTATAGAGTTTTTATTAGTTTTCTCTTTGCTTGTTTGCTAGTTTGTTTGTTTATGCTATCAGTATTAAGTCACCATCAGTTTAAAATAATGGGTTATATGATACCGCTTGCAAGCCTCATGGTAACCTCAAATTAAAAAAAAAGCACCATAAATTTAAAACATTTTAAAAATTAAAAAAAAAAACATACCACAAGCTCAAATTAAAAAAAAAAAAAAAAAAAACACCATACAACAGATACATAAAAACCAAACAAACAAAGAAGAAATTAAAACATACCACCAGAGAAAACTGCCTTCACTAAAAGAAAGATAGGAAGGAAGGAAAGAAGGAAGAGAAGAATACAAAACAACCAGAAACCAAATAACAAAATGATAGAAGTAAATCCTTACTTATCAATAATAACTGAATGTAAACGAACTAAAGTTTCCAATCAAAAGATACACAGTGACTGAATGGATTAAAAAATAAGACCCAACACTATGTTGCCTATGAAAAACGCAACTCACCTAAAAAGATGCACATAGACTAACGGAGGAAAAACGATATTCCATGCAAATAGAAAACAAAATTAGCAAGAGTAATTATACTTATAGTAGAAAAAATAGTTTACAAAACAAAAAATATAGAGACAAAGAAGATAATTTTATAATAGCAAGAAATTATACATAACTAGTTATATATAATAGCAAGAAGTTACATAGCAAGAAGGTATAACAATTATAAATGTATATGCACCCAAAACTGGAGCACCCAGATACATAGAGTAAATATTATTGGAGCTGAAGAGAGAGACAGACCACAATACAATAACAGTTGGAGACTTCAACATCCCACTTTCAGCATTTTGTAGACAGAAAATCACCATCCACCCCCCACAAAAATCAGACTTAACCTGCACTATAGACAAAATGGACCTAATAGATATTTACATAACATTTCATCCAAGAGCTACAGAATATGCATTCTTCTCCTGAACACATGGATTATTCTCAAGGATAAACCATATGTTAGGCCAGAAAACAAGTCTTAAAACATTTAAAGAAATAGAAATTATTTCAAGTGTCTTTTCTCACCACAATGGAATAAAACTGGAAATCAACAACAAGAATTTTGGAAACTATGCAAATATACAGAAATTACATTATATGCTCCTGAATGGCCAGTGGGCCAATGAATAAATTAAGAAGGAAATTTTAGAAACATATTGAAACAAATGAAAATGGAAACACAAGATACCAAAACTTACGGGGTACAGCAAAAGCAGGACTAAGTGGAAAGTTTGTAGCAATAAGCACTTACATCAAAAACATAAATAAAGCTTCAAATAAATAACTTAATAATACAACTTAAAGAACTAGAAAAGCAGGAGCAAACCAAACTCAAAATTAGTGGAAGAAAATAAGAAATAAAGGTTAGAACAGAAAAAATAAAATTGAAATAGAAATACAAAAGATTAATGAAATTAAAAGTGGGTATTTTAAAAAGATAAACAAAAGGAACACACCTTCAGACAAAGAGTAAAGAAGGACCCAAATAAATAAAATCAGAGATGAAAAAGGGAACATTGCAACTGATAACACAGGAATTCAAAGGATCATTCAAGGTTATTATAAGCAACCACATGCCAATAAATTGGAAAACCAAGAAGATATGGATAAACTGCTAGAGACACATGCAACCCACCAAGATTGAGGCATGAAGAAATCCAAAACCTGAACAGAACAATAACAAGTAATGAAATTGAAACCATAATAAAAAGTCTTCCTGCAAAGTAAAGCCCAGGATCCAAGGGCTTCACTGCTGAATTATAGCAAATATTTAATTTTTGCAATCTACTCATCTGACAAAGGGCTAATATCCAGAACCTACAAAGAACTCAAACAAATTTACAAGAAAAAAACAAACAATCCCATCAAAAAGTGGGCAAAGGATATGAACAGACATTTCTCAAAAGAAGGCATGCATACAGCCAACAGACACATGAAAAAATGTTCATCATCACTGACCATCAGAGAAATGCAAATCAAAACCACAATGAGATACCATGTCAAACCAGTTAGAATGGCAATCATTAAAAAGTCAGGAAACAACAGGTGCTGGAGAGGATGTGGAGAAACAGGAACACTTTTACACTGTTGGTGGGATTGTAAACTGGTTCAACCATTGAGGAAGACAGTATGGTGATTCCTCAAGGATCTAGAACTAGAAATACCATATGACCCAGCCATCCCATTACTGGGTATATACCCAAAGGATTATAAATCATGCTGCTATAAAGACACATGCACACATATGTTTATTGCAGCACTATTCACAATAGCAAAGACTTGGAATCAACCCAAATGTCCATCAGTGACAGACTGGATTAAAAAAATGTGGCACATATACACCATGGAACACTATGCAGCCATATAAAAGGATGAGTTTGTGTCCTTTGTAGGGACATGGATGCAGCTGGAAACCATCATTCTCAGCAAACTATCACAAGAACAGAAAACCAAATATCGCATGTTCTCACTCATAGGTGGGAATTGAACCATGAGATCACTTGGACTCTGGAAGGGGAACATCACGCACTGGGGCCTCTTATGGGGAGGGGAGAGGGGGGAGGGATTGCATTGGGAGTTATACCTGATGTAAATGATGAGTTGATGGGTGCTGACGAGTTGATGGGTGCAGCACACCAACATGGCACAAGTATACATATGTAACAAACCTGCACATTGTGCACATGTACCCTAGAACTTAAAGTATAATAATAATAAAAAAAGAATAAATACCAATCCTACTCAAACTATTCCAGAAAATAGAAAATGAAGGAATACTTCTAAACTCATTCTACAAGGCCAGCATTACTTTGACATTGAAATGACAAAGACACATCTAAAAAAGAAAACTACAGGCCCATATCTCTGATGAACATTGATGCAAAGTCTTCAACAAAACTCTAGCAAACCAAATCCAACAACACATTAAAAAGGTCATTCATCATGACCAAGTGCGATTTATCCTAGGGATACAAGTATGGTTCAACATATGCAAATCAATGTGATACATCATATCAACAGAAGGAAGGACAAACACCATATGATCATTTCAATTGATGGTGAAAAAGCATTTGATAAAATTCAACATCCCTTCATGATTAAAAAAAAAACCCTTAAAAAACTGGGAATAGAAGAAACACAACTCAGTACAATAAAAGCCATTTATGCGGGAGGCAAAGGTTGCAGTGAGCCGAGATCGTGCCACTGCACTCCAGCCTGGATGATACAGCGAGACTCCATCTCAAAAAAAAAAAAAAAAAAAAAGAAAAAGAAAAAGAAAAAAAGCCATATATAGCAGACCCACAGCTAGTATCATACTGGACAAGGAAAAGCTGAAAGCCTTTCCTCTAAGATCTGGCAAAGGACAAGGATGCCCACTTTCACCAGTATTATTCAACATAGTACTGGAAGTCCCAGCTAGAGTAGTCAGATAAATAAATAAAGAGCATCCATATTGAGAAGGAAGAAGCCAAATTATCCTTGTTTACAGATTATACAGTCGTATATTTGGGAAAACCCAAAGACTCAATGAAAAAACTATTAGAAATGATAAGCAAATTTAGTAAAATTACAGTATATGAAATCAACAACAAAAATTAGGATTCCTATATGCCAATAGTGAACAATCTGAAAAGGAAATCAATAAAATAATCCCATTTATAATAGCTACAAATTAAAAAACCCTAGGAATACACTTAATCAAAGAAGTGAAAGATCTCTGCAATGAAGACTATGAAACACTGATGCAAGAAATTGAAGAAGACACACAAAAAGTGGAAAGATTTCATGTTCATGGATTGGAAGAATCTATATTATTAAAATACCCATACTACTCAATGTAATCTACAGATTCAATGCAATCTCTGCTAAAATACCAATGACATTCTTCACAGAAATAGAAAGAACAATTCTAAAATTTATACAGAACCAAAAAAGACCCAAAATAGCCAAAGCTATCCTGAGAAAAAATAATAGAACTGGAGGAATCACACTACCTGACTTCATATTATACTACAGACCTGTAGTAACCAAAACAGCATGATACTAGCATAAAAACAAACACACAGATCAGTGGAACACAATAGAGAACCCCAAAACAAATCCATAAATCTACAGTAAACTCATTTTTAACAAAGTTGCTAAGAACATACAATGAGGAAAGATGATGGGAAAACTGGGTATCCGTAAGCAGAATGAGATGAGACCCCATCTCTTGCCATACAGGAAATCAAAATGAATCAAAGACCTAAATGCAAGACCTGAAACTATAAAAATAGTAAAAGAAAACAGGACACTGAATGGGTCAAAGATTTCTTGAGCAAACCAAAGTAAAAATGGACATATGGGATGACATCATGTTAAAAAGCTTCTACAAGCAGAGGAAACAATCAACAAAGTGATGACTTAACCCACAGAAAGGGAGAAAATATTTGCAAACTACGCATTTGACAGGGATTAAAAACCAAGAATGTAAGGAGCTCAAACAACTTAATAGGAAAAAAAATCTAATAATCTGATTAAAAAAATGGGCAAAAGATCGGAATAGACATTGCTCAAAAGAAGACATACAAATGGCAAACAGGTATATGAAAAGGTGTTCAACACCATTGATCAACAGAGAAATGCAAATCAAAACTACAATGAGACATCATCTCACCCGATTAAAATGGCTTACATCCAAAAGACAGGCAGTAACAAATGCTGGTGAGGATGTGGAGAAAAGGCAACATTTATACTCTGTTGTTAGGAATGTAAACTAGTGCAACTACTATGAAGAACAGTTTGGAGGCTCCTTAAAAACCTAAACATTGAACTATCATTTGTTCCAGCAATCCCACTGCTAGATATTTACCCAAAAAGAAAGGAAATCAGTATATCAACAAGATATCTGCACTCCCATGTTTACTGAAGTACTGTTCACAATAGCCAAGATTTGGAAGCAACCTAAATGTCTATCAACAGATTAATGGATAAAGAAAATGTGACATAGATACACAATGGAGGACTAGTCAAGCCTAACAAAGAATGATATCCTGTCTTTTGCAGCAACATGGATAAAACTTAAGAACATTTTGTTAAGTGACATAAGCCAGGCACAGAAAAACAAACTTCACATGTTCTCACTTATTTGTGGGAGCTAAAAATTAAAATAATTGAACTTGTGGAGATAGAGAGTAGAATGATGGTTACTAGAGGCTGTGAGGGGTAGTGCGGGGGATGGAGTGTGGATGACTAATGGGTAGTTTGGAGGAAAAAGGGGATTGCTAATGGATGCAAAAGCATAGTTAGATACAATGAATAAGATCTACTATTTGATAGCACAACAGTGTGTCTACAGTCAACAGTCATTTATTGTACATTTAAAAATAACTATAAGAGTATAATCAGATTCTTTGTAACACAAACAAAGGATAAATACTTAAGATGATGGATACTGCATTTACCCTGATGGGATTATTAAGCATTGTATGATTGTATGAAAACATATCACGGGTTGGGTGTGGTGGCTCATGCCTGTAATCCCAGCACTTTGGGAGGCCGAGGTGGGCAGATCACCTGAGGTCAGGAGTTCGAGACCAGTCTGGCTAACATGGCGAAACCCCATCTCTATTAAAAATACAAAAATTAGCCAGGCGAAGTGGCGGGCACCTGCAATCCCAGCTACTGGGGAGAATGAGGCAGGAGAATCGCTTAAACGTGGGAGGCAGAGGTTGCAGTGAGACGAGATTGCGCCACTGCACTCCAGTCTGGGCAACAGGGGGAGACTGTTTTAAAGAAACAAAAAAGTGTATCATGTACGCACACACACACATATGTATACATATATATGAATATATATACACACACATATATATGAATATATATGTATACACACATACTATGTACCCACAAAAGTTTTTTTAATATTATAGATTTTATTTACTTAATAATTTTGATACTTAATTTAACCCTTCCTGGGGTTGAGAATATAATTATGTCATCTCATACAGTTTTGAGCTTATCACCCCAAGTGATTTGTGTGGTGAACTTCTCAGCTGACAGAGGTTGAATATCAAAAAGCAGTTTGCCTGAATGTGATGTCTTACATTGTAAGTCTTATATGCAAGGTGATTTTTTTGTTGTTATGCTACTACCTGTCAGTTCAAACTTTCGAGTTTTGATGTTAACATTCTCCACATGGGGTCATCTTGAAGTCCCTTTTCCTGAATTACCCAGTTCTCATATCTGATGAATTGGCTAATCCCTCACAATATTTTTAGCCAATTTTCTTTTCTGCATGAAGCAGAGTTCTTTCTCTTTTTGCCTTCTGAGATATTTAATTGTCATTTGATTTGTCCTGAATATATTTTAAATATTTTTCTCACTCTGTTTTTACAGTTTCAAGATCATGTTAATGACACCATTTCAAGGCAGATATCTGAAAATAAATCTGCCTTTTTAATCAACCTTCCCCGTATTAAAATTGTCACCTTTCTTGATTTGTTAAAGAAAAAATTATTCATGACACTTGTTAAAGATGGTAAAGTAGACTTTATTCTGGTGGCTACTAAAGTGTGGTTTTGTAGTAGGAGAGAGAGATTGGGCTCAACTTCTAATACAACAAGGAGAAGTGGGAAATTGTAGCAAATCATAGCCCAGGAGCAGTGTGGGAGTCAGTGGATGGGAAGTTACTTAGAGAAACACTAGGGGCTGAACTTCACAGGGAAGGACACAGTAGCCTAAAGTTAAACTAGCATTCTTTTTAACTAGGCCCCTAGTTGGGCCTAGTTACATTTAAAAATAACTGAGAAAAAAAGAAGGCTGAGAAGAACCTGAACAAAGTTTGGCCAAGGAGATAATCAGTTCTTTTTCTCACTCTGTTTTATAATTTCAGGATCATGTTCATGACATCACTTCAAGGCAGAAACCTGAAAATAAATCTGCCTTTTAAATCAACTTTTCCTATATCAAAAGTCACCTCTCTTGAATCTATCATTGATCTCAAATTCATTCTATCCTTTGCATCATCACCGCCATTGCCTTAGTTCAGTTTAGGATTTTTTTTTCTTACTTGGACTTTTGCTCTTCTCTACAACCTTCCAATTCCACCCTGCATTCCACACATCTGCCAAAGTGGCATTTCTTAAAATGCAAATCTCCTCCTATCCTTCTGCTTAAAATCTTTTCATAGCTGTAGAAAACTGTCAGGATGACGTTCGAACTTCCTAGCAAGGCCTTCTCACCTACCCGTTAATAATCCATTCTTTCTTCCAGCCATCCTGCATCCATCTAACAAATATCCCCTGCTATCTACTGGACATTTCATCTATTGCTTTTTTTTTTTCTATCTATAAAACCTTATTCACCCTTAAGTTTTTCTACTCCCTCAGTTTTCCCACCGCCCTCTCTTCAAATGGCCTTCAGGTAAATTGCACTAGGTACAGTTCCTCAACTATGCTATGATTTCTCATATATTTTTGAGTTTGCTCCAGAGATTTCCTCTGTCTGGAATTTCTGTCCCTCCTCAGCTACTGGACTACCTTGTGCTCAGTTTTAAAAGTGAAACTCAAGCGTCACTTTCTCTAAGATGGCTTCCATGACCTGTTTCCTTATTTGAATAAGGTGAAACTTTTCTGTGTTTCCTTAGACTCATGTGTGCGTGAGTGTGTGTGTGCATTAATTATGGTTGTCTGTATGTTCAAATTATTGAGTTTTAATCTTTCCATCTCTAGTGCATAGAATATATAGGGAATTCTAACAATTTCTAAAATGGGTGAATGAATGAAAAATAAGCCAATAAAAGATGCTCATCTTTCAGAATGAATGCATTTGGCCACCAATCCATTCTTACAGATTTTCTTTGACTGTAGTTTGACAGTCCAAGAAGTTTATCTTCACCTGATGGGTAAGTTTGAGTCTCAGTCTCTTATTTGAATACATAGTATGTAGTCTGCAAAGTCCTGATGAAGAATGTGTATTTCTTGAGAGTATCTAACTCAGGGACCCAGGGTGAGAGACTATTTCCTTCTTTATCATTTATATCTATTATTGTTTTCTCTCTTTAGAAAGAACCTAACTTCACCATTTTAAAATAAAACATATATTGATACATAAGCAGAATAAGTATGGAAAAAGATTAAAAATCTAAAATAACATTGAGAAAAACCACAAAAGTAAAATATACAGAATAGTGTATTATTATCAACCAAAATTCTGCTAGGAAAAACAGAATTTTCCTAGCACCCCCAAAGTCCTCCCCCATGTATCACATTCTAATTGCAACTTGCTCCTATCCTTTCAAATTACCATTATCATGACTTTTAGAGCAATCACTAGTGTTTTTAAGAGTAATTTTATTATCTCAATATGCATGCCCACATAGTATATTTTAGCTTGACCCTTTTTTAAAAACTTTGATATGTCTTTTAATTGTCTTTTAATCTCTAGGATCCCTCACCGTTAATTTTATTTGCTGATCCCTTATCTTATTGAAGAACTCATACAATGTGACATGTAGAGTTTCACAGAGCCTAGGTTTTTCGATCTTATACTGCGTTTCATACTCACTGTTTTCTTATGTCCTTGATAAATCCTGAAATTGGGAGCTGGATCCAAGATCTTGATCAGACTAATATTTACTACCTGTTGCAAAACTGTGGGTGATTTTGTGTTCTCTCGTCAAGAAACATATAAGTTCCAGTTGTTTCTCTTTTGGTGATGTTAGCAGCCATACACATGGCCTAGGTCTATTAATTCATTGGAAGTTGCAATTCTTTTTTTTTTTTTTTTTCAGATCAATTAAAATGTGTTTATTTGACTCATGGTTTAATACTAATTGCAGAGCAGATAAATGTTTCTAAGAAGTGGTTAAGTAAGCTTAAGGGACAAAAGTGTATGGTATATTTTACATTTGTGAACATATGGGTATTATCAATACATTAGATTGAAGATAGATAGATAGATTTTTTTTTTTATACGTTAAGTTCTAGGGTACATGTGCATAACGTGCAGGTTTGTTACATATGTATACTTGTGCCATGTTGGTGTGCTGCACCCATCAACTCGTCAGCACCCATCAATTCATCATTTATATCATGTATAACTCCCCAATGCAATCCCTCCCTCCTCCCCCCTCCCCATGATAGGCCCCAGTGTGTGATGTTCCCCTTCCCGAGTCCAAGTGATCTCATTGTTCAGTTCCCACCTATGAGTGAGAACATGCGATATTTGGTTTTCTCTTCTTGTGATAGTGTGCTAAGAATGATGGTTTCCAGCTGCATCCATGTCCCTACAAAGGACGCAAACTCATCCTTTTTTATGGCTGCATAGTATTCCATGGTGTATATGTGCCACATTTTCTTAATCCAGTCTGTCACAGATGGACATTTGGGTTGATTCCAAGTCTTTGCTATTGTGAATAGTGCCGCAATAAACATACGTGTGCATGTGTCTTTGTAGTAGAATAATTTATAATCCTTTGGGTATATACCCAGTAGTGGGATGGCTGGGTCATATGGTACATCTAGTTCTAGATCCTTGAGGAATTGCCATACTGTTTTCCATAATGGTTGAACTAGTTTACAATCCCACCAACAGTGTAAAAGTGTTCCTATTTCTCCACATCCTCTCCAACACCTGTTGTTTCCTGACTTCTTAATGATTGCCATTCTAACTGGTGTGAGATGGTATCTCATTGTGGTTTTGATTTGCATTTCTCTGATGGCCAGTGATGATGAGCATTTTTTCATGTGTCTGTTGGCTGTATGAATATCTTCTTTTGAGAAATGTCTGTTCATATCCTTTCCCCACTTTTTGATGGGGTTGTTTGTTTTTTTCTTGTATATTTGTGTGAGTTCTTTGTAGATTCTGGATATTAGCCCTTTGTCAGATGAGTAGGTTGCAAAAATTTTCTCCCATTCTGTAGGTTGCCTGTTCACTCTGATGGTAGTTTCTTTTGCTGTGCAAAAGCTCTTTAGTTTAATTAGATCCCATTTGTCAATTTTGGCTTTTGCTGCCGTTGCTTTTGGTGTTTTAGACATGAAGTCCTTGCCCATGCCTATGTCCTGAATGGTACTACCTAGATTTTCTTCTAGGGTTTTGCAATTCTTTTTAAAATTTACTGGAATAGTTTCATCAAGTGACACTTCTGTCTTCTAGTATAGGCTATCTAATGGTAAAGTTCATATAAGAAATACATGATAAATGCTTGATTCTTTCATATTATTTTCTAATTTTCAAAATCAATAGTTAATTCCCTGTTATCCTTTAAAGATAATCAGTTAGTTTATTTCTTTTTAAAAACATCTCTGTGAACTTTTGGATTTAAACATGTTATAGGTTTAAATTCATTGCATTTCTTATTCTTTTTGAAGTTCAGGTAGTCCCATCTTTGGTCAGTGGAGACTTCTTTAATTTGGCTCCTGAATCCTTTGGATACAACCTTAATTTTCTTTGATCGCTTCCTTGCTATGTGCAATAATAATATGTTCCACGCTTTTCTAATACATTTCCTGCCTTGGACCTAGAATACCCAGTTCTCCAAGAAACCTTCTAGTGAGAAGGAATATTTTGAAACCACCATCTGGGAGCTAGTGATGCTTGCTGCTACTGACATGATCACTGTTTCTAGCTAAAAAGGAGTCTAGTTTTAAAAAAACCAAGTCCCAAGGATGCTCCGTTTATTAGCACAAGTGGGTAGAGTTAGAAGAATTGGGATGGACTGTTTTCTGTACCCCAAATTGCTTCAGTCAACTGAGAGTTGGTAATAAATGTACATACTTCATTTTGTCTACTTTTAAAACATGAATGCATTTAGCAACACTGTGCCCCAAGATATCTATCTTTATGGTGATTACCAATCTGCACAGGTCATAGGCTATCAAGATCAGAGTGAATTTAATGAATAACACAGCCCAGGGTTATCTCAGAGGCTGTCTTAAAACTTGCAGAGCTGTGGTTCTGAGCAATTTTTTTTTTTTTTTTTACTAGAAGCCTTAGGGCAGTGCTTCTTCAACAAGAACTGTAATATAAATTTGAATCAAACAAACATATACAGTGCAAAAGAGAGCAAGTGTGTGGTTTATCACCATGAGAATACAAACCCAAATGACAGAACTAGCAAATCTTCCCACAGTTTTTTCATTATTTATATGGTGTTTACAAAATACATTTAGGTTTTAAAGAAATAATTTCTCTTTAACTTCTAAGTTTTTACATAATTATTATGCTCTTGAGGCAAATATAATGAAATACCCAGATGAGAATCTTTTCCTTAATACTGGATCGCACATTGACTTGAGTCCTATTGATTCTCATTTAGATGCTTGTTGAATGAGTACTAATAGCTATGATTTATTAAGTCCCTACTAGCTGTTGGGTACCATATGCATTTTTTTCCATATCCCACAGTAACCCTGAAATGTATATAGTGTTTTTTTCTATTTTACAGATTAGGAAACAGAGGACAAGATATTTGAAGAAACACACAGATAGTAATTTTGTATCTGAGATTCTAACCCAGAGCTCCTTGTTTTCAGAGTCCCTGTTTTCATCTACTTTACTATACAGCTGAACTGGCTTTGGCTACACAACCAAAAAAGAAATTGCCTCTCTTTTCATGAGTAGAACATGAATGGTTTTTGTAGCCAATTTGTTATTGATGCCTCTTCTACCTCTTTGGGACTATTGATGGGAATAAAACATAGTCGTAACATTTCAATGAAATATGGAAGGAATGGATTTTTAGTATTTTGAGTATCTAATAACTTAAAGACAGCTAATGAATATTTTCAAGTAGACAGTTGTGAACCTACTGAATACTGGGAGTCATGGAAGACACAAAATGAAAAAGGGGTGATACCTGTTCTGTTCTGTACCTGAGTGACATCAGTTGTACTCCAAACCTCAGCATCAGGAAGTCTACTCAGGTAACAAACCTGCATATGTACCCCCTGAATCTAAAATAAAAGTTAAAAAAAGAATTTTATACCCTAACAAAGAGATAGATATGTACATAAATAATATAGAAGTGCCTTCAGGCAAACATTGTTGGCTGAGGGTATGTGAAGGCTGCCTGTCCTGGATTTAAAGGGTGTGCACACTGATGTTTGTGGGAGGGGAAGGGGTTTGTAGCCTATGAAGGATTTTGACATGGGAGATTTCAATAATTAGAGGCTGGGATAGAGGTGTGAATGAAGGAGAAAGTTTTCTCCTATTGGGAAAAATGAACAATTCAGATTTCATTCAGGTGAACTCAGACACCCTGGTTTTAGAATTGTGCCAGGGAGAAAAATTGTCATAACTATAGTTGCAGGAAACTATGTTGTTCCCCTTCCTTGTCTTCAGTCCTTAAAATTTGTACACTTTTCTCTATCTCACTCGCAACAGATAAACTTGCTCTTATTTTATAGAGAAAAATAAGTCTCATATTTTAACATGAAACATATGAACCTACCCATATATGTACCTGTCTGTCCCTCTTTCTCCCATGGAAATGAAAATTTGTGTCATCTATGTAAGATTAATTCCTGCTCCCCATCCCTTCAAGCCTTACAGGAATCCCATTACTCTCTTTTCCTTTCAACCCCTGTCTCTCAGCTGGTTCTTCACATTGGCTTTAACCAGCCCAATTCTTTCCTGTTTAGATATACAAGAGAACCCTGAAGGCATCACTAGATTCTTGATCCCCATCCAATTCCACTCTATTTCCCTTCCACTCTCCATAACCAAACTACCAGAAATAGTTGTCCAGAATTCTGTCTTAATTTCCTCATTCTCTGGCTTCCTAATTCATCTCTCCACTGAAATAATTCTCCCTAAGATCACCAGTGACTTTTATGTTGCTAAGCCCTCTTGCTGTTTTCCAGTTTCCATCTGTACTTAATGCAAACTTCCACAACATACAAAAGTCTGAACATCAGTGGCATAAGACAATAAAGTTTCCTTTCTCAAATGTACAGTCTGATGTTGGTCAGATGTCTCCTTCCATGCAGCTATGCCATATGGAATATATGTGTTCTAGTTATCTACTGCTGCATAAACTGCCCACAACTTCAGTGGCTTAAAACAATGTCAACATTTATTTTCTTCATCTATCTGTAATTTGAAGAAAGGACTTATAGATAAAGTTTTTCTCTGCTCCACTTAGCTTCTGCTGCAGAAGTTCCAAGGCTGAGGGCTAGAATTACCCAAAGACCCATTCCTTCCTGCCTCTGGAGGGTGATGCTGGCTGTGGGCTGGGAACTCAGTTGGATCGGTTGCTAGAACAGCTACCTGTGGCCTTCCTAGGCAGTCCCTTGGCTTCCTTACAGCATGATTTCTTGCACAGCTTTTCCCTTGGGACCTTCCTTTCTAATCTGTTGCTGGAAGTCATGCAGTGTCACTCCCTTTGTATTCTTCTTAGAAGTGAGTCACTTTGTTCACTGCGTCATCTGACTTGACTTCTTAACAGCAGTGATGCAGTTAACTCTTTTCCACATAAAAACATTCTCTTTTCTTCTTTTCTAATGACACTCCACATTCTCCTAGCTTTACATGCATTTTTTTTTTTTTGCTTTTAGGACATAATCTCAAATGCATGCTTTTGTCAAGCCCTCCATACTTCTCCATTCTCATCTTACACTCTTCTCTCCCTTGTTTTACCCACTTCAGTCACAGAAGCTGTTTTTTGTTTGCCTCTTATCTAGGCCATAGTCCCTCACACACTGGGGCTGTTGCCCAGGCTGTTTCCTCTTCTCAGGATTCTTTTTCCTCTCCTCCTTATTTAGCTCTGTCTTCTTCAGGTAAGGTTTTCTTGTAATCACCAAAATTAGTTCAAATCTACCTATGATTCTAGCCCATGGTAACATATATACTCCTCCTTCAAAGCATTTATATCAATTCTTAATCTTGATTTTTTTAAATTTATTGTCTCTCTTCATCATTTCAATATAAGCTCAATGAAATTGGTCTATTTGTTTTGCTTATCAAATGATCCCTAGTGTCTACCTAGCACAGTGCCTGGCAAATAATACATATTTTTTAAATAAATGAATGTATCTCACAGCCTAGCAATCTTGGGTAGCAAGAACTATAGTCCACATTTTACCAATAGTTCTCAAGTGTGGGCAACGCCACTCTTCTAAAAGGATGTTTAGATATGTATTTATGTGTGTTTGTGAGTGCAGGAGCCTGATGTGTGCTATGCAGGGTTGGGGATGCTTATCATCCCGCAATAAAGAGAACAGCCTCATACAATAAAGAACCCTGTATCATATACCAAGAGTGCCTCATACCTTACTTTAAGAAATCACAAATCAGTAGTTTAACTGAACTTCTTAGCTAACCTTCTGCACTGGAAACAACAAGTATTAAGGTGTGGCAAAGATAAAGGGAAGTGCTATAGCACTGTGTCCCTCCAGCCCATCTTCTCCATTCTGCAAGGTACCTGTTTTGTGGGGGCTCCACTTAAGAGTATGAATATGGTAGAGTTGTGACCACTTGGTCTTGCAGACTGTGGAGATCTGTGTACCTCCAGCAAGCAAATCTCTAGGCCTCCACAATCACATATACCATAGTTGCCATTATGCACTGGCAAGGAGACAAGTTCATTGTCTCCAAAGGCTAGTTATTTACTGCTGAAGTATAAAAAAGAGTGAGCAAAATACATGTATCTGATTGGTTCTTTTTAGTTTTGCAATTATGATGGAGGTGGCAGAGCAAACAGAAGGAAAGCATTTTGACATGATAAAAATGCTGTGGTATTATCACCTGTAATAGGACAAAGTTCAGCACTGATTGGGCTTTTTCCTGACCTGAGGAGTTGACCCTGATGATCTGAGATTACAGTGGAGAGAATGACCATATTAGTTATCTATTGCTGCATAAGAAATAATCCAAAACCTAGTAGCTTAAAACTATAAATATTTATCTCAGTGTTTGTGGGTCAAGAATCCTGGAGTGGCTCACCTGGGTAGTTCTAAATCAATATTTCTCATGATTTTGATATTTCAGTTGGGGCTGCAGCATCTGAAGTCTTGACTGGGGCTGCAGGATCTATATCAAAGGTGTCTCATTTATACGGCTGGCAAAATGGTGCTGACTGTTGGTAGGAGGCCTCAGTTCCCTTCCACGTGGGCCTCCCACAGGGCTCCTCAAGGGTCCTCTGGGTTTCCCCTGTAGCTAGCATAAGACCAAGAGAGAAGTGGCAATTCTTGTATCCTACTGGTTACACAGATACCCTGATTCAAGGTGGGAAAACCCACACAGAAAGTCAGGGATACACACAAAGGCATGCAGGGATAAGGATCACTGGGGGTACCCTGGAGCAGGATGCCACAGTAACCTAGGCAAGTTGAGTCACTCCAAGGCTGAGTTGGAGAGGTCTAATTATTGGTCTAAGAACTCTAGTTGCCTGAGGTTCTGGACTAGAGTTCAAATTGCTCAGATGCCCTTTGATACAAGGGGGAGAATGGGAGTGGGATGCAGAGTTACGACCTCCTGCCCAACATGTCCATGTCCTTAATTCCAAGAACTTGTGAGTATATTGCCTTGCATGGCAAAAGTGACATTGCAGAGTCAAGAATCTTGAGAGGGGGATTATCCTGGGTTATCTGGGTAGGACTAATATAATCACTAAAGTCTTTATATATTGAAGAGGCAGAAGGGGCCATTAGAGATGTGGCAATGGAAGCCTAGGTCTGACTGATGCAGGGCCAGCAGCCAGGAATACAGACAGCCTCTAGAAACTGGAAACATCAAGAATTAATTTCCCCCTAGAGTCTTCAGAAGGAACACAGCTCTGCTGACACCTCGGTTTCAGCCCCATGAGACCCATTTCAGTCTTTTCACCTCCAGAACTACAACACGTTTGTGTTGCTTTAAGTCTCTCAATTTGTATTAATTTTGTTACAGCAGCAATAGAAAACCAATGCAGGGGGTGAGGAGGAGGATACCTTTTTTCTGTGGTGGGGAGCAGGGATTGGGATGGTTCCTTCAGCTGGTTCCTCTTCTGGAAGTTGGAAACCCATCATCTGTAACCTCTGTGTGGGAAACATATTTTCCACCATCGATGGGATGTTTGCTGAGCCTCCAGGATTGTGGTCCTGCTCTTCTGCAGCCAGAGGCTGATAAAACGTGAGGTATTGCTCCTCACAAGAGAGCATTAGCTGCGGGGGTCAGCCCTGCAGACCTTGACCCAAACAACGGATGAATAAAACATACACTGACACACAGATATTCTGTTTTGCCAGTCCTGCTGAGTATCCGACTGCCTGCCCACCAAGAGAGGTTTGTCACTGCAGCCAGTTGGCCCGCCCTGAGCGGTTTGCACTCCAGGCATTTATTTAGTATACAATTAACAACAGAAGCTCTGAGTTAAGACACTTGTGGATAATTAACATGGTTAAGAGAATAGTTCTACGAAGGATTAGAGCTCAGGTACCGCAGTTTAAAGTAAATACCACTGAGGGAAATACCCCTGGTCACAATACCCCTGGTCGACCTCCCCATGGAGCGGGCCGTCTGGCTTAAAGGTCAGTTAATGGAGGGAGGGCAAACAGACCTAACAGGGGAAGCCTCTATTGTCTCTAATATTTACCCGTGACCTAATGCTTTAAGGTAAGAACTGGCTGCCTTCAGCCTGTTCAGTTATTACAAGCTATGTAACCTTTCGGCCTTCCAAAAAGGTTTGTGACCATTCCCTGTAACTTTCCCTAATATTTCCCTTTAATATTTTTGCCACTATCCTGAGTGAATCCCAACAAAAAATACTGGGCAGAGAGCATAGGGTAGCACAGTTAGGCTGACAGAGGGAAAAGAGTGCCTTCTTGAGTTCTGTTTTTCAAGAGGAAGAAAGTACAGAGCCTGCTCGAGCATGAAGGCCCCGAGTTGGGAGGCCACAGAGGAACCATAGGACTGCAAGCAGCCTACAGTGACGTGAGACAAAGAGCTACAGGGCTCAGAAATTGCAACCAAGTCTCATAAAAGACCTCCAGCAGCCAGGGATGCAGGGTCCACAAGATGGATTGAAGTTCTAAAATGGAGAAAATGACCTCTTTTTACTAACATGAAACTATCTTAATTATTTAAAATCACTGAAAAATTATGGAAGCACACTGAGATGCCCATAAACTAGCCCACTGAGGGTATGTTCCTGCAGAGCTAATTTGGTGGACTGCTGGCACATTACAATACTTTCATGTATGTATCTCAGTAAGTTAGGATGCACCAACAAAGCAAGTAATAGAACCATTTTTTTCAGTGCTGAATGTTATGGCAGTGAAGGTAATGCTAACCATTCAATTAATGATACCCTCTGGTGTCAGAGCCTAAACTGGCCACCTTAATAAACATTCTTAAATCTCATTTTGTTGTCTCTCTCTTGACCAGAACTGCGAGTCTTAGGTAAATTACAGGGTTGTGTATGTAGCCTCCTGAACTGTGGGACCGCAAAGCGTGAAGCACCATAGTGAGGCTCTAATGACTGTTATCATAGTGGTTAAATGAAGAAGGAAGTGGAAGAAAATGAGCATCCAAATGTTGCCCATGGAAAATAAATTGTGTGCTGTGTTGTGACAAAAGATGTACAAAAAACAGATGACAAGTTTGAGAGCAGGGTTTAGTGAGGTTTGATTTGAATACTCCTTTGGGATTCATTTGTTTTAAACTGTTCAGATGTTTGTATAGATGGAATCGAGAGAGCTTTCTGAAATTTACCGATGAGCCAACCAACCTGTTTTCCAGTATTCTTTTAAAACTGCTAAAAGTGTGGGATTCAAAAATTTTTGTATAATATCGCCTGTGAAGCAGAGCTTTTAAAATGTAATTTTGCCTTTTGACAATGAATTACAAACAATAGACTAATCAGAACTTTTATGTTTTATGTAACTTTTTAAAAAATGTGAATAATTTTGTGATAATATTATTTGGACTTTGATAAGACATCTGCATTTTAGTCTATGCATATTTTCTCAACCTCAAAAATATATAGTAAGAAGAGATAAAGCAGCCTTAAACCATATCCATTAATGTCTTAACTTGTATAAAGTCCCTATAAAAAGGCTGAAGTCCTAGCAACATAAGAGGTATGTGTCAGAGGAGACGTGGCCTGTGTTTTGTACTCAGAGACATGGTTCAGGCTTAAATATTTGATTCCGTCACACCCTAGCTGTGTGACCTTGACCAAGTTACAGTATGTCTTTGAATATGCAGTTACTCATCTACAAAGTGAGTGGAGCACTCACATTTGTGTGGTACTAAATGCTATAGATGAAATATCTACTTCATCTCTTCTCATTATGCACCTTAAAATTTATTTAAATAGGTAGAGAAAGAAGGACAAAAATATCAAAACTTAAATGCCTGAAACTTTTACAAAGTTATATATTATATTATATATGCAAAGATGTCGTTTTTAAAAAATCTAGTTTCTTGCAAATGAAGACATTAGCAATTAATTACCATTATTTCTATATTCGAATAGTATAGCACATTTTATTATAATAGTATGTTATTATTCTATGTAAATCTCTAAAAAAAGTGTTTGCTTATAGAATTTGATGTATAAGGTGAATAAAACATTTAAGGGAGAGCACATAATCAAGTATAAATGTAAAAGAGTAAGTTTATTGCGGCACTATTCACAATAGCAAAGACTTGGAATCAACCCAAATGTCCATCAGTGACAGACTGGATTAAGAAAATGTGGCACATATACACCATGGAATACTCTGCAGCCATAATAAAGGATGAGCTCGTGTCCTTTGTAGGGACATGGATGTAGCTGGAAACCATCATTCTTAGCAAACTATTGCAAGAACAGAAAACCAAATACCACAAGTTCTCACTCATAGGTGGGAACTGAGCAATGAGATCACTTGGACACAGGAAGGGGATCATCACACACCGGGTCCTATTGTGGGAAGGGTGGGGGGGGAGGGATAGCATTAGGAGATATACCTAATGTAAATGACTAGTTAATGGGTGCAGCACGCCAACATGGTACATGTATACATATGTAACAAACCTGCATGTTGTGTACATGTACCCTAGAACTTAAAGTATAATAAAAAAAAAAAAAGTAAGTTTACAAGTTCCAATTATAAATGCAATTAATTCAACAATTTTTTTGCTAATTTATTGTGTATCAGGCATTGTTCTAAGTATGGTAGATGAAGTGGTGAATAAAATCTACTCAATGTCTTTTTTTCATGAATCTTGCATTTTACAAACAGGAACTTATAAATGTATCAGGAAAAGTGCAGCTAGAATTTGCAAAATTATGAAATCTAATAAAATGGGATCAATAAAATGGGATTCTCTTCTGAAGGAAGGGCTCAGTCCACTGCTTGGAGAAAGACAGTGTAACATTAAGGTAAGGCAGAGTTATGGTAGAACTAATCAACTCCTACATTACTGAATCTTTATTAGCACAGCCTTAGGCTATGCTCATAGCTCCTTTCAGATGATGATACCCATTAAACACCCAGCAGTGTTAGGCACGGGTAAGAAAAGTAAAATACAAGCATCCTTAGAAGAGAATCCTAACAGTCTGGTATAAGAGATAAGATTGCTCTAGACAATAATATATGGTGTATTCCACAAGACAGAGACAAAACAAACACACAAACAATAAACAGCAGCATTAACAACAAACCAGATAGGAGTTTAAAAAGGCGAGAGAGATCCAGTTTGATTTAACTAGAAAAGACTTGCTGGAGGAGAGAGGCAAATGAGACAGGTCTTGAAGGATGGGTAGGGTTTATTCAGGTGGAGATGATGGTGAGAGCATTCTAGCAGGAAACTGAGCCCACTAAATAGGAATCCAGGATCCAGTTGTGGAACTGATATAGCTGCACTCAGTTCTTTGTTGGAGAGCATGTATATGATGTTCTTACCAGCTTGAGGGGCCACTTTAATCACCAAAATCGCCTCACCTTTTAAAAGGAATATGAGTTAAATAAAAACTATTCCAAGGATGGTAGGGAGCCTGAAATGGCATTTGACGAAAGGTTGAAAACTTGCACATTTGTCCTGAAGAAAAGAAGAAGGCTTGAGGACACAATGGCAACGGAATTTAACTCTGCAAAGGATTGTCTTGTGGAACCAGGCTGACCTACAGTCAGAAGGTGGATTTTACAGTCTTTGAAGATTTCCAAACAAATCTGGAAAACTTTTAGCTAGGAAAATTGTGTAGGGGAATTCCTTAATGGATTGGTAGATGGATTAGAGGAAGCCCTTGGGCTCTCCCAGTCTTGATCTTTTATAATAGTATTTGAAATTGGGATTTTATTACTAAAATTATGTTTGGGGTTATTTGCAGAAAGATGAACATAGTACTGTTACTTTTTTTTTTTTTTTTGAGAGAGAGTTTCACTCTGTCTCCCAGGCCGGAGTGCAGTGGCGTGATCTGGGCTCACTGCAGCCTCCACCTCCTGAGTTCAAGCAATTCTGCCTCAGCCTCCCGAGCAGGTGGGATTACAGCTGCCCACCACCATGCCCGGCTAATTTTTTGTGTTTTAAATGGAGACGGGCTTTCACCATACTGACCATGCTGGTCTCGAACTCCCGGCCTCAGGTGATCTGCCCACCGTGGCCTCCCCAAGTGCTGGGATTACAGGTAGGAGACACCGCGACGGCCAGTAGTGTTACTTTTAAGAGTGAAAAAAGGCCAGGCGCAGTGGCTTATGCCTGTAATCCCAGCCAGCACTTTGGTAGGCCAAGGTCAGGAGATGGAGACCATCCTGGCTAACACAGTGAAACCTCGTCTCTACTAAATATACAAAACCAAAATTAGCCGGGCGTGGTGGCAGGCGCCTGTAGTCCCAGCTACTCGGGAGACTGAGGCGGGAGAATGTCGTGAATCCGGGAGGCGGAGCTTGCAGTGAGCCGAGATCGCGCCACTGCATTCCAGCCTGGGCGACAGAGCGAGACTCCGTCTCAAAAAAAAAAAAAAAAAAAAAAAAAGGAAGAGTGAAAAACAAATCCTCTTCTCTCTTCTCGTGGATCTCTCCTGCTTTGCTTCCCAGCACACATTCGCCCTCTGCTTACCTTCCCCTTCTGAATTTGTGTGGCCTGGGGACCACACCTTAACTCTAGAGATGCTGCACATGACCCACGCTTAGGTGATCAGAACACCTAATTCCCACAGTGATTTCCTCAGAAGCGGGCATATGACTTAATCATAGCTGAAGATATGCAATAAGAATTTTAGTAGGATTTCTGGGAAGGGCCATCTCTCTTCCATGCTTTATGTAAAGTGGAGAGACTATAGGGTCTGGAGCTGCTGCCATTATCTACCATGAGAAGCCTAAGACAGAAGCCACACAGGGGAGGGAAGAGACAAGTGATAGAAAAGCATTACAGTGGTATTGCTTGAACTTTCAAGGTCACAATGTTTGAAGACAGCAAGAGGTATTTCTGGGTTTTTCAGGTTCTATAAATTAAGAGATTTTCTAAAATCTGTTTATGAAGGGTTGTCTGTCACTTGCAAATCCAGGCTCCTAACGCAAGAGAGCTAAGGGTGCAACAATCTAAGAATGATAGAGTAAAGTTTGGTGGAACTACTCATAGGCTAGAAGGTAGTCATTAAAAGTCATTATGAAAGCTATGTAGTAAGAGACAGGATACAAAATACAATTGAGCCTCATTATTTGCATATTCCATATTTGCAAATTCTATTTGCTAAAATTTATTTGTGGACCCCCAAAACAATACCACGGCACTTTTTCAGTCACTTGCAGCCATATGCAATGCAGCAAGTGTTTCAGTCACTTGATGTGCATATTTCCTGACTGAAGTTAAATAAGGTTGTACTCTGCATTCTTGTTTCAGCTCCCATTCTACCAGTGAATGTCCTTTGGCTGTCTATTTAATGACTTTTTTCCAGGTTCTTGTTGATGATTTTACTATTTGAAATAGTCTCCAGATGTGATTCTAACATGCTGTCTAGTGTTCCTAAGCACAAAAAGGCTGTGATGTGCCTTATAGAGAAAATAAATGTATTAGATAAGCTTTGTTCAGGCATGAGTTAGTTATAGCTGTGTTGGCTGTCAGTTCAATGCTAATGAAACAATCAACAATATATAAAAATAAAGCGTTTTTGAATAGAAACATGCAAAAGGCAAGGTTATATATTGATTAATTGATGGAGATGTAAACAGAGGCTCACAGGAGCCTAACACTGCATTTCTCCTAGGAAGAGTGGCTCCTTTTTTGCTAAATGAGTGTTTGTGGTAACTTTATAGAAAATAGCTATCATGAATAATGAGAATGGACTGTATATAAGCACTGTATACAAAAGGAAAAGATTGGCAAAATGACCACTCAAAATAACAGTGGTGGCACTATACGGATAGGACTGTGTGTTTTTTCATCTTTACATTAATTTTCAAATGTTTAAGAACAGAATAATATCTCTATGGTAAAAAAAATACATTTTAGAAATACCAGACATCTAGAAAACCAGCAAAACCTGCACAAAAACTATGTTGGGCTTTCTATTCAGCGTCAGTTTAAAGCAAATGTGAAAGTTCATTTATTATTTTTAGGGTCTCACTTCATTCAAAAAATACAATAAACAATAAAATATTTATTTTGGCATAACTTAGTTTGGTTGCCCACTTAAGTTACCAGATTTCACTGTTAATGATTTGTTTCCCTAAAATCAAATTTATATCTAAGAAATGTGTCCAAGCCCTAAATGCATAGATTATAATAATCAGAACACTGGAAAGAATACTGGGGTTATTTTTATCTAACTTCCCATTCAATATAAATGTTCTTGCATACCATTCCCAAAAGATAAGAATCTGATTTTTTTCTTTTTTTGGAATTTGTTCTATAAAGGGAAGTTTACTACCAAATAATATCTTTTTAGTCAGTTGTAATTGTTACTAATACTTTTAAAATTTATCAATATTCCTTTAACAGTCTGTGGTTTTTAACTACAGAGGATAAATCAAATCCCCTTTGTGGAATACAGTTCTTCAAATATTGCAAGGAAGGTATCATGTCGTTTCTGTGGCTTTTCTTTTCTAGGTTAAATATCCCCAGGATCTTTATCCATTCTTCATAAGAGTATACTTTTTAATCCTCTGTTTTCCCATTCTACCTTGTCTCCATGAGCTCCAGCTTAGCAATGCGCTTCTTAATATGATGAAATCAACACTGAGGAAAATGTGAGATTTTCAGGCCCAGTAATACCTCTGCTTCCACTGCACTTGACATTTTTCAAAAGAAGAAATCCAAAAGGGCTCTGAGAAATCGAGGCTTCTAGTATGAGTGTCCTAGCCCTCAATGTGGTGGCTGCAAGAGAATAAACACTCTCTGGGATAAATAGAACTAGTATATTAAAATAATCAATTTGTAGGTATAGCTTGTATTTCTGTTTTTAATTTTCTCATTTTCTCTCTTTATTGTCTAGTTATTTTTTAATTTTTATCAATCATAATAATTCAAACAAATTATTACCTTCTTGTCCCATTTGAGCTTTTTGTTTTTAGTTCTTGCCCTGCCCACTTTATGGCAATTGTAGATTTCTTTAACATTGTTGCCTTAGAAAGCAACAGAATCTACAATTCAAACTTTTCTAATTCTTATAGGTATTTTTGTCACACTACACAGTGAAATGTTTTGGTTTTTGATTTAACCTTATGTTTTCACACCATATTGAGTAACTAATGCTTTCATCTGCTAAACCTGCTTATGATATTATATAATGTTTATATCCCTAAGACTTCTCACTGAATAATAAAAGCAACAAATTGTAGTATACTGGATGATATAGAGAATATGTAAAAGGGTTTTTGTTGTGGTTGTCAATTATGCTTTAAAAATTTTTTGTGCATCCAGCTAACTTTAGTGGTGAAATTATATGCTTTAGATTTTTATTACAAGTGATCTTGTTGTCAGGCATTCTTATGGGCATCTGACGTTGAGTTAAGAACTTTAGCAAAAATCATAAGAACTTTGGATATAGAAATAAAAACATATACCTTATTTAAAATTTTTATTTCCATACACTTTTCAGTGCAGTCATTCATTTTTAATTGATACATAATATTTGTATGTATTTATGGGTTACATGTGATATTTTGTTACATGCATAGAATGTGTAAGGATCAAGTCAGTTTATTTAGGGTATCTATCACCTCGAGGATTTATCATGTCTATGTGTTAGAAACATTTCAAGTCCTCCATTCCAGTTATTTTGAAATATAACATACATTGTTGTTAGCTATAGTGATTCTACTCTGCTACTAAACAATAGAATGTATTTGTTCTACCTAACTGTATGTTTGTACTCATTAACCAACCTCTTTCAGCTCCCACCCCCAACCAACCTACACACCCTTCTTAGTCTCTGATATCTACATTCTACTCTCCTACTTTCATGAGATCAAACTCTGAAAGCTCCCACTATGAATGAGAATATGCAATATTTGTCTTTTGGTGCATGGCTTATTTCACTTAAAGACCTCTAGCTCCATCCACGTTGCTGCAAATGACATAATTTCATTCTTTTTAGTGAGTAGTATTCCACTGTGTACATATACCACGTTTTCCTTATCCATTTGTTTGTTAATAAGTATTTGTTAGGTTGATCTTGTGTCTTTGCCATTGTGAATAGTGCTGCAATAAACATGAGGGTGCAGGGATCTTTTTGATATATTATGTCTTTTCCTTTGGATAAATACCCAGTAGTGGGATTGCTGTATCATGTGGTAGTTGTACTTTTAGTTTTTTGAGGAACCCCCATATTGTTTTCTATGATGGCTGTACTAATTTACATTCCCACCAGAAGTATTTAAGAGTTTTCTTTTCTCTGTATTCTCACCATCATCATTTAAAAAAAAAGTAGCCATTTTAAGTGGAGTGAGATGATATTTTTGTGGTTTTGATTTGTGTTTCCTTGGTAATTACCAATGTCAAGCCTTTTTTTCAGACTCATAGGCCATTGTATGTCTTTCTTTGGGAAATATGTATTTATGTCCTTTGCCCAGTTTTTAATGGGATTATTTGTGGTTTTTTTTAAAACCGTTGAGTTGTTTGAGTTCCTTGTGTTTATCCTTGTCAGATAGTTTGCAGATATTTTCTTTGTTCACCAGGTTATCTCTTCACTTTGTTGATTGCTTCCTTTGCAGCACAGGAGCTTTTTAGTTTAACATAGTCTCATCTGTCTAATTTTGTTTTTGTTTCCTATATTTTTGAGGTCTTAGCTATAAAATCATTGCCTAGACTAATGTCCTGAAATATTTCCCTGATGTGTTCTTGTAGCAGTTTTACACTTTTGCATCTTAGGTGTAAGTGTTTAATGCATTGAGTTGATTTTTGCCTAAGGTGTTAGATATGATCTAGCTTCATTCTTCTGTAGATGGATACCCAATTTTCCCAGCAGCATTTATTGAGGAGGGTGTTTTTTCCCTCAATGTATGTTTTTGGCAACTTTGTAGAAAATCAGTTAGCTATAAATTTGTGGATTTGTTTTTGGTTCTCCATTCTGTTCCATTGGTCTATGTGTTTGTTTTTATACCAATATTGTAGAGATTTTTCACCTCCTTGGCTAAATTTGTTCCTAGGTAATTTTTTTTGGTAGCAATTGTAAATGGTATTGCGTTCTTGATTTCTTTCTCAGCTAGTTCATTATTGGGTTATAGAAATGCTACTGATTTTTGGATGTTGATATTGTATCCTACCACTTCATTGAGTGTATTTGCCATATATAAGATTTTTTTTTTTTTTGGTGGAATCTTCAGGTTTTTCTAGATATAACATCAAGTTGTCTGCCAAAAGGGACAGTTCAATTTCCTCTTTTTCTATTTGGAGGCTTTTATTTCTTCCTCTTGCCTAATTGGGCTGGCTAAGACATCTAGCACTATATGTATTAAGAGTGCTAAAAGTGAGTATCTTTGTCTTGTTTCAGTTCTTAGAGGAAAGCCTTTCAGCTTTTCCCCATTCAGTGGATGTTAGCTGTCGGTTTATCCTACATGGCTTTTACTATATTGAGGTATGTTCCTCCTATGCCCAGTTTGTTGAGAGTTAATCATGAAGGGATATTAAATTTTGTAAAATACTTTTTCTGCATCTGTTGAGATAATCATATAGTTTTTGCCCTTCATTCTTTTGTGCAATGTATAACATTTATTAATTTGTATATGTTGTACCATCCTTGTATCAAAGGGATAAATACCACTTGATCATGACATACAATATTTTTGATGTACTGCTGCATTCAGTTTGCTCATATTTTGATGGGGATTTTCACATCTACGTTCATTATGAATACTGGTCTGTAGTTTCATTTTGTTGTTGTTGTATCTTTACCTGGTTTGGGTAGCAGGGTAATAGGGCCTTGTAGAGTGACTTAAGAAAAATTCATTCCTTTTCATTTATTGGAATAGTGTGAAGATAATTGCTGTTAGATCTTCTTTGGAAGCTTAAATTTGGCAGAATTTGACAGTGATCCTGAACTTCTTTGATGGGAGATTTTATTTTTACTATTACTGATTCAATCTCATTACTCATTATTAGTCTGTTCAGGTTTTCTATTTATTTCTGATTCAACCTTGGTAGGCTGTGTGTTTCTAGGAATTTATTCATTTCCTCTAGGTTTTCTAGTTTGTTAGTGTGTAGTTGTTCATAATAGTCTCTGCTGATCTCTTATATTTCTGTGATGTCAGTTATAATGTCTTCTTTTTCATTTGTTATTTTATTTATTTGGGTCTTCTCTCTTTTTTCATGGTTAGTTTAGCTAGTGGTTTATTAATAGTGGTTTATTAACCATTATTAGCTAGTGGTAATTAATTTACTTAATTAAATAATTTAGTTTATTTTCCCTTTTGTTTTTGACCCTTTGTTGTGTCCTTTAGTTTCTATTTTGTTTATTTCTGCTCTAATCTATATCATTTCTTTCCTTTCGCTAATTTTGGGTTTGGTTTGTTACTGTGTTTATAGTTCCTTGAGGTAGATCATTAGATTGCTTATTTAAAATCTTTCTACTTTTTTGATGTAGATTTTAGTGCTATAAACTTCCCTGTTAGCACTGATTTTGCATCTCGTTAGTTTTGGTATGTTGTGTTTCAATTTTCATTTGTTTCTAGAAATTTGACCTAATGTCATTCAAGAGCATGTTGTTTAATTTCCTTATATTTATGTATTTTTTCCAAGTTTATTTTTTATTGATATTTAGTTTTATTCTATTATAGTCTGAGAAGATACTTGATACAATTTTTATTTTTCAAAAATTTGTTGAGACTTGTTTTGGGTTCTAACATATAGTCTATGTTGGAGAATGTTCCATGTGCTGAGGAGAATATATATTTTGAAGCTGTTGGATAAAATGTTCTGTAGATGTCTTTTAGGTCCATTTTGTCTAAAGTGCAGTTTAAATCCAATGTTTCTTTGTTAATTTTCTGTTTAGATGATCTGTCTAATGCTGAGAGTGGGATGTTAAAGTTCCCGATTACTATTGTGTTTGAGTCTATCACTCTCTTTAGATCTAAAATATTTGCTTTATATATCTGGGTGCTCCAGTGTTGGGTACATATATGTTTAGAATTATTATATCCTTTTGCTGAATTGATCACTTTATTATTATCTTATGACCTTCTTTTTCTAATCGTACTGTTTTCGACTTAAAATCTGTTATTTTGGATAGAAGTACAGTTACTCCTGCTTGTTTTTGGTTTCTATTTGTGTGGATTTTTTTTTTTCATCCCTTTACTTTCAGTTTACATGTGTCTTTACAGGTGAGATGAGTTTCTTGTAAGCAGCATATAGTTGGGTTTAAAAAATACATTCAGGGCTGGGTGCGGTGGCTCACGCCTGTAATTCCAGCACTTTGGGAGGCCAAGGTTGGCAAATCATGAGGTCAGGAGTTCGAGACCAGCCTGGCCAACATAGTGAAACCCTGTCTCTACTAAAAATACAAAAATTAGCTGCACATGGTGGTGCATGCCTGTAGTCCTAGCTACTCGGGAGGCTGAGGCAGGGGAATTGCTTGAACCCAGGAGACAGAGGTTGTGGTGAGCCAAGATTGTGCCACAGCACTCCAGCCTGGGCAAAGAGTGGGACTCCCTCTCAAAAATAAAATAAAGTAAAATAAAATAAAATAAAATAAAATTCAGCAAGTTCATATCTTTTACATGGAAGGAGTAATCCATTTATATTCAAGATTATTATTTATATGTAAGGGCTTACTTCTGTCATTTTATTTATTGATTCCTGGTTGTTTTGTATATCCTTTGTTCTTTTTGTTCTCTCTTATTGATTATCATTGTCATGTAGTGGTTTTCTATAGTGGTAACATTTAAGTCCCTTCTCATCCTCATTTGTATGTTTGCTCTACCAGTGGGCTTTATACATTCATGTGTTTTCATATGGTAGGTATTGTCTTTTTGCTTTCACATGTAGAACTCCCTTCAGCATTTCTTATAGGGCCAGTCTAGTGGTTGTGAATTCCCTTAGCTTTTGTTTGTCTGGAAAATATTTTATTTCTCTTTCATTTATGAAGGACATTTCTGCTTGCAATTTTTCTTTTAGCACTTTGAATACATAATCCAACTTTCTCCTGGCCTGTAAGGTTTCTGATGAAAAATATACTGCTTGTCTGATTGGAGTTCCCTTAAAAGTGACTAGATGCTTTTTTCTTGTTTTTGGAATTCTTATAACGATTTGACTGTAATGTACTATGGAGAAGACATTTTCGAATTGTATCTGTTTGGAGATTTATGAGCTTCTTGTATCTGGATGTCTACATCTCTTGCTAGATTTGGAAAGTTTTCAGATACTGTTTAATTAAATAGGTTTCTATCCCTTTCATTTTTTCCTTTGCCTCCTGGGACACTGATAATTCAAATATTTCATCACTTTATTGTGTACCATATGTCATGCAGACTTTGTTCATTGTTTTTATTCATTTTTCTTTATTTGTATCTGGGTTATTTCAAAAGACTTGTCTTCAAGTTCTAAAATTATTCCTTCTATGTAATCCAGTCTATTGCTGAAGCTTTCAAATGTATTTTGCATTTATTTGGTGAATTAATTAGTTCCTAAATTTCTATTTTTAATGACGTCTATTATTTTGGTAAATTTCTCAATTGTATCCTGAATTATTTTTTCTGATTTCTTTGTATTGTTTATCTAAATTGTTTTGTATGTCATCAAGCTTCTTTAATATAATTACGTTTAATTCTTTTTTCAGGACTTCATATTTTTTGAATTGGAATCTACTGCTGGAAAATTATTGTGTTCTTTTGGAAATGTCATATTTCATTGGTTATTAATGGATTTTTGTGTCCTTAAGTTGATATCTGCATATCTGTTGTAAAGTCAGTTTTTCCAGGTTTTTGAATTGGTTTCATAGGGGACGACTTTTTCCTTAAGATATATCTATGATGTTGGTTGGATAGGGCACTTTGGCCTTGATTCTGGGGGCATGCAGTAGTGTAGTCTTTGTATAATTTTTTAACCCGTAGACAGCTTCAGCAGTCTGTGACTTCCTCAGTAGCTTAGAGTGCAGTTTTTAGTGAAGGCTGTTATGAAGATTTTCTGGGGATGGGGATGAGCAGTTGTGGACTAAAGTTGTACTGAATGGTTAACTGGGCCCCACGGTGACGTATACTGGCATTGGTATTAGCAGGTCCGGGCAGGTAAATTGTTGGGTCTCCAGGCAGCTTGCTCATGTGCTGGCAATGGCAGCAGTGAGTCAGGTGGGTGGGTGGGTCTTTGGGCCCCTGGGCAGCAGGCATGGTGTGGTCAATGGCTGTGGCAGTGGAAAGATAATCTATTGGCTTCCAAGTGGTCTGTGCTGGTGTTGGCAATGAGAGCAGTGGTCTGAGTGTCAATGTAGTCATTCTTTAGTTCATTTTAATAATAAGTATAATTTTACCTATCAAAATTTGTTTAAAATAAATATCTCTTATTTGTTTTATCTGCTTTGACATTAAGGATAAAATAATCTTAACCATCTTTTATGTAATTATTAATTCCACTAATATTAATTCACTTAACTGCTGCATCCATATTTCCATGCCAATTTATATTTCATAATTCCACATACGTTTATTTATAAAGAATGATTAGGACAAAGTCAGTGTAAGTTGGGAATATGTAGCTTGACATCTAGAAGGAAAATTTGATTCATTTGGTTTTCCATGGTGTGGAAGGTGTTTGGGTTGCTCACCAGTGTTTCCGGTTTTACTCTTTTTAAGCACACAATGCTGGGGGACACTGGTGGGAAAAGGATTATATCTCCACTCTTTCTTGAAGATTGACGTGATCTTGTGACTCAATTTAGTCAACAAAATGTGAGTAGAAATGACAAGCAGTGCTTTGGTGCAGAAGTACTTACCATCCACATGAGACTGCCCAACACACTCCTTTGCTGTGGTGACCTCGGGAGCACTATTATAAGGATAGTGCCATGCAGTCAATGCAGCTATCGAAGCAGAGCCCACGCCTTCAGTACAGACATTTTCACGGGGTATGAAGGACTTTCGGTGACTGAGAAACAACATTTTTTTTGCACTAAATATCTGATATTATGGTGGTGTTTTTTGTTACTACGGCATAAACCAATCAATTCTGACAGATATCCATGCATACCACTTTTGTCTCTAATTAGGTTGTACTACATATGTTTGTGACTGCACTGCCTTTTGGTAAGTAACTGCCTTTTTTTCCTAAGCAGTGTGAAGCTTTGGCACCTTTCCCCTTTTTCACTTGCACCATCTCAGATGAAATGCACTGGATATAATGTCTGGGTTCAATGCTTCATAATCTACTTGTGCTGGCTCCAAGAAGATAATTTTTTGAAGCATTGGGAGGACATTTTTCCATTTGTTTGATTTTATGGGTGAACACAGTACATGATAGAAGGAGTGAATGGGATCCCAACTGGACAGCAGAAAAGGACTTTGGAGCTGCTATAAAAATTGAAAACTGGCCGGGTGCGGTGGCTCTCGCCTGTAATCCCAGCACTTTGGAAGGCCTAGGTGGGCGGATCATGCGGTCAGGAGATCGAGACTATCATGGCTAACATGGTGACACCCCACCTCTATTAAAAATACAAAAAAATTAGCCGGGCATGGTGGTGGGCGCCTGTACTCCCAGCTACTTGGGAGGCTGAGGCAGGAGAATGGCATGACCCCAGGAGGCAGAGCTTGCAGTGAGCCAAGATTGCGCCACTGCACTCCAACCTGGGTAACAGAGTGAGACTCCATCTTAAAATAAAATAAAATAAAATAAAATAAAATAAAATAGGAAATAGTGTGCATGTCCAGTTTTGATAAACAATGACTGAAGATTTGATGTTGTCTCTACTCTAGAAATCCCCGTTCTTAAAAAAATACAGTGAATGAAGCAGTTCTTGTTTTGATGTGGACACTTCCTTGAAATTATCTCTCTCTCAGAGCTTATTTTATGCCATTATAACCCTTGTACTAAAGTGGCCCTGAAAGTAGAAATTCAAGGCGCTTTATGGAGGAGGAGGGGATGTGGTGGTTCATTTGATGTGGACCTTTATCAAGTTTTTGGAAATCTTAGTCTGTCATTCCCCAGTTAAAGAAAAGATGATTTCTGAGGGAAAATAAGGGACATTTAAGAATTTTGGGAAAAAAAAAAAAAAAGAAAGCTATCCATTTAATCCATTTATAAAATACCTTCTTCTAGAGCACATTCATTTGCAGTCTGAATGAAACTTGAATTGACCCAGGAAAGAATGTCATTGCAATGCCAGGTTTCAAATGCAGAGTGCTGGGTGCTTCTTTCATCTGCAGGTAATGTCATTATATATTGCAATCACTCTGATGGCATCTGCTCATTAGAAATTCATTGAGTGCTCATGTGGCTATAATGCATTTCCATTTGTATTCTGAGACAATTTAGCATTAGGGAACTTAAAAGTCATTTGATCAATCCTGTGTGGAGCTCCTGTTTTCACTCCAGGCAAATTAACGTGAAGATCATTGTAACATATTAAATATCTAATTGTTCACTGATGAAGCAGTAACACTGAAGTGTTCATATTTAAAGATGTAATATTTCATCGAATTTTGAAGGCATAAAAGTATTTTTCCTAGTTAGATTGAGCGGCAAAGACAGAGGAAGATTAACACTGAAATATGTAAAACTTAACTCATCGTTCTGACATGTTTACTTTCATAGTTTAGGAAAACTGAGGGTATATTATCTATGTATGGTTTGCTCATAAAATCATATTTTTTTATATATTAAGTTTAAAAGTATAATCTTTGTAAAATCAAACAATGCTGAATTTACAGATTAGTCACTTGCTTTCCCTAGTTTTAATGAATTTGCAATGATTCTGAAAGGATTTAGATGCTGTTGAACTTAGGAATTTAATATGTCTTCACATTTTTATGAAACTGTGAAGCCATCAAAACCTGAGAATAGAAGAAACCTTCAAAGTAATAGTAAAAAACAGGAAAAAATGATGGAAGCTGTACTTTCATAAACTCTACCAGGTTATGCAATAGTGAAAGTACTTATTTTTTTCAGAAGAGAGGTTGATGGAGAGGGGGGAAAAAAGGAGAATCCCTCCTCTTTCAAACTCACTACATGGAAATGTTGTCATAGGAAATATTTCTAAACAGTCTTGTTTTCAAATGGTGTTAAGAAGAGGATATGTTTTGTCCTGTTAGCATTTTTAATAATTTCCAAAATTCAGAGGTTTTTTTTTCAGATTAAGAGAAGTCTCTCAATATTTCTTTTCTTGTTTTTGTGTATTTATAAACATAAATTTGAATTTTTATGTTTTCTAGAAGAATCCAGAAAAGGAGAATATGAATGATAGGCACTTTCATACAAAAAAAGGCCAGTCAACATATTTTGTGAGGGGCTATGACTGGCAATATTTCAGTCCATAATATTGGGACAAATACCTGAAATTCTTAAGTGTGAAATTGCAAACCTTTAGAGGAAATTATAATGATGACCTAGTACAATCTCCTCATCTTACAGGTGATGAAACCAAAACTTGGATATCAAATTAAAGCTACTTTTTACAACACAAGATCTTAGAGATGAGAGGTTAAGAATGACATTAATAGATAGCATACAACAGTTTGAATATGTATTTGATATTATAACTACAAATACTCCAGCAGAACCTCTCTAAGGCCTTATAATTATTTTAGGTTTTCTTATACTTAATTTACATAGTTTCCCTAAAGGTAACCTGATTCTAAGTTAACTCAAAGCTGAAGCTTGGAATAAGCATGCAGCTTTATCCATTCATTTATTTATTGAAAATTATCTTCTAAGAACAATGGAGTACTAGGCACTCTTCCAGATATTTATTATATGTCAGTGCTTACATAAACAAAAAGCTCTGCCCTGGTAGCAAGGACACAGACAAATAATAATCAATGCAATAAATAAGTTGAAAGATAGAAGGTGATTGTGCTATGAAAAAAAATAGAGCAGGATGGGAGAATTGGAAGTACAGGATGGGGTTAATATGAAAGATGATTGCATCTTTAAATGTGGTGGTCAAAGTGGGACTTGATAAAGGTGACATTTAAGCAAAGGTCTGAAGGCTGGGAGGAAGTTAACCAAATGGAAGTGGGTGGAAGAACATTCTTGATGAGGGAACAGCCAGCACAAACTCCAAGGTGAGATTGTGCTTGGTATATTAGAGAAATAGCAAGGAGGCTAGTCTGGAGTGGAGTAAAAGACAGGGATTGCAGAAGAAGAAAAAGTCAGAAAGATTGTCAGGGGTCCAGGCCTGGTGGGACCATGTAAAGAATTTGGATCGCTGTGGGTGAAAGACGAGCGGTTCGAGAGATTAGAATGGAAGAGTGACATAATCTAATATAATGTCTTAAAAAATCGTTTTTGGCTGTGTTGAGGACAGCCTCATCTTTAATGCAGAGTTTCACTTCCTCAAGACCTCTTTTCCTTGAGCTCTTTTGTTATCTTGTTCCTCTGTAACAAGTACTTTTCCTGGATGGGGAAGGTTTAGAATGGCTTATGAAGGGCCCCATGACTCTTTGAAAGTCAAGGCTCCTCTTTCTGGGCCTGCAAAGCCTTTGGTGATCTGCTCTGCCACGGGCTCTGCACCTGTTGACCCCTAGCTGTGCTCCTGCTGGGTGGGCCTCTCTAGTTTCTTTTCTCACATGGCACCTCTTTGCTTGTTATCGCTTCTCCTTAGGAGGTGAAAGAAGGGTGGGATGAAAAATGTTTAGGATTTAATGTATTTGTTCTGATCCCATCACTTTTGTTTCCGTAATTATAAAAGCAGCATATTTTTAATGTAAAAAAATTAGGAAATAGAGGCACACACAAAGTCCTCCCCCAAAAGAAAGTATAATCTTCTTACCCAAAGATAACTTTAACACAGTTTTTATATCTTTCCAGAACTCTGTGTGTGTGTGTGTTTAAACAAAAAGGGTTTCTATTATGCATACGTTTGTAATCTTCTCATTTTACTTAATATATCATGATTGCATACATGTTAATAAATATTTCTTTATGCCAATGTTGTAATAACTTAGTGCTGTTTCATTATGTGAATATACTATTAGTTATTTAATTGTCAGTATATAGTTAGACATTTAGATGGTAATGTAGAAAATGTTTGTCCATATATTTAATTCTTCTTTAAAGTAAATATCGAGAATTGGTATTTTAGGTAAGTCAAACGTACACATATTTCTATATTTTTTGATGTATATTGCCACATTGTACTGAGAGTGATAATACCAGTTTTATCATTCTCACCAGTACTCTATCAGGCCATTTCCTCCTACCCCAAACCCTCATAAACACAGGACTAAGAAAAAAAAATGCAAGTATTAATATGTAAAAAGTTATATATTATTATGTTACTTTTTATTGCTTTGATAATTAACGGCAAATATGTGTCAATACCCTGCAGATTTCAACTAGATACCCTTCTTTCACCTGGAAAGAGTTTCTAATGCCTTCATTCTGGGTTGGCCTCCTTTCCTACATGCCATAGCATTTTGTACTTTAAGTACCACTTGTAAACACCAATTTACTTCTCTTTCTGCTTCATTAGGCTTTCAGATCCATGAAGGCAGGGATCCTGCTGTCTTGCTCATTACCAGTCAGTGACTGGCATATCATAGCTTCTGAACAAGTATGTGTAAGTCCTGAGAACCATAATTTAAAAATAATGAAATAATTTAATTATATCACCAGTGGTTAATATCTTTTTGCCCTTCTTAAAGAAAATATATTTTACCACCCATTTGACCAGCAGAGCAGTGGTCTTTTTTTCCCCTGATTTCTAGGCATTAGAAACAAATTTGTACATACTAGATTCTGGAGAATGAATGAATGAATGAATGAATGAATGAAGGCTCTTTCCATTGTCTATTCCATTTATAGTCTTCTGGTCAGCTGATGAGAATATACCTCCAACCTCTAGACTGAAAGTTGATTTAAAAACCCCCAGCAAAACAAAACAAAAATACAGGCAAAGAAGAAACTCATAAATTATGTTTGTTTGATAACTCAAAGTGAATCACATTCTATTTTCTAAATTAATTCAACTTCAGAGCTTTATCCATGACTGGGTTTCTAGCCAATTCTTGGCTTTCCAGGTTATCTAGACACTACTTGTGATCTGGCAGTGCTGTTCTAAATAAATCATGTGTTAAGGGATTTCTGTATTGTAAACTATAGATCTTGTCTCTGTTATACAATCTGTGAATTTCCAACTGAATTTCTATGAAAGTCTATTTCAAACCTCAAATGATTAACTACTTTATTAGCATATATTTCTTTTTTTTTCAGGTCAGACAGGTAATGTCCCCACATTGTAACTAGGTTCAGAGGGTGGCACATCTCACATATGTATGTGAACACCCATCATGTTCATGAACTACAAGAGGATCATATTACTATATATTTCACTTTAATTTTTATGTACCAGAATTATATTTGGTTTAGCTAATTTAATGAAATTTGTTAATATTTAAACATTAATAAACAGATAAAGAATGTTAGTCATTTTAATATAACTATTGAGAAAGTGAAGAAGTGATTTCAGTAAAAGTCAGTTGGTAATGGGTTTTGATTATTTGGACATCTAAGTTCAATGAATGCAAACAAATTAGAAAGGGGACAGGTGAAGAAATTGAGGAAAAGACTCACAGTTATTTCTCTCTCTCTCTCTCTCTTTTTTTTAAAATTGAGACAGGGTCTCACTGTTTCATCCAGGTTGGTGTGCTGTGGCATGATCTCAGCTCACTGGAACCTCTGCCTCCAGGGTTCAAGTGACTCTCCCACCTCAACTTCACCAGTAGCTGGGACTACAGGCATGCGCCACCACACCTGGCCAATTTTTGTATTTTTGGTAGAGATGGGGTTTCGCCATGTTGACCAGGCTGGCCTTAAACTCCTGACCTCAAGTGATCTTCCTGCCTTGGCCTCCCAAAGTGCTGGGATTACAGGTGTGAGCCACTGTGCATGGCCTCATAGTTATCTCTTAATTACTGGTAAGATGTTTCAAAAGGATTATCTGAAAACAATATAAATAATCTTTTCTTAAAATTATATTTTTAAACATAATGAAGTTATGTTGGGGATTGGGGTTGAATGCAAAGTACTAAAAACAAGACTTTGAAATATTTAAAAAAATAATGCTTTTATTTATTTCTAGTTTCCACTCCTAATTATCAGACTAAGCAATGACAAAGATTGGTACCTAGAATAGATATAAATTGCATAATTGCATGGTGGATGAATTGTTCAAAAGAGATGACTCTGTTCTCCAGGAGACCCATTTATTATTTTTCAATTAACAAAGAGTAAAAGGCCTTTTTTGACACTTTTACTTAAGGGACAGGATAAAAAATATGCCACTTATGCTTGGTAGGTTTAATTAAATGTTTGGTTTAAGCTTATAAGAAACTATTTGTTTTAGCCAGTTCAAATTGTAATAGACAATTAAAAATTCCATTAACAATTAAGTTGGCATTTTGATTAAAAAAGTATATCTAGCAGTATCAAGCCTCTCTGGTACGAAAGTTTTTGACTCTTCCTTGACATATTTCTTGTTTGGTGAATGTTTTAATCTCATCACCTCTTAGTGGTTTTCTAATTTTGTAGTTTATGATTCAAATAATGCTATTTAATCAGTGGGTCAGACTAATAAACCCAAGCTCACGCTCACTAAAATTTCAGCATAAACAGATTTGAATGAATGTGTTATCTTGTTAGCATATTGCTTTTTTGTGCAATTGCCCATATAGTTATTGCTCATTTTATGCTGTAAGCTTCGGGAAGATGAGAAGCATGCTTGTGTAACTTGATCTAAATAGTTTTTTTTTTTTTTTTTTTAGCACATAAAGCCAAGTTGATTAAATAATGATGATAACAATAATTTTAACCATAAGTAGTAAAAAATTATTGCACACACACTGTAAGCCTGGCATTGTCCTAAAAATCATATGTGCATGGTCTATGTAAGATAGGCATAATCTCCATTTTATACGTGAGTTAACTGAGGTTCTGGAAGGTTAAATGATTTGTTGAAGATTCAGCTATTAAATGCTAGAAATAAAAAGCAGCTTGCTTTACTCCAAAGATCATAATATCCTATTACATATGTTGTTATCAGTAGTTGAATGCTGTTTACACCATTAGATATGTTGTGTTTTACCATATTCCTACCATGAGAGCACAGTGATTCTCAAACTTTAATGTGAGCATCTAGTTAAAATACAGATTCTGATTCAGTAGGTCTGGGGTGAAGGCCTGAGATTCTGCATTTATAACAAGTTTCCTGGTGATGTTAGTGATGCTGGTCCGTAAGCCACCACATTAGGCGAGGCTTTTTCCAGTGATGCGGACACAACATAGAAGGAATGTAGGGAAATTGCTGATCAGACTTCATTGGAAGCATTTAAAAGTTTTCAACCTACAAAGTTTCCTTTTCGTTGGAGAATCTGATATGCCCTTCTCCACCTCTTAAAATTAGTGCTGTAGAGAGCCATGGATTTTGATGGGGCTGCCTGCTACATCCCTTTTGTGTTTGGGGATGGAAAAGGATCAGAAATGACTGACCCAGCCATTTCAGAACCTTGAACACTAGAACCCATTATGAATCCTAGGTGATGCTGTTAATGGTATGGTATGGACAAGGCAGAGGGGAAAGAAAATCAAAGGAAGGGAACTGAGTTAGGAAAAGGAAAGAAGTGGGAGGAGGAAAATAACGAAAGACAGTGGAGGAAAGGAGCCAATTACTTATGGTGCTGAATGACAGAATGATACAGAAGGTGGCCAGAAAAAGCCAATTTCTTATCTCTACATAAGCAAAATTTGAGGAAGCTTCTCATCTCAAAAATACCACTTTCCCCAGTTAGTTATGGGGACTCCTCAAATTATGGTTTTTATTCAGGGCAACCTTTAAGATAGTGTAGTATGTTAGGACTGGATGCTTTGGCTCACGCCTGTAATCCCAGCACTTCGGGAGGCCGAGACGGGTAGATCACTAGGTCAGGAGATTGAGACCATCATGACTAACACGGTGAAACCCCGTCTCTACTAAAAATACAAATAATTAGCAGGGCATGGTGTTGGGAGCCTGAAGTCCCAGCTACTTGGGAGGCTGAGGCAGGAGAATGGCCTGAACCCGGGAGGCGGAGCTTGCAGTGAGCGGACATCGCGCCACTGCACTCCAGCCTGGGCGACAGAGGGAGACTCTGGGCGTGGGGAGGGGCGGGGAGATAGTCTAGTATGTTAGTTAGCTTCTCTTACCCACTAGCGATTTCAAGGTGAATATTTTGAGCTGGGTAAAAAATAATCTTTCACCTTCACTTTAATCATCGTTGTAGCAATTGTAGAGCTATCTTGTCCTTATAATTTAGCTAATGAGTTTGTGTAATTGAAAACAGCGGGGTGGAATGGAGGTAGTCAAATTCCATTAGTGACTTTGTTCCTGAGAAATATGCATGTGTGTGTATGCCTGCGTACACACATGCACTTCTCATCTCATATCAGTGGAGTGACAAAAAATGAAAGCAACTTTTTTGTAAGTTGTATATTAAACAGTTACAACCATTGCTTTTTAGAATTCCTTGTTTGAAAAGGCAATTAGGTGAAAATTCCTTGGCCAGGTTATAGAGGTAGATGGCAGATGGCAATGTTATAGAAGCCACCAGGTAGCTTATGAAACACTAATGTTTTTATAAGTTTGTGAATGCCTTTCCAAACGCTTTAGTAAAATAAAACTTGTGAGAGGACTTGGTAATAGAGATAGTGACAAGGGCCAAGTTTGGGTTAAGAATGCCTTTGGCTTAAACATAACAATGTAGACATGAACCCAGATTTTGACAGTTACCAGAGAGGCTGTCATTTCAAAATGCCAATAGAGACTGCCAGCAGCAATTGCTGCAAGCATCTTTGATGCAGGTCCTCTCAAATTATCTCCTAGTAATGTGCTGTCATGTGGAACAGCTGATGGAAACACTGAGCCCCACTAAAACAGTCAGGGAAGATTTCATGCCACCATATCTCTGACTGGAATTTTCTAATTCTTACAATTTGTTTTTGTCTCATCAATTTCTTGTTGTGTATGGCTCCATCTGGATGGAAACTGTGGAATCTATCTCCAAATTTCCATATTAGTGTACTATTAATTTCTAGATTTTTAGTCAACAATCTATGCCACTGTCCTCCTTGATAAATTGCAAGTATGTGCTTTTTGTATTGGTAGTCTACATGAGAAGTATAGAGAATTTTAGTCACAATTCTTTCACTACTGATCATTGCTATGGCACTTATCTCCTTGTGATTTCTCCGCTAGATTTCTTCTGGTAAAGAAATCTAGCAGGACTGACTGACACAAGATTGTTTGCAGCATTTATTGGTGTTTACAGAGCCTTTGACTTTGTGGATTGTATACATATGGTCTGTCTCATGAACTTCTAAACTTCTAATTGACACTGAGTTACTAATACGTCTACATAACTGCATTTTTTTTTTTTTGACAGGGTCTCACTCCATTGCCCAAGCTGGAGTGCAGGGCGGCAATCACAGCTCACTGTAGCCTTGACCTCCCCAGGTGTTCAGGTGATCCTCCTACCTCAACCTCCCAAGTAGCTGGGACTACAGGTGTATGCCACCATGCCTGGTTAATTTTTGTTTTTTTTGTAGAGATGGAGTTTTGCCATGTTACCCAAGCTAGTCTCAATCTCCTGCCTCAGATCCCCAATGTGCTGGGATTATAGGCATGAGCCATCATACCTGCCCCAGAACTGCATCCTAGTAGCATAGACTGAACGTCTCATGAATGGTCAGAGACAGACTCAGTACCTTTTTCTTCCAAATTTGATTCTAAACAGCTTCATACTACTTTGGGATCAGTATTTTATTACTGGTAAGTAAAATTATATAAAATAAGAGATGTAAGCCAATAAGTCTCCATTATAAAGAGCTAAGTACAAATTTGATCTTCATTAAAATTCCTAATTTTTTTCTCACTTCTTAAAAAAAAGAATCTTCCTGGCTATTTTTCCCTTTTTTTTTTTTTTTTGACACACAGTTCACTCTGTCACCCAGGCTGGAGTTCAGTGGTGCGATCTCGGCTCACTCCAGGGTTCAAGCAATTCTCGTGCCTCAGCCTCTCTAGTAGCTGGGATTACAGGCGTCCACTACCATGCCCAGCTAATTTTTGAATTTTTAGTAGAGACAGGTTTTCTCCATGTTGGCCAGGCTGGGCACGAATTCCTGACTTCAAGTGATCTGCTTGCCTAGGCCTCCAAAAGTGCTGGGGTTGTAAGCATGAACCACTGTGCCCAGCCCCTGGATATTTTTCTATAATTACCTTGTAGATGTATATTTACTCAAAACAAATGCCTGTGGAATCAGAAGAACCATCCTTTTAATCCTTAATTCAAATGAAAGTGCAGAATCTTTCAAAATAAATATTATAATGCAAATATTGACAATTAAGAAAAAAAATAAACCTCCTTTTAGTTTTAAAGCAGTATGTTTGGTATGGCACCCTAATTCCTCAAGTACCACAAAGGGACAAGTAATTTCCCGAAGAGCTTTACAACCTCCCAAACCAGTTTTGATCCATGCAGGGAACTGAGGGCCAGAACATTAGCTTGGTTTCCTTCATGAGCTCAGTTGTATCCCAGGCATGGGAAACAGAGAAAGTATAAAACACAATCTCAGTCCTGAAGGACTTTCCAACTTTAGTGAGAAGGTAAGATCAACTGCCACATAAAAACTGTATATAACACAGGCCCCCTTTAGAAAAATGAATTTTAAAACCACAAATACAAAGTTGGGGACAAGAGTGAATAGTCACCATCAGAAGAAAAATTCTGATAAATTATTGGAAGCTGGGAGATTTAGGTGCCTTGCTTCTAGATATTTCTGGACAATGCACTAGAATTGCTTACATAGAAATGTGTCCTGAATGCAGCTGGGCTTCCCCTCCTCATCTGGAACATTCCATGACAGAAATTCCCAGCCTTCACAGGAGTCTAGTAAGCAAGAAACTCTGGGGTTTTGGCTTCACTAGCTTCCCAAGGCATCTGCCTCTTCATATACCTTCATAATAGTCATTAAGAGAACTGTAAAAAACCAGCAGTTGGATTCTACAAGTAGACCCCAAAAGATTCTACATATATTTTATTTCCCAAAGACTCTACATGTGAAATTCCTACATTTATTCATTCAACAGATATTTATTGAGCACCTTTTACATGGCACATACCACTTTACCTGCTGAGAGTGAGTCATGCATAAAACAGATAAAGCCACTGCTCTCACAAAGACACAATTAAAAATATCATATGTCATGTGGCAAATACCTAAAATAAAAGTAAGAGGACAAAGGATAACAGACTAGGGGACTAGGAGGGCCTCTCTTCCGGGTGCCAATGAGATGAAAGCACAAGCAGGAGTGGAAGAGGATTCCAGTCAAAGGGATCAGAAAGTGCAAAGTCTCTGAGTCTGGGGCTCATTTAATATGTTGAAGTAATGCAGGAAGGTCACTGTGGCTGGAGTAGAGAGGGAAAAGGGAAGAGGCAATGAGATTAGGAAAGTAGCTAGGGATAAGATTATGCAGGGCCTTGTAAATAACAGTCAGGAATCAGGAAGAGTAACATGGTCTGACTTGGACTTTGAGATGGCCACTCTCACTGTTGTGCGAAGAGCAAGAGTAAGGAACCAGAGGCCAGTGAGGAGGCCATCACAAGGGCCAGACAAGAGGCAGTGGGGCATGGGCTAGTGATCTGGTAACAGGGATGTTAAGAATTGATTGAATTCTGTGTTTTCTAACATAGTGTCTGGAATCCCAGCTCCAAAGCGACTGACTGACTGACAAATTTTCAAGGAGGTTAATTAAGGAACCCTACTGTTCACTACACTAATATTTATCCAAGTACAGGGGCCAGCTGCATCAGAAGCTCCCATGGCTTTTGTTAAAAAAAAAAAAAAAAGATTCCAGGGCCTTGTCACAGACCTGCATAGAATATCTATCTGGCAAAGGAGGCCCAGGAATATGAGGTTTTAACAAAATTTTGACCCTGGTCCTTATGGAAGAGAGTGCTGAGCTCTTGCAAAGGTTTGTGTCTTGTTAGACATTTCAAGCCCATACTTTAAATATCTTTAGGTTAGAATTGAGAATATATTGTGAAATTAACAATGAGAATTACAAAAGCTCAGTGTTTTCGCCTGAACTCTCAATATGAGATGTCTCTATCAAGCTGTCAGATTTTAGCCTTATCAGGGGTTTCATGAAACTTTTTGTCATTTTACATTGATTTTCATATTCCTGAACCTTCTGAGTCAACTTGACTTTTAGCCTTAGATTAGAGATTATAAATACTAACAATTGAACCTAGAATGTTTTAAAGCTTCTATCTGTATGAGCCAAGTGTGAAGTGTACTTAAGAGAAGACAAAGGGAGTTTGGCAACCCTTTCTAAAGCTATTTTTGCTTTTTTATATATTAATAAGTGATATGCTCTCTCTTTACAAACTATTAATGAAGTAAAATAGATTTCTCTGGCTTCCAAAACAGAGGAGATGATACTCTGAGATGAGGCAGTTAGAAATGAGGCATGAAACAATAGCTAATAGATTTTGCTTTCTGTGTTGCTTTCTTTCCCTCTCCTGCCTTTCTTTATTGCTTCATACTGGACTATCTTTAGATATAAGAATGAATACTAAACTCTGTTTACTCTAAAATCCTTTACCATTGTGTGTGCTTGCATTATAGTAAGAGTATGAGCATCATTTTGTATTCTATATTTTTCCAGTATTGTATACACAGTAAATGTATTATGTCAGTCTCTGAAATTACCTTTGTTGTTTGTTTGTTTTGAGGCAAGGTATCACTCTGCCGCCCAGACTGGAGTGCAGTGGTGCTATCTAGGTTCACTGCAGCCCAACCTCCTGGGCTCAAGCAATCATCCCACTTCAACTTCCTGAGTAGCTGGGACCACAGGCGTGCATCACCACACCTAGCCAATGTTTGGATTTTTTGTAGAGACGAGGTTTTGCCATGTTGCTCAGACTGGTTTCAAACTCCTGAGCTCAAGCGGTACACCTGCCTTGGCTTCCCAAAGTGCTGGGATTACAGGTGTGAGCCACCATGCCTGGCCTGAAATTACAATTCATAGTGGCTTTATGGTAAAGCGTTGTAATGTCATGCTGTACTTCATATAACCATTTATTTACTGCTTGCCATTTGTACTTGAGTTTTTCCAGTTTTTCAGTATATAATAATGAAGTATGACATGGCTCTAAAGATCTTTATGTAAATTACTTCATTGTCTTTGGGTCTATTTTTTTCATGAAATATTCCCAAATGAATGATTGTTGAACTAATATGTAATAAAAGATGTTTTTAAAATGGTAACCAGCTGCCAGACTGTTTCTCAGAAAGCTTGAACTGATATTCCATGCCATGGATAATATTTCATCATAGAACTACAAAGTTTAAGCACTTACAATTTTTTTTTTTTGGCCAGTTTGATAGATGTAACTTACTCCATTATTTAAACCTTTTCATCTTCTCTGTGGTTAAAATAGAATACTTGTAAAATTGGGACATGAATTTAGGGCAGAATCAGAGCGACAGCTTTCTGACAGATGACCTCTCCCTCATCAGTGTTATTTTCCAGTTTCTTTGGCTCATTTTGCAATGCAACAACCTAACAGGGTGAAAGTTCCAGATACTCCACAAGGTGATGGTTTTGAAGAGAAGTTCTTCTGCTGGGCAGAAGAGGGCACTGTTTGTTTGTACTGAGGCAGAACAAACCCTGGCCTGTTTAGAGAGAGTAATCACTGTCAGAGCCAGCCCTTCACACTTGCGGTCCGGTGACCACTGTGGTGGGTGTCACAGCTCCTTCCATGCATGACAAGTCCTGTTAAGCACTGAATTTGCTATTATTCACTGAGCTCTACGAAGTTCCAGCCTCCTAGAAGACCAATGGAATCATTTACACTGCTGACACCAAGGAGTTAGCACCTAGGCAGTTAGTTGCCTACCACAAGAAGGTGGGCTGGTTTGCTCCAGGAGACAGCAGCCGGTCCAGACACCTGCAAGGCTCCGGGGAACCACAAGGTTGATTAGAATTTGATGAGCAGCGAAGGTCAGGAATTTAGAAAGGCTGGAAAAGCAACCAGACTAGGATTTTAAGAACATTTTTGTTAAAATTAAGAAGTAATATCCAAGATTTTTAGGCCAAACCACATTTCTGTATTTCTTGTTTTTTTGTTTGTTTGTTTATTTTTTTCTAGTTAAAAAAGTCACATAGGAAATGTACAAATGCATTATTATGACAAAAGATTAAATCACACTGTGAACTGCTGAGCAATCTGTAGGTCTCTTTTTTGCCTCTTTGTTCCACTCACACTCCCCTTCTCAAAGGTCACTGCTGTTAATAGTTTGATGACTTTGTTGTGGGCATTTACAGACATAGGTGCATACACTACACACATATATCTTTTTTTCTCTCCAAGAGTGGGATCTTGCCATACACATTATCCTGAAACTAGTTTTTCCCCACTTAACCATAAATCTTGTGCATGAGTTCAAATTGGTCTTCTTTTGCAAAAGTATATGTAATATGGATTATCATGAGTTAATTAACCATTATACTGATGAAACATTTAGGTTTCTAATTTTCATTATTACAAATAATGCAAAATGAATGTTCTTGTATATACAACTCTGTGCACAGACTTCAGTGTTTCTGTAGGATGGATGCCAGATGTAAAATTGCAAGGTCAAATTTTATGAGCATTTAAAGTTTTAATAGATGTGGTCAAATTGCCCTCCAAAAAGGGAGAAGGTAACTTCTTAAGGGTATTGATATGTGTAAGCGTATCGACCAGACTGTTTGATGGTGCTAAACAGAAGAAACTCTTATGTTGCAGACAAAAACCTTCAGTGGGCTGATTATATTTGTACAGTTGCCTTTGTTTCACTCCAGTGAAACCATTATGACTCATTCCTAAATGAGAATCTTGGGATTAGCATAAAGACCTTCTAAACTGCAATAGGCCTCTGACATATTTTTCTCAGGTTTGGGCAGAGGGTTAAGGATAAAGGAAGGAGCAAAGTGTCTTCTTGACCTGTAGAAGAGGTTCAGGGAAAATGCCCTAGCCGTCAGCAGGGGCCATAAGAGCAGGTCTTATCTGCGATGCCTCATATCTGATTCTGCTCTTGTCTGCCTACTGTCCACACTATTCTTTGAACCATAATTAAATCACATCGCATTCTGCTGAAAGCCTTCTAGTGGGCACCCCCTGCAGGCACCTTGGCTTATTAGGCCCCTTTACACTCTGACCTCTTCCCCAGAGACATCATATCCAACTAGGCTCTCTTGTTCTTCCTGCCCCAACCCTCACCTTGCAGCCCACTGGCTTCATTTTGACTCTAAACACACCAACCTGAGAAAGTGAAGTGAGTTCAAGTAGAAGTCCCAGAGGTCCCAGAGGGCTCTGAAATATGCCCTCTATTTGTGAAGCCTGAAAAATCTAACAGAATGCACTGAGTCTGATTAGGGCCAGGAACCGGGAAGAAAAATGAAAGGGCTAAGTGTTCCTGAGGTAGAGTCCTGAGAGCATGCTCTAAGGGCTGTGCCAGTGTTTCCCTGGACCAGATGTGTACCAGGGGGAAGAGATTTTACCTGGGGACCAACAGGGAGGAAAAGAGACCACAGAAAAAAGAGGCCTGTATGGACTGCTGGTATGGACATGCAAAGTAGCCAGGAAAGGAGTTGCAACCAAGGAAACTGCAGGTGAGGGATGTCCCAACAAGGAAATCTCTGAAGAGACCGTGAAAGAGCCTCATTTAGGAAAGGAATAGCTTAACATCTGTCTACTCAGCCGGCACTTCAGCTTTAACCATCTGGTAGGCCCCCAAAGTCCAAAGAAACTTCCCAGCCAAGTAACTGTGCTAACTCTTTCTCTCTCCTTATGCACACCTCTTTACCTCCCAGCCCAGCCTTCACAAAGCAGTATACTGATTCTGTATTGTGGGAGCAGATGAGCAGAGAGAGCAGAGAGCAGGAGGACTGGGCTCACTGGCCACCCTCCACCACCCGAGCCACGTGAGCTGGAGAGCACATTAGAAACAAAGGTAAATAGAGAAATTTAGAGGCTGGGTTTCTCTAAGGGGCTGGACTGTCAAACTTCCTCATTGAGACTGTGCTTTACACAGGTGAGCAGAAGGTTGCATCCTCTGAGAGTTGCTGGGAAGTTAGGGACTTGCCCAAGCCTTGGTTCAGTTGCAGAGTACTCCCACTCCGTTGTGTGCAAAGCACACTTCTCAGTCTTGGCTGTGTATTAATGTCACCTGGGAAACTTTCAAAAATCCCAATGCCCAGGTTATGCTACAGTCCAAATAAATCAGAACCATTGAGGGTAGCCTCTAGGCATTAACGTCTTTAAAGATCCCAAGGAATTCAAGGTGCAACCAAATGGTGAGAGAGAAAAATAAGGTTGCTTTCAATCATAATCAAGAGATTGTTCCCTATACTGAAAATATATTTGTTTTTATGTTAATTCCAGGGCCTTTATAATCCCTGAACTTTTTAATGTACAAATTACAGATTTAAAGGTAAATGATAAACTTTAAAAATATTTAGGTAATCTGTTACTTAATGCTATAAAGAATACTTTTTGAAAAGGTGATAAGGGCTTATCTACATACAATAATCTAAATTATGTCCTGTATCGAGTTGTGAGAAGGCTATCTAGACCCCAAATTGCCAAAGTAGAAAATGCATTAGGACTTTATCATTTTTCTATAATATGATGAGACATACTCTAATTTACCAACATATATCAGGTTGATAATGATTTTAATATCAATGGATGTATTAGTTAAGGTTTTCTAGAGAAATAAAACTGTCTATATCTGTATTGATACAGATATTTATTATATAAATTGCTTATGATATTACAGGGGCCAAAAAGTTCACAATCTGTTATGTGTAAACCAGATAACTAGGAAAGCTGGTGGTATAATTCAGTCTGAGTCCAAAGGCCTGAGAGCCAGGAGTGCCAATGTCTGAGGGCAGAAGAAGGGGAATGTCTTAGCTCAAACAAAGAGAGCACATTTGCCCTTCCTCTGCATTTTTGTTTTATTCAGTCTCCCAAGAGATTGAATGATGCTCACCGGCGTTGGTGAGGGAATCTATGCAGTCTACTGATTCACATGCTAATCTCTTCTAGAAACATTCTCACAGACAAACTTGGAAATAATATCTTACCAGCCACCTGGACATCCCTCAGCCCAGGCAAGTTGATACATAAAATTAACCATCACACTGGGCTCCAGTAGCATCACAGAAAGTTTTAATTGGGTTTAGCTGTCGTCCTTCATTACCAGAAAGAAGTACTTTGGAGAAAATGGCAGTTTGGCAGAAATAGCAAGAACCACACTTGTGATATATTTTTTTCATACAAACTTTCTCTCTGGTGGTACTTCTTGATTTCTAAAAGCCAAGTGTTTGTGGCCTGACTACATCAGAATCCCTTTGAGAACCTGTTAAAAATATTGATTCCCTGGTGCAATGCAGAACTCTGGTGTCAGCCTTTCTGGCAATGAAGCCTGAGCAGTGATGCTCCCACATGGCTCTGAAGGCCAGCTGCCTTAGGACAGCACTGGCAAATGCTGGGTGATGATGAAACCTTAGACTAATAATAAATCTGTGGTGGGGAGAGTACATTCATAATTAGTGAAGAAACTACTGACTGTTAAAAGGTGGTATTAGTGACTGTGGGTTTGTCTTTGCAGATCAAGTTGCCTATGGTGCCATCCAAAAGATTCCTCAGTGAATATTTTAGGAGACACTGGGAGGGTTTCCTGTATTTTTAGTGGGGTAGTGGGGAAGGGGTCACATGGTAAATTTTCACAACAGTTTTCTTAATCTGATTGTATGTTGAAATGATTTGTTATGGAAATAAGAAAGAGGAAGTATTGCAGTCTCTCACGTGGCCTCAACCAACTTTTTTTTTTTTTTAATTCTTTTTTGTAGAGATGGTTCTGCTTTGCTGTCCAGGCTGGTCTTGAACTCTTGGCCTCAAGCAGTCTTTCTACCTTAGCCTCTGAAAGTGGCATGAAACACTGTGCCAAAGCCTGAGCCATCTTGTGGGACATGAATTCCTTCTGTCTTTCAAGAGTCTTTCATCATTTTTCATGAACTCCTTTCATGTCCTTCATGAGTCTTTCACCATCTTTCCTCTCAGTGTAGCACAAGGAAAGAGGAACAGGCTTATCAGCCAGTGATGAAATAAAATCCTGCTACTGTCACCTGCTAGCTGTGTGACTTTAGCCACATTCCATAACCTCCCTAAGCGTTTATGAATTCACTGGTCAAGGATGGTTAACTTCTCACTGGTTTTGTGAGAATTAAGTGAGTTAACACACTTAAACATGAACTTAACCAATACTGATTCCCTTCTATAAATCTGTGTCCCTTGTTCCTGGGACAGAACAGGTGCTCCGTAAAAGATAGGCAGAGATAGATGAAAGAATGGCTGGTCAGTAACTTGTATAGGACCTCACATCTGTAAGACATGCTAAACTATCTCTGACAATATTGTTTTTACCAGAAGTCATCTCAGGGAGTATTTTATGTTTTGGGGAGAAGGTCTTTCATAAGCTTCCTGGAATGGGAGTGGAGTAAGTGAGGGTATGAATTGGTAGGACCACAAATCCTTCTCTGCCTACACAGTCCCAGTTGATACCTGTTGTAATAGCACCCCCTTTGACTCTAGAAAACATCCCAGGTTGGACACTTAATCGCATGGTCATCATATGTAAGGGTCATGCTGAAATAACATTAAGTGGTCACTGAATCACCTTTGGGGAAGAGGGTTTCCTGCAGAGTGCTGGTGGTCTTAAGTGGAGTGTGCGAGCTTGGGCTGGCATAGATTTGCTTGGATAGTTGAGGTGAATCTGAGCATTGCCTCTAGCAACTTTTCCCACTGAGTGCTCAGTCCTTCTCCTAAACACAACCTGAACAAAATAGTAGTTTTAAGGAGCCCTAACAGACCCACAGTTCAGGCTAGCCCAGATGGGGTTACAACTATTTGCTACCTCAACAATAAGGTGATAGAGTTATTTATCAGAGAGAGAAATGGGCTAAGCACCAGGGAGTCAAAACTTTAGCCTTCACGGTTATTTAAGCTGTGTCTGATTTACTTTTGTCAGTCGCATTTTTGCTGCTGTCATTGCACATGCATCTGAAAGGCTGCAGCCAGCCCTGGGTGATGTCCCACGGAACTTTGCTGGGAGTTACAGTGAATACATTTTAAGACACCTTAACAGCTCCTCGGGCTGCTCTACTCCTTTCTTTATTTCAAGAATTTTCCAAATAATTGGGGCTGTTGGGTAAGTGTGGTTTAGTTTCATTGGTGAGGTATGGCAATGGTTTAACATTGCACGGTGTTCTGCCAGAAAACTGGGACATAGACCTGTGGCCTCTTCTTTCTCTATCTGTGCTCACTCCCTGGATAATCTCTTCTGATCTCAAGAATTTCATGCCACCTCCATGTAGTTGACTCCCAAATGTATACTCTCAGGATGGAACTATTCTTAGAACCACAGGTTTGTATATGTAGCTGTGTATTTAACATTTCTTCACAGGTGGCTAATAGACATTTCAAATTTATTATGTCCAAAATTAAACTCAGTGTTACCCCAAACCTCAAGTTTCTCCCATCTCATTCCCTGGGAATTCCATCCTCCCAGTTGTTTAGGCAAAAAATCCTTAGAATCATCTTTGAATTCTCTCTTTCACTCATACTACACTTAACATGTTAGCAAATCTTATCCATTTTACCTTTGAAATCTGTCCACAATTCAACTACTTTGTGTTATCTTCACCGCTTCCACTTTGGTCTAAGCCACCCTCAGGCATTGTCTAGATTATTTCAGGAGTCCCCCAGTTGATCTTTTTGCTTTCACCCTTGGTCCTCTCAAAGTCGGCTGCAGCCAGAAAGATCCTGTTAAATATAATTCACATCATGTCCCTACTTTTTTTTTCTAAAATCCTCTAGTGGTTCACAGGGACTGATCTGTTCTCTCTCCTACTTCCTCCATCCCAACTCTCTAAGATCACACACTGATTCTACGCCTCCCTGGCTCTGCTCTAGTTGCATTGGCCTCTGCTATTTATAGAACAGGAACACACATTCCCACTAGAAGATTCCCATCAGGCAAGCTTCTGCCCTGGTGTCTACCCTTGCTCTTTCCTCTGCCTGGAGTGCTTCCCCTTGAGGCATCCTCTCCGTTCATCCCTGCCCCACTTCATGCCCTTATTCAGATATGGGTTTCTCACTCTAAAGCTGCACCCACTCCTCTCACTCCTCTTCCCCTTTCTTCCTTTATTGTTCTTCTCAGCACTGGTCACCATTGAACATATTTTATATTTTATTATATATATATATGCACATATATATACACACACATATATATAATTTATATATTATGTATAAAATTGTCTGTGCTCTTCAACTTAAACATGAGCTCTGAGGGCAGTGATTTCTTCTGCTGCTTAATCTGTTTGAGTAACTGCTAGAGTCTCAGGATTTAGTAAAGTGTCTGACATGAGTAGTTTCTCAAATACATTTGCTGAAGGAATGAATGAATGAGACCTCCCAAATTCAACTGAGATTTACTGAGCATCAGCAGCAGGACTTAGTGATAAACTTTATGATGGGCATATTTTTATTTTAATCATTTTTTTAAACTTAGGATTATATTAAACTAAAGGATCTTTAAGGATCTTCCTGCTGGCAGCCCAGCTTTTCTCTTTGGGTGGGCTCAGGGCCCTTTCTAGTATCATTAGTCTACATGTAATTCATATTTCATGTTTGGATATGAGAAGTGGCAGGGATCTAATACAAGGGAACACTTAAAACATTTTTTTTCCCAAGGAAGCTGCTGTCTGCTTCTTTAGGTAGGCAGAGACTGTAAGCACCCTTGAAACACTTCTATAGTCCCTGCTACTGACTCTCTTTGTTCTGCAAATGTGAGGTGGATTGCTGTGGCTGTCTTGGGCAAACTGTAGCACTCCTAGTTCTGTGACGTTGACGCCTATCAAAATCTCTGTCTTCCCTTGGTTTGCAGAACTCTCAGGAGAGAGTGATGAGCTAGTTTGAATAAGGGGTCTAGGGGTCTTCAGAAAGGAAAGGGACTAAGTATTTAACCTAGAGGTCAGCAAACATTTTCTTTAAAGATCCAGGTAGTAAATGTTTTAGACTTGTGGACCATATGATCTCTGTCACAATAACTCAAACCCAGCTTTGCTGTTGTAGCACCAAAGCTGCTGTAAACGATTCTGAAGTAAATAAGCATTACTGTATTCCAATATGGCATTATTTACGGACACCAGAATTCATGTAATTTTCACGTGTCACAAAATATTCTTCCTTTGATATATAAGAAATGTAAAAATCATTCTAAGCTCATGGTCATAAAGAAACATACAGTGAGCCAGAATTGGCCTACCAACTTAGGCCAATTCAACTTGTTTGTTGAATTCAAAACAACTTGTTTGTTGACTTTGCTATAAACCTTTGATCTCTGAAATAGAAGATAGCCCAGGGGTTCTGTTGGTTGAGAGAGGGGCTTCTTGCAGCACACACAGGGTGCTTATGAATCCAATCCTCCTCGGCATGGTGTTGTATTTTGAGAAACACTGGCTTCTGTTCATGTATGAGAGAGGACTGTAACCTTGGGGTGTAGGTGTGATGGGCTGTGCAGAAGTCTGGCAGCATTGGCATAACTACCAAAATTGATAGCCATCCTTTGGGTTGTGTAGGACCATTGATCAATAGTTCTCAGTGATTTGATCAGGCATTTCAGTGTTTTTCTTGGCTTGGAAGCTTGCCTAACCACTTTTGAAATCAATAAGTCTCTAGGACGTTTGTGCAATTTAGGTTGGCACTGAGGAGAATTCACCAGAGGGAGTTACTGGGCATCCTGCCAGTGTGGGTATATGGGATCAAGCCAACCATATTTGTAACCCAAGCTAGTAAGAGGGTCATATTTGTTACACTTAACATTACTCTTTAGTTGCTAGAGTCCCACAGCATGGCACTTCCTGAGAGCCCAGTAAGTAACTGGTAAATTGAAGTTTATAGACATATAAGGCACTGCTCACTCCTTGATTAGTCTCTCTCTCTCTTTTAAGAATTTCTGAGATTAAAATGAAAAGGAAAAACAAGTATTGAACTACCTTGTTTGGACATGGTGTCATGAGCCATCTCATATACTATCTGCTTTAATTCTTCCTAGAAAGTAGATATTTTTATTTACAAATCATAAATTACCTGTCCAATGCTAAAAGCTAATAGGTAGTCGAGTTTTTGGAATGTAGTCCTTCTGACTTTTGATACTGCCATTGCTTTTCAGCAGATGGATGTAATCCGTTCTTTGTATAATGCAAAAGGAAAAGGGTATTTGATGTGTTAGGATAGATAAATCCCCCCCCCCACTGCCATTAAAACTTAAGTCAAAATCCATTTCTCCTATTTATGGCTATTTTGCAATTCATACAATTGCACATTTAACTTGTAATATATTAGTCTGCAGGCTTTGGTAAGACACTTTAAAATGTAATATATATTCATTTATGAGGGTGAATTCTCCCAGAACATTGCAGTCTCTTAGGTTTGGATTATACTCCATCATGTATTTATTACTTAAATATCTTTTCTTTAAATTCAAACACTTAAAAGCACAAAATGCCTCTTGTCTCTCTTTTCATGAACGAATACCTCTCATTATCTTTAAATATTGCTCATAAACCAGACTGCTCACTTTTAGACCCCTTCAACCTCCCTCTCCCTTTCTTTCCCTCTCTCCATTTTTAATTATCCCATCTTACCACAGTGCCTTAGCCAGGGAGAGCCGTGCAATGAGAGATGTGCTGATTTTTTCCTCTCTTTGATATTAGAGAAGAAACATTGTTTAGACAAAAGTAACCTGGTTCTATCCCTGATTGCTTTCAGTACAGTGGCATGAATGTGTAGAATCTAGACAGTTTTGAGGCTGTTGGCCTGGAATGGTCCACACTGGTCCCCTGAATTTTATGTCTAATACTCAGGTAAGATATTCAGGTTAGTTCTTCCAATACCAAGTATCTCTTTGTAACAATACTAAGAGGATCTTTTATAATGAACTTAACAAGGACCACTGAAGGATTTATTGAGAAGATTGGAATATCAGCCTTTCAAGAGAACTATGTATGCTTATATAGACCAAACTACAAAGGAAACACAATGGGTTGGGATATCAGTTTCTTATTCCTCTTCAGTAGGATATCGGGGGAACCAGCCCCCGATATTTCAACATAGGTTCTTTTCTATTTTCCCTAAGCATCGGCTGGTCTGAGAAACAAAGGGAAAGAGTACAAAAGAGAGAAATTTTAAAACTGGGTGTCCGGGGGAGACATCACATGTTGGCAGGTTCTGTGATGCCCCTGAGCCGCAAAACCAGCAAGTTTTTATTACTGATTTTCAAAGGGAAGGGAGTGTATGAATAGGGTGTGGGTCACAGAGATCACATTTTCAGAGTGCAATAAAAGATCACAAGACAGAAGGTCAGGGCGAGATCACAAGGTCAGGGCAAAACTAGAATTACTAATGAAGTTGCATGTTCTGCTGTGCACACATTGTCATTAATAAACATCTTAACAGGGTTCAAGAGCAGAGAACCGGTTGGATGAGAATTCACCGGAGTGGAATTTCCTAATCCTAGCAAACCTGGGGGTGCTGCAAGAGGCCAGGGCATGTTTCATCCCTTATCTGCAACTGCATAAAGCAGATACCTCCAGGGTGGCCATTTTAGAGACCCCACCACCGGGAATGCATTCTTTTCCCAGGGCTGTTAATTATTAATATTCCTTACTGGGGAAAGAATTCAGTGATATTTATCTTACTTGTTTTCAGTAATAAGAGAAATATGGCTCTGTCCTGCCCGGCCCCTCAGGCAGTCAGGCCCAGTGGTTATCTCCCTTGTTCCCTGAACATTGCTGTTATCCTGTTCTTTTTTCAAGGTGCCCAGATTTCATATTGTTTAAACACACATGCTTTATGAACAATTTGTGCAGTTAACGCAATCATCACAGGGTCCTGAGGCGACATACATCCTCAGCTTATGAAGATGATGGGATTAAGAGATTAAAGACAGGCATAGGAAATTATAAAAGTATTGATTGGGGAGGTGATAAATGTCCATGAAATCTTCACAATTTATGTTCAGAGACTGCAATAAAGACAGGTGTAAAAAATTATAAAAGTATTAATTTGGGGAACTAATAAATGTCCATGAAATCTTCACAATTTATGTTCTTCTCTCACGGCTTCAGCAGGTCCCTCCATTTGGGGTCCCTGACTTCCCACAACAGTGGGAAACTGGTGATGACACATCCTTTGGCAGTATGGCTAAGGATCTACTTTTTAGCTGTTGTGAATCCTTGCACTGTTTCACACTGTTCCTGTTGCACATGATACTGTTCTACTTTAGGAGTCCTATATCAAATGTGGATAGTTTTAAGTTCTTGATTACTAACTTCATTACTTCTCTTAAGTCTGTTTTCACTTTTCAGATTATCAGGGATCTTTTGAACCAGACTATCTTTGATCTTTTCTGCACTAAGGATGCAGAGGTCAGGAGCAGAAATGAGAAATAGACCTTCTATTTGCACAGCCAGGTGATACTTCCTATGGATTGCTGTTTCAACTCCCTTGGATATGAGGCTTAAGAGTTTGCTGCTGCTCAACTTCCTCTTTCCATTTATGGTGAGTGTGATGACATCTCATGGGAAACAGCTAACAGAGGGTCTGATGCTTGATTAGCCAGGAGGTGCTAGTTGAATCTGACCCTTGCCGGTTCTTTTGCAAAACTCACACAAAGTGTGCAAGGCTCCACACAGGGACTCTGAATATGCACGTGAAAGGGGCATTCACTTTGGGCCTGGCTGCAAATGCTACCAGTGCACTAGATGTGTTCCCATGGCTGGCCCTCCCAACCTACCCAAAGGTCAGTTTAAGGAAATAGAGGGACAAAATTGAATAACAACTCAAAGAAATGGTAGGATTCTAATGAAAAACCAATTAAGGCAGACAGATGGCTGACGCACACTTCTGACTTTCTTAAGAATATTTAGAGAAGTTATTTTTGTAGCATATGAAGGCAATGCCTGATAGCAGGTGTTAGTCACCATCATTTAGAGGGTGCCATACAGAGCCTTAGGTAGACAAGCAGGAATACGACATTTTATTTTGTCGTTTTCCTGTTAAGATGTCAAACATACCTTTTTAACAGCATTTTTAATGATTTCAAAGGACAATTTATCAGCTCTCATCTCAGAGCTGCTGACACACTCACTCAGAATAGAAAATCCTTTCCATGTTTTTATAAACCAAGTGTTTCAAGGAAAGAATATCAGGCATGTTATTCTTTTCAGATTAGAATATTTAAGTGAAATATGGGTCTTGTTTGCTGTTTACTACAAGGGATAGAATTGAGGTTAAATTGCCTAATTGTAAATCAGAGCTCCAGGGATCTAATCCCAGCTGTGCAACTGAAATAGCAGTGAGAATCAGAGAAAGTCATTTTAGGTTTCTTGGAACATCATTTTCCCATCAGAAGGGAGTTCCTGGGAACAAGAGTTTAAAGAGTGAGGAAGAGAAGAGTATTCTATGGAAGAAAATATTGGAAGAAATTTGTTAAATTCTGACAGTCCTACCAATTAATTATATACCCTTCATGTTATTGAGTACTGCCTTGAGGACTTGCAGAGGGAAAGTTTATTTAAAGAATAAAAAATAAACAGAATGAAGAGTAGGAAAGGGGAACAAAAAAGCAGAAAAGTAGTCATAGATGTAGTAATAATTGAAGGAGTTTTAAGGGAGGATTTTCCTCAAAATGCAAACACTTAACAGGTACAAGCACTTTAAGAGAACAGATGGATTTGGCTTGTCGAGGAAAAAAAGGACAAGATCAAATGGGGTGAATTCAGGAAATACATCTCATGAATAAATCTTCAGGGGCAAATTAGCAAGTACCCACAATTTATGGCACTGGAGACCTGATTGCAAAATGGATAGGATGACTCAAAATATTTTGTGATGTTTCTTTACCAATGAAGGAGCTTAAGGAGGAGAAAGCTATTTTGAAATAACTCTCTGGAAGGAAGTACAGGGCTCTTGTTGGCTTACTTTCTGTAACAACACTATGCAATTCAGTTTGTACATACGTTTGTAACAATTGCTAAGAAATGAAATTATTGCTAGAAAAATACATTCTCTTATTAAGGTAGATATTGAAAATGTCTAAGTTAAACATTGAGGGAAAATATAATAAGTAGAAAACTTTCAAATTATATAGGTATATGCAAAATCATGTATTTCTGATAAAATGTTTGCAGTGATTTTCAATTTAATAAACAGTTGAGAGCATCTACTGTAAGTACCATGTTGATTACCAAGAGCAGTGCACAAAAAACTTACTGAAACAAAGAACTGAAAAATTAAAGGAATATTTCCAGAAGTTATTCCCATCTCTCATTATTGTGGTATATCGTAGGTTAAACTTTTATGACCTTCATATATCCTCAGTGTGCCTAACTTTACAATCAAAGCGATTTTTCTCCCTTGCTATCCTCCATTCATGTCCCCACCTAAATATTTTAGTCTTTCTTCTCTTTAGACATCTCATTGTGTAACACCTGAACAATTAGTTTTTGTATTTTTAGATGGAAGAGATAGCAGAGCATAGAGTTAAAGACTGGGATGTGAAATGCATCCTCAGCACTGATGAAGTCTTCTTCATTATGGTCAAGGCATGATTGTTGAATAATATTTGATGACAATCAACAAAATAGTAATCAGAGAAGGTCATAGTTCAAAGGAGCTATAGAGCTTGTCTATTTTACATACATTATTTTATGGACACAATCCCCCTCAACAAGAACTTGCTGACTGTATCAGCACTGGGCTGGCTGTTGGAATCCAAACATTGAAAAAGGTAGGCTCAAAGAGATCAAATACTTACTCAAGTTTACATGTTTTGCTACATTCCTTTCATTTGACCCACTCTCTTCATTCTTCATATGCTCTGTATTCCTGGAGGCTGACCGTTAGGGACATCACATCAATATGATTTCTAGCCTTCTGGGTTCCAGTTGAGATTAGCCTATGGGATATACTTCATAGTGAGTAGGGAGGAGACTGAGGTCAGGATGTTTATCTTACCTTTGGAGTTTCCAGGAGCTTGTTGCATCCTGACTGAAGGTCATAGTGTCTGTAAGGGAACCCTGTCTACACAATTCTCTCCATGTGGGTTCTGATAACCATTCTCTAACCTTGCCCCTCAGGCTACAGGTGGTAGAAGCACTTCATAGTTACTAACCCCTGGTTTTGCATCATCCTTCATGTTTCCCATATATCTTGCCCACATCTTTAATGAAATCCTCCTTAAATTGCCCAATTTTAGCATACCACCTGTTTTCTGCTGGGACCATGAGGGTTATGCATTCTATAAAATGATTTTCAGTTTTCTTGATTTATAATGTCCTTGGGGTGTTTGTAAAACAGTTTTTATTTAAGATTTGCAAAGCTCTGATTGTTAAGAGTTTGGTTATTTCTAAGTTATTGATAGGTAAGGGACCTGCAGTAGGGACAATATGGCAGAGTCCACATGGCAGCACTGGAAGTTTACATTCAGTATACCCAAGTTGGTATTTAAATAATTGGTGGCTCAATCACATTCTTTGATTTTAAATTCCATTAAGTGTATTTCTATTAGGTGAGGAGATACTTATTCTATCCCTTCTACTATGAAAGTTAAAGACCAAAGTGTGCTTTGGTAGAATTTATGCCAAGAGTTTGATTACCAAAGTAGCAAAATAGATAGAAGGTAGATCTAGACCTGGGAAGAGTTTAAGAAAGAGGAAAGACAATATCTGCTTTCCTTACCCTCTTCCCTCTAAAACTGTATTAACCACTAGCTTATGGTTAAAACCCTTTGATAGTAGAGTGTATTCTTGATCTTAAGACTTTAATGTCTATTCAAGTTATACTGTTCTTGAAAGTGATAACACTTTATTCATGATTAAAAATGCTTTCAGGGGAAGTGTTTTGGATCTTTCTGATAAAGTTTGATTTGTAAATAGGGTGAGATCTGAGAGGTTTGGGTTCTAAAATTCATATGTATGTGAGAGATGGTTGGGTTAATGGGGGGACTGGACAGTGGGAAAAAAGAGAAAACATTTTCAAGTGGGGGAAACATATTATAAGTTTGCCATACTGGAGGAAAAGACATGATTTCAGAAAAAGCTGAGAAGACTCTCTTAACTACAGAACTAGGTGCAAAGGATGACAACTGGGAAGACAATGAAGAGGTCTGAGTGAATTGTCTCATTAAGAAAAAGCTGAGAAGACTCTCTTAACTAGAGAAGTAGGTGCAAAGGATGACAACTGGGAAGATAATGAAGAGGTCTGAGTGAATTGCCTTATTTTGTTGGTCCTAGCCTTTGTCTTATTCATGAATGTAACATTACAGTTACACTCATTAGGATTCAATGAAAATTGATACTAGTATTTATTGACAGTTTACAATAGAAGAGGTAATGTTCTAAGTCTTTTACATTTATTAAATCATTCAATTCTCATAAAAAGTCCATAAGGTAGATGCTATCATTGGTCCATGTCCATTTTCATGCTGCTGATAAAGACATACCTGAGACTGGGAAGAAAAAGATGTTTAATGGACTCAGTTCCAGGTGGCTGGGGAGACCTTACAATCATGGTGGAAGGCGAAAGGCACTTCTCACATGGAGGTGGCAAGAGAGAATCACAGCTAAGCAAAAGGGGTTTCCCCCTATGAAACTGTCAGACCTTGTGAGACTTACTTCCATGAGAACAGTATGGGGGAAACTGCCCCCATGATTCAATTTTCTCCTACTGGGTCCCTCCCACAAGATGTGGGAATTATGGGAGCTATAATTCACGATAAGATTTGGGTGGGGGCACAGCCAAACCATATCATTCCCTATGTTAATTTCCTAGGGCTGCCATAATAAAGTACCAACAACTGGGTGGCTTAAAGAACAGAAATTTATTGCCTCACAGTTCTGGAGGATAGAAGTCCAAAGTCAAGGTGTTAGCAGAGTTGAATCCTTCTGAGGGCTATGTGGCACATTCTGGACCTCTATTCTAGCTTCTGGTAGCCTTAGATGTTCCTTGATTTGTAGGTTTGGTTCCTATGTCATATTGTCTCTCCTTGATATGTATCTGTCCCTGGAGTTCAAATTTCCCTTTTTATAAGGACACTAGTCATATTGGATTAGGACCTGCCCTAATGACCTCATCTTATATTGATCATCTGTAAAGACTCTATTTCTAAATAAGGTCATATTCACATGTATTGGAGGTTAGGACTTCAATATCTTTTTGTGGGACACATTTATACCTATAACAGTGCCCATTTTAAAGTTGAGGAAACTAAAACACAGAGAAGTCTGCTAAATTGCCCACTGTCACCAAGAATGTAAGTAGTAGTGGTAGAAAGTCTGTGTTTTAACCATGATGCTGGATTGTCTTTTATGAAGGAAGCTTAGGTGCAGAAAGACTGGATTATAACACAACAAAATAAGTGCCAGGGTTGTGTGTGATTGAAAGTCTTGGCACCTCCCATTCTGAAGCATTTGTGGACATGGTCTCAGTCTTCTAAAATGATTTTAAATTGAGATTTGCATTAGCACCATCTGAAGATATTTCTGTCTTAGGAGATTGGTTAATTGGCACTGGAGAAGAACATTGAAATTCCTTTTACTGAATAACCTGCTTTTTAACTTGAAACTTCAGATGAAGACAAAAATGAAAGAATATTATATTTTCATGCCTACTGGTTTTTTATTGAAATATACTTTAATATAGTAAAATGAGCACATCCAAACTGTATAATTTCATGCATATTGAAAAATGTAGTCTGAGTGTGGTGGCTCATGCTTGTAATCCCAGCACTTTGGCAGAATGAGGCAGGTGGATCACTTGAGCCCAGGAATTCAAGACCAGCCTGGACAACATGGCAAAACTCTGTCTTTACAAAAAATACAAAAATTAGCTAGGCATGGTAGTGGATGCCTATAGTGCCAGCTACTTGGGAGGCTGAGGCAGGATGACTGCTTGAGCCTGGGAGGCAGAGACTGCAGTGAGTCAATATCCTGCCATTGCAGTTCAGCTTAGACAACGAAGCAAGACCCTGTCTCAAAAAAAATTATATGCTTGTATATTACTAGAGGATCAAAAATCTTTCACATTATTTTGTATTCTCACCAGCAGGAGACATCCTTGATTACAGAGACTTTTGAACACTTTTCTGATGGTATTATTTTACAGATGTGATGAGATGAAGTAGTGCATAGACCAGCCCTTATTTTATTTTTGTTTTCATTATTTAAAAGTATTTTTCTATTGTTTCCCCTGCATTTTCTTGGCTCAAGATCATCAATAATCTTAATATTTTTACTTAATTTTATCGGAGTTGTCCCTTATCAGGTACCTCCCTTGGTACATTCAATTCACAGCCTTATAAGGGTGTTTGAAGGGTTATCATGGCTAATATTTTCCTACCATTGATGCAAAAGCAGCAGGATTTGGGAAACTAGATAAATGCTTAAAGCAAGAAGGAGAAAGCAAGATCCAGGCCTAACAGTTTGTGTGTAGAGCAGTATGGTGATACCTGCTGTCTACTAACCTTCTGACACTTTTCTCCTCTCTATGTACCCATCTTACAATGGAGAGAGGGAAACATGCTTCTAGTCTTGACAGCACCTTCCTCACCTCTGAGGATGGCTTGATGCAGTAGGTAAGTGATGTAGTACAATGCTGGTGGTTGAGGTGGAGAGGGAATTTAGTCCCTTGAATTTTTCTTTGTTCTCCTTTGTGTTCCTACAAGAATAATGCAATTTCAGGAAGGTATAGTTTAGAGACACATTTGAGATCATGCAGAACACCTCTGGAAAGAAAGTTTGACTAACTGGCCCTTAAGATTACATCCAGGCCAGGTGTGGTGGCTCACGCCTGTAATCCCAGCAGTTTGGGAGGCCAAGACGGGCGGATCACGAGGTCAGCAGATCGAGACCATCCTGTCTAATACGGTAAAACCCCGTCTCTACTAAAAATACAAAAAATAGCCGGGAGTGGTGGCAGGCACCTGTAGTCCCAGCTACTTGGGAGGCTGAGGCAGGAGAATGGCGTGAACCCAGGAGGCGGAGCTTGCAGTGAGTCAAGATCTTGCCACTGCACTCCAGCCTGGGTGACAGAGGGAGACTCCGTCTCGGGAAAAAAAAAAAAAAAAAAAAGGATTATATCCAACTCTGTGATTCTAGAATTCATTTTTCAAATAAGTAAGTTGCGGCCCTGAGAGGTTAAGTAACTTGAAAAACCAACATACCAGAAGTTAGTGCAGAGCAAGGGCTATGACTTGGGATGCAAATTTCGGTGCACCCACTATCAAATCCAGAAGCTTCCCATGTCAGACCTAAATAAGAAGCTGGATTCCTTCTGCTTCATTTTTGGACTTTTGTCTTTTACACAGACTCTAGGACCTCTTAAACCCTTGTTAAAACGTTCACTTACCAACTGAGGGCTAAATACGCCTGTGTGAAAGGTGGAGGTGAACATGACAGTACTCAGCACACCTACTTCTCTTCCATTGACAGGACCACTGCAATCCCAACCAATAATAACTCACTAACCAAGCTCAGCAAGACCCACATCCAAACACACCACTGTCTGATGTGCTTCAAAGTGCAAATGTAGGAAACAACTTTTCAGCCAATAAGTTTGCTGTTATAACTATTCATTTGGAAACAAGAAGGAAAAAGAACAATATTTAATTAAAAGTTCAGATTTGTTTTGGATACCAAATCAAAAACTAGTATGTCTCAGATTTTACAAGTGCTCCTTCAGTCACAGAGATACACCGTGTGGAATTTGCAGTACTTTGTACTGCAGAGTAGGTTGTAATCGGACAGGTGAGTTCTCCTCCCTTTTCCTGTTTCCTCCCTGGGAGCTCAGCGCAATACAGGAGCTAGCAGCATGGAGCTCTGAATTGAGGCATGCCTACTCACAGTGTGCAGACAGCTCCCCCGTCTGTCTTAGTTCTCCTAACCGGAATTTATATTTACCAAAAGATGATGATACATAGTAGTAAGTAGAAGTGTTACAAAAGATATGGCAAAGAAAGTTTGGGTGACCATGAAGTAAACCTGGGGCAGCACAGAATGGAACTGAGAAGCAGTGTAATTGCCAACTGCCCTTACCCAAGGTCAAAGACCCCTTTATGGATTAGATCTTTTCTTCCTTTCTGCAACACCTAACATACAGCTCTGAATATCCTAATTCGTTTTAGTCCTGCTGCAAGCACTGGATGACTGACTTACCTTCTTGGCCAGGTAACCCCTGCTATATCATGAGATTTCATCTGCAAGAAAAGGAGCAATTATTCTCCAGCTTCCCTGCTCAACTTTCAGGAGATTTTGGCCCATGTGCTGCTACAGAAAGATTGAAGAAGACAAAGTACATTTAAGTAAATTCTGATCTTTATCCCCTAAGTATATATGAGTATATGGTAACCAGTAATGATTTATACTAACACAGCTTCATCTGAATTCCAGAACATTTTCTAAGCAATGCTCCATCAATCCTCCAAGCAGCCTTTAACATAGATAGGAAAATGAACATATTTTCTATGACTCATAAACAATATGGATGCACTGAATAAATCCAGTTTTACAGAAATTGTAATGATGATTCCTCAGCCCTAGCAAAGTCAGAGAAGTGAGTTCACATTTGGGAAGTGGTATGCAAATGCAAGAATGCCAATGGATGTGTTCCTACCTCATACTTCATGCACATTAAGTATATATTGAGTAGTTTATGGTTTCACAGAAAATGTCTTCCTTATATTTAAAAAAGTCCTTCCTATTTTTTAAAGGACAAAATCACGGCATATAATTGTAAATTTAAAATGTACTTAAGTATACTAAAAAATGAAAGTCATTCTCATTTTTACCCTACTTTTCACTCCTCTGAAGTAATAACTGTTAACAGTTTGTGCATACTTGCAAACATTTTTTCATATTCGCATTTATAAAATATAAAGGTTTATATATTATTTTGCAACTCATTTTTATCGCTTAGTAATACAAGTTGTGATAATGTACAATATATAAATCTAATTTATGCCTTTTAATTTTCACATTTGTTGCTTTCAGCTTAAAAGATTTTTAACCCATACCTCATTGGTGATCGTTTCTGCAGTTTTCAATTATTTTATTATTGCAAACAGTGCTACAATAAAATATTACCTTGAGCAGAAATGCTACAATAAGTATCCCCATAGCATTGTTTGCAATAAGAAAAAAAATTGTTACAACTCTTCTTGGAGAAGGCAAGTGTGTCTTTAATATAAACTCACAGGGTAATTTCATATATCAGGGTTTTTTCCTATAATATAATAGTTTAAGACAAACATTTATTATTATTCATAGGATGACATATTGGTTTAGTGATTCTTTTAGTCTTGACTAGATTGATTCACATGTCTGCTGTAAGTAAGCTGTGGGTTGGCTAGGTGTTGCTGCTAATCTTAGCTAGGTTCTCCCATATGTTTGGGGGTTGACTAACTGTTGGCTGGCCTAGAAAGCCTCAGGATTTCTCCTGGAAGCCCACCCTGGGCATGTTTTCATGGTGAGACAGAGGGTCACGCAAAGGAGGTGGAACATGTAAATGATTCTTCAAGTCTCTTGTGTCTTTTGCTACTATTCCATTGGCCACAGCAAACTTGAATCCAAAGTATGTGTGGTAGGGCATTTAGCATCAGTGTGAAAAACTAGAATAATTTTTGTAATCAATTTTCGTATATATTTTAACAGTTTATGGATATTGCCAAATTGCCCTCTCACAGGATTTAGCCAATTTTCACTACTACCAATGGTGTATAAGAGGATTTTTGGCAACAAAATTTAGTCTCCCAGAGTGAAAAATTAGGAACACAGGACAATCTGATTAGGAACACAGGGACAGTCTGTCCCTTCTGATTTTTACTGTTATGTTCTAGAACTGCTGACCAAATTTATAATACTTATTGCTTTTTCGATTGTGTAGCTTTTCTTAATAATTTATAACATTTGCATTCCTTTTTATAAATTTAATTAAAGCCATATTAATAGTTCCTTTTGTGCCTTAGCTATAATTAAAAAGGAATTAATGTTACTTTGTTAGTCTTTTCAGAAAGCAGCTTCCACGTTCTTAAGCTCTCTACTGTGAACCACATCTTAGTTGGGTAAATTTTGTTATCAGGAAGGTTTTCAAAACATGGTCATGCATGTTATATTTTCTGAGATCACTCACATCTAACAATCTTTTTCTATTGCTTTTTTACATGAATGAGCTGAGGATAAAATCATTGGGTCCCATATTTCCCCTTATTTATCCATTATCTTCTGGAATTGAATGTTCTATGAAGAGCTTTGATATAGGTAATCTACCCTTCCTTCCGTTTATTTAAAAACATTAATTAAGCATCTAATGTGACAGGCACTATTCTAGGCACTGAGAGCATAGAAATAAACCACACACACACACACATACACACACACACACACACACACATACACACACACACACACAAATATCCTTGCTTTCCTGAAGCTTAAATTCTTGTGAGAGAACATCGCTAATAAAAAGACAAAATAAATAATTATCTATGTAGTATGAAAAAATAGATGAAGTAAGTGAAAGTAAAACAAACAAAAAATTGAACGGCTTAAACAACATAAATTAATTTTTTCACAATTTTGGAAATCAGAAGTTCAAAATTAAGGTGTTGGCAGAGCTGTCTCCCCTCTAAAGATGCTAGGGAAGAATCCTTTCTTTCCTCTTTCTAGCAAGAAAGTGGTTGCGCCAGTGTCACTCCAGTCTTTGTCTCAGTTGTCACATTGTTTTCTGTGTCTCTGTGTGTCCTCTCCTCTGATAAGGTCCTTAATAGATTGACTCTAATCCAGCATAAACTTACCTTTATTTAACTAATTGCATATACAAAGACTCTATTTCCAAATAAGATCCCATTCTGAGGTTTAGGGTACACATGAATTTTTGAAGGACACTGTTGAACCTAGTACAGGAGCAATTGCTGTGGTTAGTATTACAGAGTGAAACTTTCAACAGTAGGAAGTACAAGAGTGTTGGTATTTGAGCAGTGCACCAGTGAAGGAAGATTACAAATCATGGTTTGTCCTATCTGCACAGTCAGCTAGCCAATATAACCCAAGGCTTTATTCTGGAGTGTCTCCACAGGGGGAATAAAATTAGGGACCAATGAGAAGAGGATTCGGAGGGCCACTCTAAGACAGGAAAACAAAACCCTTCAAATTCATGAGTCCATTTGTTTCCTAGAGTATAAAGATGAAAGCCCAAATTGTGACCCAGCAAAAGACCTACAGAGTGGGAACTGCTCTGTAGCACATATACAAGGAAACTGATGTGATTGGATATCGATTGCAATAATGCCTTTGCCATTCCTCTGGTTCTACAGCCCCAGGTCAAGACTGTATTTGTCTTCTTTCTATCAGAGGAAGCCAAGCCTTCAGCTCTCATATGGGCCTGACATGGAGGAGATAGATCAATGAAGTGGGAGAAAATTAGCAATAGTGAGGTGGGAGGCGACACCAGTACTTGACATTCTATCTCCAGGAAAGTGGATATTCGTATTGGTACCTTAGGCACCATCTGCTCATCCTGATTTCCTTTAATCACCAATGCCAATGTAGAAAGAGAGATGTAACTCTACACCTCTTTGCTTGAGCTTAGAGTCATTTTCACAACTCCAGAATTCTAAGAAAACTCTACCTAATGGGGAAAAAGTGTTCATGTTTTTACTCGGTTGTTTCATTACATAAGTTGATTATGTTTGAAAAATAAAGTGTATTGTTTGCTAGTCAAGAGTGATAATTCTTATTCACTTGCATTTCAGGAACCTCCGAATGAGGAAATCATAACTCAGGCGTTAAAAACTACTTTCTATATTTGAATTACTTTTTATCATTTATCTAAGACTTGACCATAAAGATGCTATATAAATCTAATAAGGCACGAAATTGTGCCCTCACACAAAATGCGTTGTTTCAGTGATTTGAGGCAGATAAATCTGTTTTTGAACCCAAGTCACAGGTGGTGGGACTCCCTCATTGTTTGTACCTTATAAGTAGAAAGCAAAGGGAAAAGTCAACCAAGCAATCTCAGTTGCCAAGGAGACACAGCATTTTCTATTGAATGAAGAAGAAATACGTGAGCTCCCCACTTTTGTTGACTCATTACAAGTCGATACCAATGATCCTGAATAAATGGTTTGTCAAACAACAGGGCCTTGTTGTCCTTTGCATGGATGGGAACTTTATACAGTGTAAAAATTCAATACTTACGGATTAATTTCTTTGAGAGTGTGGCCTTGCTAATATTGCCTTTTATATTACTAAGTAGATTTACTTTCTATATTTCTTCCTTCCTCATTGCTTAAGGGAACATTTGCAAGATTCATAGAAACGAGTCAATTCCGACTAGTACAATTCAAAATATGCAATTTGATTCATATTCTTCCAGGTTCTGAACAGCTACTAGCTTAGAAGCATGCTAAAACTATGCTGTAAATAAGCCTTTCCTATTTAATTGGCTTCATACAGTCTCTAAAGGTCACTCTCCTTGCTATTCTTATATGATAAGAAGATAGACCTTTGGTTGTATGGACAGCAGAAATAGGCAGAAATAACTCTTGCTCATTCTTGAGGTTCACAAGTTCAAATTATCACAAACAGAACATGAGCTGAGCCTGAGACAACAGAATAGTGGAAAGGACAGCCTACAAATTACTGTCTATTACTTCTTCAAATGTGGCACAATATGAGGCCCCTGCTGAGGGAAATATGACCACACCCCGATTGTATTTTTATCTGCTCATCTCATCAAGCTTTGATTTAGCAACAGATGATTAGGCAACAGTTGTTGGAGGATATTGCAAGCTTATAAAACACTGAGATTCTTGTTTAAGGGAAGGGGATAAAAAAAGACATCAGGAAGCATTACGAAAGATTTCTTTAATGTTTATCTGGCCCGTAAAATAGTGCTGAGTACAAGTTAGAAAATCAGTAAATAGTTATTTAATGACCGATGGCTCTATGAGTAGTATACTATAGCAAGTCCATAGGAATGAATGCTCATGGAGAAAGGAGGTAAAAAGTGAAAGACGGAAAATAATTTCGACAAAAGCAAGATCTGTGTTTTAGATGAATTAATATGAAAATTAATGTACATTTCCTTTAACAAAACCATTCATGTTCTTAAAGCCTCAAGACTCCTAATTACTTTTATGAATATGAATGGCTAGACCTTTGTTACCCGATTGATTATTAGAATTGATTTCTCTGGATAGTCTGTTTCTTTTTTCATTGATTTAAATGCCCTTTGGAAGCTGAGCTCACAGATTAAAAAACAAAGTTTCTTTTCCAGACAGAAAACAGTATTCTTGGATCCAGGGTCCTTAGCTCTTTGGATCATTTAGTCTCTTGAAACTCTTAAGGATGAAGGTAGGGAGAATGTAGAAACATGGGAACTGAAAATTTGGGGGTTTGGATTTGTCCAGTTCTGCATCAGCTTCATCTTACAGCTTCCTCTTTACCTTGTTTCATTTTCCTCCCCTCCATGGCTTTCCTCAAGTTGTCAGTTTCCTGGATGACCCAGACACCAGATCTATATTGCCTAGCTCTTATTGAATGTTTCAAAGAAATGTTTGGCTACTGATCCACAGTACTATTAAATTGCAACCAAAAGCAAGCCTAGAGTCTTCTGGTTTAGGTTTTGAGACTATTGTGAATATGTAAGTTCAAGACAAGTATGTACCTGCTTGGAAGTAGACAGGAAAATCTTTACACTGCTGAATTAAGCTACAAAATCAGTAGTAATTACATACCTGCTTGTTTTTCTCTTACCTCCTAAAATTTCAAAATGCATTGATATTTTAGTGAATATATAATAAAATACACTTAGATAAGGTACTTTACATTGTCTAAAATCTTACAAGGGATGGCTGAGACGTGAGTGACAGAATTGTGCTGATGCCTTAGGACTGACACTGGAAGGACAAAAAGAAGTAGCATTTGTCTAGCACTTCTCTATTCCAGGCTCCATGCTAGATGCTTTAAATAGAGTATCGGGTTTTGCATTTAGAACAACTCTTTTAAGGGTTAAGTTAACATTATTATGAGGTTGAACTACATGAAATTGCCATTTTTGTAGGTCGAAAATATTGCATATTGGAAATTTCAAATGGTTTAACCTAATTTCTTTTTTATGGGGAAAGAGGGAGAGAGAGATATTAAGTAATTTCCTCAAATCACACAGTTTCAAACCCAGGTTTTATGACTCTCAAATCCTTTGTACTGGGCTGCCTTCCAAAGAGGCTGTTGTTACTTCCCTGTTTATGCTGGAGAAGTCATTCAATACGTCTGCACTATGATTTTCATACCCCCAAGTGATCTATTAATACCCACCCACCTACCTGATAGGGTTGTAATTAGGATCACATGAACTCCTATGTAAAACTGTTTTGGGGAATGTGTCTTAGAAATATAGTATACTTCTGATTTTCAGTCCAGGAATGTGCCCAGAAGATATAACATCAACTAAAATGGAAAACATCTAGCTTTTCTTGATATAAAATATGTCTTTATAGTTTCTTCCCTAACATCTCTTAAATTTCTTATAATTGGAAAAAATTATGTTTTACTGCAGAGAATTTCTCAGCTTAGGAATATTTCGCTTTTAGCATCTGAAAATGTTAAGACAGTATAAACACTACTCACTGGGTTTTTAGGGGGTGGTTAAATGTATTTGTTCAAAGAAAAGAGAAAACCTTTATTGGAATCTTCAGGAAATTTGACTAATAAATTTATGGAATCCACAGCACCTAGTATAGTTTTTCTTACATATAATAAGTACTTAACAAATAGTAAGTAAATAGAAACCAAAGGAGAGCGAATGAGAGATTCAAAAAACACTCATACTATAAACTCTAAATAAATCCTAATAATGCCTTTTTAGTTCTCTGATTTTCTGAAGATTATCTTACTAATCGAAGAGTATAATGATGTTTCGAATCTATTACAATGAATAAAGAAATTTGTTTTATTTGAGTGTGTGTAATAGGGTCTGAGTGTATGTTTCTTTTTACTCTCTTAAGTGTGCCTAGAGTACATATGCACCAAGAACCCTACTAGATGCTAATGAAACAATGGTGACAAAACAGACAGGCTGTCCCCAGTCCAGCTCACATTGTACTCTGGTACTCTCTGCCTAGTGAACTGATTTCACGAAAATTTCTTTGAGTAGATTCTTTGAGCAGAGCTTAAAGAGGATAAAAGAAGGACAGTTGTCCTATGAGGAACAGGTGAGGAACATTTACAGGAACAGAAAATTGAAGACTTTAGGGACATGTCAACACTTAACTGATGAAAATCATAAGGTGTGCATGCCTAACTCCTTCTCCCTGGAACTCAGATGTGAGAATGTTAGAGATTCAGAAAGAGTATGGCGTTTAGGGACAGAGGCACTTGCCGCAGAGCAAACGTCAGGCAGCGGGAACGAGCACATAGTAGCTTCAGGTGTGATCACCAGCTGTAGGTTCTCTGTTCCCCACCCCGCTAATGCTGGGACTTTTTACAGACCTATATTTGCTCACATTTTCAGCAGAATATCCTGTAGTGTATGTAGTAACTTGTAAGTTCAGCACAGGTGGTAACTGATATTTACATGTTATTTAATTACAGAAATTTTTTAAAGAGGCTTCTCATGGCATGAAAGAGTTGGTATCTCTATAAAAGGTGAGAAATTTTCTGCTCAGTATATGAACTTCTACTCATTAAGACTACACCACAGTTGAATACTGTATTAATAATGATTAATAAAGAAGTGATTATTAGCAAGTTCTATATATCTAATTAGAAGGATTTGGGCCATAACAAAGTCTGGGAATACAAGTTTGAGTACATTACCCAATATTTGAGAGGTGTCTAAGAACACATGAAAGTTGAGGATCTTGTGAAATTGACTGGAGATTACATTATGTTGTACAGTTAGAACCAGATAATCTATCAAAGCGAAAACCAGTGTCTGTGACATAGGCCCATATCTGGGACTTGGTCCAGGATATTCCTAGGCAATGGCAGACAGCAAGTCAATGTTGTTCATATGCTATGTGTACGTGCTGTGAATGGATTCAAATCCTAATTTTGCCATTTTTAAAGATATCCACCCAAAAGCTGGGTGAGACTCACTATTTTTTTTTTTTTTTTTTTTTTTTTTTTTGAGGCAGAGTCTCGCTCTGTCGCCCAGACTGGAGTGCAGTGGCGCAATCTCGGCTCACTGCAAGCTCCGCCTCCCGGGTTCACGCCATTCTCCTGCCTCAGCCTCCCGAGTAGCTGGGACTACAGGCGCCCGCCACCTCGCCTGGCTAGTTTTTTGTATTTTTAGTAGAGACGGGGTTTCACCATGTTAGCCAGGATGGTCTCGATCTCCTGACCTCGTGATCCGCCCGTCTCGGCCTCCCAAAGTGCTGGGATTACAGGCTTGAGCCACCGCGCCCGGCCGAGACTCACTATTTAAGTGAGACCTGAAGTCATGGCTGTAGGGTTATAAAAGGCTGCACAGATCAGTAACAGTTATTATTTATGTGCACATGTGTGCCTGCATACAAAACAGGGAATAACATAACATTGCATCATTTAAATGAAAAAATTAAATATCATGCCCATGAAATATTTATCTCAGATGTAACTTCATGAGGGTTCACATCCTTCAAAACAGCATTTAAAACAATTTATAATTGAGTTTTACGAAGTATGAGACTAGATTCATTTAGTCTGATTTCTCTAAGTAGACATTGGTAGTAAAGCATTTCACAAAAGTGACTACTTCAGTGGAGGATATCCCACAGAAGGAAGGAGTTTAATAGGAACTCATTGGGTGTTGGAAGCCAGTGGCAGAAGTTAGTGGAAGCAGCGTGGATTTTGGGGGTGCTGGTTTGCTTACATGACACTCTCGAAGTCACACTCCTTTCCCCCTCCACATGGTTCTATTCATATCTTTCACAACGAAAGTCTTCATACAGCAATCCAAAGGCAGAATGAAATATTTTTGCCATCCAAACTTGAGCTTGTTCAGATTCTGTTTCTGCCCTCTTTTGGGGTGTAACTTGGGCCAGTATGAATGGGTGGGGTTGGTAAGTGTATGTAACTGTAGAGATATCAGCTTAGGGTTGCCCATTTTTATAAAAATACAGGACACTCATTCCAATTTGAATGTGGGAAAATTGTGAATACTTTCTTTAGCATAATTATGTCCCAAATATTGCATGGGACATATTCATACTAAAATATATTTCTTGTTCATATGTATTTCAAGTTTAACTGGGCCTTCTGTACTTTATCTGGCAACCCTTATTTAGTTAGAACTTTGGTCAAGGAAGCCACCATTCAAAGGTTGACAGTTATGTTGATGATGTTGTTTTGCACAGTGATGTTTGATTGGCCCTCTTTAGATAGTTGATATAGCCATGGGAAATCAGAATTTGATAAACTGATAATCTTTTGTAATACGGTTTGGCCCCAGTATTCCTTGGAATCTGGGGAAGTTTGGCCTCTCCATGGGTCATGCTGTTGAATGAAAAGCAGGATAGAGTTCTGTCTATCTAGGCTTTTAGGCTGCTGTTCTAAGCAGGATCAGACTGGTTAATATGTGATGTTGTTCTATATTGCTGTTTTACCCCTGTGTTCTTTGGAGTCTGTGGAGGTTTGCCCTTGCCCTTTAAACATCAAATTACCATGGAAACTGTTTTACCCAAAATTTTAGTTTACAGCATTTGTTGGATTACTTATTGGGGTAAACAAAGTTTAGCCACGTGTACGTGTTTGTAAACTGGTGAATTTGTATTGCTATCTCATGGCTAGTGTTCTGAAATAAAAGCTATTGGATTACTATGTGTGTATATGCATTAGATATGTTTATGTATATGCATATTTATTATGTTATATCTTGAAGCAACCAAATTGACTTATAAATAAAACAGCACTCATAAATTAAGTAAATAAGCTCAAAATATTTTTCAAGTTCATGTGACTTAAGCAAATTTTTAACAAACAAGCTATCTTTAAAACTATGGTAAGATAAAATAGAAGTGTCTTCAGATGTGTTAGAATACACTTTTTTCTGTGTTTTATATTTGTTTCTGCTGGATATTTTGAGGTGTCATGGTTTGGCACAGAAGGTTATAAAACTATAAACTCAGCCAAAACAAAATGATCGTTGTGTGACTTGACAAATGAGACTAATTTAATGTTGTTAGTTTAATAAAAACAGCTGAATCTTCTAGATTATTGACAAAAATACCTATGTATTTAACTGTAAGGTTCTTAGGTAGGTGAGCACATTATAGTCACAGGCTATAAAAAAATGGTTGACAAGGAAATAATTTGACATAATGACTAGCTTTGTTTAATATCTCAGTTTTCAGAAGTAATTAAACTGTTAAAAATGAAAGAATTGAGTACATGCAAACGGGATAAATGTTGTAGGTGAACTTTTTGTGTAACGTAAAATCTTAAAATTGTTTTTGATGTTCATTGGATGTCTGAGTTATTTACAATTAAGAAAGGGCTAGGATATAGGGAAATATGCTTCTAAAAATTGTGGCATGGTTTCATCTGTAAAATGCTAATATTTGACAGACAGTTCAGGATTTCTGGTTTCCATTTTCACTAAAATTTAAAGTGACTAAGAGTAAGAATTGTAGTTAATGTACAATTCTGTACATAAAATGTGCCAAAGAGGGTATGTCCTTACTAAGAAAAAGAATAATTCTGTCTAATTCAGAAGTTATCTAAAGGTTCATTCAAGTTATAGACTTGAAAAGGTTATGTATACAACAAGGTAGAAAGGAATAGTAAATAGGGGAGAGAGATGTGAAGAAAGTTATAGGTATGTACATGTATTTTTGGTAAGAAAGGTTATAAATAAAAGAGAATAAGAGAATAAGTTTATATGAGAAAGGATCTTGTATGGTAAATTTTTGTCCTGAAGTAAAATGACTGTTCTTTTTTTTTTTTTTTTTTTAAGAAAAGTTAGGATGAAACAAAGTCCAAGTAGTTCATATATGGTCTGTGTAAGTCATATGTAGTTTTTCCCTGTGTTTCTTTGTGTGTCTATCTTCACACATATACAGAAAAAAATAGAAAGTCGACAATTTTTACATAGTAAAATATTATTTAAAACCTGATAAAACAATTAGAGAAATAGCTAATTAACATTGCTCATAAAGTTCTTATTTTTAATGAAAGTAAATTAATAAATATTGTAAAGAAATACATTGGCAATTTGGCAATTCTTCTTTAATATAGTTAAGCATGAAGCCAGATTTAACCTGGAGCCAAATTTCATATCATATTTACATAGTATAGTACAGATAGTATTAGGATAGTTTTGCTATAGATAGTATATGCATAGTGCTGCATAGACAGTATTAGCACTAAACCATTTACTGGTCATGTGCCTAAAGTGACTTTCTTAATGGCATAAAATGTATAGTGGCATTCATGGACATTAATTTGTATACCAGGAATGAGATATCCATTATGTTTCTTTTACGTTCTAGGTAACACTGTATCCTCCAAGGTAAACTGAATAGGAGAAGAATTTGATGTTCTTTAATTGTTTGTTTCTGCTTTTAATTTTCATTTATTTGCTGTTTGTTCTTATTTAGTTTTCACTTATATATACATATACATGTATGTATACATTGATTTTTTTCTAATTTCTAATGGAAAGCTTGTATTTGGTTCTGTGAAAAGTCATTTTGTTTCCTGTGCATTTACAACAGTTCATCATTTGCTCTGTTTGTCTAAAGTTTCTAAGCTACCTTTGTCAAACCTCCAAAAATTAATAGAGCATATCAGCCATTTTAAATTGGATTTGTTTTGCTTACTTCTGATGATCTTGAGAGCTACAAGAGCTTTAAGGTTCCTGGGAAAACATAAAATTAAAGACTTATTTTTGTAAGTTCTGAACAGAAATAGTACGCTGTTAATTTTGTTATTTGGAAAAGTAGGTGAGAGTAGAAATGTTTAAATATAGTGTTTATTTCCAAGGTAATTCAAGTCAATCAATAATTTGAGTTAGTTTCAGATCTTTTTCTTTAGGTAATGAGGAAAAACTGTGATATGGTTACAAAGTTTTAATGCTCAGAAAGAACTGGCCTTATCCTTAGAGAAATCAAGATTTCTCTTAAATTACTTTAGTTTTGTTTACCATTATTAAAATTAAGTGAAATTCACGAAATTTAAGAGTAATTTTAAAAAGCAAGACTTTCCAGTGATTTTTGATCCTAAGCCTTTTATCACCGTAAGGCCTTCGCATATGTACTTGAAAATAAAATAGGTACAAGGTTGCACTGGTTTGAAGATTCTAGTGATAAAAGTTACCTAATTGGTTGTCAGTACTGTATCTAGAAATCCATCTTGGAAATTTGTGATGATGTACTTTTAAGTCACTGAAAAGAAATTATCGTGTGCTTGTCCTTACTTTATCCCTGTTTTGTTCTACAATATTTAAGTGAAAGGAGACTATTTATCTTCATACTGAATTTCAAGAACTGATATTTGTATTTACCATTTTTAAAATAATGTAATTGTCTTACTATGATCAGTTTGGCATAGGACATCTCACATTTTTTATGCTTTTGGTCACAGTTCTGTCACTAGAAGGCTAGCAATTATACATATGAAAGGAGTAACCTGAAGACTTTAATGCAATGGTTTGAAGTGCTGACTAGACAGTGAATCAGTATATTAATTTGTAACATGTTAGAGAAAATTATAGGACTTTCTAAAGTATAAATTTCCTATTAACTAACCGTTGTGCTATTAAGTGACAGGGCTTTTACTCTTGAGTCTGAAAAAGGTACTGACTCCTATAAATTTTGAGCGTTTATAACAGTCAAAGCCTCGTCTTCAGACCCAGGAGAAGGTGACAATCAAAGTGAACTGCTTTCGTGAGACATAGGCCAGAAATTAAAACTATTCAATCTCTCTAGGCCAAGGCAGTATCACAAAAGAGGTGAGCAATTGAGATTATAAGGGCCAATTCTGAGTGATAAAGTTAGAGATTTTCTGTAAATTAGACATTAATATCAAAAGCACAGTGATACAAGGCCAGTGTCTGGGCCTCCGTGTTGGAATAACAGGATTTTCTTGAAGCATTGATCTGCTCTTTAATAGAAAATTGTAAAGATTATAAAAGGTTTATGGAAATCTTACCTTATGGTCAAGCTAATTGGAATTAAATAGATTTGTTTATAAGAATTGGAGTTAAATAGATTTGTCTATATTATTAAAATTAGCTTTTGCATTAATAATAAACCATAAAAGGGTAAAATCTGGTTATCTCATTTGAACAATTTTTTTTTGTACTATTAATAAGAGATGGGCCTGTGTGATTTCTCTTTGGTGGAGGTGGGGAACTAGAGAGAGAGAAAGATTGTATTTCAGAAAAAAACTATAGTATTATTAACAGATTAACCTTTGATTCCTGAGTGGCCACCAGGTCACTCATGGTACAGAGGTGCCCACAACACTTCTCCTAAGCATAAGCAGCCAGAAAGATCCATGACCAGATTCCTCATGAATGAGAAACTGACAAATGAGAAGGGACAGGGGACTGAAACCAGCCCAATTGTCCCATAGAACTGATGTTTATGGTTTCTTTCAATAAACATAGAAATTGATCCTTCCAGTTTTAAAACTTGAGAAAGTTACATGTATCTGAGTTTCTTTCTCAGGAAGCCAACCATCAGGCCTCCTCAAGAAACTGAAACTCACCAGATTGCAACATTTGGACAATGAGATGCCAAACCCCTCACCCATCATGACTGCCTAACTGACCACCTGCTCCCTGTTGACAAACTCCTCTTCCTTGCCCCTCCCAAATTCCTGTCTTTCCACACATGGTTACATTTCGTCCCTGCTACATTAACTCCTAACTTTAGTCAATTAGGGAAATAGGTGAAATTAAGACTGATTTCCCATCTCCTCAGCTGCAGCACCCATCTAATTAAAGTCTTCTTCCCTGACAATCCTGGTTGACTTAGTGATTGGCTTTCTGTGCAGTGAGCAACAGGACCTAGACCAAACCCCTGGTGTTTTGGTAACAGAAGTGTGATATTAGAGTGTGAACTGCTAAAACTGCTTGTGACCTGAGTCCGATTTTTTAAAATTCTAGGGACCTTGCTTTTTCCTTGAACAAGATAAGAAATTTGGATTAAAGGTTTGGTTTGCAACCCTGAGCACACATTAAAATCAACTGGGAAATATCCAGAAAAATACACCCCAGGATGACCATATTATTTACCATCCAATGTCCTTAAAGAATAAAGGGGCAGCTAAAAATAATAAACAGCCACCAATTGTTCTATAACAGGTTTCACATAGAACTTTCCCCCAGGGAAACTGGAATGTATTTTTCTCCCTATGAATTCCTAGAAATTATGACTTAATTGGTCTGGAATGGGCTTCAAAAATCTCATCAGGTGATTCCAAAGAGCAATTCACTTTTGAATCACTGGAACCTTCTACCTCTTGAAGTCCTTTTCGATGCATCTGATAGGACCTTGCCTCTTTTGTACTATGAAACCAATAATTGACTATAAATAGGTATCTACATTTTGGGTATTTGTATTTTGTCCTCAGTTGGCATTATTCACTGCCTTTTTATTGAGTCTCCTTTCTATTCTTTTTCTTTCTTTCCTGTGACTATATAGACCAGAGAAAGGCAGGAATAAAAATAAGAGGAAAACCCTGAGGCCCATTTTGCTTATTTTTCTTTTACGAGAAATTCAATTCTAAATCAGTTTCTCTGGAACCATGACCTACCACAGAGAAAGTAGATTAAAAAATTATTGTGACCTCTGGGAAGAGCATGTTTACTTATTCCTGGATTCAGGTCATGTTAGCGAACAAGGATTAATGGCACATCCAATTAAGGTGAGCACTAGGGATTGCACGTGAAGCATTGCTCTGACAATTACTGGCCATAGCACCTCAGCATCTCAGCTTGCCCAGGAAAGGCACTGAACAGTCATCTCTTTCCGATGAGAGAAAACCACACTTGTTATTTAACTAGGACTCTATCTGGTAATGCAGAATTTTTTATTGCTCTTTATTAGCCTCTTGTAAGATACTACACAAATTTAAGAATTCTGAAAATGATGCGCCCATCAGCGTCTTTATTTATGCCATGTCTGTGATCTCCAAAGGGGTGCTCCTTAGTCTTGCATGTGTCATGCCATGTGACGCTATGTATCCATTCAGATGTTATTGGATAAGGGTGGACAAGTGAACCAAAGGCAGTCATTGACATAGCAGAAAAGGTGACAAGACAATACAATTTCCTTTCTCTCGAGCACGAACTGAGAAGGAAGGCAGTTAATGGGTGGAGGTGGAGCAAAATGCATAGGTTGTAATGTAAGAAAGAGTGGAGAGACTATGAAGGGCCACTTGCAACCCAAAGATATGAACAGTCAGAAACTACGAGAAAGCAGATGCAGTGTTGTTGAAAGTGTGGTATATGAACATTAGTGTTGGTCTGTTAACTGTTAGTTACCAGTCTGTAATAAGCAAAGACAAAAAGAAGCAGCTAAGCTTTTAGACTGCATAGAAGTTCAACATTGTTGTGACTCCAAATGTATGGTTTTGTGTTTTATAAAAGTACTGGTCTATGATGGATTGAGATGTGGGGGAACGATGTTCCTTTACTGTATATAATTTGAGAAGCACTGGATTAGAAGATGATGGAGTAGTGGATCATGGTATGAGAAGAAGGAACCACTTAGAGAAGTGCAGAGTCATATTAATGACTGAGTTTTAATGAAGACTTGTGAATGGCTGTTGCTGAAGCCCTTAGAACTGCCTTGATCCTCAAACCATCCCACCATCCTATCCTATTTTTCTTGAGGTTTAATTGACGAGCTTTTCTATAATTTGAGTGAGTTTCTGTTCCTTGTAACTAAATAACCAAAGAATATAAATGGAAGAAAAGAAAAAAAAAGAAACATTTACAAAGTTGTGCTGGGGGTTCTAACTTATTATACCATAGGATCGAGGAATATCTTTACATCTTTTGTGGGTATATTAGGTTGTCTTATCATTTTAAATTAGAAATGTGTGAAGGAAACAACAGAATGAAAAAACTACCAAAAAAATTGGATAAAAAATTTGCCAATCATATATGTGATAAGGGGTTAGTATCTAGACTATATAGGGAACTTCTACAACTCAACAACAACAAAACAAATAGCCTGACTTAAAAATAGGCAAAGGATATGAACAGACAATTCTCTAAAGAAGATATACAAATGTTAAACAAGCATATGAAAAGATGCTCAACATCACTAACATAAAAGAAATGCAAACCAGGACCATAACAAGCTATTACTTCACACCCGTTAAGATGGCCACTATCAAAAAACAGAAAATAAAAATGGTTGCTGAGGAGGCAGGGAAATTGGAACTCTTGTGCTCTGTTGGTGGGTATGTAAAATAGAGCAGACATTATAGAAAGCAGTATGGAGGTTCTTTAAAACATTAAAAATATAATTACCATAGATACAGCAACTATACTCTGGGTATATATCCAAAGAATTCAAAGCAAGAACTTGAAGAGATGTTTAAACAGACAGTTTTACTTACATCACAATAGCCAAGAGATGGAAGTAATGCAAATGTTTATCAATAGATGAATGGATTAAAAAATGTAATATATACATACAATGGAATGTTGTGCACACTTAAAAAGGAAGAAATTCTAAAACATGTTATAAACAGTGACGAATCTCAAAGACATTGTGTGAAGCAAAACATACCAGTCACCAAAGGACAAATACTTTATGAATCTACTTATATGAGGTACATAAAGAAGTCAACATCACAGAAGCAGAAAGTAGAAAGGTCATTGCAAAAGGCTGGGGAAGTGGGAGGGAAAATTAGTGTTAAGTTGATATAGAGTTTTAGTTTTGCAAGATAAAAAAGTTCTTGAGATCTGCTGCACGACAATGGGAATATACTTAACGTTACTGAAGTGTACACTTAAAAATGGTTGCAATGGTAAATTTTATATTATGTTTTTTACTGCAGTAAAAGAAAGAAGAGTCTGGGCATGGTGATTCACATCTGTAATCCTGCTTGAGGCCAGGAGTTTGAGACCAACCTAGGTAATATAGCAAGACTTCATCTATATTAAAAATTAAAAAAGAATTAGCTGGGCATGGTTGCATGTACTTGGGAGGCTTAGGTGGGAGGGTTGCTTGAGGCCACGACTTCAAGGTTGCAGTGAGCCCTGATGGCATTGAACTCCAGCCAGAGCAAGACCCTGTAAAATAAACAAAAAGAAAGAAGGAAGGAAGGAAGGAATGTAGGAAGGAAAAAGAAAGGGGGGAAGAAAAGAAGGAGGGAAAGAAAGGAAAAAAAGAAGGAAACTGGTGGCATAGCCATTTAGTCATTCAGGGCATATCATGAGTTTGTACTTGATCTTACGCTGAGACTGACCCCTGGAGCATCTATGTTCCCCGGAAATATTGTAAAACTGAACAAAATATATAGCTAGGGATTCCAGTAATTCTGCTGAGAATTTTTTTTTTTTTTTTTTTTGCTAACCTTAGTAAAAGAATTGAATTCTTGGGGGTCTAGGAGTTTTTCCCAGTCAGAGACACAGAGGTAGGAGACACTGAGGAGTTCCGAGGAGCAGTTGTGAAGATATCTGATACCACAAGGTTATTGGTCACTGTGTAGTAGGTCGGTCCCAACTGTGGGAAGCCCACACAGAAAGTAGGCCATGTGTTTGACCAACAGCATGGCGAGATGGTTTAGAATGGTTCAACATGGCAGAGAGGAGTGATTAGAAAAATAATCAAGAGAGATAATAAAACACAACATCTGAAGCACAGGGAAGCCAGGATGCAGGTGGCATCTGAAATTACTGATTGATAAGGCAATTCCATACTCCTCCCTTCTTTGAACTAAAAAAATCTGGGATATTTATGGATACCTGAGAAGGAAGAAGGGCTGACATTCCGTTATTTTTTAGGCAGTGCTCTCAATCTGTTGGATCCAGGAAGTTTTTAAATTCAAGAACCACCTGAGTTATCACTACAATTTGTTTTGGGGGATAATGAAATATATAGACTCAGCCAGAAAGAAGGGGGTTAGGGGACTCTTAGCTGTGGGTATGTGGATAAAGTTAAGAAGGTGAATTGGGAAATCAAACAATTGAGAATGGCAGATGCCAGACTCAAGAACATGAATTTATCCTATAGGCCATGAGGAGCCAATGAAGACTGCCATGTAGTGTAATGAAATAGGGGAAGAAAGATTATACAATATAGATTTAGGTTTGATCCCTGTGTGCAGGATGGCTTGAGGTTCATGCCAGAGGATCTGGCATAAAGCCTTGTCGAACTAATGGGGGCCTTGATCATAGATGTGAAAGAGGAATGCTAAAGAATGGATATGAGAGACATAAAGAAAACAAATATTAGTAAAACTGGGGACAGATTAGATGTCTAATTAGATGACTTACTCACTTTAATCTCTTGTATTAACTTTCATTGTTAGATACAGCATATATTAAGCTACAATTCAATTAGTTAGTATGCAGAGTGAGTTAAATAGGCCGTAACACATCCTTCAAGAGTTTCTAATGTGGAATAGGCAACCACAGTTTTAAAAAGCACATGAAACAAATTCTGTAAAATCTTATTAAGAAAAGTAATGATTAGGAAGAGTCACCTTAAAATCGTATACATTCTGAGTTACAATACATTTTAAAGGAAATGCAGTTTTATTGATTCCAAGTTTATATAGAACTAGGTGTTCTAGGTTAATATTAAATAGAAGAAGTTCTGTTTTATTAATAGATAACATTTTAAAAATTAATATTAGTATTAATAGGTAAAGTTTTTCTAAATAATTCTTAATCATAAAATTTGTCCAATCCATTAAAAAGTTTGAGATAAATTTGGTCTGAATTAAAGAAGTCCTTTAAAAATATGTAATTATATTTGATGCAAGTGTAAGATAATTTAGAAACCCAGAGAATAGTATAAAAGTCTGGGACAAGGATGTTAACATTTCTCATGGTCTACAAACCATCTGGGCAGCAATTCTAGAGGAGGAATTCAAGGATTTGTTTCTGGAGTAGAAGAAGCAAAGTACTTGTAGGTTTGAGCCTGTGCCTCCTATATATTTGTTATGGGCTGAATTGCAACCCCATAAAATTCATATGTTGAAGCACTGATTCTCTATGTGTTTGGAAATAGGGCCTTTAAGAGAGTAATTAAGATTAAATTAGATCATAGGTATGGGCACTAATCCAGTAGGATTGGTGTCTCTATAAGAAGAGAGAGGGATACCAGAACTCTCTCTCTCTTTCTGCGAGTGCACAGAGGAAAGGCCACCTGAGAACCTGGTGAAAATGTAGCCGTCTCAAACCAGATCAGTTCTGAATAAGATGTTGGTTGTTATTTTGGGATTTTCTCCTCACCTTTGCTAGCTGAAATCTTAGATGGTTGAATTTACATTATAGCTTCATGAATTAATTGAATTTACTTGAATTTAAAAGAAGAGTGAAACTGGCTGGTTTTCAAAGCACCTCTGACCTTTAATATGTTCCTCTATCACGTAGACTTGTGTTGTCATAATTAAGATTTTACTGCCCAGAATGGTAGGCAACACAGAGAACTGGAATATTTCTTCTTCCATTTCTTTCTTTCTGTTTCTCTGCCTTGTACTATATTGAAGAGAGTGTACTTATGAACTTAAAAGGCATAAGGAAAAATTAATATTCACAGAAGTAGATGACGTATATATGCCTTAAAAAAATCTGTCATATGGTTTGCAATTGTTTATTGTATTTATTTTTAAACATTGTATTAAAAAAGCCGACATTCCTGTGGCCTTGGAACTAGACCCCAGCTTTCCAGGAAAAGTAATTTTTTATGGCAATTAGATGGCTTAGACCAAAGCTTTTAACAACTCAGAGCCTATCAAGCAAGAAGATATTATCTCAATTCCTTTGTTAGAAAAGAATATTTAAATTTCATTATTACTTCTTATCCATTTGGGAAAATAATGCTTCTGGTAAAAATGCCTTTATTGTGTATATTAACATTTAAGATTTGCACATATAATTCTGTCATAACTCCTCTAAGCCTGATCAAACCAAAAGTTGAGAATTGGGAATTATTATTTAAAGAGGAATCAGTCAGAAAAATGCCTGAGTTACATTTATTCAGATTTTAATCTATTAATTATTCATTTAATAACTTGCTTATTTATTTTTATTTACTAGGTACCTAGATCCTACATAACACTATGGACAAATATAATAAAAATCAAAATGTTACACTACTAGAAATAGCTTACTTTAAGTCAACTTCCTTCCAACAATTTTAGGGCAAATAGATGAA